>NW_027460401.1:0-1200000 GCF_050947875.1 Dermacentor variabilis | reverse complement strand
CTTAACGTTACACCTACCATTCTTCTTTCCATAGCTCGTTGCGTTGTCCTCAATTTAAGTAGAACCCTTTTCGTAAGCCTCCAGGTTTCTGCCCCGTACGTGAGTACTGGTAATACACAGCTGTTATACACTTTTCTCTTGAGGGATAATGGCAACCTGCTGTTCATGATCTGAGAATGCCTGCCAAATGCACCCCAGCCCATTCTTATTCTTCTTATTATTTCAGTCTCATGATCCGGATCCGTGGTCGCTACCTGCCCTAAGTAGATTTATTCCCTTACCACTTCCAGTGCCTCGATACCTATCGTAAACTGCTGTTCTCTTCCGAGACTGTTAAACATTATTTTAGTTTTCTGCAGATTAATTTTTAGACCAACCCTTCTGCCTTGCCTCTCCAGGTCAGTGAGCATGCATTGCAGTTGGTCCCTTGAGTTACTAAGCAAGGCGATATCATCAGTGAATCACAAGTTACTAAGGTATTCTTCATTAACTCTTATCCCCAATTCTTCCCAATCCAGGTCTCTGAATACCTCCTGTGAACATGTAAGACCAAGCCATGAATCAGTAAATGAAGGGTGGTCACTGGTTGCTTTGGAGCCAAAAGCAGCAGTGGTGCAAGTTCTCCTGAATTAAAGGAATCTGAATGAGCTATTGTTCAGAGTGTGGAAACTACGTTTGCTCTACAAACAAAAATAATTGTTTCCTCTTGGATTGCACTTACAAATAAGCATACATTTTTTCATGCAAAACTGGGTGCTTTCAAAGTAAAAGCAGCTTCGATTTAAACGTTCTGTACCTAATTGAGTGAGTTACTGCTTGAAGTGTCGAGCCCAGCTTTGTTCCACAAGATCAGTTGCTTTCTCATGAATCATGCTAACAAATTATATATTTTCCTAATGAGTAATCTTAAATAAAATTTTTAAATAAACTGAATTTTCCTACTTTAAAAATCCACCTGCATATGCATATTGTTGCAAATTTGCAACAGACCTGTTTTTGCAAAATAAATCATGTGCAACCTCAAAAGTTTTCTACTGCAGTGCGATGATTGTTACAGTTGCCCAATTCACATGGAATAATATTATTTATAAATAAAAATTGTGCTGTAAAGGGTTAAAGGCTTCTGCAAAAATCATAACAGTTTAGACTGATTAAGAATATTTCTTTAGTATTGCTTGAAAAAAAGAACTGGCCATTTTCAGCCATTGCATCATCTCTAAATGAAGTGGAATTTCTTTTTCTGGGGTGCTTTCAGTTTTAAAAAATGCTATTTGTTTTACATGTACACCTTGCCTGCTATCACACAAGTCTCTAAAAACTCTCCTGTTGCCAATTTAGTATGTTACAATAGACGTCGCATATGTACAAGTCTTGCAAAACTTACTCCTTGACTGTCAGTAGTTCCAAATGAAGAATAGCAATTGTACCTGTATTGCATCCTGCTAAGCTATGCAGGTTTATAAAGAGAGTGCTGGCTTGTTTGCTTTTTTGCAGAGTCAGCCTGGTGGCAGCGATTCAGAAATATTTTCAACCAATGCTCGGACAGAACCAGGTATGAGCACAACTCAGATATGCTCACTTAGGACGAAAACTAAATGCGTAATAATCTGGGAATTTTATGGGAAGTTTAATGTGTTCATTGAGGTAGTTGAGGCAACACCAGCTTGTTCGTACATCTGTGTAATCATTGGCAAATGCTGTCGCAGGCACAGTGGCACATCCTAATTCTGTTCGCTCTGGCCTGCAGAGCGATTTGGGTCCAGGTAAGCCTACCTGTGCCGCATGCAGTGTCGCCCACACTTGGGGTGGCAGTGTGTGGCCGCACTCCAGCATGTGGCCACTGGGAAGGGGCCTGTGCAATGTTGCTGCGCTGCTGGCACACGTGATGTCTGTCCTGGCACTACAGCTTTGCTTGCACTGCTGTGCATGAATGCCACTTGTGCATATTACTGCGCCCCCTACTGCACGGGATCTGGGAAAAAATAATGTTGGCTTGGCTTATGCCTCACAGGGGCTCGAGAACCAGGGAAAGGGGGTTGAGCACCCCGCAAGTTGCATTGAAGGGGGGTGCAGTATCCTTCCACAGCCCCAAGGTCCAAATCCCCCTCTAATACTATAGTAAATTAAGCCTTCGTTCCACAATAAAAAATTATCATCCAACCCCCTCGCCCCCTACTCAAAATACATTTTCAGGGCGCTGTTAGGATGAAAAGCTCCAGTGAATGCCTCATGCACCTGCTGTGTGACTTGCCTACACTTCCAGATTTGGTGGCGAGGTCTCGAGGAAATTTGGCGCTCCGAAAACTTTTGCCAAAACAGAAATAACACCCGCAAAACCTGGGATACCATTAGGTCCTTTCTTCATCTGTTTTCACCAAACCACGCACTGAACCAACTTAATACAGGAACAAGGGTAGTAACGGAAGCCACTGATATCGCAAATAAATTCAACACTTTGTTCTGTCCTACACATGATCATTCACTAGACAGTTTACCACAGCCAGTACTTGGGCAAACCCCTTATTCATTTTACTTGTTCCCTACATCACCCAAAGAAGTATCCGATTCAATCGCTAGTTTATGAACTACAGGTCCCGGCCTTGGGGATTTACAACCTTCTAAAATCAAATTGGTATCATCTCATATCGCCGATGTACTCGCGCATATTGTTAACTGCATGTTCATAACAGGCGTTTTCCCCGATGAATTAAAACACGGTAAAATAACTCCTATATTAAAGAAAGGTAACAAAGAATTCATTTCAAACTACCGTCCTATCTGCATGCTATCTTTTTTTAGCAAAGTCATTGAGAAACTACTTGTAACCCGCTTAACAAACTACTTTCACAAATTTAATCTTCTCTCGCCTGAACAACACGGGTTTTGTCAAGGTTATTCAACTGAAACAGGTATAACATCATTCACTGACAAAATAAAACATGCCCTTGACAACTCCCATATTGTTGGTTCAGTTTTCGTTGACTTCAGTAAAGCATTTGACACCATCTGTCATAACATCCTTTCTTACAAGTTAGAAGCTCTGGGCATTCGTGGCCCAGCTCTTAAGCTCATCCACAGAATACAAGTTGTAAATTTTGAAAGTTCACTCTCAAGTACTAAATCAGTCACTAGGGGTGTCCCACAAGGCTCACTTTTAGGCCATTTACTTTTCCTGGTATACATTAATGATCTTCCGCACTGTTTAACCAGTACTTCATATGTACTATATGCTGACGACATGACTATATTTACTAATAGCAAATAACTGGAATACTGTAATAAAATGACTAAATTCTGACCTAAGCAACTTATCTGTGTGGTGCAAAAGTAACAAACTTCACGTCAACCCTTCGAAAACTCAGTTTATGCTTTTTCATACACATAAACGCGTCATCGCGCCCGCGCCACCGCTCGTCTTACAAACTCATGTTCTCTCACCTGTACATGAAGTTCTCTTCCTTGGCATCAAACTTGACCTCCAACTTAAGTTTATCTTGCATGCTGACATGGTCTAAAAAATTGCCTTTGGAATAAGAGTACTAATTCTAACGCGCTCGTATTTTCCACAAAATGTTAGAACTTCACTTTATTACGCATTTATTCGTTGCCATTTGCAATACTGCATCTCAGTTTGGGGAAACACATATTGCTCGCACATAATACATCTACAATATTTACAAAATCAAGCCTTGAGGATCATCAATTTCTCTAGTTACATGTCACATGCAGTACCAATTTTCAGTTCCTTAAAAATACTACCATTACGTTACATGCTCCAACTCAAATTGGTTTTACTAATATACCGCACACTAAACCATGAAATAATTTTAGATGCATATAATAACTCTGCTCTTACCAACACTAACAATACGAGATTTTCCTATAACAACAATTTTTTACTCCCTTGAATAAACACTAATTATGGAATGTTTACATTCCTTTTTACGGCCATTAAATACTGGAACAAACTACCACCCCATATTAAAGCCTGCCGCACAACAACATTCAGGAGAGATATGAAGAAATATTTACTAACAACACTACTGGCTACTGATTCATTACTATAAGTATATATTGTGTACAAATTTATTTTCCAGTTTTCAATGATTCTGTATTCACGAAATGTATCGATAGCTTTTATTTATTTTTTATTCTATATCTCCCTTTGTCTTCATTTTTCTCCTTTAGGCATTTTAAATTTTCTGTCGCATTGTCTATATAACATTTTTACTTTGCGTATTGTAAGCATATATTTGTTTCTAATTATCTGTTACATTATCCTTGTGTTCTTTGATATGTGTCATTCCTATGTTTCCATAATGTGTCAATTACTACATATTTATTTATTCATACGCTGTATCGGTTTCATTTGCTTGTATTTTGAACTTCAATTATTGTAAGCACCTTTTCGTATTTGTTTATTTGCTTCATTAACTTCGTGTTTTCTGATGTCTATCGCGGCTATGTTGCCATAATGTATTAATTCCTGCATTGTTAAATTACTAATAGGAGGTCCCCCTGACAGTTCTTGCAACTCCGGGACCTCCTTCTTTACTAGCGATGAATGATGAAGTGAAGATTCGGTAAAAAAAGTGCACATTTAGTGCCGAGTGTTATATAGCTTATGCCTGAAAAAAAACTGCTCACAAAGGCAAACAACTGCTCCTAGAGTAGCTGCTCCTTTTACGTGTATGTAGCAGCATTTATGAGGCATTTCGTTGCCTTATCCATGACCAGGTTTGCAACACGTTGAATGTGGAGGAGCTGAGGCACAGTGCAAGCATGGTGTCAGTGTCTCGGTTCGCTTCATGTCTCCTTCGCTGTTTTTCTTGGCTGAATATGATGAATCTGTTCACCAGCTGCTTTATTGTGCACTTGGAAACAGTGTCAATGCGTATGTTTTGCATTCCATTGCTAGAGGAATGCAAACACCACATCTTGATGTCCATCCCACAGCCTTGTGCTCGAGAGTATGACATTGTGATGGTGCGACCACCAGTGCAACCATAGGTGGCAGTTAACCTTGACTACTAATAACTTAGCTATTAATAGGCAAAAAAACTCAACTGTATGCTTCTATCCACTCTACACTTATCCCCGCAAGGGGGTCTGCATCAGCAGGCATTTGGTGTGCTGTGACACCATGTACCCGAGCACACGAGGGTTGGACCCTCCCACGTGTAGCCGTGTGTCTGGGGAAAGGGGGATCCTCGGGGTTGAGCCGATGCTGGGTGTTTGGACCTTTAAGGCCCCCCGGTGGAAGAGACACACCTCTTCGGCCTCTGATTGACATAGACGGCACCTCCAGACTGACTCACCTGAAGAAAATTGGCAGTCACCTTTTCCTGTCCTCTTCAATCTTCGTCTTCCCCACAGGGGCGTCTGCGTCAGCAGGCGTTTGGTGTGTTGCAACACCACGTACCCGAGCACACGAGGGTTGGAGCCTCCCACGTGTAGCCGTGCGCGGCTTAGCCGTGTCTGGGGAAAGGGGGATCCTGGGGGTTGAGCTGATGCTGGGTGTTTGGACCTTTAAGGCCCCCCGGCAGAGGCAACACACTCCTTTGGCCTCTGCTTCACATAGACGGCACCCCCGGACTGACCCACCCGGGGGAAATCGGTAGTTGCCTTTTCCTGTCTCTCTCTCCCTCCAGCCTTCGTCTTTCTCTCACTTTCCATCTTTCCTGTCTTCTCCTAGCTTCCCTTTACTTCCAATTTTCCAGGCAGCAAGAGTTAACCTTGTGTGAATAGCCAACCTAGGTTATTTCATATTTGGTTATAGTGATGACGTACAGCTGGCGTTTACAGGACCTGTTCATACAGTCCCTGTAGCGTCCCCTATTTGGTTAATTTGGTTAATTGGTTAATTTGGTTATAGTGATGACGTACAGCTGGCGTTTACAGGGCCTGTTCATACAGTCCCTGTAGCGTCCCCTTGTAGGTGGGTGGCTGGCGTTATTGCTGAAATTTAAATTTTTCTATTGCTAGCTCCTTTCCTCGCCTTCCCGATCGCACTCAGAAAAGAGGGTGCACCGAAGATGTTTTCCAGTTCTTTGGATGCCAAAGCCTGAACTTCCCACGGTACCATGTGATCCATTCAGAAAAATCCGATAAACAAGTACGAAACATTTCCCCTTTTCTAGTTTCCAAGTCCTTAACTGATGTCCTTGGTCCAGGCTACAAGGTATCAAGGCTGGCAAGTGGTGATCTCCTGTTAGAGCTGCATGATCAGAAACAATACGAAAAGTTGCCCAGTCTAGTATCATTTGGGGATGTTCCATTGACAGTAACTCCACACCGCACTCTGAACACCACCCGCGGCGTTGTCTCGGATGATGATTTGCTCCAGCTGACAGAGGCTGAGCTCTTGGAGGGCTTCAGTCTGCAGAATGTTGTCAGTGTGAGAAGAATTAAGATGAGAAGGGATGGAAAAGAAATTCAAACGAAGCACCTAATACTCACATTTGGTTCAAGTATTCTGCCCGAGTCTGTAGAGGCCGGGTACATCAAGCTCCGTGTCAGACCATATGTGCCGAATCCCCTAAGATGTTTCAAATGCCAGCATTTCGGCCACAGTTCGCAGAGCTGCCGGGGCCGCCAAACATGTGCGAAATGCAGTGCCCTTGAACACGCCACTGAAGCTTGTAAGAACTCTCTCCACTGTGTAAACTGTGACGGGGATCACGCCGCGTACTCGCGGTCGTGCACCTCCTGGAAGAAGGAAAAAGAAATTGTAACGATAAAAGTAAAAGAGAATATATCGTTCAAAGAGGCACGAAGGCGGTTAGCATACCTGCCAAAGAAAAGCTTTGCCGAAGTGGCGCGTCAGGGGGCAGCGTCACAACGGCCTCCGGCGGCTGTCCGACCCACAAGAAGTGAGTCGGCAGTTACGCCATCTGCCCCCACGGTGGTCGCAGCTAGCGCTGCTCCACCAACCGAGCAGAAGGGACCATCAACCCCGAAGGTGGGCGCAGCCGAGACTGCCCCAACCTCCCCGGCCTCTTCCAGCGCTGGCAACAGCCGGCGCAGCCAAATCCCTCTGGGAGCCCCACCGACCTCCGGGCTGGTGGGTGCAGGGGTCTTGCCCTCCAAGGCGGGACTTTCCCGGAAAACTTCTCACTTGCAAGAGCACGTGTCCGGCGCCTCACAAGAGGCAATGGACACACCTATCCTCACGGCGCACCAAGCGCTTAAGGAGCGGCGAGTCTCCCTCGAACGCTTCAAAAAGGGCAAAACCCCGGTTACAGGGCCTCGAAAGAGCTCTGTAATCTAATCTCTGTAATCTGTGTAATTAATATTTCTGTTTCCGTATACACAGCACTTATTTACTTCCAATATGGATACACAAATAATTCAATGGAATGTCAGAGGTCTTCTTAGGAACCTTGATGACGTGCAAGAGCTTATCCAAAAACACAATCCAAAAGTGCCGTGTCTACAGGAAACACACCTAAAACCACAACACACAAACTTTCTCCGACCATATGTCAAGTTTCGCAAAGATAGCGATGATGCTGTCGTATCATCAGGCGGTGTTGCCATTTTTAGTCATAAAAGTATTTCGTGTGAGCGTTTACAGCTACGAACGCCCCTTGAAGCAGTGCCGGTTCGAGCTGTTCTTCTACATAAACTCGTCACCATTTGCTCGCTTTATGTACCCCCACACTACAAATTAAACAAACATGAATTTCAGTCATTTATAGACAAACTGCCAGAACCTTATGTTGTTCTTGGCAATTTCAATGCACACAGCTGCCTGTGGGGCGACCCTCGTATAGACGCGCCAGGTCGTCTTGTTGAACAGTACCTTTTTTCTTCAGGTGCGTGCTTGCTGAATAAGAAGGAACCCACATATTACTCTCTAGCAAACAGAACCTTTTCTTCAATAGATCTTAGTATAGTTTCCCCGTCCATACTGCCCGAACTCGAATGGGAAGTTACGAACAATCTTTACGGGAGCGACCACTTCCCCATACTGATAAGAACATCTAAAGAAAACGAATATCCTCCACAAGCTCCTAGGTGGAAGATAGACACAGCCGACTCGGAGAAATTTTGAACTCTCACAAGCATCTCATGGGCTGACGTGTCTTCTTTAGAAATTGATGCTGCTGTGGAGTATCTTACAGCATTCCTAATAGATGCCGCATCAAAATGCATATCCAAAGTGAGTGGTTTGGCATGCAAACAACGTGTACCATGGTGGAACAGCGAATGTAGGATCACCCGTAAGAATCAGAACAAGGCGTGGGGGTTGCTACGCGCTTCTCCCACTGCAGAGAATCTTATCAACTTTAAAAAAGTAAAGTCCCAAGGCAGGCGAACCCGCCGACAGGCCAGAAGAGAAAGTTGGCACAAGTTTTTATCAAGTATTAACTCGTTCAGAGATGAGGCCAAAGCCTGGAACAGGGTTAATAGGATTAGAGGGCGGCAAACATATTCACTCCCTCTGGTAAACACACAGGGTGATACACTGCAAGACCAGGCAAATTCACTTGGGGAGTATTTCGAGAGCGTGTCAAGTTCAACAAATTATTCACAATCCTTTCTCAAATACAAACAAATAGAAGAATGTAAGCCTTTCATCAGAAAATGTCATCAGAATGAACCATACAACCGTCCTTTTAGTATTGCAGAGTAGAGCTGCCTTGAGCGCATGCAAGAGCTCTGCACCTGGATCTGACAGAATAATGTATGAAATGATCAAAAACCTACACAATGACACGCAAGTTACACTACTTGCATTTTTTAACACAATTTGGGCTGTGGTATACCTTCCAACCGCATGGAAACATGCCATTGTGGTCCCTGTTTCGAAACAAGGCAAAGAGCCTTCCTCAGTGGCAAGTTACCGCCCGATAGCCCTCACAAGTTGCCTTTGTAAGGTATTTGAAAAAATGATTAATCACAGACTCGTACATTTCCTTGAACTGAACAACATGCTTGATCCCTATCAGTGTGGTTTCAGAGAAGGGCACTCCACAACTGACCATCTTGTACGCATCGAAGAAAACATTCGTGACGCATTTGTGCAGAAACAGTTTTTCCTATCCATATTCCTCGATATGGAGAAGGTATGCGACACAACGTGGCGCTACAGAATCTTGAGAGACTTGTGAGAAATGGGCATTCATGGTAATATGCTAAACCTAATAAAAAGCTATTTGTCCAATCGTACATTCCGTGTAAAAGTCGGCAATGTACTGTCACGTCCTTTTACACAGGAAACTGGTGTACCCCAGGGAGACGTGCTTAGCTGCACACTCTTTATAGTGAATATGAACACGCTTCGGGCTTCATTACCACCGGCCATTTTTTACTCTATCTTTGTGGACGACATTCAAATAGCTTTTAAATCCTGTAACCTCGCAGTGTGCGAGAGACAGGTACAGCATGGTTTGAACAAAGTATCAAAATGGGCAGAGAAAAATGGATTTGAAATCAATCCTAGCAAAAGTTCTTGTGTTCTTTTTACACGAAAGAGAGGCCTGGTCCCGGATCCTTGCTTAGAACTGTGTGGACAAGAAATTCCTATCAATAAAGAGCACAAATTCCTAGGTATTATACTTGACGATAGACTCACTTTCATTCCACACATCAAATATCTGAAAGAAAAATGTCTAAAAGTAATGAACCAAATGAAACTTCTATCTAAGACTACGTGGGCTAGTCACAGAAAGTGTCTAATGAATCTCTCCAAGAGCCTAATACGGTCACGATTGGATTATGGGGCCGTAGTGTATAACTCTGCCGCCCCGAGCGCGCCGAGGATGCTGGATCCTGTCCATCATCTAGGCATCCGCCTAGCCACTGGCGCTTTCAGAACAAGCCCGATCGAAATCTTATATGCCGAATCGAATGAGTGGCCGCTCCACTTGCAGAGATCATACATCAGCTTTACATATTTCCTTAAAGTGCACTCCAATCCTGAACACCCATGTTTTAATACCGTTACCGATATGATGTGTGCTACACTTCTCCGCAATCGTCCGTCTATAAGACAGCCTTTCTCGCTGCGTGTGAAGGAGCTTAGCGATGAAGTGCATGTCCCACTCCTCGAGCTTCCCTTAATGCACCTAACCAAGCTCTTACCCCCTTGGCAGTGGCAGGTGATAGAATGTGACGGATCCTTTCTAAAAGTCACAAAACACACTCCAGAGGTCGAAATAAGAATGCATTTCCTACAACTTCAGTACAAGCACTCGTGCACAAAGTTCTACACAGACGCTTCCAAGTCACATGCTGGAGTGTCCTATGCAGCTGTCGGTCCATCCTTCTCGCAATCTGATGTACTGCATCCAGAAACAAGTATCTTTACGGCAGAGGCCTACGCATTATGGGGGGGGGGGGTCGGCAGTAAAGCATACACGGAAATCAAAACTCCAAAAATCCGTAAAAATACAGACTCCCTAAGTGTGGTGAAGGCCTTAATGTCACCCTACAAGAAGAATAATCCTGTACTTAGTGAGGTCTATTCCGACCTGGTGCAAAGCTTATCTATCTAGCCAGCATATCATCATATGCTGGGTACCTGGCCACAGGGGAATCGAAGGTAACGTTCTGGCAGACCAGATGGCTACATCAATTGCACCCCCTGCTGTTAATAATACTGCTTTGGTGCCTCTCACAGATCTGAAACCTTACATACGAAAAAAAAAACAACTGCGAAACCACTGGCAATGCATGTGGGACGCAGAAATAAATAATAAACTGCACGTTATAAAGCCACAGTTAGGTTTTTCGCCCTCCCCAACAAAATCTTGGCGAACAGATGTCCTATTCTGTCACCTCAGAATAGGACACACATTTGGAACCCATCATTTTCTACTTAATGGAAGTGAACCTCCAACCTGTGGTAGATGCGGTGAGAGGCTGACCATCCTCCATGTCCTCTTGGAGTGTCAGAAAGCCGAACCTGAAAGAAAGAAACATTTTCCGCTTGCAGACCTTTATTACATCCCTCTACACCCGGCTATGTTTCATGGTAAGGAACCGCTTTTTAACACCAAGGCAGTTCTCGACTTCTTAAAGGATGTAGTTCTACACGTTATAAGCGCATTAAATTCGTAGAGCATCCTCGCTCCAGAGGATGATGCTGCGATAATTGTTTTGAATAGCACGTGCCTCCAGGCCCTTGTGTTTCAAGGGCTCTAAGGAGGCAGTAGTGCTTTAGCATATCTTATATAACCTGATATATTTTTAGACATCATATCATTCTTTTTAAATGCGTCTTAATGTTCATAGTACACGTCATAAGTCATCGCCATAGTCTTATTATACAGATTTTACACACTTTAGCGCGACCATTTTTAAGGCCCCTCTACAGCCACGTCACACCAACTTCATAGAACTCATGATTACACTGCAAACTCATTAACATGAACATGGCGCTCTTTGGCCATACTTCGCCCTTGCGCCATAAAACATCAAACATTCATTCATTCAATCTTCGTCTTTCTCTCGCCTTTTCATCTTTCCTGTCTTCACTTCTTAATACTTCCCAATTTCCTGGCATCAAGGTTAACTGTGTGTAATATACCCAGTCTTGGGTATATCTACGTTAGGTTATAGCGGCGATGCATGGCTGGCGTCTGCAGGCATTATTCCCAACCTAGTATCATCCCCTTGTTGGGCTCGGGGGTGGGTGGCTACCATCGTGGCCAAATTTTCCAGGGTTTACATGGCAAATGATTCCCCCCCCCCCCCTGCAAGATCGCCCTCAAAAATGAGAGTGCACCAAACCAACATCCCAGTTCATTTTGAAACCTAACCAAGACACCTTCCCAAAGTACCATGTCCTTCACAGTGAAGGCAACACAACCATTGGAAAACTATCAGCCTTTCTAGTGTCAAGATGCCTATCAAACACGATTGGACCAGGCTACAAAGCATCAGAGATGGCCAGTGGAGACCTGCCCTTTGAACTGACAAAGAAGGACCAAGCCAAATAGATGGCTGAACTCACAAGTATCGGTGAAATCAATGTCACAATCCCTCCACATCGCTCACTCAACACAAGCAGAGGTGTAATATCGGAAGAGGTTTTCTTGAACCTCAGTGATAAAGAGCTCCTTGAGGGACTCCAGAAACAAAACATAATCAAGGTACAAAGAATGACACTTCAATGAAACAACCAACAGATCTCCACAAAACGTGATACTCACATTTAGTTCGAATACTGTGCCCAGTTCACTCGATGCAGGATACCTGAAAATCAATGTCTGACCATACATACCGAACCCCAGGTGGTGCTTCAAGTGGCAGAGGTTCAGGCATGCATCACAATCATGCAGAGGAAAAGAAACATGCGCGAAGTGTAGTAACAATGACCATCTACCTGACAACTGCAATGCTCCCGCACAATGTGTCAATTGCAAGGGCGATCATCCAGCTTACTCACGGAGCTGCCCTTGCTGGAAAAGAGAAAAAGAAATCATCGCAATCACTGTAAAGGAAAAGATCTCATTCTATGAAGCAAGGAGAAGGCTGGGGCATTTACCTTGAGTAAGCTATGCCAGTGTGACGCAGCAGGGGGCAGCGCCGCACCGGTTTCAGGAGTGTACAGGGTCCACCTTAGGTTACTCCTGCAGGAACTCCAACCTGGTGGCTGCAGCCAGTGCTGCGCCATCATCCTCGAAGACGGGTCAGCAGACCACAGTGCCGCAGGGCCCAAAGTCAAACCGAACTCCACGGCCCAAGACGCACGTCTCGGTGCCTGGCTCTCGATCATCTAGCGACCCGAAAACCCCGGCGTCATTACGCCAAAAGATCCGCTCTCCTTGGAGCGCGCCAAGAAGGATCCAACTTCTTGTAACTGCGCCGAAAAAGGGAAACGTAACCTTAACTGTTACCGCCCTTAATAGAGACTTTTAGTGGGTCCGCTATTCCGGCAAACCGGAGCGGTTTGGGCGGATTACCAGATGGTTGGGGGCGTAAGTGGGAGCAGCCGGATTGGTGGCGCCAGCTAGTGGTGTAAAGCTCAACCACCTAAACAGAGCCAATTACTATGTTCTTCTTAGCTGGAGTGCAAGTTTTCGAGAGCGGTGTAATTGTGAACACAATTACGCCGCTGCCGAAAATTTGCACCAGCAGCGAAGCAGAATAAAGAAGTTTACTGGAATTTTAGTTCTGTGTTCGTCTGATTGAGCTCTACAATACCAGGCGGCTACCCCACTCCGGCCGCTCACATTTACGCCCCCAACCATCTGGCAATCTGCCCAAACCGCCCCTGTTTGCCGGAATAGCAGACACGCTAAAAGTCTCTAATAACAGTAATCACCTTTTTAATACGTCACCTACAACTTTTAAGCTCACGCACATAAGCAAATTTTTCTAATGGCTTTCATCATTCATTGGAATTGCAGATGCCTAATTCACAATCTAGGTGACATCAAAGACATCATAAATAACTTATCACCCCTAGCATTCTGCCTTCAAGAAATGAACCTAGGACCCAAACATACACATTTTCTTAAAGGTTTTACTGTCGTATTGAAGGACTGCAAGTACTCCAGCCATCTATCAGGAGGTGTCGCTGTTGTTGTCTAAGGCAGCATCCCCACACAGAACATTAATATTAACATTATACTAAATACTCCGTACAAGGCCGTAGCTGTGACCGTTTTATCATTTAAAACTGGCACCATCTGTTCACTGTACATTTCTCCCCATACCGTTTCACTACTCGAGACCTGGAATTAATTGACCAGTTGCCGGAGCTTTTTCTTTTAGTTGGAGCTTTTAATGCTCATTGCACTCTTTGAGGCAGTGATAAAACTGACCAAAGAGGGCAGCTTATTGAAGATTTCGTTTTATCGAATAGCATTTATATATTAAACTCAAGTGTACCCACCTATTTCTTACCTACTTCACGGAAATTTAGTTTCCTGGATTTATCCTTTTGCTTACCATGTGTTCTTTAGAGATGTTAAATAGGAAATCCTGAACACCTCATATGGCAGCGGTCATCTGCCTGCTGTAATCAAACTTGCATTGTCACTACCCATTACCACGGAGCAAGAAACATTTAGGAGAGGAAACTCCGCTGTTTGCGGCGACCAGAAAAGGTCACAAGCCTGCGGAGCCGTTATCGTGCTGGCGGCGCCTGGCGGCCTGGAAAGAAATTACCGCCGTTGAGAGCGCGCCGGTTCCCGGGCGCTGCATTTTTTTTTTTCGCCGCGGCTTCTACGACGCGCCGCATGGCGCCACCACTGTATATGGCCCCATCAGCGCATACAACAATTGTGACTTTATCTGGTCGCCCGCGCTCGCTCGCGCTGACAGGAGTTTCACCTCCTAAATGTCTTACTCCGTGCCCATTACTAATTTTAAACCGCGTCGCTGGAAAATAATTCTTGCTGACTGGCTGCTTTTCATGAAACATGCAAAACTCGAGGAAGTATTTTCAAGTGAACTATGCATAACTGAAATTAATCAAAAGTTCACTGCGGTTTTAATTTCAGCGGCAGAAAAGGCAGTACTGCAAACATCTAGCCTTGTCCGCAAAGAAATCTATGCCTGGTGGGCTTCTGAGTGCACAGAAGCAAAAAAGCATCAAAATAGGGCCTGGGGAATCTTGCGAAGTTGCGCGACTTATGCCAGCCTCTTATGCTTTGAACAGGCCTAGGTCAAAGCATGATTTATTCGAAGACAGGCAGAAAAATCGTCACAGAGGAAATGTACATCCTCAATCAACAGTTCAGTCACATCTAAGCAAATGTGGGAACAGGTAGGAAAGTTTTGGGAAGATTACTCATCTTACGCTATATCATTACTTACAACTCCAGGCACACAGACAACACTACAAGAACAGGTGGATATACTTGGCGAACACTTTTGTGGTGTCTCCAGTTCAGTGAATTATTCAAAGGAATTTTTAAAATATGAACAGTCTGCTGAAAAACAGAAGCTGCCCACTACTGGTGCGTCTAGTGAACTTTACAATGCCCCCCTCACACAACAAGAAATAAACAGAGTCCTTTCTGCAGGAAAAAAAAAACAGTGGCATGTCATCATCGTATTCACTATGCCATGCTGGCACATCTATCTCAAGCATCTGTAGATACTCTCCTAAAATTTTTCAACATAATCTGGGAATGTGGTATAATGCCGGAAGACTGGAAAAAAGACAATAGTAGTTCCATTTCTAAAAGCTGGTAAATCCCCAACATCTGCAAGCTGCTACAGACCAATTGCCCTCACAAGCTGTTTGGCAACATCATATGAAAGCATTATTAATATAAGACTCATTTATTTTAGAATCAAGAAACCTTATAGACCCCTACCAGTGTGGATATAAAAAGGGTTGTTCAACTACTTACCACCTTGTCCGTCTAGAACATGAAATTCGATATGCATTTTTGCACAAACAACACTGTCTCACCATTTTCTTTGATTTAGAAAAAGCCTATGACACCACGTGGAGATATGCAATATTAAGAGACCTGGCTGACCTCGGGATCCGTGGTAAAATGCTGAATTGCACAACTGATTTTATGTCTAATAGAACATTTCAGGTACGTCTTGGCTCGGTACATTCTCATACATTTACGCAGGAAAATGGCATTCCACAAGGCTGCGTTCTCAGCACTACACTGTTCATAGTAAAAATGAACTCAAATAATCAGATTATACCGTCGTTTCTTGCGCACTCTGGCAGAGACGTAAGTGATCTCCAAGTGGCTTGCCGCGCCTCAAATTTGTCAACCTGTGTAAGGCAGCTTCAAATCACAATAAATAAACTTACACAATGGGCTAACAGAAATGGTTTCCGTTTTTTTCCACACAGAAAACAGTTACTGTTTTGTTCTCAGAAACGAGGGCTACAGAACGATCCAGTCCTAGAATTGAATGATGCCATACTGTCAGTCAAAGAAGATCACAAGTTTTTAGGAGTAACTTTCGACACCAAACTAAACTTCATAGCTCCCATAAGACGACTAAAGATTAAAGCAAATAAAGCGTTGAATATCCTCAAAGCTTTATTTCATAAGCACTGGAGTTCCGACCGAACATGTCTTTTACGTATCTACCAGTCTCTTGTGCGCAGAAATTCTAGACTATAGCTGCGTACTTTATGGCTCAGCCAGGCAGTCTTACATTCTGACTTGATCCAGTACATAACCTTGGACGGTGACTGGGAAGTGGTGCCTACAGAACATCACCTGTCCCAAGTTTATATGTTGGGTGTAATAAACTTGAAGCTGCGGAGTTCTGTAGAGATTTATACAGTACCAGTGGCACCCACGACGAGAACGGAAGAGAGAATAGTCTAGAGGAATTTGAAATCCCACAACTAACACCGGAAGCAGTAAAGAAAGCCTTGGAAGCTATGCAAAGAGGGAAGGCAGCTGGGGAGGATCAGGTAACAGCAGATTTGTTAAAGGATGGCAGGCAGATTGTTCTAGAAAAACTGGCCACCCTGTATACGCAATGCCTCATGGAATCTTGGAAGAACGCTGACATAATCCTAATCCATAAGAAGGGGGACGCCAAAGACTTGAAAAATTGTAGACCGATCAGCTTACTGTCCGTTGCCTACAAAGTATTTACTAAGGTAGTCGCAAATAGAATCAGGAACACCTTAGATTTTTGTCAAGCAAAGGACCAGGCAGGATTCCGTAAAAGCTACTCAACAATAGACCATATTCACACTATCAATCAGGTGATAGAGAAATGTGCGGAATATAACCAACCTTTAATAATAATATCTGGGGTTTTACGTGCCAAAACCACTTTCTGATTATGAGGCACGCCGTAGTGGAGGACTCCGGAAATTTTGACCACCTGGGGTTCTTTAACGTGCACCTAAATCTAAGCACACGGGTGTTTTCGCATTTCGCCCCCATCGAAATGCGGCCGCCGTGGCCGGGATTCGATCCCGCGACCTCGTGCTCAGCAGCCCAACACCATAGCCACTGAGCAACCACGGCGGGTTATAACCAACCTTTATATATAGCTTTCATTGATTACGAGAAAGCATTTGATTCTGTCGAAACCTCAGCAGTCATGGAGGCATTACGGAATCAGGGTGTAGAGCCATATGTCAAAATACTGAAAGATATCTATAGCGGCTCCACAGCCACCGTAGTCCATAAAGAAAGCAACAAAATCCCAATAAAGAAAGTTGTCAGGCAGGGAGAGACGATCTCTCCAATGCCATTCACAGCGTGTTTACAGGAATTATTCAGAGACCTGGATTGGGAAGAATTGGGGATAAGAGTTCATGGAAAATACCTTAGTAACTTGCGATTCGTTGATGATATTGCCTTGCTTAGTAACTCAGGGGACCAACTGCAATGCATGCTCACTGACATGGAGGGGCAAAGCAGAAGGGTGGGTCTAAAAATTAATCTGCAGAAAACTAAAGTAATGTTTAACAGTCTCGGAAGAGAACAGCAGTTTACGATAGGTAGCGAGGCACTGGAAGTGGTAAGGGAATACATCTACTTAAGGCAGGTAGTGACTGCGGATCCGGATCATGAGACTGAAATAATAAGAATAAGAATGGGCTGGGGTGCATTTGGCAGGCATTCGCAGATTATGAACAGCAGGTTGTCATTATCCCTCAAGAGAAAAGTGTATAACAGCTGTGTCTTACCAGTACTCACGTACGGGGCAGAAACCTGGAGGGTTACGAAAATGGTTCTACTTAAATTGAGGACGACACAACGAGCTATGGAAAGGAAGAACGGTAGGTGTAACATTAAGGGATAAGAAAAGAGCAGATTGGGTGAGGGAACAAACGCAAGTATATGACATCTTAGTTGAAATCAAGAAAAAGAAATGGGGGGGCATGGGCAGGACATGTAATGAGGAGGGAAGATAACGGATAGTCATTAATGGTTACGGACTGGATTCCAAGGGAAGGGAAGCGTAGCAGGAGGCGACAGAAAGTTAGGTGGGTGGATGAGATTAAGAAGTTTGCAGGGACAACATGGCCACAATTAGTACATGACCGGGGTAGTTGGAGAAGTATGGAAGAGGCCTTTGCCCTGCAGTGGGTGTAACCAGGCTGATGATGATGATGTAATGAACCTTCCTTACAGCAGCGCAGAGCATTACTTACTCTTTTCTACATGTTGAGAGTTCAGACCTCACCACAACACATATGCCACAACATCATCACACAGTGCAACTTACGCTTACACTACACAAATAAACCTAACATAATTAGGCCACTTGTCCTGCGATATGAGGAATATTGTCGGGAGTATGATATTCCTCATGAAGTCCTCCAAGTTGCCAAAAAACCACAATGATTGCCACCATGGTACGATTTCACACAGTTATGTGACTGGACATTAACACATTTAAAGAAACGAGACATACCACATGAACACATTATACAAGAATTCCGTGCTCTTGAGGACAAATACCAAAATAACATAAAGTTTTACACTGATGGCTCTAAAACAAATGAACACATGGGTGTAGGGGCCGTAACGAAAGATTGGGAAACAAGTATTCGATTACGAAAAGATGCCTCTGTTTTCACTGCTGAAGTTTATGCTGTATGGGTTGTAATTAACAAATGATCACTTACAAACATAAATATACAGTCATATACACCAATTCCTTAAGTACAGTGAAGGCTCAACATCCGAAATCTGAGTGTGAACCCCTGCTGTGGGATATTCTAAACATGGTGGCGCTAAACAAATATGGGAAATCAATTCGTTTCTGCTGGGTCTCAAGCCATGTTGGCATACCGGGTAACGAAGCAGCTGATAGATGTGCATAGGTGGGAGTGTACAAAGGCATAACAAACACAAGACTTCCATATAAATATAGTATCTGTGCGATTAGGAAAGCCTTAACCTAAAAGTAGCAGCACGAATGGGACCGTTGTGCAGACAACAAGCTACATCTTACTGAACCCATACTTGGTGAGTGGAAGTGATGTTTTCTTTAGGAGCGGTTCTTCAATGTAGTTTTATGCCAACTGCACATTGGGCACACACACGTCACACACTATTTACTTACGAAAGAAGACACCCTAACATGTGAGAAATGCCAAGAACCACTAACAGTTATGCATATATTACTGATATGTACACATATTGAAATGAACAGACGAAACCTTTTGCACAACTTATATCAACTACACATACCTTTACACCCTACTTTAATTTTAGGAGATGATCTGCTAGTCCCATTACCTGACGTTCATAACTTTCTAGATGACAATGGCTTTTTACATAATATATATATTATATTAATACAGGCTTTTTTTTCCTAAATTGGATTTTAAAACACCTCGTGTTTGGCGCAGCATAGCCTTAGCTGCTTTTGTGCCACTAAACCACATTTAACTAACTATCTACACTTGGTAATACCAATAGAGAAGTCCGGGCTGAGCAGTGCTGATATAATCTCCACGTTCTGAACTGATATGAAGGGCACATAGGCACATCTATCAATGCATTACCTACAAACTGTGAAAACATTTATAAAATTAAAAAATAGCCATTCTCGGAGCAATTGTATTCAAATGTATTCAACTGCAAAAGCATTCAAAGGCACTGTAGTTCATTCACGTTCTGTACAGATAAGCATTTTTGATAATTTGTTGAGCCAACACGTGACATCACCATGAGCTGGCTCTGGAATCTAGTGGCAACATCACTATGCATCGTCTGTTTCACTTTCTGCCCTACTAGTTTTCTTCTGTTTGTGTTAAATGTCCTTTTAGATGTACACAGTACTTTGGACAAATGATCACCCCAACTTGCTGCATATTGTGCAGGTGCAACTGTAATTGCACTTGGATTTTGTTTTGCAGAGAAATTCAACAAATTTCACCTCTGTTTCTGGGACGTGTGAGGAATTCCCAGAAAGTTTCCAGTGTCGCGGAACATGAGGAAGCCTATAGACGCTTCTTTTTTTTTTACGTCTGAAGGAATGGCAACAGTCGACATAAGTTTACTATTTGACCAAAGGTCATGCAGTAGGACAGTCTTTCAGTGTCTGTTCTATCCTTGAGATGCATTAATAGAGAATTTTAGTGCATCCGGTATTCCGGCAAGCGCGGGCAGTTTGCCGGTTGAGCGGGGGCGTAAACGCAAGTGGCCAGATTGGTGGCGCCAGCTGGTGGCGAAAAGCTCAACCACGCAAACATAAAGCTAATTACTACATTCTTCTTAGCTGCTGGTGTAAATTTTTGACGGCGGCGTAATCGTGTTCACAATTACGCCACTGCCAAAGATTTTCACCAGCAGCGAAGCAGGATATAATGGATTACTGCAGTTTTAGCTGTGTGTTTGTCTGGTTGAACTCTACAGCACCAGGCAGCTGTACCGCTCTGTCCGCTTACGTTTACACCCCCGCAAATCCGGCAATCCGCCCAAACTGCCCTCGTTTGCCGGAAAGCGGACAGGCTAAAAGTCTCTAATACCATAAATGAATAGCCAACTGAACTCTAGGTTGAGTGGGCTTCAGCCAACCTTGAGTGTTGTTCTGCTTCGTGGGTCCATTGGTGATCACTGCTGCAGTGGTGATCATCTGATGCAAGATATTTTTATGCCCCGGTATCTAGAGAGGTGGGCCTGTGGTGAGAAAATCTGCAAGGTTAGGAATAAAACACATTATCCCTTCATGCCGTAATGTACTTCTATGTTGGGTGTTTAATTCTACAAGATAGAGAGAGATAGCTTGTGCTAGGCATGTACAGCAGGGGTATTGCTCTTTGCTGAATATATCGAAGAATCACAGTGCAGAGGAAAGGAAAGCTATGGACACACATTTGCCTCTGGCAGGCATAGTGCAACTCCACTACTTTAGCTGCATTGCTTGAGGAAGCTGACAGTACGCTAGGCCAGAGCCAATCTTCCTTCTCACCGACGGCCAAGGTGGAGGACGTGCTTTTCTAACTGAGCAATGCTACCACTCGTGTTTTGTACACAGGTGCCCCAGAAATAGTGCCGCAGTAGCTTAATAGGCGAAGCACAGCCAGCGGAACGTGGAGATGTGGGTTGGCTCCCTACTTGCAACACGTTATCTTTTTGTCCACTTTCATTTTTCTCTACCTTATTATTTCTACATTACAATTAAACATAGCAATTAATCTATACTTTCGCTAGCTTCATTTCCTGTCTTTTCATATAGTTGTTACTATGTAACAAGAAATCAAGCCCCTTGGGTCCCTCATATTCTTATTGCTAGTTACGTAATTGTTATTTAAAATCTGGCTGGTGTATAGTTGCACTGTACGCATGTTGAAAAGTATGCAGGCAGTTTAGCTGGTAGTTATGTATGTGGCAGCCAGCGCCTGCAGTGTCAACAAGCCTTTTAGATATCTCGAAATCTAAAACTGAATGTTCAAGCGTTATTTTGCTATAAAAATGAACATGGTAAATGATGTAGAAAAAGAATTATTGTTAATGTGACACCCGAGGAACACTAAAGAGGAATATTAGGTTAGCGTGCATTAGTTAATTATCTTTCAAGAATACCAAAAAGCTCACACCGTTATCAGAGGCTGAAAGCCAGAAAATATGCAAAAATGAGACTCAGTGCGATGCCTTCTTTAAGTTTTCACGACAGTGTCCCATAAAATTTTGACAGTGTCCCCTCTTGTCTAATAAACTATTTATCAATAATGACTGATTAAATTGTTTTTCAGGACATTGAAGTTTTGAGAATTGTCTTCCAAGAGAACCCAAATGCGAAAAAATATTTTGAGATCATCATCATCATCATCATCATTTATTTACCCTTAAAGGCCCTTGGCTTAGGGCATTACATAAGTAGGGGGAGCAGTCGTTACATATACAATGGTCGGTAACAACAAAAAAGCAATACAAAGTGCAGGGTTCATGTTCAATATTAACATCATCAGAAGCATCAACACTAAGATAGACACAGCGGCTCAAGAACAACTTGGGAACAAAACAAAACACGCATACACATTCAAAAACACGGCAAAATGACTCTACCCTTGAAATGTGCTGTTAATAAGTGCCTGAATTTATTAGGTTCTATTTCAGTAACTATGGAATCGGGTAAGTCATTCCACAATGTAATGGAGCTAGGTAAAAAAGATTTATTAAATGAGTTTGTGGAGCCATGTATGCGCTGCAAACTTAAAGAGTTGAAAAGACGGCGTGAAGTGCGAAGCGGCGGGTGTAATACAGAATTTCTTAGCTGTGGGAAGGTATAGTACAATTTGTGGAATAGGCAAAGCTGTGAAATTTTACGCCGAAGTGCCAGGGGTTGAAGATTAAGGGATGCCTTGATACGAGTTATACTGTGTCGTCTGTCATACTGCGATGTGATAAAACGGGCCGCACGATTTTGGATGGCTTCAAGCTGATTGATTAGATAGTTCTGATGGGGATTCCAGATCGCCGAGGCATATTCGAGTTTCGAACGGATGAATGTTACTTAGGCGAGTTGACGGACAGAACGGGGTGAAAAAGCGAGGGATCGTCTGATAAACCCAAGCAACTTGGAAGCTTCTGTACAAAGTTTTGCAATGTGCTGAGACCATGTTAGTTTGTTGTTGACGATGATTCCAAGATACCTGTATGATTCTGTTTCAGAGAGTGGTGTAGAATTTAATGAATACGGATAGCTGAGATTAATTCGCTTTCTTGATACATGCATGAACTTACATTTGGAAATGTTCAGTTGCATAAGCCATGACGTACACCAGGTTTCTATGAGATTTAAGTCACGTTGAAGCAGAGTCTGATCATCGGGAGTAGATATGCGGTGATAAAGGACACAATCGTCTGCGAAGAGGCGGATACAAGATGATATGGCATTAGGAAGATCATTTATAAGTATCAGAAAAAGGAGTGGTCCCAGCACCGATCCCTGGGGGACACCAGAGGTGACTGTAGCATTTTGCGATCTGTGGTTCCCTATTACTGTATATTGTGAGCGTTCGCGGAGGAAGCAGTCAATCCATGACAAGATTAAAGGGTTAATGTGGAGGCAGGACAGTTTTGCCATTAAACGCCGATGTGGAACGCGATCGAAGGCTTTGGAGAAGTCTAGGTAAATGACGTCAGTTTGAAAAGAAGAATCTAAGTTTAAGTGAAGGTCTGTGGTGAATTCGAAAAGCTGGGACTCGCAAGAATGGCCTGATCTAAAACCGTGCTGTTTCTCATAAAAGAAAGCGTTATTGTCGAGGTGTGATGCGATCTGCGAATATAAAATGTGCTCCAGTAGCTTGCATGAGATAGATGTTAATGAAATTGGGCGGTAATTAGAAGGATCGGATCAATTGCCTGCCTTAAATACTGGGGTTCCTTTATTAGTTTTCCAATCATTTGGTATTTCGCTGTTGGAAACAGACTGCTGAAAAATAATTTGCAAAATACGGCTAGAAATGCTCACGGTGCCCTTCAATATTTTGGCAGTTATGTTGTCTGGCCCAGGAGCGCTTGACAACTTAAGGTTGTCTATGAGTTTAGCGATACCTCCATGGGTTATAAAAACTGGTGGCATTTGGGAAAAACTAGTGGCAGGTGTTGGGGGAATACGAAGTGCAGGTTCGTGGGTGAACACGGAGCAAAAATGAATTCATGACATCTGCGCGCTCAATATCAGGGACATGTAAGCCATCATGGTTAACCAAAGAAATGTTTTGAGTACGGCTTTTGCACGGGGTGACCAGATGCCAGAATTTTTGGGGGTTAATGCGCATAATGTTTTCAAGATCTTCGTGAAAAAATCCATGGCATCCATGACTGTCTACCTTATGTATACTTTGGTTTTTGTATTGGTTGTCCCATTTGATACGGTATTTTTCATTGATTGCACCATGGATTATATAATCAAATTTTACATTTTGCTATCCTCACAGTTCATTTGCCTAGCTATGTATCCAAACTATGTGAACTTGTCCATGTACCCCTCTCCCTGTAGTAATGCCACCATGGTGGTGCAGTTTTCCCATAAACACGAAATGAAATCTCACTGACGTACCAACACTGCTGTATGGGCACAAAATTCAAGTAATGGAAGTTTCACCTTCTCTGCTAGCAATTTAAAATTTTGCACTGAAGGAATGAAAACACAGTTTGGAAGAATGCTTCACTCTTTAATATTTCCTTATGGCACCCCATTAACGTTACCACCCCTGCAACCTCTGCATATGGGACGCAGACCAGCTAGTGTACATAGCTCTCAGTGCAAGCTGTCATTTTATTGGGAGCTTTAGTGGCACAGAAGTGTTGTCGATTGTATCGTTTGGCACACACCTTGCATGATCGCAGAACGGGCGGAAGGTGGCAATGCGGCTAGTCTTCGGTCAAAAGTGGTGGAAGTGCTAGAGTCGGAAGAAAATGCCGCACGTGTGCTCAAACTACTGGAGGATGGCAAAGACACTGTTGTGGAAAAGATGATTGCCCTCCTAAAAGCTTCTGGGCTCGGTAACACCATCTATCGCAAGTATCTTCAGGTGAGTTGTTTTTCAGCATTCTTTGCACAATTTCTTATTTGATTGATCAGACCAAGTCCCAATGAACGAATCACAGATAACTCTTGAAGAGAGGGTCACCTGGCTTTTAATTGTCATCACCGTAGTCAGCATGAGTGTGCACCACTTTTTGGAAATGTTTTGATTCTTGGCAGGGGCAGGATGAAAACCGAAAAAGAAAGACTTGAGGCGTTCTATATCAGTATACAAGAAGAAGGAAAATGCATCAGTGTTCCGTCTATCTCTCTGAGCAATAAAGAGAGCTTTTGTAAAAGTCTGAGTTTAAAGATGAGTAGGGCAAAATGGTGTGCTCATCAATTTAAAAATTTTCTACCTTGCTAAGAGCGTTGCACATGCTTTGGCGGTTTGATGTTTGAGGGCGATCCGTGTTTCAAATATATGTCAGTTGCTAGTCCAGCGTTGTGGTGTCTCTTCTTTATGTCGTGGTTGCATTTCAATTTTTCGCTGGATTTCTGGAGTCTAAGGTGTAATTAATTTTGCTTGAAAATTAATCTAAATGAAATGGTGTGCATTAGCATTACAAACAAAAGAGCACCTTTATGCTATACTTTCGAGCTACGAGTTATTGAAATGAGACATACTAGTACTCAATTAAAGCACCTCAGTGTAACAGTTACTGACAACCTAAATTGAACTAAGCACACAGAAAACATGACTGGGTCTGCTCGGAAAAAATTGGGGGGGGGGGGGGGGGGGGGGGGGCTGTTCTGTAAGTGTCCACCTAGTGGACATGTCCATTTCGTCTGCCGCTGAAGTGCTGATAGGCTAAAGGCACCTGGCTCGTTCTGGCAAGTACCCCAGCCCAGCCAATCAGAGATTCAGCAGCACACGAAATGGACATGTCCACTAGGTGGACACTTGCAGAATACACCCACAGGTCTGTTAAAATGCAAATTAAAGGATACCACACCTTGCTACACCTGATGTCAAGGTAATGGCTTATAAAACAATTGTTTGGCCCGACTGTGGAGTATGCTGGTATAGTCTGGGACTCACATAGCTAAAAACACATTAACATACTTGAAAAAAGTAAAAAATTAGCCATCAGATACATTTTCTCATGGAATGACAGGAATCAATCGGTAGCAACATTGATTCAAAGAACTTTTTTTTTTGTTTCATAGGAATAGCATCATCAGCTAGAGCAATATGACATCATAAATTTCTATCTGTATTCTTGTATTTGGGTCAATTTGGCACAGTAAATGTTTTTGACCTTGCTTGTTTTTTGTTCATTAGCTCTTATTAATAATCGACTATTCCCGAGCAGACATTGTTGAAGTCTATGATACCACAGTTGCTGAAAACTTTAGGGTAGCACAGCTACCCATCTTTCATATTTGAGTCGCCATTTTCTTGCCTCCCCTCACGGCAACAGTGACAGAAAGATGCAGATTTCATTAGTATAATTTAGCTTAATATTCCTTTCAATCGCAAATTATAATACACAGTCAATAACGTGTCACATTTATGTCGTTACCACTGCACCAAATCTGTGCTGTCACATGTTTAACTCTTTCCCCTACCATGGGGAAAATAGGTGTTTTTGTAGGTTACGCCTACAGTGTACTAGAATATTGTAGTTACGCCAAACATTTTTTTTCTGAGGGCACTACTGCACTCAATATTTTATGGTACATGAAAAAAAAGCAGAATGAATGCACTTTTCATAGATAAAAGTTTTATTAACGAGATATATACCATAAAAAAGATGAATTGCTGGAATCAAGGTTATCATAAGAAGCCAACAAACACTGACACCAAGTACAACATAGGGAAAATTACTTGTGCTTAATAAGTGAAATAAACGATAAATTAATGGAAATGAAAGTGGATAAAAAAACAACTTGGTGGGGAATGATGCCACAACCGTCGCATTAACCTTAACCCCGTTTCTTCTGGAATCATGATGGTGGGATAAAATTGAACAAAGTTTATGAAGGCATGCTTGTATCTACTAAGAAAAAGATGTAATAAAAATTATGATGTACAGTTTACATACAAAATGTATTGCCATCTAATATTCACTATCATTGAAAAAAATAAAAAATTTTCATTGAAGCCACTACAAACATTTGAGTGCAAGCACTACAGTTTGGCGTGCCGGGCTTCGGATGCTTATGTTCCGGGCTGGCTTACGTCGCTCTCAGAGTCTGATGAAAAGGCAGCATCCTCGCTCGATCCATCGATAAAATCAGCCGCAGATGCTGCGAAATCACGACATTTGCAATCCTTCGGAGCGTCCGCACCGCTCCCGGAGGCAGCCATTTTTGCTTTCTACTTTGATGATCGCGTAACTCAAAAGTGCGTTCAAAAATTAACATCTGGCGGGGGAAAAGTGAACTGCTTAGAAAACAAAAATATAGTTCTTCTCGTCCTATGGCGCAGAGTGTCCGTGAGCGGCGTGGAAGGTCTCGAAAGCGGCGTTTCAAACCATCGTTAGCGGGCTAACGGTGCCCAATGGGCGTGGTACAGAAAGAGTTAAGGAGTTTGGCTTGCACAAAAAAAGTGTAGATGTTGTATTTGGCCTCTTTGTTTTCTTTTTCATTTTTTAGGACCATGATGATGACGCTCTTCGAAGACTGTTCGTTGATGTCCTGGAAATCCCTCTCAACTAAGATGGCACAGTGCCACAACATTTCAGCAGCATTTCTACTTGCATATTTTGAATAAAGAACTGCTTTGTTCTTTAAACGAATGTTTTTTTTTCCACACCCTGTTGGTATCAGTGCAGAAGACCATGTGTACCGAGCCAAACACATGCGCGAGCATTTTACAAAATGGCACAGCCATTGCGCATGTCTGCGATGATTAAGAATAAGGTCGCACGACGTCATAACAGTATCTCCTAGCCACGCGCTAAGGCGCAAACACGCTTAGCGAGAAACTTGGAACTGCCTTGACAGGTGATTAGTATGGCTATTGCAAATTCCAAGTTATCTACAACTGCATTAAAGCAGCACCTGTCAACTGTGGGCCGGTTGTACCAGCATTAATGAAAATGCATCCCCGCCTGTCCTGGAAGTCAGGTGTAAACCACCCACGCCATTTGCAGGGGTGGAAATTCTGGAGCACCATTATTTGCTACAGCACTTATCCTACAACCATTTTGGTAATAAAATGGTAGAGCGTTCGCCTCATATGTGGGAGGTGCTGCCAGAAACTCACTGGCCTTTTCTAATGGGTAGAAATGTACCACAACCTGGTGCTCGGTTGTTTATATGGTTTCTTCACCACAGCTTCGATGCCCAGCATCCGCCACTGCTGTGAGAGGCAAACGAGTGCTGACGACAGGTACCTACGAGTAAAATAGGCACCAGTGCGCTCCCAGCCAGCTGAGAGTTCCACACGCTTGGAAGGACATAGTATGCACGTGACGTCACATCCGCTGCTGTCGTCTGCTTCCTCTACCTTCCGCCATCTTGGGGTACCTTATCAACAGGCGCGCGCATTCGCAACTCAAATCAACATTAGGGGGCGCTGCGAAGCCTAGCCCGGTCTGGCTACACTGTGCAGAATGGCGGCTTTACGGAGGTCCCCGTGTAGGCTGTCCTTGGTGAAAATATTAAGTTTGTTGCACTGCGATGTTAATTCGCGCTGTTTTGTGGGGGGAGAACGGGTAGTGGACGCCGAGCACCTCATTTTAGTCGGTACCAGTGGTACAGCGAGTAATTAAGTAGAAGTGGTCGCGCGTGTGTGCAAACCTCCGGCGTGACAGCGGACCCGCACGAGATTGTGGTGAGAATCGCCGACGCATTCCGGGACCCATCGATCGTGGAGGCAAAGTGCTCGTGCACTGCTGGATTGTCGCAAAAGTGCAAGCACATCTCGGCTGTTTTTCCTGGCACCTTATCCTGGAACATTTGGTGTAGTTGTCAGTCCCTTTAATGTTTCATCTCTACATTGCGTTTCAATGCTGTTCATATTGCAAAGATCGTATAAAGTGAAATGTTCATGTGCGTTCCTATAGGTTCCCCAACATGGTGCTGCCGTAAACCGAAAGTCGTGGAGGATCGTTGAATGACGTACGTGCATACCAAGGGGCATGGGACCTCCAGACCCCTTTCCCATTGAGCCACATCTATGTTGTGGGCATCCTTGAGATTGCATCTGCATGCCAGCAACCGGAACAGCGCCCCGAAGGGGGCCATGAACCGCCTCCGGCAGCTCCGTGGTCTTCCGCAGACGGAATCCCCTACTTTAATCTGCACTATTAAAGCTGCTATAGCCATGGATGCTACAAATGGAAGAAACTGTGCCAAGAACAGCTGCAGTAAACGCAGATGCCGGATATGCTAATGATGCATCTGTTATCACTATATGAGCAATTGACAGCAACCATAAAGATGATGAGTAGTAGTCGAACAAGGAACGTCGCTTGAAGCCAATGTTTCGACAAGGGGACTTATCTTCACAGGGCAGTAACTGCTTTCCTTAGCAGTGTTGACAGCAACTAAGGAACAGGTTGCAAGTGATATGTTTATTAACGATGCACTTTTGTATATGTTGATTCTTATTCTGTCATTTATCTGTTGTTTCAGAGATAAAAGGTTAGTATTACTTATATTGGCTGCCAGTGAATTCATGCTTTATTACTACAGTCGCGATCTGAACGCCTTGCCTGCTCCATAGAACTATATGTGGGTGATCAAAATTTCGGAAGCTCTGCATTGTATTGCTGGATTTTTATGACATGATTCGTGTGCATCATGTCACAAGAAGGACAGTTAACAAAGTCATCATTATTCAGATTATTTTACAAGCTAACGTAAATGTATTACATACGTAATAGCCTTGTCCTCACTGCACATGTACAGTATTGGCTTTCTGTGGTTTATGTATGCTATGTTAACATATGCGAGTTTAAGTAAGAAATAGCGCTGTCACAACATGGCAGCACCTGTACATAGCTCCCGCTTGAGCGTAAATTGTCATGATGGCTACGCTCTCGCTAGAGACACTTGCCAGTAATTGTTGAAATGAGCTTCCACCTAATCCAAGGTCACATGGGACGCTACTTTTGAGCACATAGCACGTTCGATTTCAAGATAGTTTGCCGATTCTGGCATACATAGACCTGTTGAGGCGTGTTGGCATAGAAACGACAGGATGGTTGCTAATGGATTCTCTTGGATTAGACATGTTTGGCATGTGGCACCAGACAGCACCCTATCTTTTAATGCCTTTACATGTGCATTCTCATACATTAAACAAAGTCTGCAACACACAATCAGTAGCGTCCTTGAAAGTTCTTGGCGTTGTGCGTAAGACGCCAATTTCTCTTCTGAAACTAGCTGTCTGTTGTCCTTACTCGTGTCATTGGTAAGGCAATTCAATGGATTTACACGTGCCATTCTGATGCTGCGAAAAAATGGTTTGTCGACTTGGTGACAAACCGTAACTTTCAGTAGCCAACTTTCCATGAAGCAGGCACATTAGGCCTAACAACACAGCATGACCGTGACGAAAATTCATCTGTAGCCAGCATGGTGGCGGGTGGCAAGCTATCAGAAAAGGTTACTGTTACCATTTTCGCTTTAGCACTAGTCAATGGTGATCGGGCCCAAGACCAGACTTATTCGCTGCTTGTGTATGCATGGGCAATGAGCCAACAATTAAGTCCGCCAGTGAACAAGAGTCGATTTTGCTCTTTAGTAGGATACAATGAAAAAAAAAAAGCAGTTGGAGAAAAAGGCACACCGACCGCGCCACCGTTTATAGATCCTTTTGGACCGCGCGGGGTTGTGTTATTCCGCCAGCCAATCACAGAAGCAAACAAAATCGTCGTCATTCGACCTTTTCAAAATGGCGTCGTACTCGATAGTACCGGAGCGTCTGCTGTTCTTGAAGAGTCTTTTCATCGGCGGAAGCTATGTGGCGTGCAACAAACATGGAGAAAGTGTGTGGAGTCTGAGCGTCTTGAAAAGTCTGCGGTACAGTTAATTTCACTGCCGAGTCCGTTTTATTGCTCATGAAACATCACCGCCAGCTGAAGTGAAACTTGACAACAAATATTTTCAAGTTTGCGCTCTATTTTCTTCCCTTTCTTGTCCCATTTATCTCGTAGTCCACCGAAAAGTTAATATGTACCAAAAATCCCAGCTAAAAATCCTTGACAATGAATAGTTGCAAAGAAGCAACACAGTATTTTCGACGTACTTGCATGCTCCTTTCCAGCTTAAAGCCAGGGGCGCGATCGGAGATATTTTGTTCGATACGCGTTCTGTTCAGTTGCTGCAACGTCACAGAGTTGCAGTATGCAAAATTTGTGACACCGGGGCGGAGAGAGCAGCCAATCAGGAAGCGGTGACCTCCCCGGAAGTTTACTTGCGTCGTTTGTCGTCTGCTTGCAAACAGTGTACTACAAAACCAAATGTTTCTCGTCTTCCAAGTGAATTAAATCTTTATCTAAAGAAATGTACTTTTTTCTTCTCAAGCACAAACACGTTTTCAAATAGTAGTACGTGTGACTACTGCAATTTATAACTATTAGGTTCTTTGCGTCGTCCCTAGGTGGTGTCGCGCACAGCGAGAAGGAAAAAGAAAAAAAAACGACGGGAAGAGTGGCGCACTTTTCAAGAGGCAGCGACAACATCCCAGTGGCTCGCTGGCACCGATGAACTTGTCGATTTCTCTGTACAACCAACGAATTATTTGTTTCGAGAAACAAAAACGACGCCGGAATTCACTTTCTGCCATCTCTTCAAACGCGTTTCGCACCGCCACCCGCTCTCCTCCTTCCTCTAGAAAAGCCAGCGCAACAACCTAAGTTTCCAACGGAAGCGCCATTTTCTAGAATTAAACTATGAATTGGATTCAAACCTGCCATTTCGCAGCCGAAAAGGCCGCCTGCTGGATCCAATCCAATCCACCAGACGCGCCATGCGAAGCCGTATGATCGCTCCAAACTTCTCAACTCCCGTCGCGTTCGGACGAAAGGCTCGGTGGGCGGATGATTGACAGGAGCGTGTCGTCATTTTGACGTCACCAAAAACGGGGCGGCGCCCCGCGGCTGGCGACGTCGGCGCGGAGTAGGCCAATCGCGCGCGCCGGTAACCGAACGAACGCGCCGAACAACCATCTCCGATCGCACCCCAGGTCTCATCCTATTGATCGTGCGTGTTGTATCAGCCGTTCGAAAGTATTTTTTAGCGAGAAATGCTATTGATCGAGGACTCAACCTAAATTCAGTTGTACTCGTGCGTTCATCGCATCGTAAAATACATGCTGTTAAGGTCAGTCTATATACGTTTCATTGTAATTTTTCGTGGTTGGACAGGATCGCTGTCGGCTTGCTGGCGCGCTTTCCGAACTGGCCGCTGGTGTCATATTGAGATAGCGCATTGTCAATCATTATCCAAAGGCACATAATTTTGATTTCGGTTTCACGATTTCAAGCAACCCTAGCCGACTACCGATGCTTGGCCGATTGTTGAGAAATGGTGGGAAGCCATTGGCCGCCCGACTTCAGAGAACAGTCGGCCCGGCGTCTGCTTCCAGCTACGTCGGCACGCGGCCGGCACCACTGGCTGGGCCTCCGTCGGTGCGACAAGCCGGCAATGCATCGGGCCAGCTTGCCGACTGAACTTTGGGTCCACGCATTTTTTTGTTTATATATATATATATTGCACTAAGTACATAACTACGATAATAACAACCATTTTGCATGCTGCGACAGCTGATGCAGACTGTGACTCTGGACTTCTTTAAATTCTTTTTTAATGACTTTGCTCGTACTACTGCTTGGTTTCAACTCACGTTTCGCTAAAAGGCCGCATTTTTTATTTGTCCGCATTGGTAAAACGCTTTGTATTGCTGTTAACTAGTTCGTTCGCAGCTGGTCCGGTTTGACTGGGTAGGAGCTGTCTTTTCGCATGAACCATGGCAAGCCGAAATACTAATTAAACACTCTGAGCAAAACGCAAGAAGAAAGAATACGACCTCATTGCGAAATTTGAGTGCGAACGAGCAAGCAGTGTAAAGAGCAGTGTAAGCTTCTTAGAGCAAACGAGCACGCCTGCTTACAACGACAAGCTGATATACCCTCTGGTGACTCGAGCTAAGCGAAAATATAAAAGAAGGAAGTAAATTAAAACAGTCCAGCGGCGGGGAGGAATGCGGGCAAGAGGGGAGAACCGAGCCCAAGGCCGGGTAGCGTGGGCGGGTAACCGCAGTATGGAACTAGTAGGGGAAAAAAGGAAAAGAAGAAGAAAAAAAAAAACGTGCGCCACCATGGAAGGCAGGCGGAGAAGCGTAGGAAACTTTTCTTTTCGGCAGTTTTTCTTTTGCCTCCATGTTTTCGACTAGCCTCTGCAGCTGGGTGACATGGCCTGGAGTTGTACACTGCGCTTGCGGCAGGGAGGCCAGCGGTGTCTGTCGTCGGTAAATTTTAAATAAACGGTGCGATCTATCTGAGCCCAAGATGAGAAATTCAGAAACACGCCCAAGGCAGCACCACAAAAGCACTTGCACGCGAAAAATTTAACATGGAGGCATACGCTATAGTGCGCCGCAATAAATGTACAGACTATTTGGAATATCTTTTTTTTTATTCAGTATAGTTTTACCTATACAGCTTTGCCTAATATAGTTATAAATTTGTCTGAAACCATGGAACGGCTTACAGTAGGCAATATTATATAGGTTTCTTTTTTCTTGTCCACCAAAGCTGCTGTCAACTTTATATGCTTTCACGTATAGCGCTTTCATACATCGCTCTTGCGCAAGACGAAGGAATGGCACCACTTCCCAAATGGCTGACTGCGCGCTGCATGTAGGCGCCTACGTAACCTAGCTCCCACGCAACCTATAGCTCCTATGCGAAAGAAAGCTTCGTCATTAGAATATCCGACTCATGCATGTACTGCCTCAGTATACGAAACCGCATCCGTCGGAAGTCGATATTTTATATATGAAAGACGTCCACTAGAATATTAGCCTGCACTTCTGCTGGCACATATATACCAAAAAGAGGCGTTTAATGTGATCGAACTTTCAGTTTCCGCGTTAGAATATATATATATATATATATTGTTGCAGGAAGAAAGCAGGCCCACGAGTGTAAAATAACGTATATTTACATCTGGCGTATATGGCGTTCAGGCAACTGCCAGACTTCGTCTTCGTCTAGTCTAATCCAACTTCTTCGTTCCCTTCACCGGAACAATATATATATATATATATATATATATATATATATATATATATGTTTTCTGGTTCGTATATGGGGCTATGATGTCCTGCCGCGCTCAATATGAGCTACAACGCGAATGCGCGAGGTAAAGCGGTCGCGTGTTGCAGCTCGCACTGAGCGCCATGGTAGGTATCCAATCGAGACAACCGCACGTCAGAAATAACGTCTACTTGTTAAAAACATATACCACAATGCATAAACGGAGATTTACACCTAATTGAGCTTTTATAGTTAATGACATAATGTAGCGAATGGGCCCAACCACACACAGAAACACACGTAGCTTGAGTGCCTGGATGCTGGCGTAAGTTGGCCAATGTTGGTGTTTACTTTGTACAAAAACAAAATAATAATAATAATAATAAAATAACAATACTATAAAAGGAGGTGGTATTTACGTGCTGCTACCAGTGTCACCGGCTATAGGAGAGGTGCAGCGTGAGAGCACGTGAGCCACAGCAGAGGCGACACACGAGAGATACGCACTTAATATATGAATATAGCGCGAGTTTTTCCTCGGAAATTTCCAGCCTCGGAACGCACCTCGCATTCGGGACATAAACATAACGTGTTCTATTTTTCCTTTACTTTAGCTAGCGCTCAGATTCCACCGTGAGCAAAAGCGCGCGAGCTGGGAGTTGCCACTGTGCATTTCGCGCCGCCTTTATTCTCCCCACTTTAATAGGTTCTTAGTGCCGCATCAATGCGTTTACGGCGTATTAATCGAAACCTTGTGCAAGACGTTCGCCGGCCATGCGTAGGCGCGCCAAGCGAGCGGCCTTCGTCGCACACTGTGTGAAAGGCTTTGCCGTGTTCGATTCTATTGCGGGTATTTCTCAAGTGCTGCCTGTGAAATAATTTTGGTCGCATGGCGGGCAGAAACCGTTCTCGCCGACGGTGACAAAAAAGTCAGCGGTAACAACGAGTAATTCTGCAGGCACTCGTCCTTTCACTGTATTTTGCGACGGCAGTTCGCAGTAACGAGGAATAAAGTGCATCTTGCGAGCATCTTTTATGGGTCGTTTCCTGTTCTCTCTCTCTCTCTGTCTATCACACACGCACGCACGCACGCTCTGAGACCGAAAGTTATAGGTTATATTCGTGTTCGAGTCATATACGTGCATATACGGTAAGTGTTTAATTGGTTTCTGAGTGACGTCTCACACGGGACCATGCACACAGTCCAACAGCCTCTGAGCAGACTCTTATATTTAAGAAGCAGGTGCAGCTTTGTCTTGCAGAGGCCGCCAAGTTTAATGTCTTGTCATCGGTCACAAGAAAAGCGAGCGTAATAAAGTAACATGTCACGAAAAGTCTTCACGAGTGGTTCAGGTAGTAGTTGAACAGCACTTTGAGCCTTTAGGCCATGCGTTCACATGTGCCAGTGCGTTCCGACAGGCTGTGCAGTGCTTTGAAGAAGAAGTGAGAGGCAGCAATTTTTTTTGTTGCTTTTGCGTAACAAATGTTGACGGACGAATATATATACTGACGGAATATAGGCCAGCTATACAAAAGCGATGACGGCGGTTCATCACACGGGGAAATACAGCAACCATCACATACAGACGTTAGTGACAGTTCATCTGGCAGTTAGATCAGCTTCCGGCTAAAGGATGGTTCTGTGTTTTGTTCTGGACTGATCGAGCTCTAGTAATTAGAGCGAATTATGAAATCAGAATCAAATTTATTTTCGCCATATATGCGAGTGCGCATGCAACGACCACTATTATGAGAGCAAGAGTACGTGGAGACCAATGTGCAAGTCGCAAGAAGGCGTATCGCGGAAGTATTACAGTTCCTTTACAAAAAAGCACAAGATTTCCATACTTTAAAAACGGATATGTTTGTAACACTATTGTATCGTTCATTATTGCTTTCCTTTTTGTAGGTAAACTATCGAGAAAATAACTATTTAACGGGGAACAATATTTAATCAAGTGGATATTGGATTAGACAGTTCTCGTAATAGTAATAGTCGTAATAGCACAGCAGAAAGAGTCAAGCGAAATTGTTCGCGAACGGCGTGTTGATTGTAAACGGCCATGTCGCGTCACAGCAAAAAATCGTCAGATGATATAAGCGCAGGTGACTCGCGGACTGTACAGTGCAGGAAAACATTTCGGTTGGATGTTTTCACTGGGGAGTGTGAAAGAAGTGATAATACGAAGCCAAGAAATGTCAGAATCTGCAATTTTTGTAGCTATTGTGAATTCGTTTGAGAATAATTAAGGCTGCATGCTAATAATGTCAGTCATACAAATGGAGCATTTCTGCGGTCAACGTGTATTTCATTGGCAAGAACAAGAGTTGGAAGAAATTATTACAACCTTTGCACAATGAACTAATGAGAGTCAACCATCAAGCAGTTGAGAATTAATAAATTTATTGTACATCATGAGTGTCTTTTCAAGCTCCGTCTCCTGTGAGGCATATCTACCATTTTCGTGCACGCACATATCGAACTACGTGGATATATACACGCAATGCAATGAAGATGAATATTTATTAAAATTCAAATTAGTTATTTATGCCATGGTAAAGGTACAGACAGCGGAGTCGCAGAAAAAGTTGTCAGATACAGCTTGACAAAGCCGCAGACCCCTTTCGCTTGGCAGCGGCTTCACAGCAAGGCTTTTAAAACAAAGGTAATTGCACAGTGTAGCAACAGTTATACAATAATGAGCAAGAACAAAAGGAAACAAAACAAGATTTTACAATATTTAAACAATGTTCACAAAAAGGAAAACAGAACCTACATGGTAACAAACATAGTACCCAAACTACTGTTTGATGCATTGAAGAGGTCAAAATAATTAATATATATATTAGCTATTACAGATTCGTATAGAGCTACAAATCCCTGCTAAATCTAGATCGCTGGTTTTTTTTAATGAATTTATTTCTCCTGTTTACAACCGAAAGGAAGCTAAAGGCCACGTGACGTCTGCTCCCACAGCGATGCGGCACGCAGGCCGTACGCAGCAACGTGTATCGTACGTACATTCGTTCGTTCTCGCTTCACCGCTGGAACTTCTCGGACGATGATCGGCAGTTGTTGATCAAACGCAGGCAGGAAGCGATGAGATCAGATGTACAAGAAATATTTAGAGGTAAATTTTCTATATACATGGCAGGTAAAACAAATACATTACAAACTTGAACAATTGAGAAACAAAGCCTCACTCTTAGACTGTCTCAATGACTGTTAGAGCCCAGACTCGTTTTAAGGTACATAGTACGGAGGCTCACTGATCTATCAGTAATCCTGATTTCAGCCAAGTCTGAGGGACAGCATGTCGTCCCGATTTTTATAGCCCAAATATACAAAGAAAAAAAAGCAGTAGGGCCGTTTGCCCGTCCCACAGGTTCAGTTGCCCATCAGAGTCAACCGTTTGTGAAGCCGCAACCCACAGGGATGGGTGTACTCTTAAATATAAACATATTGGAAAACAAAGCTCTTTTCCTTCTTCCCTAAAAATCCGTTGCCCTCTCATTTCTACGTAGTTAGTGACGGGCTCAGCAAAACACGCCAGGCCCGAACAAGTTATCGCTAGGCCGCCTCAAATCCCAAGGGCGTCTCTAGGCCGCAAATGTCTCGGAAGCAGGGGCATCGACACCACGTAGTGCAGCTGTACTCAAAGTTTGTCCGTGTGGGAGGCTGATGGCCCTCCTTGTCCTTCAAACTTATTGTCTACAAGACAAAGTTCTACGAGTGCGCGTTTACAAGACGCCGCCGTCCGAATGCACTCTTCACGTGTGCACCGCATCCCTACAGCGTGCACTGTAAGCTGGCCTTCGACACCACACAGGCAGTCGCACCCAACAACAAGGCTGGCGATTGCGTTCCGGACGCGTAGAAGAATAGATCCCTGCTCCGTATATGCGGCACGGGGTCAAGGTTGCTAAGCCCTTCTTAACCTCGGCGGCGCCTCCAATTAGTCAAGTACTCAGGAGCCAGGCCCACAATACCGCGTACAGCGGTCCCTTTCAAGGCTGGGCTGTGTGGACTCGTGTGACTGTCGGCGGATTGCCAACACCGTGCGCACAATACCGACTTCCCGGAATCGGCACTCGCCCTCCTGGCGCCTGCCGCGACGCGTCACCCAACAACGCGCGGTCCCTGTGACCCCACATAACACAGAAACGGTTGCCCCGCTGACATCGGGGGGAAGTGAACCCCCTCTCTATACACAAAGCACGTGGCCGATTCGTGACACTTAAGAACACGAACAATCAGAGCGACCTTACACATACTGAAATCAACTGGGTAGTCGCGAGACAATATTGTTTTCGTGAAACAAAACATGTATACAAGAAATATGAGAAACCAACAGGACACTCAAAGTACGATGCATTTTGTTTGAGACCAACCACAACCAGAGAACAGAAGAAACAAAAGACTGACAATTTATAGTGTGGTTCTAATCAGACGAACTCTATATTGTTCAGGATGAGAAAAATTTTGAATGATTTACTCGAATATTCTATAATTTCATCTTCAAAATCACGTAGGCGATTTAGTAGTGAAGGTGCCTGGTAACTGACTAGTTTTCCGTAATTGGTTCTTATTTTTGGTGTTCTCATGTTATGTTGTCGAAGGCTGTAATGCGGATTGGTGGGTACATTCAAGATGTACTGCGATTTGTTTTGTTTAATGTATTGCAGCAACTTGTAATAATACACCTGGTTTGCCTTTAACATAGAACGTTTCATAAAATATGGCGTGGTTCTAAAGTTTTGTACAGGGCCATAGTATCCATAGAATGCGCGTAGGACTCTTTTGTGTAGCACTATCAATTTATTACAATTTTTTTGCGAAGTAGTGCCCCAAATTAAAATACAGTAGTTTATTCTAGAATAAAAGAGTGCGTAGCATAAAGAAGTTTTCAACCATGGAGGAACCAGAGTACTCAGTCTGTATAAGCAACCAACGGTTCTGCTTAGTTCGATAGCAAGTTTGTCGATGTGCATGTTCCAGGCCAAATCCTCTTGGAACCACACTCCTAGAAATTTTTGACATTTTACCTGTTCTATCAGCCCATCTTCAAAAAGAATATCCGCATTTCAGTTACGTGGTTTATTAGTAGGAGCAAATATCATATATTTTGTTTTGGAGGAATTCATTTGTAGCTTATTATGTTGTAACCAGCAAGAGACTTGCTTCAGGTAATCGTTAACTTTTGATTCGAGCTCTATTATAGTAGCAGCTTTAAAGAATATGTTACTATCATCTGCATACATAACTAATTCGGGAGAGTCGGGCATGACACACAGATCATTAATATATATTATAAATAGAAGAGGTCCAAGTATTGATCCTTGTGGAACACCCGTTACGATTTCCGCGTAAGATGAAACATCATTATTTATACTGACATATTGATAGCGATTGGTTAAGTAATGTCATAAAAGTTCCAATACGATACCACGTACAGTGCACTGTTCCAATTTGCTAATTAATAAACTGTGGCATACTGAATCAAAGGCTTTCCTGAAGTCTACAAACAAACCTAATGTGTACATTCTATTTTCAATATTTGTTATTATATTATGTTTGATATTAAGAAGAGCTGCTTCACAAGGTTTATTTTATGGAATCCATACGGCATGTCACTAATTATACTATATTTACTGAAAAATGTTTGTAGTCTAATATTCAGGCCACTCTCGAACACCTTTGACAGAACAGGTGAGACAGATATCGGCCGGAAATTTGTCATGAAATGTTTATCACCTCCTTTGTAAATAGGGCATACACGTGCTATTTTTAGACAATCAGGAAATATACCGCTTTCAAATATTCTGTTTATGATTTGAACAAGGACAGGTGCAATTATATCAGCAATGTATTTCATTGGTACTGGTTTCACATCATCATACCCAGCAGAGACGTTGTTTTTTACTTTGAACAGCAGTTGCGCAACTTCAGCAGGTGTAACAGGTGTAAGTATCACCGAGTTAGTAGGACTGAATTTATTCACTATAGATGTGGCCGTGGGCTCCCCCCTGTCGGGATGCTGGGTGGAGATGAAATATTCATTCAGAACAGCTGCTGCTTCACTGCCTGTCAACACACCAGTGGCTGTCTTTATGTCTCCGTGTTCTGCCTTTTCGTAGATTTTCTCTAACTTCATTCCAAACTTTCCTAGGGTCATTTTTTATTTTAGCAAATAGCCGTTCATAGTACTTAATTTTTGCTTGCTTTAATGCACTGTTGACCTTATTTCTGTATTTTTTGTAATCAGTCACCAATTGCACAGTCCTGCATTTTACAAGCAACTGATACATTTTGTTTTTTCTTGTTATCATTTTTAGCAAAGTAGCATTTATCCAGGGTTTTCGTATTTTCTTGCTCCTCTGATTGCAAAATTTCAACGGAAACGCTAGGTCGTAGCACGTAATCATTTTATGAAAGAACAATTCATAGGCTGCATTTGGATCTTGTTCTTCAAATACAGATGACCAGTCTGTTGATAGGATCAGAGCACGAAAATTTTCTAATGCGCTTGCGTGGAAACTGCGAATCTGCGCTTTTTTCCTCCTTCCCCTCGTTTGTGCGCGTGAGGAATGAAACAAAATACAGGCAGATGATCACTTATATCAGCGGATAACAGTCCCGCAAGGCAGTCAGTTGGGTGTACATTGGTTATGCATATATCAAGCAAGGTAGCCGTTTGCGCAGTTAGCCTCGTGGGTTCAGAGATTAAGTTTGTGCACATGAACGAATGGATGAGACCAGCAAAGTGTGTAGATGATATGTCGTCCGACAACACATCTATATTTACGTCACCCATTATGATAAAGGGGGAGGACGAATGGTTCAGGAAATGTAGTACCTACCTGTTCTAGGAAATCAAAGAATGTCAGTTTGTTTCCCAACGGTGGGCAATACATAACCACAACTGTGACATATTCTAAGCGTACATTCTATATTGTTCGTTACAAGTGAAAATTCTGAAATTACCTTATGTATACAAGGCACTGTTTAACATAGACAGCCACGCCACCTCCTCTGCACTTTCTTCTTACTAACCCATGGTATGTGTAATTTTCACAGTACGGGGGGTTATCATTCACAGTAAGCCATGTTTAACAATACAGTAAGATGTCAAAATTGTGGGCGATTGACGCAAATAAGCAATTCAGTTTGTCCTTTTTGTTTTTTATGCTCCGCACGTTTAGGTGAAACATTTTTAGCAATTTACTGGTGTGAAACACTAATTTATTGAAAGACTGAACATCATAATATGTGCAGTTCATACGGTGAAACTAACTGTAAAAAAAGAAAGAAGAGAAGCAGGCCATGACGCTCACGTTGTCATCTTATCAATGTCTTCCGTGCTGGCGATTCGAATAGCTGGTGGATTTTCGTCCTTGCGTACGAACACCGTGCAGCCAGCCGTCCATACGAACCGCCATCGATTCCTTCTTCCTTTCTATAGCGGCACCAAGAAGTCGTTTGCCATACCGTGTAAGGTGTTCGTTTATGAACACCTTTGAGGACGATTGAAAGCCCAGTGTAATTGTATTCATTCTGCTTTTTTCTAGCTTTGCTAAGAAAGGCATTCCTCGTGGTTCTGCGGACAAACCGAACAATGATATTTGCTTCATGTCGAGCAGTAGGCACCCGGTGCCAGATGTCGATATCAGCCTCTGAGACCTCTTCCTTAATCAGCTCGCCAATTTGCCTCACAACGCCACCTCCTCTGCACTTTGTTCTTACTAACCCATGGTATGTGTAATTTTCACAGTACAGGGGGTTATCATTCACAGTAAGCCATGTTTCAAAATACAATTTGCCTCACAACGCCACCTCCTCTGCACTTTGTTCTTACTAATCCGTGGTATGTGTAACTTTCACAGTACGGGGGGGTTATCATTCACAGTAAGCCATGTTTCACAATACAATAGGATGTCAAAATTGTGGGCGATGGACGCAAATAAGCAATTCAGTTTGTTCTCTGTTTTTTATGCTCCGCACGTTTAGGTGAAACATTTTTAGCAACTCGGTGCCAGATGTAGATATCAGCCTCTGAGTCCTCTTCCTTAATCAGCTCGCCAATTTGCCTCACAACGACTAGTGGTTCGCCTTCAAGTGGAATGCCCTTTATCGCAATGTTATTTGAACGTTGATATTGTTCCATTTCCTGAATTCTGTACGATAGCTTCGCATTCTCAGCGCGAAGATCCTTTAGTTTTAGAACCTGCTGTATTTCTGTCTTCAGCTCAGCGACCTCTTGAAACTTATCTTTTATGCTCCTCAAGTCTGCCCTGAGCTCCCGCCTCAAATCTTCGATGGCCTTAGCCTCTTTCGTCATTGCACAACAAAAGTGTACGTCAATACACTAACAACACCAGTAACACTAACAGTAACACAACACTAATAACACCAGTAACAATAATCAAACAAGTACAAGAAAGCTGATTGGTTCGGCAGCAGTGCACAGATTGTATGACTTACTGACTAAATAAGGATATTCCGCTCACCTGCATAAGCAGAGGCAAAATTTAGATATGCCTCCGTAGTGAACTGCTGCCGAACTGTAACAGGTGCTCGCTCCGTTGGCGGTTTTATGCTGTGGTCTGGCGCTCGTCCGACCCTTGCGCAGTCGCAGAAGAGTAGCTCCGGCCACGTGATTCCGATCACTGTTGTGGTGCAGACACACGCGGCACTGTAGACGTCAGAAGGGGCGATAACACGTTGGTCGAGTCCGGTTTCGGGCTGCAAAAGCAAAGTAAAAATTTAGGTGTGGCTCCGTAGTGCACTGCTGCCGAACTGTTTCATTTTCATTACACGCGCGCACAAGCACGCACAAGCACGCACAAGCACGCACAAGCACGCACAAGCACGCACAAGCACGCACAAGCACGCACAAGCACGCACAAGCTAGCGCCAAAAGGAAACAACGAAAAAAGGAAAAAAAAAATTGGAGGACGCTTAAGCTTCGTTTTCAAGAGTGGAACGCGAAAGCGTTCCTGTCGACCCGCCAAGGGGTGTTAGACAATGCACTACGGCGTAGCGATCACTTACGAGGCGCTCCGCATCGGACTTTGCACCCACCAATCACGCGGTGAGCGCCAAGCAACGCAGCGTTCGGCGCGGCAACTAAACGTGCGCCTGATCAAGCGGAACGATCCAAAGAACTCGGTGTCTCGGATGGGGAAACGATCTACGCGATATCTTATTTTGTTATAGCGCAAGCTTGACACGGACAACAGAAGGCACATCTGACACACACAGCGCTACTTTCAACAACATAGGTGTCTCTCGTTCTCGTCGCTATATATACACCCTCGACCCGTCATACAGCACGTGTAAAATTTTTGGAAAAATAAGCAGAAATATAAACTGGGAACCACACGTAGGCAGTTTCTTGACTCACGTATTCACAGACATGTACACGTTCAACGCGAGCAAAGATAATTCAGATCTTTTGAAGATAATGAAATGGAAGGTTTACTGACGCATGCGTCGCCGAATGTTGATATGTGTCTGTCTGGCATTAGTGGGCAAGGTGGAAGCAGTACGAGCATCATGCTTACCCACTGCCTATTTCTTACGCAGATCGCCTTTCTCGCTTGTTGCCACTTCGAATGTGCTGCGGTCATCTCTCCTGACGTCACAGATCTCGTGCACTTGCCGCCATCGTCAAGATCCCTGGGTGAATCTGCTGGAAGCTGTACAAACTGTCCTATCTCCCTTCCGGATGACTGTCTTGATCTGACCGCCACCACACGTGCCCGGAACCCGGGCATAGCTGGCACACTGAACCGTCCATTCACAATCAAGCCCAGTCCCATGACGTCAACCATCATGCCTTTAAATTCCCAGCCGGATCCTTCCTTCTTCAGTGGGCAAGGTGGCAGCAGTACGAGCATCATGCTTACCCGCTGCCTATTTCACCCTTACGGCCAGATGACATACCCAATTCCTTCCTCGTTCGCTACTCCCTTTGGAGAAGCAGATACCTTTCCGTTATCTTCCGTAAATCATTCTCCACCTCCACCGTTCCCCAATCCTGGAAGCTTGCTACGGTCATTCCGATATACAAATCCGGTAACGCTCAACTTCTGCAGAACTACAGACCCATTTCATTAACTGCCCACTCATGCAAGTTACCGAAAATATAATTTTTAAACACATCACAGAATTTCTTGAAAGCCACAATATCCTATCCAATTACCAACATGGTTTCCGTCACGGATATAGCACCACTACCCAACTAATCGAATTCACGCACGATATTTGTCAGTCATTAGATTTAGGCGGACAGATTGACGGTATTTTTGTTGACTTATCCAAAGCTTTCGACACCGTCCCGTACCCAAAACTCCTCTACAAGCTTAACTCCATTCTAAATAACCCTTCTCTTGTGGGTTGGATACATAGCTTCCTAACCCAGCGTTCTCAGTCTGTGCACTTTAACGGCTCTATTTCCTCTCCTGTTAGTGTTTCATCCGGCGTCCCACAAGGTTCCGTTTTAGGCCCGCTTCTTTTCTTATTATATATTAATGACTTGCCGCATTGCGTGTCCGTTAATATTCGTCTTTACGCTGATGATTGCGTCCTCTATCATAGTATTAACACACCAATGGATCATGATTTACTTAATGACTCCTTTGAAAAATTTTGTAGGTGGTGCAAGGAATGGCAAATGAACATTAATTTCTCTAAAACCCTTTTCATGTCCTTCTCCAGACGCCCATCACTTTTCACGTACACTTTCCATGGTCAAGATTTAAAAAGAGTAACCGAATTTAAATACCTTGGTCTTCATTTCTCCCATGAAATGTCATGGTCGAAACACATTGACATCATATGTAACAAACCTTTTAGACGTCTCGGTTACATCCATCGTTCATTGCGTAAGGCTCCAAAGGATACCAAACTGATGACGTATAAAACACTTATCCGCCCCAATCTTGATTATGGCTGCATCATATGGAATCCACATAAGAAATCCGATATTAAAAAGTTAGAATCAGTCCAAAAGAAATCAGTGCGCTTCATTTTTTGCAACTATAGCCGAGATTTTCCCCCTTCTTCCCATTATACAGCTACAGGTCTTACAGTTCTTTCATTTCGCCGCCGCTTGGAATGCATGAAATTTTTACACACGCTGATTCATTCTGAGCGCCTTGTTACACTAAATAATTATTTGAACTTTAGTCCACCTTCTATCACTAGGAGTTCTCATAATCTCAACCTTATCCCTTTCTTTTGCCGAACGGAGATGTTCAAGCACAGCTTCTTTCCATTGGCCATTGAACTTTGGAATTCACTGCCTGGAAGCATCCGCTCTTTACCTACGCAAGAATTTTTGAAAACAATTACATATACTTGATATTCATATTTTTTGTGCCTGTATCTCGTTTTCTTGCTTTCCTTTTTTTTCTTCACTGTCCACTCCTGCAATAGCCTCACCGAGGCTGCAGTATGTATAAATAAATAAATAAATAAATAAATAAATAAATAAATAAATAAATAAATAAATAAATAAATAAATAAATAAATAAAATTTCACACCTGCTTCTACTCGTGATGACTGTTTCTTTAAATCTAGGTTTGCACTTGCATCTCTGGCAATGGATGGCATGAAAGCCGTCAGCGGCCACGTTGTTAACTTTGTTACTGTGTTCTCGTTGCCTGTCATTCATGCATCTGCCTGTTTGACCGATGTAGGATCGTCCACACCCGAGAGGAACACGGTATACCAAACCGGCGATGCAATCAATGAATTTGTTTTTATGTTCTTTTTCGCATGCGCTACGTGGGATTCTTTCTGGCCTTGTGCTTTTACAGAGGCTGACCAATTTATTAGGTGCCGAAAATACAACGTTTATGCCGGTCCTTCCAGCAACCTTCTTTATTCTATGGGAGAACCTGTGTATGTAGGGGATGACGGCATCCTTTCTTTTGTTAATGTCAGTGCTCGACACGGGCACCTGTTCCGAACTGCTTTGCTGCGCCTTCTTAAGCAGTCCTTCTGCGACTGACACAAGCACGTGGCTCGGGTAACCAGCGCAGCTTAAACGCGAGGCTTGCCGTTCGGAGCTATCGTGCATTAGGTGTTGGCATGATTTTTTCAGTGCTTCGCTGAAACACATCTTCGCGATTCCCCTCTTCACAAGAGGGCCGCTGGCGGCTGACGGCTTTCTTGCCATCCATTGCCAGAGATGCAAGTGCAAACCTAGATTTAAAGAAACAGTCATCATGAGTAGAAGCAGGTGTGAAATGACGCACTTGGTAATAGAAGCCAGACACATATCAACATTCGGCGACGCATGCGTCAGTAAACCTTCCATTTCATTATCTTCAAAAGAGCTGAATTGTCTTTGTTCGCGTTGAACGTGTACATGTCTGTGAATATGTGAGTCAAGAAACTGCCTACGTGTGGTTCCCAGTTTATATTTTTTGCTTATTTTTCCAAAAATTTTACACGTGCTATATGACGGGTCGAGGGTGTATATATAGCGACGATAACAAGAAATAAATCTGTTGTTGAAAGTAGTGCTGTGTGTGCCAGATGTGCCTTCTGTTGTCCGTGTCAAGCTTGCGCTATAACAAAATAAGATACGCCGTACCAACAAGCGCCTATTGCTATCCTCATCGATCTGCGCGAACCAAACGTCGTGATCGGCACGGACAGTCGGGCCGCGACGCGCCTCGCACCGGTCCCCCCAGAGCCCCAATGCGCTCAAACGAGACGAAGGCGAGAAGCGGGCGAGTGGCGCGCCACCTGTTGGGGAAGCGCCGTACATTGCCAGGAGGGGGTCTTCTGTGTTTGCCGCAAGATGGCTCTGGTGTGCGGCAAGCGCAGAAGAAATGTAGTGGAAACGTACTTGGCTACGCGTTTAACTGAGACTTCTGTAATTTACAGGCTCATAATTACTGATATACACGGCAGTATAACTTTCTACGGCACGTTTCTAAGGCAACACCGGATTCACTAGAGGCGCTTTTGTCCCGCTTTGAACAATCGAACCATGGCTACTTTGCCTCTGGACAGGGACGCGTTCGGACGCAAGATGTTGAGCTCTGCAGGAGCGGTTTCAGCGGCCGCGTCTGGCTGTGGTAACAGGTCTTCTGTCGCCCCACCGGGCTATCGGTATGTACTACCGACTTTGCCATCAGGCGAAACTATGAAGGAGTGTTTGTTCTTACACTGTGAAGTTGCCAGGAGACCATACCTCCACGAAGATTTCCGTGACCCGCTGGAAGAACTCGGTGTACTGAAAGACGTGACCGGTATTGGGCCCTTCCAAATGACTCATGTGTGGCTCATCAAGCTACGAACTCCAGAGGTGAATGAAGTGCCGGTTAAAGCGGGTGGCCTGGAGGTAAAAGAGCGCTTTTGCGCCGTCATTGACCCAGTGCAACAAGACATCACACTCAAAGTGCACTGGGTTCCATTCCACGTTACCGGGGAAGCATTGAAAAAGGCTTTTGACCACTATGGCGAAGTGAAAGAAGTAAGACAAGAGGATTGGCAGGTGAGGGGCTTCGAGCTAGCTGAGTCTACCACACGTATTGTGCGGATGACGCTCCGAGAGAACTTAACACCGGACGCTCTGGCCCATTTGTTCAAGATCTTTGGTGGCTCTGTGCTGGTTGTCGTTCCCAGGAGAGCTCCGATTCGCCTGCGGTGTCGACGCAAAGGACACATTAGAAGAGACTACAGATTGCCAAGGTATTCTGAGTGCCGGGAATTCGGCCATGAAGCCCAGGATTGCGTAGGTACGTATGCAAGAGTTACTGGCAGCGCGCAACCTGACGATGAAGGTCTCGAATTGATGGAAGAGGAGGCAACGGAGAAACTGACAGCGTCCTTGGAAACGCCGGTTGAACAGGTGGCAAGTGTCGCGAAAAAAGTGGCAACGCCATCCGCGTCGACACAGGACGCACCAGCTGGAAGAAAGCAGAGAGAAAGAAGAATGAACGAAGAAGAGAGTAAAGCCCCTCAATTTTTCAGGGGCTTTAGAAGAGAGGACACCGCCTGCGCCCAAAGAAACGGACCACGGGTGCCACGCGTTTAACGTGGAGATGGACGCGGAGTCAGAGACGCCATATGAGTCGCCGGATGAGACGGTCACTGAGGAGCCAGCCGTACCTTCCAAGCGGCACCGAAGCGATGCTCCAGATGAGGAGACGCCGGCTGACAATGTTCAGCGCCTGGAGCCGCAGTGGATGGTGGTCCGGTCGACCCGGGCCAAGAAAGGGAAGTCCGCCCCGGCGCATCGGTCAGCGTCGCTCACCCGAGAAGGGCAGGCGACGCAGTGACCAACGCGAATGGCGTTGCGTAGCCCGTTGAAACTGTCGTGCCGACAGGGACGCTCAATTTGTGAGGGTTGCTATTTGCTGGAAGCCTTACTGTTGTTTTACTCTTGCTATTTGAAATGGCTATGTCGTTAGCTCCATTGCGCGTGGGAACCCTCAACGTTAGAGGTCTCGGGGCGAGACAGCGGCAGCGTCAGCTCCGACGCGTAATGTTGGAAGAAGATTTAGATATATTGGCGATTCAAGAGACTAAAATAGAGAGTGAGAGTCAGACTGATGGTATGGTTGCACAGTTTAGTGACCGCTATACTGTATGCGTTAGTCATGCTGTTGGCACAACGGCCGGTTGCTGTATGTTTATTAAGAAAGGTTTGGGTATAGTTGAGGAAACAGTTATAAGTTGTCAGAGTGGACGGTTCGTGCTGTGCAATTTTGTATATTGCAACATAGAATACCGAATCTTATGTGTGTATGCACCAACGAAAGTGAATGACCGGCTAAGTTTCTTTCGTGAAATATCGCAGTATTTGAAAACAGACAGATGTTTGATAGTGTTAGGAGATTTCAATTGCGTTTTGAGCTCGGACGATCGTTCGAGTGACGAACACTGGGTTGATAAGAGCGTTGTCTTTCTGAGGGGGGCCATTGGAGAACTCTGTTGGAAGACATTGCACATTACGCTAAAAGGGGCGATAATCGGCATTATAATAATTTTTAAGGCAATAGCCATGCAAGGTTAGACAGAGTTTATCTTTCGCAAGAAATCGCCACAATGTGCGATGATTACAAGGTGCTGAACATAGCATTTAGCGACCATTGTTTAGTAGCCTTCAAGATAGGGAAAAAAATCACCGCAAAACCTAGAATGAAATGGGAAACATGGAAATTAAACGCGAAACTCTTAAAGGAGGACCAATTGCTAGAAAGTGCACGCACAGAAATTGCTAAAGCAAATAATGACTGTGAAAAAGGGTGAGGTGAGCGATGGGAGCGATTTAAAGAAGTCGTAAAAATGAATGCCATAGAGCGAGCAGTAGAAATACGTTTTGAAGAGCGCCAAGAGGAAAATAACATTAAAAAATGCTTCAGGAATTGGTGGATGCTGAAACTGCAACGCCAGGCACCTTTATGGAAGAAATAAGGGAAACAAAGAATAAAATTGAGGCCATCGACACGGAAAAATACCGTGGCGCACTTATTCGCGCACGAATGGGAAAGATCTTGGCTGACGAAATGCCAACAAAGCGTGCTTTGGGAACTGAGAAAAAGTATGCGAGGAGAGACGAAATAGTTGAGATTTAATACAAAGGGAAAATATCTAGAGATGCCGAAGAAATCAATTATGCGTTTACGGAATATTACAGGGAGCTCTTCAAGTGTAGAATGCCGAGCAAGACTGAGTATGAAAGCCATTTTCTAACCATTCTGCCTAGGTTACATGCCGAAGAAACATAGATTAATCTATGTTTCTATCAGAAGATATCACAGCAAAGGGGATCGAAATGGCCATTGAAGACCTTAACCCTGGAAAATCGCCAGGACCTGATGGCTTAACAGCAGTTTTTTCTAAAGCATGTTGCTCGAAGATAGCCATCTTATTAGAGCGTGTTTTTATGAAGGCGTATCAAAAAGGTCGTTTGCCACCGTCCTTTAAAAGGGCGTATACAGTCTTGATACCAAAAAGCGATGACGCAAATAAACTTAACAAAGTAACAGGCTACAGGCCAATTACGCTGACAAATGTAGATTATAAAGTCTAATGAAGATATTTGCCCGGAGACTACAAGGGGTTATCGGTGCTTTAGTAGGACCGCATCAGACCTGCGGGATAAGACGGAGGTCTATATTTACTAATATCCATGTGGCTCGCAGCATTCTTGAAACTTGTGATGCAGATTTTAAGAAAGTCGCTATGTTAACAATTGATCTAGAAAAGACGTTTGACAGAGTATGTCACAATGTCCTGTTTACAATTCTTGGTTATGTCGGTGTTGGATCACGGATAACAGAGGGAGTTAAAATGGCATACAATAATTGTACAACTAACCTCATTGTCAACCATAAGCTAACTGAAAGGATTGAAGTGCGTTCCTCTGTTCGTCAGGGGTGCCCCCTGTCGTTTGTTCGCTATATATCTAGAGGCTCTCTGTAAAAGAATTATTGATAGTCCGGATGTGCGAGGATTCAGCCGGGTGGGAGGTGCGTTTATTAGCTTACGCTGATGATGTTGTTTTCTGTGATGATAAGGAGAGTGTTCGAGCTACCATGACAATTATGCGTGAGTTTTGTGACATGACGGACAGCAATATAAACCTGAATAAGTGTGTCGGCTTGTGGCACGGCTGGTGGCAAACAACGCCGCGTGTTTTTGAAGGTATGCAGTGGAAGCTCACGCCTGGGATTTATCTTGGTATACCGTTAGGCACACATCGAGACACTAAAGACTTATGGAATGGCAAAGTGCAGAAAGCTCAAACTGATAAGTGGGCCGGACGTGACCTCTATGTATGCGCACGTGCGGCTATCTGCAGAACCTTCTTGGTGAGCAAGCTGTGGTATCTCCCGAGCTGTTCCCGATTCAACTTCAAGAAATATCATATAGTATTTGCTGTTTTTGTGTGGCAGTCTGAATATGAAAGAACAATCAGGAACTTGTTTCGCATGTTGGGTCGGGCTTGTCATTACCAAATTTATACTTAAAACAACTGATTTCTAGATTTTTGTTCTTACGAGACACGACAAAACCTTTCTTGCGAACAGGTATTCAAGTCCGATTAAGCAATGTCTTACCTAACTTTGTTGTCTCGATGGGGGAAGGTGTGTGTTACGCAACGAGTAAATTTTTACGTGAGGTGGTCGTAGCATTTGGATTTTTAAACCACCACTTTTCCATAGAATATTTGGCTACAGTCAATGGTAAGCGGATAAGCTCGGATTTAATAGATATTATGTTCCCAGAACCATTATATCGATTAATGTACCGCAAAGGCCAAGGGAAAGATGTGCTAAAACGTGTGAAACGAATGATTGTACCAGGGGGAGTGAAAACATTCTTTTTTAAACTACACACTAATACCTTGCCTGTGAAAACATGGCTAGAAGAAAGAGGGGACTACTTACCATAGGGAGCTAACTGTTCGATTCGCAAGAAACCAGAAACTATAAAACACGTTTTTTTAGACTGTTGTAGTGCGGTTTTCTTTTGGGATATTATGCTAAGAACTATTAAAAAAGAATTGCCGTACGAATATTAAAGAACTACCGTAAGAACTATTAAAAAAGAATCTCCGAGAAGAAATGAAGAGGTTCTTGGAAAGCAGGGGCGGGCGATTCTCTCCGTCAGCATCAGCTCCCACCAGCGAGGACGGGGCGAGGAAGCGGGGCTTTGCTATTCGTCAGGCGCATCGCGCCCGCTCGCGGGGCCCCAGACAGCTAGGGCGGCAAGGGCGCGAATTCCCGCCAAATGCTTGCCCTGGATGCCAGCGCGTTTCGCGTCTCGACAGCTTGGTAGACTAGTTGGTGCATTTCTATTATCATGGACTGCGCATATAAACGCAAACTACACGAGGTAACATGGACAAGAACGCAAGCCCTTTTTCCACGGAGGGGAGCCGCCGTGTCTCGCCGTTCAGGATATGCGTACTCGTAAGTGGCAATTTAACGCGACAGCGTTAGGGCCGATTTACGCTCGAGCCGCCCATCGCCGCACCGCACGCGTGCGGTCGCGCGAAAGATTGCACGTATCAAACACTTGTGCACAAATTTCGGTTCACAATGTGTAAGGTATACACTGTGCACACAGTGTAAATGGTAATTTGCGCACAAGGGCTGAATACATGCAATTTTTCGCGCGACCGCAAGCGTGCGGTGCGGCTGGCGGCGAAGGGCGGCTCGAGCGTAAATCGGCCCTTAAGGAGCTCGTGTCGCAGAAAAGTCGGTATCGTCGGCGTCGGTGTCAGCGGCGTTGGCCGTGAGCGACAAATTCCGGGAGACACTTCATAAATAAAAAAAACAACTTGCAAGATGGGCTGGGTGGGAATCGAGCCAGGGTCTCCGGAGTGTGAGACGGAGACGCTACGACTCAGCCACAAGTTTTTTTTCTTTATTTCCTCGTTACAGAAATGCCATGCAAATGCATTCACTGCTTCGTAGTGGTACGAAAGCGCCTTTAGTGAATGCGGTGTAATTACACAAGTAGCGAAGTACGTTTCCGCTACATTCCTTCTCTCTGCGCACACGCAGAGCCATCTTGCGGCAAACACAGAAGACCCCCTCCTCGCAATGTGCGGCGCTGCCCCGACACGTGGCGCGCCACTCGCCCGCGTCTCCCCTTCGGGCCGTGCGAGGACCGGTGCAAGGATGCCCAACACCTCCTAGAGAAGAAGGCCGGAGTGCTCGGTGAGTGACGTCACGGAGAAGAGGCCAGCGGCACGCTCGCGGATACGGGTTGAATGAAGGGATCGCGGCTTGGTTCACCTAGTAGCCGTATGCCTTTATTGACCACTCCACACTTCAGTCGAAACTGCGGAATGAGCAGCAGGCACCTTACAAAGCATTTATTTAGAGGCACAGATACGAAACAGCTTTGTGAAGGTTGTGCAGGTATTGATGCCAGCAGCTTTTTATAGCGTCGCGCTTTGTGGTCTTTGCAATGTACGTTTTTTTGTGTATTATAATAATAATGATTATTTATTATACCCCACACTTCATACCTATTACTTCAAAGAAATTGAATCCATAAAAAAAATTTCCTTCCTTATTTTTGTACTTATGGTTTTTATGGCGCGGCAATGATGAATGTAACGCACTCTATTAGCTTCACAATTGCGTATGAACAATTTTATTGGGGACACATGTACTTATCCAAATCTAGATTATGCTTAAACGAATAATTTCGCTTTCGACGCACTAATTACCACAGTGCACTAGTTTACAACAACTCCAATAAGTATAAAAACGGAATATAAAACATTCGTGCAGCTATTTACAAGGAAACTGCTGCCTTATTGCGCAGAGTTTCAGCTTTTCTTTTCCTTGCCTTAGCATTGGCATCCAATGTTTTGTCGTTCATCTTGCAGCAGTAGTTCTTCAATAAAATATTCGTGCTACAGCACAAAAGGTGCCTTAACATAAATTCACATTTGTGTTCATCCTCGCAAGCGTCGAACTCTGAGGAATCATTACTGACGAGCAGTTCAAGCGTGAGGTCAGTGACTAAACTACGTTGGTTTGGCAGATTAATAAATTCCTTTTTCGCTGATAGTTGCTTAACAACCACGTAGTTGTGTGCGACAGCGTTGATGGCAAATATAGCTGGATAGACAAGTCCTCCCCTGTCAAGTTGTTTCGCGAGGTCGCACCGTCCATCCGAGTCTGAAACTGATGTCAACCTTTTCTCCGTCAGTGCGTCCCTGCATTTCGAACAGTGGAGCTTTCTCAATGAATCGTACACGGAATAGCTACAGGATCATCCCTCGAGGTGCTTGGCTTCGAAAGATAAGGTGGACATTAAGGAAACTTTGATGGGACTGCGCCTGGGCGAAGACGCAGGCGTGAGAGCGGTGCAGTGACTGCAGTGAACGGCCTCAATGAAGTGAAGTTCACAAACCTAGAAGGAAGTTAAAAGTTGTTCTAAATTTTATTCTAACATTCCTGATTCAAAGGCACTTTTTGTAGTTGAGCAATTAACCTTCCTGTATTTTTCAAAAGTAACTATATAAGGTAGTTCTGAACATCTTACCCTGGAGGGTGGTGATATAATGAAGTCTGCACGTGGTGTCGCCCTAATCCAGGCACTCTGGGCTTCTTCATCTTGCGTAAACTTGAAGACATGATTTTTCTGCCCCGATTTATAATTGCTCCGGCAATTGGGCACGCAGCACTTATTAGGCATATATTGGCATGGCACTCCACATTCCGGGGCAATGAAGACTCGCGGTACACACAATCGCAAGCACAGCACAAGTGTTGAGAGTGCATGCACTGGTCACATCTAGAGAAAAATGTGCGTTCGGAAGCATGCGGCAGCATGGCTGAGCATGCCGGGACTTGTTTATCCCCGAAGCTATTCAAGGAGCGGCAGGGCTCCTGGAACTAATCGAATTGTTGTCGCCGCCGTCGTCGCCTCGGTCTTCTCCGAATAGCCGGGGTTAACTATTGTATATCTTCCTCGCTTCATTTTCAACACGTGTGCGCCGCTGGTAGCTGCGCAGCGCGCTGCACGGAACTTCTATGTTGGCCTCTTCTGCGTGACGTAGCTCAAGGGGAGCGGGTCAGCCAGAAGGCCTTAAGTTCTCTAGAGGGTGTTGGGATGCCCCACTACCCTTGCGTTTAATAAGTTTTCTCGCTCTCTCCCCTTCCAACGTCCAGCGTGCGTCACTCGAACCCTCATGTTTAGGTGACGCGGCTCCTCTTCCCGCTCACAGCGCGATTCCTAGGTGCAGCGTCCGATGCGGGGCGCCTCTGACGTGATCGCTGCGCCGTAGCGCGTCTGGTGGGAAAGCGTCCCCTGCGATGCGTGCCGAGCTGCTTCCGAGGAGTCATGCGTCTGCGTGATGCTCCCAAGCGAGATAGAGAACGATCCCATCGAGGCGTCAGCCCCGTGATCGCGTCGGCCTTCATGGCGCGTCGCGGCCCGGTTGTCCGTGCCGATCAAGACGTTTGGCTGGCGTAGATCGTTTCTCCTTCCCAGACACCGAATTCTTTGGTTCGTTCCGCTTGCTCAGGCCCACGTTTCGTTGCCGCGCCGAACGCTGCGTTGCTCGGGGCTCACCGCGTGATTGGTGGATGCAAAGTCCGATCCGATGCGGGGCGCCTCGTAAGTGATCGCTGCGCCGTAGGGCATTGTCTTAGACCTCTTGCCGGGTCGACGGGAACGCTATCGCGTTCCGCTCTTGAAGGCGAAGCTTAAGCGTCCTCCAATTTTTAATTTTATGTTGTGTAGTACATGACCGCCTTTGTCAAGTGAACAAAACTCGCTCTGTATTGCGCAAATGGTTTTGCAATGTATGATGAACTCCTTATTTTTGTGTTGTTGTTTTTCTGGCAGGAAGAAAAAAAGAAGAGCTTTATATGAGAACGTATCAAGCGTTCGAGAGTCGGGACAAGGAAATGTGAGACGTACTTTCATATATATATTTTTAGTATTATTTTTTCGTCTTGTAAGCTTGGCGTATTTTCCTTAGCTTTTTTCTAGGAAACATTGGGGAACGACACTGCTTAAATTGAAGCATGGTGTGCGAATGACCTGCTACGCTCGGAACTGTTATCACCATTCGGGAAGAAATCAGGTAAGACGCTTGTCTGGTTGTCATTGCGGGAAAGTCATAATTAATTTGAAGTCGCTTTTGTTCCCACAGATGAAAAAAGAAAACTGTAAACACCCATTGCTGTATGATATACGTCTGGTGCATTGCAGGTAAGAATGGATTGTGTGTGGCACTTTTCCGCATATGGACTTGAGTATATCTAGGAACATTAGACAAAAAAGCATGTACGTGAAACACTGTGGACAACCGATATGTAAGTTGTTCCTCAATTGTTCTGTTTTCACATGTTCATAGTTTACATGTGAAACTTTGTCACTGCAGTTTCGACCGTTGTGTAAATTTATATACTTTAATCTCGTGGCTCTTTGCGTGCTGCTTTGTTTGTGCAACCATGTGTTGTGCTATTCATTGATCGCGTTGCCTGGATGTATATTTTTTGCAACAATATTCCGAGCCAATCAGTAAATCGATCCTTCCTGTCCTCATGTCTGCTTGGGCGGTTCTAAAGCGTGAATCACGTCGCAGAAGTTGAACGCACTAATTTTCACTGGCAGTGCACAGTATGTGTCTGTACGTATATCCGCAACGACGAAATAATAATTTTGTCTGTGGCGGTGCCAGGATCAGGATTTCTTGCACACAAATGTGAAAAAGTCCACGAAATCATCTGCATGGTTCACGGAGTTATTCATTATTATATTGTTTGTTTCTTCGTTTGTTTCAGTTTGTATGAGCACTGTAACTATCCAAGCTTCACTCTCGACGGGGACAGAGAAATACCGGATGCTGTACCGTTCAGAGCCAAAAACATGGAACGGCTGAAGAAGAGACTCCCAGACAGTATGCAAAACTCTCACAGCAGACCAGCACTGTCCTTTAGCTGTATCGTACTATTTTAGTGAACAAAAACTGCTTGCAAATTGTTAGCAGTGCTGCCCGAAAAAAAATAATGTATTTTATGATTGCAAAATAAAACCCTAAAAGAGAAAACGTTGCGTTCACGTGTTTCTTTTGTTGCGTGTTACGTATTTATACTAACGAGTACAGAGAATAATTAGTGGCTATAATTATGTTTTACATGCAAATTATAAGCGCATGTCGTGTATATTAAAGGGGTGGAGACATCAAAATTTTCGTTCATGCGTTTGTTGATTCAAACGTTGCGTCATGCTCCAGGGAGCACGATACACACAGCGGGATTCATATATATCCGATAAATAATTTAATAATAGCATTATTATACCGAGCGATTTCGGTTTCTGGGCTCCGGGGGATGCTATGACGTCACAGAGGAGGAAACGCAACATGGCTTGGTCACGTGGGCCACAAGAAATAGTGACGTAAAACTATGCTGCGTCGTCTGCTCGCACATACGCGTGCTCTGCCAGCAGATGTCAACTGGCGATTCGAAGTGCATGTCGCGATTATTATAATTATTGCGAAGAGCGACAACAACGGTAAGAAAATATTGCGGCTTGTGAGAGTCGGTGATTCATTCCGAAGCGCCGTAAGCTTTAGCTTTGAAGTGAACCGGAAAAGGCCTAGCGACGATATCGGCGGCGCCGAACGATCAGAGGCGGTGAAGCTGCCGTCGGTGCCAGAGTGACCACTCCTTGGTCGCTGATTGGCCGCTTCGCCATACGGCTGCCGCACAAATGGGTCCCGGGCCCGTCCTCTCTACGGCAAGGAAATCTCGCCGTTCGCGAGCAAAATCGCCATCGCACGGGGGCCCGCGAACGGCAAATGGCGTGCGGCGAGTTTCCGTGTCGGTAACGTGGACGGGCGAACGAGAGACCGCTCCGAGCTGCCGAACTATGCGACTATGCCGTACGGCGTTCGTGTTGTCCACTTCTCTCCTCTTGTGTCCGTGCCTGTACGCCTTACTCCTTCTTTGCATTAAGAAAGGATTTCTATATGCCTGTAGCTCGGTCATAGTGGAGGCTATGCTCGGTCGCTCGGCTCAGCAGCCTCCGTAATCGGCATTTCATCGCTACTCATCATACGTCACGTTTTTGTGCTAGTGTGCTACGACGTCAATACTTTCGTTCCTCCTCTGTGACGCAGTAACTGCCGCGCTAGCGATGGGTCTCGACTACGAGAAGGAGTTTTTAATTACTTTTTGGAGCTGAATTAAAATTATTTTAAAATGTTTGCAGCGTCCAATACCTCGTTCTGGGTGTCCTTGCATACGGAAGCAGCCTACAACATGCTTTTTATAGCCTCAAAATTTGGTGTCCCAACCCCTTCAAATGTCAGCACGAGTTAAACGCCTCTAATAAACTGTATATCGTTGACCTGAAACGTAACGCGCAGCAAAAAAGAAGAAGAAAAACCTGATGTGTTTTTTAATATAGTAAAAACTAAAGAAAAAAAAAAACGACCGCACCCAGCCGATGGGCAAACCGGTGCTTACGCAATGTTGGGTCGTAGTCGGCCCGCGTGCACTCGGCCACGTCGGCTAGAGTGGTCGGGCCTAAGTCGCCTGCCGATGGTCGTTAGACGTATCAATCTCCGAAGCCGGCCCCCCATCGGGTGCCGAAGTCTGGCCAACGCGAGTTAAACGTTAAAAGTTGAGTGGGCACGGGACCAGCGTTGGCAGCGTTGTGCTTAATCGGCACGTTTTTGCGATGCAGGCGGTGTTATCGCTAGCCCTTGCTTGGCTCTCGCCCAGGTAGCACACAAAGTCTTGAAAACGTCGTATTAAGGGATTCGACGTCTGAAACGGATTTTTGACCAAAATCGAAGCATCAAAGACGTTCCAAACAAGATAGCTTAAAAACGAGGGGTGAATACATTTTGATAACGTTGGAAGCCAGACAGCTTAAAAACGAGGGGTGAATACGTTTTGCAAACGACTCAAAGCGCCACCGCCACGCCACGGCGCGTCAGCCTCTTTAGCGGCTTCTACAATATTCAACAACCCATCAACGCGATCCAACCTTGTGCAAGGTGGCGATACCGTCGTCAAATCATGTGACCAAGGTGGCCACGTGATTCGTGATGCCGGGCAGCCGGGCGAGCCGGGCATAGTCGCGTCGTCATGGCGTCGTCGCGTCACCGCATTCGCATTGCGCTGTGGTGTGTTTGCGGCTGTTCTGAACGTGCTGCCGCTGCCCTTTGCTATGTAAGTGTTGCAGTGTTTTGCTGTCAAGAAAACGATATTCTGTGATCAGTTTGCGTTGTGCGATATGTTTGTGTGGTTTTAATTTGGAAATCAGTAGTGTTTTCAATTGTTATGTGACCAAGGCGGCCACGTTATTCGTGAAGACGGGCATAGTTGCGTTATCGCACTCGCATGGCACTATGGTCTGTTTGCGACTGTTCTGAATGTGCTGCCGCTGCCCTTTGTCATGTAAGTGTTGCAGTGCTTTGCTGTCAAGAAAACGACATTCTGTGATTAGTTTGGGTTGTGCGATCTGTTTGAGCCGGGCATAATAGCGTTATCGCACTTGCATTGCGCTGTGGTATGATAGCGGCTGTTCTGAATGGGCTGCCGCTGCCCTTTGTCGTGTAAGTGTTGCAGGGTTTTGCCGTCAAGAAAACGACGTTCTGTGATTAGTTTGGGTTGTGCGATCTGTTTGTGTAGTTTAATTTGGAAATCAGTAGTGTTTTCAATTGGAGGGCGCGGAGTGGAGGGCACTAATCAGCTCTTCAAGTTCATTGTCATGTTATGTGAGGCGCCTTTTCACTGACGCTGTAATTAAGGCGTTAAGGGCACTATAAGGACGAAAGTTAGAGGGACGAAATCGTGCCTGTGTGTCCCTAGCGTCGGGGTCGCCCGCTATGCGTGATCCTAACAAGAAAGCATTTTGCAGAATGCGAAGAAAGGCGGCAAAATTTCTGTTTGTGCGCACCTTGCCGATCTCCGCAATGGAGCCGTCATCGTGGTATTTTAGTCTCCCGTTTAGCAAGAGTGTTCCAGACAAGGGAACTGGTTCAAACAGGCTTCTTTTTTCATGATTCAGTACTAGTGTGGTATCCCAAAAGGTGAGGTCAAGTGCTCGCCCTATTTTCTTCCCTCGCGCTACAGCGCACTGACAGAATTTTGCGTGCACCATACCGTGCTTTTATCGTTTGCGCTTCAGGTTCTCGATTGTGTTTTCGCCCCCTTTACCCACGTGATGGGTATTTCATGGTATTACCGTGTACCACATGTGTCCATATATTGTGTCCAATATATGAAACGGCCAAATTCGATTTTATTTGACGCCTCAAATGGTAGTAATGTATTGAGTCCCTTGTAGCTTTGTGCTTGTTATCAATTTTACTATTTGGCGAATGGATACAGCATGTACGCTGCATAACTCGCTTGTGGATACTTCATACGTGAGTCGAGTATGCCCTTGGTATAAAATAACTTGTATGCTTTAGGTTGTACGATTGTTTGCAGTTTGGGACATGTGTCGGAATGTACGCTGTGCGCCCTTCGCGCTTTACGGCGGCCTGCCGAGTTCGTGCGGGTGCCATGTGTGCGCATGGAGTTCGCGAAGCGCTCTCGCAGTTTTTTTATATATATTTATACATGTGTTCTGTTCGCGCGCTTCGCACAACAGGGCATGTCGCAATTCTTTGTCCTTATGCAACACATTTTCCTAGCGTACGTCTGTGCATTATTTGATACCGGTTTCACACGGGGCTCTTTTAGCCGCTATCCAGTCCGTTACAAATCGAATTTCTCGGTCGTGATTGGCTCCTCTGCGCAAGCTACGAGAGTGAGCCAGTCGCATCGATAATTTCGATCCGGATCGGGCTTGATCGCGATCGAGAGTGGTCGTGTGACATCGGTTTTACACATGGCTCCCACATAGGGAACACTTTAAGTTCAATGCTACTGAGTGAAGAGCAAGTGCATATATATGCCAGTGGTGGTATGTGGGCAAGTCTTTCTGGTGAAGCCAATACTTGTGCATTCAAAACATTTCAATTACCAGCGTAGTGCATCAATGTGTCTACTTCGACAAAATGGAGCACTAGTGCAGATATCTGAGCATACCTGTCCAGGGCAGCAAGTGTGTCTACATTGAAACCACTACCAGCATGTGCGGCAGTTCTATTTCCAGCAGCGGGACTGCACAATAACCAGTAGGGTGCTCTCAAGCTGTTTATCTTTGAAGCTCTGCCTGGACTGTGTGCCAAATATTTTTGGACGTGAAAGTTGGGGTGAATTGGTAAACATCAGTGGAACTGTGCCTGGACTTTGTGGCAAATGTTTTTGGATGTAAAAGTGTGAGTGAAATGGCAAAGAATTTGCTCTGGGCTACATGTGTTAAATGTTTTTCTCATTCAGAGTGCTTTTTTTACTTTAGGAGACTGGAGATGTGCGCAAATTGTGACATGTCAGTGTGCTAATTAATGTATTTGCTGGTTTGCAAATTATTCGTTGCAACTTTATTTTTGCCAGAGAGGTACAACTTTGCCTCTTGTAAAGGGGTTTTTAGATAAAACACTTACTATTTATTATGACCATTGCTTCCTTTGTTACACAAATGCAGCTTCCAGTGCATTCCAGTTTATTTCCATGTTTATGTAAGTTTCTAATATGAGGCTTGCATATTCATTTCTCACGTTCTGGAGTGGCAAGATGCAGCATTACTGTCTCATCGTTCGCTGTACTACAGTAGTGTTCACTTGTTACACTGAATCCCCCGTTTAAGTATTCTGTACTAATATCACTTTATTGCTTTTTTGTTGTATGGTTATTTTTTCTCGCCATTACCTTCTTTGATATATCCTAAAGGCAATATTTCCAATTTTGCATTGTTCCCATTTTTTTTTATTTCTGTCACAGGATTGTTTTATGATGGTATGCGGTGGTATTTCTTTTTGTGCTCTTTTCAAGCTTCTAGATGATTGGTAACATTGCTTGGAGGCAGTTACCATCCAATTCATACTCTTGCATTTTTCAGTCTACTTCTTCCATTCGCTCCGATGTCACTTCTGCATAACTCTAGTCCATCTAATAGCACGCGCACTTTACTATGATAAATTAGACACTTTAGTACACTCCAGGTATTTCTGTTCATTTTTGTATGTGTACTTGGAATTTTGTTTATGTGCTAGTGAAAGTTCACTTTCGAGTTCATTACGAATCCTTTCTGCGACTTTTGTCATTGTTGATGTACTTTTACTTCTATTTGCATTTCTCACACAGTTTGTTCGAACCTTGCATAAGCATTACATTTTAATAAAGTGTTTTTGCTTTGTCACAACGTTCTCATTTCATGCACTCTTGGCATGAAGGGCTTGGTCTGGCCACCTGCCAAGACGTGGCCATTTGTTCTTTGCAGGATGTCATCCCCATTGTGGTTGTAAGCATCGTAGCTATACTAAAGGCGGTATTAAGGATTTATTATTCCTAACAGGCTCATTTTCGTGCGACTTGGTAGAGGATGCGCCGGCCACGCGGGAAACAGTGCTTGGCACTGAACCTGGCTCTTACAGTCAACACCGACGCTTCTACTCATCTGGGGCGCGATTGGAGATCGTTGTTCGAAACGCCCGATCAGTTTCACCTCACGCGATTGGCCTAGGCTGTGCCCACGGGTGCGGCTGACGACGTCTGCGCGCATAGGCCAGTCGCGTGAGGCGAAACTAAACGCGTGTTTTGAACAACGATGTCTGATCGCGCCCGTCACCCGCGAAAATTAGCTTCAGATGATCGTAAACCTTTCAAGACCGCTTCTAGACAATCTTTTTGATAACGTCCTAAAAACGTTTAGAAATTGGTTACGAATAGTTTTGGCAAAGGGATTACTTGTGTCTTTCCCAATCCTATTTCTAGACCAGCTTTTCGAATACGTCTTGCAGACCTGTTCTAGATCGTCTCAAGAAAGTAATTAAGCCGGACATTAGCAGAGATATACGACGTTTTCCCGCCGAAGTTCTCTCATTCGTGTCTTCTTTAACCCGTTTTTATCGTCTTGGATAAACGCTACGAAAACGTTACGTATCTCTTTTGTGCTACCTGGGCGTCAGCTCCCGAATCCCGGACCAGCCTTACCTCACCGTTGCCGAGCTTCGACTACAACCATGGCTCCTACCCCGATGGTCCATTTCTGGATTCAACTTCCGTCGCACCGCTCCCGCCAGTCTACCCAGCGCCATCGTCAACGTCGTCACTTCTGCCTGCGAATTTAGACAGCTGGCACTCTGGCACGCTCTTCAGTGGGCACGGGACCAGCGTTGGCTGCGTTGTGCTTAATCGGCACGTTTTTGCGATGCAGGCGGTGTTATCGCTAGCCCTTGCTTGGCTCTCGTCAGCTCCCGAATCCCGGACCAGCCTTACCTCACAGTTGCCCATCTTCGACTACAACCATGGCTCCTACCCCGATGGTCCATTTCTGGATTCAACTTCCGTCGCACCGCTCCCGCCAGTCTACCCAGCGCCATCGTCAACGTCATCACTTCTGCCTGCGAATTTAGACAGCTGGCACTCTGGCACGCTCTTCAGTGGGCACGGGACCAGCGTTGGCTGCGTTGTGCTTAATCGGCACGTTTTTGCGATGCGGGTGCGTACACGGTACTTGCTATACACTAAAAAAACTGATGAACTCTGCCTGATTGTCTTCCCGTGCCCACGGGTGTTGTGCGAGTCGTTGCTCGAGTGCTACGCAATGGCGATTTTATTGTTATGCGCTGGAGACATTGAATCTAACCCTGGACCTAACACACGTACTGTCGCCTTATCTGAACTGGATGATTTACCTGATGATCCCGCAGACCAAATGAAGATCATGTTTAAACTGCTTAAGGACGTACACTCTCGTTCACTACAGTCTTCGAAGTGTCAAACCGAACTTGTTTCAGATGTCAAAGCCATTAAAAACGGACATAAAAACATACAAACTGAGCTAGCAGGTATCAAGAAAAGGCTTGACGATTTAGAAGAAAAATCAAAATCCCTAGACCGTTTCGACACTAACCTAACACGCATGCAAGACAACGTAGATAGCCTGGCTGCTCAGAACAGCTCCTTATTATCGCGTCTGGATGATCTGGAGGACAGGTCTCGTCGCGATAATTTAATATTTCATGGCCTACCCGACTCGAAAGAAACTTGGCAACAGACAGAAGAAAAACTAACCTCAGTACTTAACGCTGCTCTTGGATCTTTTCCCAGCAGTTCAATTCAGCGAGCTCACCGGCTCGGCACTTACCAAGCTAACAAATGTCGCCCGATAATTGCTAAATTTACTAACTACAAAGCGAAAGAATCGGTACTTTCACCACGCGCGCAGTTAAGACTTAGCAACATTGCAGTTAATGAGGACTTTTCACCCGCAACTCGACTTGTCCGTAAAAAACTAATTGAGTTTGCGAAATCACAACCAGACTCGCCACAGTATAAACTCAGCCACAAGAAACTGCTACTAAACAACAAATGCTACATGTACCATTCTAACTCGAATAGTATTCAGGAGATGTCAAGACGCAACGTCGGCCTAAACCATGTTTCAGCTGCCTCGCAACACGTTCCTACTTAGGGACACGTGAGGGGCAGTGGGCATGCGCAAAATAATCAAGTCAGCATCCTTTATACTAACATCAGAAGTGTTCTGAAAAACCGTGACTCATTATCATCCGCAATTGGCACGTGTTCAGCCCATATAATAGCTTTAACTGAAACGTGGCTCTCGAATGACATTCAAGACTCGGAACTGTTTCATGATAGCAAACAATTCACGCTGTGACCGAACAGAGTGCCGTGGTGGCGGTGTGCTTCTTGCCCTTTCGAAACGCATCCCATCGTCACCCATTCACATCAGCACCAATCTAGAATCAGTGTGGGCTACAGCAACTCTGAACCATCAAAAGGTAATTTTAGGCGTTTGCTATCGTCCACCTTCCTCGTCACCCGCATTTACCAATGAATTGCATGATATAATTAGTACCATTACGACAAAGTTTCCTTCTACACCTCTTTTCTTATTTGGTGACTTTAAGTTTCCTAATATAGTTTGGAACAGTGATATACCTAACTTATTATCTTCTTCTTCCGATTCAAAAGATTTCTTGGGTATTTGTACTACATTTTCATTAACTCAATTAGTCACACAAGCCACGAGATTAACATCCACTTCCGCAAACATTCTCGATTTGATCCTAACCAATCGTCCCGATTATGCCTCTACCGTCCATTACTTACCGGGTATCAATGACCACTTATTGCTAAATATTCACTTTAATACTGCGTTTGTGAAACTTCCGAAGACTAAAAAAGTAATCAGAGACTATAAGAGAGCTAACTTCGAAGCAATAAATAATGAACTCAGTCTATTTCTTAACATATTCATGAGTGAATGTGAAAATCGTAGTGTGCAGTCAAACTGGAACATGTTTTCGGCAGAGGTAAATCGCTTAATCAATAAACACATCCCAACCCGTACTATAACATGCAACCCGCGCGCGCCTTGGTACAATAATCATTTAAAACGACTATCCAACAACAACAACAAAAAAAAAAGACGACTGTATCGTTCCGCGAAGCAATCACCCATTGACTCACGTTGGAAAGCCTACACATTAGCATCTAACACCTATGTAGCCGCACTCAAATGCGCTAAAGAAACATTCTTATCAACCACATTACCATCTATGCTGATAACTAACGTAAAAAAATTTTGGCGCGTCATACATCCACCTTCCGATGATTCTATCACTCTTAACACTTGCTCTGGTAACCCTGTTCCGAAAAACCTATGCGCAACCCTCCTGAATAATAACTTTGTTAAAAATTTCTCGTGCACAGTTGATATTGAACTACCTATCTTGAATGACTATAACTTCTTAACTATGCCTCCAGTAACTGTTGAAGTTCCCGGAGTTATTCGACTAATAGATTCATTGAAGATGGATTAATAATAATAATATAATATTTGGGGTTTTACGTGCCAAAACCAGAAGATGTATTCATCACCCGGCTTTGATAACATCAGTGCTAAATTTCTGAAAAACACCTGCACTTATAGTTCCATTATACTAACCAAAATATTTCAACAATCACTCAACACATCTACTGTTCCATCAGAATGGAAAATAGGAAAAATAATTCCTTTGCACAAATCTGGCAGCAAAACATCACCTACAAATTATCGCCCGATATCATTAACCAGTACCTGCTTGCAAACTGCTAGAACACATTATTTTCACTAAAATTGCGGATTTTCTTGAATCTAATTCATTTTTTTTCGTCATCACAACATGGTTTTAGAAAATCATTCTCATGTGACTCACAATTATTAACATTTACTCACAAACTACATCAAATACTTGACTGTTCTTCTCTTGCCGATTGCATCTTTTTAGATTTTTCGAAAGCCTTTGACAAAGTGTGTCATAAACTTTTACTTTATAAACTATTACTTATAAACTACTTTATAAACTTTATAACGTTCTCAAGTGGATTGAGTCATTTCTCGCTAACCGTTCTCAGTTCGTAACAGCTAATGGCCATGACTCACCTCATAGCGACGTTCAGTCCGGTGTGGCCCAAGGTTCCGTCCTGGGACCTCTATTATTCCTTATCTACATTAATGACTTGCCTTCAGCAATAACCTCTGACGTACATTTATTTGCAGACGACTGTGTAATCTTCAGAGAAATAACTAACGAACACGACATCTCCCTGCTTCAGGCCGATCTCAATAACGTCAGCAAATGGTGCCGATTGTGGCGAATGGAACTCAACATTAACAAATGCAAATTTCTGAGAGTATCCCGATCTAACGATAATCTGCCTGTGTACTACTTGAATAACGTTGCTTTAGAATCTACTAACTCATATAAGTACTTAGGCCTACATATAACATCTAGATTAACATGGAATCATCACGTCGAATACATAATTAATCAAGCTAACCACTTGATGGGATACTTACGCCGTAATTTTTCTCATGCTCCCTCTCCTTTAAGATTACTACTTTATAAAACCCTGTTACGGCCAAAATTAGAATACGCTGCAGCTATATGGGACCCTTACCACGAAAACCTAATACATTCCCTTGAACTCATCCAAAACAACGCCACTCGTTTTATTCTTTGGAATTACTACCGTGGTGCGAGCGTTTCTTCAATGAAATCGAATCTGGGTCTTCAACCGCTAGCAACACGTCAAAAAATTTCCCGCCTTTCATTTTTTCATAAGCTGTATCACCACCCTATACTTCATCCAAAATTCATGTCGCTACCATATTACTTATCTCACCGTACTGATCATCATCATAAAGTTAGAATTGGTACATGTAACACGACACACTTTTTACACTCATTTTGCCACGTACGTCGAAAGATTGGAATGAACTTCCTTCTGACATTGTTTCCGTTAATAACAATGATCATTTTCGAAAAGCACTAGCTAACAATGTACAATAGCAAACATTTGTACGAACTGCTCCTGGTGTTTTCCTTTTTCTTGTTGAATGCTACTTTTATATGTCATGTTATATTACTGCATTTATCATACTTTCAGCTAACATTGTATAATTAGCAAATATTGTGTATAAGCTCATCATTTATTTCCTTCTTATTTGTTGTATAACCCGCTCCCCTCTCTAATGCCGAAAGGTCCTGAGGGTAAATAAATAAATAAATAAACCGTTTTGCAGTCGGCCAGAGACGTTGGGCCGAGTTTGTAACGAGGACTTTCTGTTGCTTGGCTGGGCACTGTGCAACGGTGAACGCTGCACGTCGTTGCACGCTGGCTCGGCTGCTGAACCCGAGGATGGGTGCCATCCCAGCCGCGGCAGCCGTGTTTTTCTTTAATTTACAAATACTGCTGTCTCAGTTTCTGAGACATAGCAGGAGTGAGTACAGAATAAAAATACAATTACAAATACTTTCAACAAAATTCACCAGAATACAAGAAAACATTAACGGAATACATAATTACGCAATTCTTTTTCAATATCCTCAGTACCGAGTCTGCGCAGAGACCCATCAAGTTTATTCCATAAATTCACCGTCCGCGGAAAGAAGGAAAACTTAAAAGAATCAAGATTCGACCTGAAGGGCACAATGTTCAGGGGATCAGATCGTCGAGTACAGCGTGCAGAAGTTGCAACAAAAGAAATCGGCGCCAGAACACTCAAGCCGGTATGAACTATTTTATGAAGAAGGATAACGCGATCACAAGTACACCGATGTTGGAGAGATTGCAGCGTTAGAACGTGTGCATGCGAAGTAGGCGAGAATTGCCGGTCATAGCGGCAAAAAAATGAACATGATTGCTTTTTTTTTGGACAGATTCTAACATAGCTATGTCGTGCTTGAGGTTAGGTGACCAAACAACCGATGCATATTCTAGTATGGGCCTGACCAAAGTTTTGTACGCAGTCAATTTGCATTCTCTTGTTGAGTTGCTTAACGTGCGTTGGAGATACCAAAGTTTTCGACGAGCCTTATTGCAGATTATTTCAACATGCTTGCGCCATTTTAAATTTGATGTTAGAGTTACACCGAGGTACTTAAACTTCGTAACATGTATTAGACTGACCCCGTCATTAGTATAAGTAAAAGAAAGGGGCTGTTTCTTGTTTGAAAAGGTCATAGCTACAGTATTTTTTAAATTAATAGACATTTGCCAGGTTTCACTCCAGTTACAAAGCAATGAAAAAACCTTATTTAGCGCAACCTGATCATGAGCATCAGAGATGGTGTTGTAGATTACGCAGTCATCTGCATGCATTCTAAGTTTAACTTGAGTATCACCAATGATTTCTGCTACGTCATTTATGAAAATAGTGAACAAAAGCGGCCCCAGCACCGTGCCTTGCGGCACCCCAGATGTAATCTGTACCTCTGACGACTTCGCGCGGTTATACGTAACAAATTGAGAGCGCGACCGTAAGTAATCAGCTATCCAATCAACCAGCTTGCTGTCACCAAAAGATGTACGAAGTTTAACTAAAAGCTTAGCATGGCAAACCAAATCGAAGGCCTTAGAATAGTCAATAAATATGGCATCAAGCTGTCCTCGGCTGTTAAGGGAAGAAGCAATGTCGTGTGTAAATTCAAGCAACTGCGTAACAGTGGAATAGCCAGCACGAAAACCGTGCTGCGATCGGGAAAGAATATTGTTTGCATTTAGGTATTCCACAATGTGCTTGTGAATAATGTGCTCCAAGAGTTTAGAGCTGGTGGAAAGTAAAGATATTGGCCTATAATTTGGAATTATTTGTTTGTTTCCGGACTTGAATACGGGCACGACGTTAGCCAATTTCCACAGCCGGGGAACTGTTGTAGAGCCTATTGATTTTTTAAATATTATAGTCAGATAGTTTGCGCACCATTCCGAGTACCTCTTTAGGAATATATTTGGAATGCCGTCTGGGCCTGGGCTTTTCGTTACATCAAGTTTTAATATGAGGTTATGTGCTCCGGAGGAGGTTACATCAAGATTTGGAAGAGAGGGCAGATTGCGGCACGCGGAAAATGGGGGATTGGTGCCATTATCGGTAGAAAAAACAGATTTGAAGAAGTTGTTGCAGGCATTGGCTATAGTTTCAGATTGGGAGCAGGATTGGCCATTAAGAATAAAGGAAGAAGGTACAGAAGATGCAGGACTAATCGATCTCCAGAACCTAGATGGATTTTTTTTCATAAATGTAGCCAATGTATTATTAAAGTAAAAGCTCTTAGCCTCTTGCATTTTCGCTCTTAATTTAGACTTCAACGTGTTGAATAAAGAAGCATTGTTTTTACACTCCGAACGGCTTTGCTTACGTAGTCGCTTACTGCGACGAGGGAGCTGAATTATTTCTCTATTATACCAAGGGTGTCTTTGGTTCCGTTTAATACATCTTTGGGGCACGTACTTTGACAGGTATTCATGGAAAATGTCACAAAATTTAAGGAGCAACGTGTCTACATTGCAATGTTCACTACAGGATTGGAAGTCATCAAAAGTTGAGGCTAAAGTGTCAAGTACGGAAGTATATCGCCAGCTTCAGAGAAGTACAAAACGGTTGTGAATTCAGGTCTTAGTCGAGGGCACACTAAGTTCAAGGCAATTTCAACTGCTTTATGGTCAGATAAGCCTTCGGTGACTTCACATTTAACTCCGTGCGATAAGAGTGGTTGGTTTACAAATATAAGGTCTAATATTGAGTTTTCGCGCGTTACAAAATCCACAAGTTGAGTTAACCCAAATGAAATAACCAGGTCGATCAGGGAAGCGCGAAGCGCCCTATCTCTGCCAGTTGGGGTAAGTGTGCTCCAATTAATGCATGGGAGATTGAAATCCCCAGCTAACAGTAATTTGCAACCACACAACCTGTTACTAATAAGGTACTCATTGATAGCAGGAAAAATATCGTCGGAGTTCGGAGGGCGATAAATAACACCAACAACTATTACAATACCTCTGCTGTATACTTTGCACCAAATAGCCTCAATGCCAGGAAGTTCAGGTAATAAAGAAAATTTAAGACTTGCTTTAATGAGAACTGCCACACCACCACCACGGCCAACATGCCTGTCCTTCCGAAGAAGTGCATAACCAGGAGGCAAAATTTCGATATCAATAACATATTCATTTAACCAAGTCTCAGTAAGACAGACAATTGATGGGTTGTGGCTTTCCAGCAAACAATTGAGAGCTTCAACGTTGTTGAGTACACTCCTCGCATTTACATTGTAGACAGTTATATTCTGATCGCAGCGTCAGTCAACAAGAGCCGAAGCAGTATTAGCCGAAGCTGTATTCTTGCCAGTCCCTTTTGCAGAAGCCGATTTCACGGGAGCCGAAGGCACAGAGGCTGACACCGTTGAAGGCGAACGCGCTGAAGCCTGAACAATGACATTCTTATCAGTGTCCCACATGTAACGAACACCATCAATCGTGAGTGTGTCGTGTTTAAGTCTAAATTTACCAGCATTCTTGCGCATATCATGCGAATTCTGCCACAGCGCTCTACGTGCCATCCGTACCCGTGCAGAGTAGTCCTCGTTTATATATATATTAGTTCCCTTAAGTTTTCGGGCGTTGTTCAAGATAGCAAACATTGTTCTTAAATCCAGTAATTTAATGATTACCGGCCGAGGTTTATCCTTTCTTTCAGCTCCAAGCCTGTGGCAACGCTCTATGTCGTCGCATTTTACACCGAGTTTAACTGATACGAGTTCCAATGCAGATTTAAGCAGATCATCAGCCGACTCGGAAGGCTTTTCATGCCCCCCCCCCCCCCCACCCAAAGCCATGAATAACCAAATTCTTTTTACGGAGCCTATTTTCTAACTCATCGTTCTGACGATCTAGCTTGCCTACTAGTTTTTGAAGCGCACCGACGGTGTGCTCCAGTTCGCTTACACGTAGTGCAATGTGTGACATAGTCGCCGCGATTTCCTCAACATTCTTTAGACGACTATCAAATGATGCAACCGTTTCAGATAGGCTAGCTATATCTTGGCTAATGCGGGCCTGCCCAGCCAGCAGTTGCGACAGCACTTCGTCCACATTTGGAACAGGATTGGTCTGAATGTCACCGCAAAGCAATAGCAATGTCATTTTTAGGCAATGCACCAATTGTATCAAAACGGCAGTACAATTCAGAGGGTCCGGTAGCAGCAGCAAACAATGGTTATCACTTGTGTAACATTTATAATTGTATGTTACCTGCAAGATGAAACAGACGTGCTTGAAACGGGCGTTCGCCATGCCGCCACCGGACCCACGATGGAGGTGAAACACGAGGCGCCTGTATCTGTAGTGTGCGTCATCTTCAGTGCACGTTAAAGAACCCCAGATGGTAGAAATTATTCCAGAACCTTCCACTGTGCCATACCTCATTATCAATGTGTCGCTTTTGCCACTTATCCAATGTCACCAAGTCAGGAGCTGTGTTTGACGATTTGAGGGCACTGTGCAATTATTTTATGCCTAAATAAACTGTCTTTGTACAGCCTTGAGCACAATCTTCCTGATACATTTGTAATCATATTAATTGCGTAGGTCAGATGTATGATGCACTCTTGTAGTACAGAGCAAGCAATTGGTTTCGGTAACCATGAACGTTAAAAGGTGGAGAATTCGTTTCAAATGTCTTAGGCGCATGTCTGATTCATGCACTAGCCAAACATTGCCTTATAAGCTCGCACATGATGTTACTGCAACTTCGCTCTGCCATCTGCTAGCCGCCTGGTTAGCTCAGATGGTAGAGCGGCTGCCCCGGAAAGGCGGTGGTCCCGGGTTCGAGTCCCGCACCAGGACGAATTTTTCTTCAACTATGAGGCTTTTCTTTCGAGGAACCCGTATGGGTTTCCTTTGTAGCAATTGCTACGATCGGGTGGATGTCTCATTTTCCCTTTATTCATTACTTCTCTCCACCTTGCGGGTTTCCGCAGAACTTCTACGTCAAACTCTTGCCTTTGCTTCGTGTTGTCGACAAATTCGACTTCGCTCTGCCATCTGCTAGCCGCCTGGTTAGCTCAGATGGTAGAGCGGCTGCCCCGGAAAGGCTGTGGTCCCGGGTTCGAGTCCCGCACCAGGACGAATTTTTCTTCAACTATGAGGCTTTTCTTTCGAGGAACCCGTATGGGTTTCCTTTGTAGCAATTGCTACGATCGGGTGGATGTCTCATTTTCCCTTTATTCATTACTTCTCTCCACCTTGCGGGTTTCCGCAGAACTTCTACGTCATACCATACCATACATAACAGTAAGCGCAGACGTTCACCGAATCAACAAATGTCAAACACCTAGAGTTGTGTACCGAATCTCGCCGCTGAGTTCAGCGGATGACGTATCTTCGTCAGTCAACCCTGGTGTTGAAGAGCGCCCTCTTCCGGCCCCAAGGGTGTGTATATATCCCAGTTATCAAGTTCCCGTTCTGTGTTTGCTTCGTGACGGCAGTAAAAGGTTGTTGCCGATACGCCTTGTAGCGATGGTGCCTCGTGATATGACCCACGCAGAAACTTAACACTGGCAACGAGGATTGGATTGAATGAGACCGCCGCAATGGGAGGGGTGGGGGAGAGGGCTCTTTATTAGAAAAACAGAATTCTGCAGGCGTGTATATAACCGCTGGCATGCTACTGCGTATATGGATGGGGAATGGGATTAAAAGATTCCAGTGGGAAGCTAGCTCCGTCCAGTACGTACTCGTTCACAACGATGGCCAGCACAAATGAGGGGCTCGAGCCTTTCGACATCACTCACCCTGAAGAGTGGGAGAACTATGCAGAACGTTTCCAGTTCTTCCTCGAGGCGCAGGACGTTACGGATGCAAGCAAGAAGAGATCGACATTCCTCAGCCGCTGCGGTCCCGCCACTTTTCAATTAGCCAAGGCGCTCGCGGCACCGGCCCAGCTGAAGGATACACCATTCAAAGCAATCCTCGCCGTTCTGCGCGACCACCTAGTGCCGAAACCACCGGAGCTTGCCAGACAATATGAATTCCATCGCCGCGACCAGGCACCAAGTGAGTCTGCCACCGCCTACCTCGATGCTCTTCCAACGACGGCACAGCACTGCAACTTGAACGACCTCGACACCGTGCTACGGGATCGATTCGTGTTCGGACTGCAGAACGACATGGTGAAGCGGCGACTATATACTGGCGAAAAAAGAGGTCTCTTTCACCAGTGCTGTCGAGGAAGCAGTCGCCGCTGAGGCCATTGCCCGGGAAGCCAGCCTAGCCTCGTTTCAAGCCACCAACACGCCGCGTTTCGAGCCCGTGCATCAAGGTACGACGACTGGCAATGATGGCGAGCACCCCCGAAGATGTTCTTCGGTTACGTGCGAGCCCCACTCAGCGACGCGACACCGAGAGATTGGTGGGTGGCCCCTGCGCCAGCTGTAGAGGCCCGCACGAACGCCGCCTGTGTCGGTTCCGTGGTGCCCAGTGCAGGGAATGTGAAAAAAAAACTGGGCAAATTGCTAAGGTATGCCGGTCCCGGAGGCAGCTTAGCCCACGTCGAAATGCCAAAGAACCCGCCGTGGTTGCTCAGTGGCTATGGTGTTGGGCTGGTGAGCACGAGGTCGCGGGATCGAATCCCGACCACGGCGGCCGCATTTGGATAGGGGCGAAATGCGCAAACACCCGTGTACTTAGCTTTCGGTGCAGGTTAAAGAACCCCAGGTGGTCGAAATTTCCGGAGTTCTTCACTACGGCGTGCCTCATAATCAGAAAGTGGTTTTGGCACGTGAAACCCCATAATTTCATTATTTTTTTGAAATGCCAAAGACCAAGCCCGGACGCAACAATTCAAGACCACTCCTCGCACAAACATTTCATGCTGCGACGACTTGGCAGTTACTGCTATCGGCGAAGTGTCTAAACCCGCCAACAGGAAGATACATGTGAGTAAAAGTCGAAGGCACACAGTGTCAGGTGGAGGTGGATTTGGGATAAACTTTTTCCATTATCTCCGACGCCACAGCCAGACGCATTTTTCCAAAGGGGCGTGTCCAAAACCTACAACCACTTGATGTTATCATGAGGGACTATCATGCCAACCGTATTGCTGTACGTGAAGTTGGTACCGTCCGAGTGCAGTTCAAAGATTTTGACGGCCCATTGCGCCTGGTCATTGTCAAGGGCGAGCACCCAAGTCCTCTAAGGCCAGATTGGTTTCCGGCACTCGGTATCAATATCACGGGAGTGCAACACATCGATCAGCAACCATCCTCACTAGATAACATATTCCGGGACTTTGCCTCTGTGTTCGACGGGACGCTGGGCTGCTAGAAGGGACCGCCCGTGCAGTTTGCACCTAACCCTGAGGTTGTGCCTATCCGCCTGAAAGCAAGAAGGGTTCCTTTCGCACTGCGACCAAAAATCGACGCCGAACTGGACAAACTGACACAACAAGGAATCCTAGAGCTGGTTGACCACGCTCGCTGGGAAACCCCTATTATTACGCCACTGTGCAGACTACAAATGCACCATCAACAAAGCCGTGCAGCAGCACTCATATCCGGTACCAGCTGTCAACCATCTGCTGGCATCCCTCTCTGGGGGAACTGTCTTTGCGAAGCTAGACTTAGCACAGGCCTACCAACAGCTCCCACTGACTGATGAATCTGCAGAGGCGCAGACCATTGTGACGCATCGGGGTGCTTTCCGCGTTCGACGATTACAATTCGGTGTCAGCGTCGCATCTGGCATCTCCCAGAGTTTAATGGAGAACCTACTGCGCGGACTACCAGGCGTCATTCCATGTTTTGATGTCCTCATTTCAGGTGCATCGCACCAGGAATTGCTTAGTCGCCTTCGAGAGGTCCTGGAAGCTACAATACTTCAACAGAGTACTAATATAAGCACTGAATTCGTGGGCTCATAAACTGAGTGCAAAAATTGAAATTAAAAATCTACTGATTTCTACTGATTTTTCGCGAAAAAATCTACTACTATTTTTTAATGTGTCATGGCAACACTGCACTGTCAGTTCGCGCGCTTTCTTTGAACGTGGTGGTTGTGTCATTGTGTCATGTGTTTATGCGTTCCAGCGTGAGCGTTTGTCAGTTCCAGGTGAACGTTTTTGTCATGCGCTTTGGAGCTCCATTTCTGCGGCGCCTGTACGTCTTACGCCTATCAAGAGGTAAGTGACAGTTCATGAAGTTAACGTATTTCTATTAGCAGCCCTGCAATCTTATCGACTAAACTGTCGTGTCTACGCGTAATCGAATGACGGGCATTGTAGTACATCCCCATCATTGCAGCGACGGTAACGTCAATTGGCGATTGATCATTCGTACTTGCTGCACGTTATGACCGGCAACGCTGCTGAATTTTAATACGCCTGTTCTTAGGGCTGCTATATGGTCCTTCCTAACAGTGCATGCGCTTTTCTTGGAATAACGAAATTTTAGGGCGACTTGTTAGATTTCTGTTTACTTACACGTGATCGGATGGTGGTGAAATCAAGACAAGTTTACTCCTCGGCTGTCTGTGACGAACGAAATATTTGCGCCTACTTAATGGCTCGTTCGCATGTGGTCGTAACAGTGAAACTTTTTTTCACTTGACTGATTCTTTCGCGTGCTCGTAGTGATAACCGTGTCGTGTAAACTTAGGTACGTGTGCTGTTGGCGTTTTGTTTGCGTAACAGCGATTGCCAAAGTAATCGTAAAACTGCGTACGTTCGGAATAATAGAACTTTGTTGGCGTTTGTATCGTGATCTGAGAATCTGCTGCCCGTGATTGTCGGTCGCGCTGCTGAATTTAACAACGCGTGTATTTAAGGCCGGTATTGTTTCTGGCTAACCGTGTTGTGCATGTTGTCGTAATAACGAAACATGTGGGCGACTTGTTAGGTTTCTGCTTATTTACACGTGAACCCGGATGCATGCTAGTACGGTGTTAAGGTCAACTTCACGTCTCAGCTATGTAACGACGAAACGTGCGCGCTGATGACCTCGTTCTCACGTGTTCGCAATTTTTTTATTATAAGTGTTTGTGAGAATTTGACTCCATCACACGCTCGTAATGCTCGTAGTGAGTAACCGTGTCGCTTAAGCTTCGTCTGCCATTGCTGTTTTGTTTGCGTAACGATCGCGATAGCAATCGTAAAAACTGCGTAAGAATGGATTAACTGAATTTTCATTACTTATTTCAGTACTCTGAATGTCACGCAGGGCGTTACAAAGAGGGGAGGGATTCTATACAATTAGTGGAAATCGTGTTTTTGAAGGATGATGGGACAGCTTGTCGCTGTCCTTAGGAACAACCGTGCAGGTTTGCACGTTAACTTGGGACGTGGAATACAGATGTAAGCATCTGTATCACGATCGGAGCACTTGCTGCATGTACATGTTGGCTAATTGGCCGGCCGCACTACTGAACTTTACCACGCTTTTGTTTACGGCTCTGTTATACCAGTCTTAAAGACAAGGGTGGTAAAGTTCAGCAGTGCGGCCGGCCAATTCGCCATTACGTACAGCATATATATATATATACACACATACACACACACACACACACACACACACACACACACACACACACACACATATATATATATATATATATATATATATATATATATATATGTGCCAAACAGTGACATGCACATTTTTTTCGAAATAACGAAACTTTTGGGCGACTTGTTGGCTGCTGCCTATTTCCATGTGCTCGGATGCATCCTATTATGCGGGCAATAAGCTCAAGCTTAGGTCTCAGCTTCCTGTAACAATCGACAGATTTACGCTACTTACACTATAGCTCGTTCGCACGTGGTCGTACTGTTTCGTATTAGTAATGGGGAACGTTTGTCGATCTTCGTTGACTGCTCAATTTGCGTCACGCGCCCGCCCTCACTGATGAACCGTGTCGCTTGAGCTTCGTCTGCCGTTTGAGTTTTCTTTGCGTAAGCGCGACTGCGAGAGCGATCGTAAAACGGCGTGCGGTTGAAATAACTAAACATTTGTGGGCATTTGTATACCGCGATCGCAGCACTTGTTGCACGTGATGGTTGGCCTGCCGCGCTGCTGAATTTTCCCACGCGTTTCTGTCATACAATGCGCCCTACACGTTCTTTTCTAGGAATAACGAAATTTCGGATGACATATTGTGAACTGCTGCTTATTTACACGTCCTCAGGTGCATGATAGTATGTTAGTGAGGTCAAGCTTACGTCTCAGATGTCTGTAACGATCGAAACATTTACGCCTATTAGACTATTGCTCCGAATTCGCACGTTGTCGTATTTTTAGTAATGGAGTCCCAGCCACGGCGCCCGCATTTTGATGAGGGCGAAATGCGAAAACACCCGTGTACTTAGATTCAGGTGCACGTTAAGAGCCCAAGGTGGCCCAAATTATTCGGGAGTCCCCCACTATGGCGTGCGTCATAATTAGATCGTGGTTCTGGCACGTAAAACTCAACAATTTATTTTTTTAGTAACGGTGAACGTTTGTCTCTTTTGACTGTAAAATTTCTGTCAGGTGATTTACCGTGTCGCTTAAGTTTCGTCTACCGTTTTTCTTTGCTTAATCGCGTTTGCAAGACCAATACAATCGCGGAAGTTCCAAATAACGGAACTATATTGCAGGCATTCGTATTTCATTGGCAGCACCTCGCACACAGGGCGGTTGACCAACCGTGCTGCTTCAGTTCGCGCATTTGCTATCATTTGGGCCAGCTTATGTGCTGACATGCGTGCGCGACGCGCTGGACAAGATTACGAGGCTCTTGCATCCCCATATTGGCATTCTATATTTGCTGGAGTTATATAGTCGACATTCGCCTAATTTTTTTTATTGCGATGGAAATTGCAGGGACACTCCTGACGAAATTCCGCTGACGTGGACGTGCGCCGCGGTGGGTAGTTGCTTCGCGGGCGCTGTCACCGCGCACCTGAGGGTCGAAGGTAGCGTACACTTGGCTCTGGAAACGCATTGTGGCTGGAAGCAGCAAGAAGCGATCACTTGTCGCTGCTGCCCTGCTTCATCACGCCAGCGTTCACACAGCGTGTTTACCGTCAGGGAGATGTGTTCATGTTTGGCTTTGCGCACGACACCGTTTGTTAATTTAACAAGGAAGCGAAAGTGTATTGTAACTTACAGTGGCGACAACACGTACAGGCGCTTAATTATAGCCGTCTGGTAATTTGCTGTCCCAATCGCTGCTTCGATTTCGGGCGAAACTGCGACATTGTTGACTTTTATCAGATCACTTGACATACCTATGCTGACGTAGAGACCAGACTTCCTTTTATCTTTGTACAGAGTTGAAATCGTAACTTCTTTTCTGATAACTGTTAGCTCAACGAGTTTGTATTAAGCCACAAGGAAGCAAAGTTGCTGTTAGAACCTGCAGATTGCTGTTAAACGTGCAGGTTGTTAACATGCACATGGTGGATAGCAATTTTCGTACACATTTCTAACACGTTTTTATTGCATACTTTACAGCCATGCTGTGTTCCTGCCATCAGCCTGGTGTCACTTTGGGTCGACATCATTCTTCGTTGATAATCAGCACAGAAACAAGCCCACGGAAATCTGCTAACTTTCTTAGTACCTCTGATCTCAACACTGCATTTTCGTGTCTGCGACCACTGGAACCGATCCTTCAGGATGACTAGTAAATTGTTTAGCGTACCCGTTATCTCTTCTGTTCTGGATCTGAAACTATCGACGAAAGGCTTCACCCAGCATGTGGCGTCTTCCTTATGGGCAGACGTACCTGTGAACTCTGGGTTAATGTTTAGTCGCCAAAATACCTGTGATCTTTTCAGAAGCATTTGTATCTGCTGCCATGGAACAACAGCCAAGCTCTGCCTCTGGTAACTTCCATCGAGGCTGTCTGATACGTGCGAATTCTTAGGATGAAATTGCCTTTGTGTGTGGCCGCTGAAGCAAGCCCACACAAATCCTGTTAGCTTTTGGTACGGGTGAACTCATATAATGCATTTCTCTGTCTATGACTGCTGAAGTGAGCATGATGCAAGCTTTTAGTTAATTGTGTAGTCTCCAAGGTACCTGTGACGGCTTCAGCAATATTTGGCTGTGACCACGGAAAGGTCACATTCAGCTTCTGTTTACTTTCTTAGAGGCTTTCAAGCCTATGAACACTTATGGTAAATTTGTGTTTGTGACCACTCAAGTACAGCAAGTGTCTTTTAACTTCTTGTACCTGTGAAATCAGTTCGGTATTGTGTTGAAGCAAGTGTCTTGTAACTGCTTTTGTATCTGTGAACTCTCCAGTAATGTTCGTGTTTGCAACTGCTTAAGTGAACCTTTAGTAATTTTTTTAATGCCCAGTGCGTGTATAAAATATTTAGTACCTTTACTACCCGCCGTGGTTGCTCAGTGGCTATGGTGTTAGGCTGCTGAGACCGAGGTCGCGGGATCGAATCCCGGCCACGGCGGCCGCATTTCGATGGGGGCGAAATGCGAAAACACCCGTGTACTTAATTTAGGTGCACGTTAAAGAACCCCAGGTGGTCAAATTTTCCGGAGTCCCCCACTACGGCGTGCTTCATAATCAGAAAGTGGTTTTGGCACGTAAAACCCCATATATTATTAGTACCTTTACTGTGTGCGACCACTGAAGCATGCCTGCAGAAAGTCTGGAGTAGCTTCCTTCATGGTTAATACACCTGTAAACTTCGCAGCAAATATTGCATTTATGTGCGTGCGACCGTTGAAGTAACTTGAAAGAGCGTAGCTTTGGGCATGTTGGTATTCCATAACATTTAGGTTTTTAGCGCACAAAAAGGGACGAGAGACAGAGGTACGACGCGGACACAGCGCTACGTTGAAGTAAGCCAGCCCATAGTAGCCCTCCTACTACTTTCCTTTGTGACCTCCCCCCCCCCACCCTTGCAGAGGGCTTTTAAAGTTTTTTTACTGGCCGAGGTGAATCTGCAAATTTTTAGCTCAACTGAAATGGTCTCGCCACTACACGAAAGTGTCGATGTTTGCTCTGCTGACCTTTACCAAAACTTGTTACGGATGCATAGCGCATTTGCTCTAAAACGGATGATCATACAGCACCTGTCTGTGTCCGTGTATGACCACTGAACTAGTCTCAAGTAATTTTAATGCCTAATGCAGTTGTTTTCGTCCGTCTAGACACAACTGCATTAGGCATTAACAAACACGGACAGGCCGCCATTGGAATCTGAACCTGGCAACGTTTAATGCTAGAACGTTATCTAGTGAGGCGAGTCTAGCAGTGCTATTGAAGGAATTATAGGGCAGTAAATAGGATATAATAGGGCTTAGTGAAGTTAGGAGGACACAAGAAGCATATACAGGGCTAAAAAGCGGGCACGTCCTGTGCTACAGAGGCTCAGCGGAGAGACGAGAACTAGGAGTCGGATTCCTGATTAATAAGGATATAGCTGGTAACATACAGGAATTTTATAGCATTAACGAGAGGGTGGCAGGTCTTGTGAAACTTAATAAGAGGTACAAAATGAAGGTTGTACAGGTCTACGCCCCTACATCCAGTCATGATGGCCAGGAAGTCGAAAGCTTCTATGAAGACGTGGATTGGCGTACAATCGGCGATGGGTAAAGTCAAAACAAAATACACTATACTGATGGGCGAGAAGCAGGCTGGAGACAAGGCAGTGGGGAAATATGGCATAGGTACTAGGAATAGCAGGGGAGAGTTATTAGAGTTTGCGGAACAGAATAATATGCGGATAATGAATACCTTCTTCCGCAAGCGGGATAGCCGAAAGTGGACGTGGAGGAGCCCGAACGGCGAGACGAAATGAAATAGACTTCATACTCTGTGCTAACCCTGGCATCATACAAGATGTGGACGTGCTCAGCAAGGTGCGCTGCAGTGACCATAGGATGGTAAGAACTCGAATTAGCCGAGACCTGAGGAGGGAACGGAAGAAACTGGTACATAAGAAGCCGATCAATGAGTTAGCGGTAAGAAGGAAAATAGAGGAATTCCAGGTCAAGCTACAGAACAGGTATTCGGCTTCAACTCAGGAAGAGGACCTTAGTGTTGAAGCAATGAACGACAATCTTGTGGGCATCATTAAGGAGTGTGCAATAGAAGTCGCTGGTAACTCCGTTAGACAGGATACCAGTAAGCTATCGCAGGAGACGAAAGATCTGATCAAGAAACGCCAATGTATGAAAGCCTCTAACCCTACAGCTAGAATAGAACTGGCAGAACTTTCGAAGTCAATCAACAAGCGTAAGACAGCTGACATAAGAAAGTACGATATGGATAGAATTGAACATGCTCTCAGGAATGGAGGAAGCCTAAAAGCAGTGAAGAACAAACTAGGAATTGGCAAGAATCAGATGGACGCGTTAAGAGACAAAGCCGGCAATATCATTACTAATATGGATGAGATAGTTCAAGTGGCTGAGGAGTTCTTGCCTTGCTTAGTAACTCAGGGGACCAACTGCAATACATGCTCACTGACCTGGAGAGGCAAAGCAGAAGAGTGGGTCTAAAAATTAAGCTGCGGAAAACTAAAGTAATGTTAAACAGCCTCGGAAGACAACAGCAGTTCACGATAGGTAGCGAGGCACTGGAAGTGGTAAGGGAATACATCTACTTAGGGCAGGTAGTGACCGCGGATCCAGATCGTGAGACTGAAATAAGAATAAGAATAGGCTGGGGTGCTGGCAGGCATTCTCAGATCATGAACAGCAGGTTGCCATTATCCCTCAAGAGAAGTCTATTAACAGCTGTGTCTCACCAGTACTCACTTACGGGGCAGAAACCTGCAGGCTTACGAAAAGGGTTCTAAATAAATTGAGGACGACGCAACGAGCTATGGAAAGAAGAATGGTAGGTGTAACGTTAAGGGATAAGAAAATAGCAGATTGAGTGAGGGAACAAACGCGAGTTAATGACATCTTAGTTGAAATCAAGTAAAAGAAATGGGCATGGGCAGGACATGTAATGAGGCGGGAAGATAACCGATGGTCATTAAGGGTTACGGACTGGATTCCAAGTGAAGGGAAGCGTTGCAGGGGGCGGCAGAAATTTAGGAGGGCGGATGAGATTAAGAAGTTTGCAGGGATAAAATGGGCATAATTAGTACATGACCGGGGTAGTTGGAGAAGTATAGGAGAGGCCTTTGACCTGCAGTGGGTGTAACCAGGCTGATGATGATGATGATGATGATGATGATGAATGTAGTTGTGACATCTTTAGCATAACTCGTATTGGTGTATGTAACTGCTGAATATGGCATAGGGAAAGGCTGGCAACTTGTGGCTAACATATCTGAACTGTTCAGCAAATTTTTCATTGATGTGCCTGTGAACACGAACGTGAACCCACATGAAGCGTTGTGATAAGTTCCGTAGTGACCCCCGTGCGAATTCTTAAATTTTCTTGCTACCCAAAGTGCATTTGTTAACAGTTTGATTCCGGTGCACTTTTACTAACCATGGCGCGGTATAAGTGCTGAGTGCATTCCAGAGTTGAACTAGGGATCTTCCTGCAATTGTTTTGTTGAAATAAGTCATGTATTTTAATGAGACTGTCAAATGATTCAGCAGCCTGCAAAACTAAGTTCTGTAGCTTTGTTCCCATTAGCACAAGAAGTATAGCTTCTTGCTTGTCCTTATTTTTGAATTTATCAAGTTGTATAAGGTATTTGCTTAGTGTAGCAGGGAACCATGTGCACAATGCTTAGCTGCACTGCAGCCTGCATTTAAGGTGCTTTGAGATGCTGTGGGCTGTATTCCTGGCCTGTCTCCTGGTACTTCAGCTTTTGCATGACAAAAAATATTTGGTTGCCTTATTGGACCGCTGGGATGGATCTTCAAGGGCCATGTAGTTCCTTTTCATCATTGCCCACAAGCCATCACAAAAACATGCCAAGCTTACTTCGTTAATTGTATGTAAATTGCAGAAGGCTTGCTACACTGCTAGGGCCCATTCTGAGAAACGTCCCAATTATGTTAATTTATTTTCAAAGTACCTTACAGGCCCCAAGGGCAGCATTGAGTAAGGGGGACGTAAAGGGGCGTAGCCAGGGGGGGCTTATGGGGCTTCAGCCCCCTCCCCCCCGAAATTTTTTCGTGCTGTCTATGCACCGCCGACCAAATCATTTTGAATTTTGTCCAAAACGCCTTTTTCACGCTCGAAAAGCCATTTCACCGCGAAAATTGCGAACTCGGGCTGGATTTCGAAGCAACGCCCATGCACCGGGAGTCACATAACGCAAGCAGCCCCACCGGAGCACAAAGTTTCAAGGACGGTGTAATGGCGAACGCGCTCGCCGCGGCATCTCGCGGGGGCCGCGGAATCTACACTCTATCATGGAATCTACGGAGCGCGTGGATGTCAATTCCGAAACTTTATGGGCATAAAGTTCGCATAAACTTTTGATGTGAAAGGTGCATTAACATTTCCAAACTTGAGCTTTAGATTTTCAATTGGGGAACTGCAATTGAAAATTATGTTCCCATAAGTATTTGACGACAAAGGTTCATTAACTTTTCCAAAGTCATACATCGGGCCATACAAAGAGACAAGCCAAATCAACACACTATCAGACAAGTTGACAAAGCCCGCAGCGAGGCCCGATGAGAAAGAGTTGTGGTGGTTCATTCGTGCCGTCATGTCACTTAAAAAAATATCAACAGTTTTTTTCACCTGCGCCAAAGCATCTAGTGATGACACTAAAGCCAGCCAAGGTAACTACGTTCTTATTTATTTTTCTGCTTTGACATTTAATTTTTTGTTCTCGCTCCCCTACCCGCGGGCTGCCAGAGCCAACCAGAGCGCATGCGTTTTTCTCGTGTTGCCCCGTCGACCGCGCGGCGCCCTTGGATGCGCGTTCGGTTTTCTCTGGTCGAGTGCATTTTAGTCTGGCAGAGTTTTGGACGCTTTCTAGCTAGCAGACGAGAAAAAGAAACATTGGTCGCTCGCCGCCATCACTGTGTGGACTCGACGGATTGCACCGCGTTCGCTTGAGCGCAACCTCTCCAGAAAGTCTTGTCTCGCCGGTGTAGGATACTGAGCAGTATGCGCATGGTTCTTGGTGGACCAAGCGTCTCATGTTCTCTTCGATAATCCTTTAATAGCCACATTAGTTGCCCATAGTAGGCATTCGATTGTGACCAACATACTTTCCTTTCCGTTTTTTTTTTCATTACGGTGCCCCCGCCCCACAAAAGGAAAAAAAAAGCGTTGTTGCGGTGCAGCGAATTGTCGCATGGTGAAAGTTCTATTTTGTTACTTCTTTTGCGGAAAGCAATGGGCCATGGGACACTTCAGCTGCCGGATACTCTTATTATATTATTGCGATAGCAATTATATGGACACTCTAGGCGCATTCCTGCCGTCGCCGTCGCCCTCATGTTCCGCATAAAGTCCAAGGGCGATAACATCGTGACCGCGCGCCGCATGCTGTATGTGCGAGTGAAAGCGTGTGTGGGGTGCGGGGGAATGGGTGAGCCGACGATGGTGGCTCAGTCTTGTGTGCGCTAGGAAGAAAAGTGAGGCGCAAGCGCGCCGCCTTCCGTCGCGCGCGATGCATCGGGGGGAGTGGAGAAAATGGGGGAGGGATGTAGGATTCTGTGAATCTGTGATTGCGCAACATGTTTATTTGCCTTGTTTGACCCATTATATACCGTGACTTTTTCTTAGATACGTAGATTTAATGGATACTTATACGTATGTTTAGATATCTGGTTACGAGGTGTGCATACGTGCAGTGAACTTTGTTTCCAGTGGCACTTTTTTGCCCTTTATCAAGTTGTGTCTTCGCATTTGTATATTCCATTGTATCTTCGCATTTCTAATGTACGAGGGCGAGTGAAATGAAAGTGAGCCTTTCCAACCTGCGCAATTACGGTTCTGTTCATTATCTGCAAGGCCTGCGCGTAGCACACAGGCATCTCTCATTTACAAAAGTGACACGCAGGTGTGAGGATAAATGTTCTTTAATGCGCTCATACACTGTGTTGAACATGGTTGCGTAACGTAGTGGACGCTCCAGAAGTTGAGCAGCGTGGTGCCGTGAGGTTTTTGACAGCTGAAGGTGTTTTCTTCGAAGAAATTAGTCACCGCATGGGCTGCCTTGCACATTGAACATTGTATTTCATTGGCCACTGTGAAGCGTTAGAACAAACGGTTCAAAGGAGGACGTGAAAGTTGCAAAGACGATCCCAGACCGGACCAAAGCCATCGTGCAATCACCCCTAACAAAATTGCAAAGGTTGATGAGCTGATGACACAAGAACGGAGGATAAGCATCGATGAACTGGCAGAGCGTGTGAACATCAGTCGCTGTTCGGTTCACCGTCACCGTTCACGCAATAATTCATAAACATCTCGGTTATCGGCTCTTGTGTGCGCAATGGATGACCAAGATTTTGAACCACCGCCAGAATACGGAGAAGTTCGGCGCTGCCTTTACTCACCTGATCCGGTATCACAATAAGGGTGAGGATTTCTTCTCTGCAATTGTGATCGGAGACGAGCCATCATGCCACTACTACGAGCCTGAGACACGACGGCAAAGCTTACAATGGAAACATTCGAATTCACCACCCCCAAAGAAAGCAAAGGCGGTCATTTCCACCGGAAAGGTGTTGTTGACTTTTATTTTTCGATCGTCAGGGGCCATTACTGATAAAATTTGCGAAACCTTGGGAGACTGTCAATTGTTTCCGATATTGTGAATCGCCGGATCGGCTGCGTGTAGCAATCAAGAACAAACTACGTGAAAAATGGACGAATGGGGTCATCTTGTTCCACGACAATGCCCGTCCCCACGTCGCTTATGTAGTTAATACTGTATCGGCAGCAGCATCGGCGTCGCACGAGAGATGACGTAAACGCTCGCGTCTACACGAGGCTCGAGCGGCTGGCACGCTCTGGCACGGGCTAGCGTTCCGAAGGAGATTATTAAAAAAAGAATGCTACGCTAAGCGATCGAGTGTCGGTCCTTCCTCTCCTGCGAGAGCCCGAGACTTTACCGGTCTACGTGGTCGCTCGTCGCCACAGTTTGGTGAACCCGGACGTGATACTGCCATACGCTCCTGTGGTAGAGACGACCATGGACCAGACCAACGCTACGAGAGCTCAAGGACAGAACCCTTCCGAGGAACGCGGTGAGCCCTCCTGTTCCGCCATCGCTGTCCGCCTCCCACAGTACTGGGACCAGCATCCTTCGGCATGGTTTCTTCAGGCCGAAGCGCAATTTCAAGTCGCTGGTATCCGTTCTCAAGCCTCGAAGTTCCATTACGCCGGCGCAGCGCTCTCGCCCGCCGCCACTGACGAGGTAGCAGATTTGTTGAACTCCCCATTGTCTGCCGCCGCCTATGACGATCTCAAGGCATCACTGCTACAGCGCACAGCAGCCTCACAACGTTCTCGCATCCAGCAGCTTCTGTCCGCTGAAGAACTCGGCGACCGACGCCCTAGTCAACTTCTTCGCCGAATGAGCCAGCTGCTCGGAAACAACGCGAGATCCATCGACGACAAGCTGTTGCGCGAATTGTTTTTGCAACGACTCCCGGCTAATGTGCAGATGGTCCTGGCGACAGCCTCTACCATGGACCTTACCGGACTTGCCGCTTTGGCGGACAAAGTCATGGAAGTAGCCACCCCAACCATCGCAGCCACGTCACCGTTTCCGAATGACGATACAACCGCTCTGCAAACTCTTCCCTGCTCTTCCGCAGTGCAATCTCCGCTCGACTCCTTGTGTGAGTGCCTGGAACGCATCATCTGTGGAGCGGAACATCGCCGAGCGTCTCGTCGCCCACGCAGCCGTAGTTCCAACAGAGCAAGACGCACGGGCACCCAAAATGAAACCTCAACTACGACGCCTGGCGTTTGCTACTACCACCGCCATTTTGGAAACGACGCTCGTCACTGTCGGCGTCCCTGCGCTTGGCAGGGAAACAGGCCGGCCGACCTCTAACGGCGACGAGTGGTCCGGCCCAGCACACAAGTCGCCTTTTCTACGTGACGGACAGAGTTACGGGACAACGATTCTTAGTCGACACAGGTGCTGACGTCAGCATTCTTCCCGCAAAGCACTCCGACCGAAAACCGACACCTGTCTCGTTTTTGCAATCCGTCAACGGCACCAGGATTCCAGTTTTCTCGTCACGCTCCGTCATGCTAAACCTTGGCCTTCGACGAGCGTTCCGCTGGATTTTCCTGGTTGCAGACGTCCGTCATGCAGTCATTGGAGCAGACTTCTTGCATAACTACGGACTCCTTGTGGACATCCAACGACGCCGTCTCATCGACTCCGTGACCCAGCTATCCGTTCCCGGCGTCCCATCATCAGGCACATCGCCCATAGCGCCTATTTCTGCCATGTTGGACGAACTTTTCGCCGCGCTCCTACGCGAGCTTCCCACTTTGACGCGCCTGCCGGACTGGACGCAACCGGTACAACATGACGTGTGCCATCACATCGTCACCTCCGGCCCACCGGTCTATTTCCGACCCCGGCGTTTGTCCCCGCAGAAACTCAAGATCGCTCGCGCGGAGTTCGAACACATGCTGCAACTTGGCATCATTCGCCCTTCCTCCAGTAACTGGGCATCACCACTTCACATGGTGCTAAGAAGACGGGAGACTGGCGCCCATGCGGCGATTACCGGGCACTAAACAACGTCACAGTTCCTCATCGCTACCCCCTACCGAACATTCAGGACTTCATGGTATCGTTGCACGGTGCGACGATCTTTTCTAAGATCGATCTCGTTCGCGCCTACCATCAACTACCGGTCGCTGAAGAAGACATTCCCAAGACCGCCATCACCACACCCTTCGGTCTTTTCGAATTTCTCCGCATGCCTTTCGGTTTACGGAACGCGGGCCAATCCTTTCAGCGTTTCATCGATTCCGTCACCCGAGGTTTGCCTTTCGTTTTTGCATACATTGACGACCTTCTCGTCGCAAGCTCTTCGGCAGAAGAACATCTTCACCACCTGCGGTTGTTGTTTTCACGCCTTGCCAGTAAAGGAATTGTCATCGACGCCGCCAAGAGTGAATTCGGTCAAGCCGAACTCGAGTTCCTCGGTCATATCGTTGACGCTAACGGCATTCGATCACTGCCGTCCAAGATTCGCGTCATCGAAAACTTTCCCCGACCGACCACACTTAGCATCATCATCATCATCAGCCTGGTTACGCCCACTGCAGGGCAAAGGTCTCTCCCATACTTCTCCAACAACCCCGGTCATGTACTAATTGTGGCCATGTCGTCCCTGCAAACTTCTTAATCTCATCCGCCCACCTAACTTTCTGCCGCCCCCTGCTACGCTTCCCTTCCCTTGGGATCCAGTCCGTAACCCTTAATGACCATCGGTTATCTTCCCTCCTCATTACATGTCCTGCCCATGCCCATTTCTTTTTCTTGATTTCAACTAAGATGTCACAACACTTAGCAAGCTTCGCCAATTTCTCGGATTCGTCGATTTCTGCCGCCGATTCATTCCCGAGTGCGCACGACTTATGGCTCCGCTAGACGCTCTCCTGGTAAACAAACGCAAACAAGTGCTTCAGTGGACTGAAGAGGCCACCGACCCTTTCACGAGAGTCAAGTCCGCCCTCACCGACGCCACGATGCTTAGGCACCCAAAGCCAGACGCACCCACTGCCATCATGACCGACGCTTCCAACACCGCCGTTGGTGCCGTTCTGCAACAATTAATCGACAATGCGTGGCATCCACTCGCTTTTTTCTCCAAGAAACTGAAGCCTTCGCAGTACCGCTACAGCGTGTTCGGCCGTGAATTACTTGCTGTTTACCTGGCTATCAAGCATTTCCGCCATTTCCTCGAAGGCCGTGCATTCACTGTCTTGACTGACCACAAGCCACTTGTGCACTAAACGAATCGTTCGGCGTCCTGTTACTCACCCCGCGAGATTCGACACCTTTACTACATCTCCGAGTTTACAACAACGTTCCGCCACATCAAGGGCACCGACAACGTTCCAGCCGACGTTCTGAGTCGTGTCAATGTTGTTTCCACGTTGACATCGGAACCTTTCATCATCGAGGCCGACTTACTCGCCAGTGAACAGCGTGACGACACTGAACTTTGTACACTCCGGAATTCGTCAACGTCCCTGAAATTGGAAGACGTCGTTGTGACCCCAGATGGTACGTCCGTCGTCTGCCACACTTCTAACGACAAACCTAGACCATACATTCCGGCATCCCTCCGAAGACGTCTATTCGAAACCGTGCACAACCTGTCGCACCCTGGCATACGCGCGACACAGAAGTTTTTTCCCAGTCGTTTCGTTTGGCCTCGGCTAAACGCGCAAGTTCGCGATTGGGTTCGCTGCTGTTTGTCGTGTCAACGTTCGAAGATCCAGCGTCACCCCATTCCGCCTGCCAAGTCTTCCACCGGATGCTCATTTTGACACCGTACACCTGGACCTCGTCTGCCCTCTCCCACCTTCGAAAGGTTACTGCTACATACTGACATGCATCGACCGTTATGCACGGTGGCCAGAAGCTACACCTATTATCTGACATCTCAGCGCCCACTGTTGCAGCAGCTTTCGTGTCTCGTGGATCGCAAGGTTCGGCTGCCCATCCACAGTAATCACAGATCGCGGTCGACAGTTTGACTCAGCACTCTTCGACGAGCTACTCAAACTACTCGGAACGACACGTTTTCGCACAACTGCTTACCACCCGCAGTCCAATGGACTAGTTGAACGGCATCTCAAGGCCTCCCTTATGGCACATGAATCGCCGGAGAAGTGGGTCCTGCATTTGCCCCTCGTCTTACTTGGCATCAGAGCCGCACTCAAGAGCGACATAGGTTGCTCCTGTGCTGAGCTAGTTTACGGCACTCACCTACGTCTTCCGTAACTGGCAAATTTCAAGCGGGAAACGCTGCAACATCCGCCATACAGCTCAGACCTGTCGCCTTGCGACTTCCACATTTTGGGGCAACCGAGAAAACAGCTCAAGGGAACCAGATTCGTCTCAGACGATGACGTGACAGTTAGTTGCAGACGTTTTGAAGCAACAACCCAAGGAGCTTTATGAGACGGGAATTACGCGACTCGTTAGTCAATGGGACAAATGTCTAAATGCTCATGACGGCTACTTTTTAAATAAAGTACCCCGTTTGTCATATATTCGCATTGGCTCACTTTCATTTGACTCGCCCTTGTATATTCTGCAGAACTCCTGCTTTTTATACGTGCTCTCTGTTGCGACAATAATTTCGGTGCAATTACTCAAGATACACGACCGGTGACAGCTGCTCCTGCGTAATAAATTGGAACAAATGACAGCGTTATTGAGATTTTTCACTGGCCGTTGCATATGTACAAGAATGTAAACAAGGATCTTGAATGACAGTTTCATTAACATATTTGTCCTCAACTTGTTCATTTCATGGCCTTTACATTTTTCATACCAGCGGCATGCACTGCTTTTCTGGTTTCGAACTGATGTGGTTCTAAAGTTCGTGTGATATTTTCTTTAATTACTAAATATATAAAAAACATAGAAGCAGTAACATTACTTATGTTGGGCACAATTTTTGGCACATACGAGTATAATATCTTATGAAAAAATACATATTTTACTTTTATTGACAATGCGTATCGTTCAAGAATTCGTTTGCAGCATCTTTGGCAATGGCAATGCAGTTATTATTCTTGTATATCCTTAGGCAATTGTTTAAGAGGAAGCTTTAGCTCGGGCCCAACCCCGACGCGGCCTATTCAGATACATGTAAAACGCAGAAACGCTTTTCTGAGATAACTCCTCAATCGCACTCCAAATTGCTGGCTACGCCACTGGGGGCGTATAAGCAATATGGACGCCCTGTGCATATCCTAAATCCACTACCAAATGTCTCACAAACGTCCTTTGGACGATTGGTAAAATGTCCCAGAAGCATCCTACATCCCGACAAAAATGTCCTTAGGATGTACTCGGGATTATGCAATAAGAATACTACGTGTTTAAACATCTCTTGGACGTCCGAATATTCCAGGGACGTTCGAGTGTCCCGTTTTGGATCTCTGCTGCACATCTGCAGGACGTTGGTGCGCCAGTGGGTTATCTTCAAAGGTCCTGTAGACGTCCGAATATTTGATTTGGATGTACAATGGACGTTCGTTGGATGTGCAATTCTCTTGCGTCGGACGATCCTATGGACATCCGTAGTACCCCATTGGGACTTATAGGAATGTGCGACGTACGTCAAAATATCCTTTCTAGGCCATCCTTTGGACATTCACTGGAGATCTGTGGTCCAATAGGATGGTAGAGCGGCTGCCCCGGAAAGGCGGTGGTCCCGGGTTCCAGTCCCGGACCAGGACGAATTTTCCTTCAGCTGCGAGGCTTTTCTTTCGAGGAACCCGTATGGGTTTCCTCTAGCAACTGATACGAATGGGTGGATGTCAGATTTTCCTTTGATTAATTACTTCTCTCCACCTTGCGTGTTTCCGCAGAACTATTACGTCAAACTCTTGCCTTTGCTTCGAGTCGTTGACGAATTCGACTTCGTCCTACTATCTGCTAGCCGCCTGGTTAGCTCAGATGGTAGAGCGGCTCGAGTCCCGGACCAGGACGAATTTTTCTTCAACTGCGAGGCTATTCTTTCGAGGAGCCCGTATGGGTTTCCTTGGTAGCAATTGCTACGAATGGGTGGATGTCTAATTTTTCTTTCATTAACCAATGTCCACTGTTCAGGGAGGAGGAAACACAAGGGCAAAATATATCTCATTTCTCACTACACTTCAATCCATTGTACAGGGATGGAACACATTCAAAACTAGGCCTATGACAACTGCACTGATATTTAATCTGCGCTTAAAGCCGACAAAACACAGTTGTTGACATTGACTCACTTCTACCTATTGACTATATTGACTAAAGTACTGACTTCAGTCTTTCACACCCTGGCTGGAGAGCGATGTCGCACAAGCACTGTTTTTTGTGTCCTTCGAATTATGAAAATATACTTACGACCAATTATGATGGTACAATCATGATACAACCGTGACCATAAATAACGGTACAACTGTAACCTTTGCAAAAGAATTGACCAACCTTGTAGTGAGACAAAATATTCGGAGCCGTGTCATGTCACAGACTGTGAAAGCTAGCATCCATTATATGTTACTGAAAAGAATTTGAGAAACGGGTCCCTTAGCACTGCATATCTGGACAAACAGCTGACCCAATGGGCACCCTCAGGAACTCTGTAACTGGCAGCAACAGTTGCCACTTGTCCAAGACCACTAAGAGAGAGAAACATTTATTTCATTCCAGCCCCCTGTCCGGGGCTACTGGGCGTTAGGGTGGTGGTGAGAGGCTGCCGGAAACGGGGGCGGAGGTGCGACGTTGGTGGCGTCGACTCTTGATTGGGCTGGGTCCGCTTCTTGTGGTGCTCCAAGCCCAAGTGCCATGGTGAGCCCCGTTAACGCGGCCACATTACGTGGTGTTGGGTCAGCCAGCCACTCCTCTAATGTGTGTGGTCTTTTTGGTAGCATCCTAAGTATAGACTGAAGCACGGAGTAAGACATTTAGGAGGTGAAACTCCCGTCAGCGCGAGCGAGCGCGGGCTACCCGATAAGGTCACAGCTGTTGTATGCGCCGACGGGGCCATATACGGTGGCGGCGCCATGCGGCGCGTCGTAGAAGCCACAGCGAAAAAAAAAATTGAGGACGCTTAAGCTTCGCCTTTACGAATGGAACGCGATAGCGTTCAGAGATCCCTGACTGCTTCTCACGCTGTGTGTGTGAAGTGATTTTTGGAAAGGAAACGGAAGAGATGAGTGCAGCGCCGTAACTGTCTCTCACAGGAGGACACCTCAACAGCACTGCACGGGGAAGGGGGAATGGGAAGAAAAGGATGAAGGAGAGAAAGACTGGACGAACGTGGGAAGGGGTAAAAAATTACCGACGATTACGTTACTTCCTAATGCGAAATTTGAGCGCAGCAAATAAGCTGTTTCACCTTTTCGATAGATTGAGGCAAAGAAATCGAGCAACACATGTATGCGCTATCACAGAATTTTTTTTTATTTTTCACACGTATTCCTTTAACAAAGACTCCACTAACAGTTCTTGACAGTCATGAAGGAAGCTTTGTGGTCGGAGAAATAGACTGATATATGTTCGACTTGGTACACCAATGCTTGATTCTCAAAGACGAGATCTATACAAGTGCCTCGCGAGGTTGTCACAGCCGTGGGACGCGTTACGAGCGAGAGGAACGGGATGTTCTCCCGCATAAGTGTTAGGAAATTGCTGTTTGTCTTTATGTCAAGCCGCCACCGATCTGGCTCTCTGATTGCCACCGCACAGGGCGAACGGCAGCGGCAATTTCGGCTCGGGCGGTGCACATATACAGATCCGCCGCCACCGATCTGGCTCTCTGATTGCCACCGCACAGGGGTTGCATTGGAGGAGGAGCGAAGAAAGGAATTAAGTTCGAGCCGGCGCTTTGACAACCGGAGACTCGCAGGAAGAGGGGGGAGGGGGGCGGCGTGTACACCCAGCGGCAAACGATGGGGGCAGAAGCGCGCGCAGCAAGCGGACAACACGATAAAGGGAGGAGGGAAGAGATAGCAGCGACTGACTGATGCCGCTGACGCCGATAGTGAGTCAACCCCAGCTGCGGAGTTGGTTTCAGGGACAACGAATAACCGGCGCGTCGGCAACTGAAGAGCACCCTATCCGCCACACAAGAACAGGGGGGGGGACCCTTTCCTCCTCTTTCTGCATGGCGGCGACGGTGTTCTATGCAGTCACGTTATCTTGACTCTCTAGCGGCGTCAGCGGCATCCAGCGGTATCAGTCGGTCGCTGCTAGCGCTGGGGGGATGAAAGGGGGACGGACCTGGTTACGAGGCCGACGACGACGCGAAACCCAGGAACGGACGCCAAAGAGCTGCGCTCTAAAATGCAGCGCCCGGGCAGGCGGCTCCAGCGCGCTCTCAGCGGCGGTGATATCTTTCCAGGCCGCCAGGCGCCGCCAGCACGATAACGGCTCCGCGGGCATGTGACTTCTGGTCGCCGCAAACAGCGGAGTTTCCACTTCTAAATGTTTTTTGCTCCGTGAGATTGAAGTGCGTGTTGACTTCCCGGGCAGCCCCAGAGTGTATGGGATGTATTGGGGTATCCTTCACACCGTGCACTTGGGGGAGCCGTCTTTTCCAGCTATGTAGTGCAGAATGTTTTGTGTGGGTAGGCAGTGCGTTTGGGCTCGGCGCCAAGTTTGGCAAGTGGCAGCGGCCTCGCGTGTTGAGGAGTGTGGTGGAGCTGGGAGAGTAGTTTCTCGTTCATGTCATTCCTCTAATTATAGGCGTCGCATATTTGAAGCTTTTTGTTTTAACTCTGTAGATATGAATGCGTCTGTCCACTGAAGAGGAGGTCCCGGAATACTTGCGCGGGATAGAGCGTGGGTCTTTTCGTTTCCCTCGATGTTACAGTGGCTACATTGAATAGTGATGTGGTGTGCCGGATTATTCGTCGTATTTCGATGCAAGGTTTCGCGGATGGGGTTGGGCAGGTTTCCCGTGAGCAACGCTCGGCATGTTGCTTGACTGTCTGTGTGAATGAGGATGCTGGTGTGTGAGTGCTGTGGTGCTGTGACTGCTTCAGTTATTGCCACTATTTCAGCTGTTACTTGGCTAGGGAGGCCTGTGTACAGGCCTTGGGTATACGCATTGGTCGCGGCGTTGTATGTCGCCGTCCGATGTGTTGTGGGGTCCTTACCCGGGGATGACTCTGTGTAGTACACAGTTGTGTCCGGGGGGGTTATGTTGGGTGCGTTTTGCGCGTGCTTGTTTTCTTCCTTGGTCTGTTTGCGGGTTCATGTTTTGGAGGATTGGCAGCGTGTGAATGTTAAGCGCTTGCCACGGCGGAGGTGGCAGCGTTATTTGAGGCATGCTTGTATTGAGAATGCCCAATATCTTTAAGCAGCGCTTGACCTTGGCGTGATCGTTTTAATCTATTTACCTTTGATTCTGTGAGGACGTCCAATAGTCTGCTTAGATTTGGAAGTATGTCGGTTTGGCTTACTTTGGGATTTGGCGCGTATCTTGGAAGTCCTAAAGTGATTTTGGCGAGTTGCCTGTACAGGTTATCCAGTTTCGTGCGCTGCGTTTTTGTGAGGTGAAGGTATGGCAGCTGGTATAGAATAGTGCGCAGTGGCGTAGCTAGGTCGTCTGGCACCCGGGGCTCTTAGCTCTTCTGTCACCCCCCCCCCCCCCGGGTGTAGTCGAGGAAGGCGGGGATATCGACAATTTTCGGGTGTCTTCAGACGTATATGACACCCCCCCCCTCTCTACTGGCCCCATGCACCCGGGGCCCACGGCCCCCCGGCCCCCCCTGTTGCTACGCCAGTGATAGTGCGTACTGCAAATGCTGTGACTATTCTGCATAGATGGTGCTCGCGAATGCCTTTGTTTCTCCGTGTGATCCGGTATAGCAGTCGTTTAAATTGGCGAAGTTTTTGCGTAGTTTTTTCCATCCAAGTGTCGGCCTTGCCATCATCTTGGATGTTGAATCCGAGAATGCGAATTGTTTTGTGTGTTGGAATTGGTTCATTCTCAATTCGGAGATGAATGAGGTTGTGGTAGGGGTTTGCTAAGTTACCTCTTTGGTTCGTAACTACGATATATTCTGATTTTTTCCGTTGAGATGAAAAGACCAATTTCTTTGAGATGGGAGTGTATAGCGTTGATCGCTTGTTGTAGTGTGCTTTCGATGTCACCTGGAGACCCTGCATGTGTCCATAGTGTAATGTTGTCTGCATAGATATGCTGTATCCTAGGTCAGGTACGTTCTGCAGCTGCGCGTTGACACTGTCCAAGGCCATGGAGAAGAGAATCGAGGATAATATCGATCCCTGAGGTACTCCCAGCGTGGGATAACGCTTCTGATATTCCTCTCCATTTACTGTGACGCTGACTGCGCGATCGTGAAGAAAGTTGTGTATGTATTGTGTCATGCGCGGGCCTGGTTTAAGTTTTCGGAGGCCTTCTTGTACAGCAGTGTGGGTGACATTGTCAAAGGCGCCCTTGACATCAAGTCCCACAACTGCTCTGATTTGGCTGGTACTTTCTGTGGCATATACATCTTGGTATATTATATACATAGCGTCTTGTGTGTTCATATGAGGGCGGAATCCTATGACTCTCGGGTCTGATGTTTGGTCTCGTTCCTGGAGCCAGTGAAGGCGTGATACAACCATTTTTTCCATGGGTTTGCCTGCGCACGAGGTCAGTGATATAGGTTAGAAATGTTTTGGGTTGTTGGGTGATTAGCCAGGTTTAGGGATTGGTATAACAGAGGCGTTTTTACAGCTTGGTGAAATCTCGCCTGCTTCCCAAACTGTGTTTATGTATTCGAGAAGCTTTTTCTGTTGTTTCGCCGGTAGATTGGCCAGCATCTTGATAGTGATGCCGTCTGTTCCTGGGGTTGTGTTGCGTTTGGTGTTGTTATTTGCCGTGAGAAGCTCTTGCATTGTGAACGGTGCATCTACTTCGTGTGGTAGGCTGTTTTGTTGGATTTGTAAGTGTGGTGTTTTGACTGTGAGCTGGCCATCGGAAAAAATACTTCTGCAAACTGTTTGGCCAGCTCTTCATCTATTCTACTGTGAGTGAGTTGGATATCGGCAAGATGGTTTTTTCGCGGGGGTTGCCCGAGAAGCCTGCGAAAAAGTGTCCACGGATTTTTTTTATGTATAGTGATTCCCCTGCCTGTTCGCATGTGTGTATCCAATGGGAGGCGGCGAGGCTATCGGCATACGTTTCAGCTTCCGTGAGTTCCTGTATGCGTTTCTGTAGTTGCTTGTTGTGTTTGTTTCTTTCCACTTTTTGAATAGTTTGTGTCGTTTGTCCCAGAGGGTCAGAAGATGACCACCTACTTCGGGGAGCTGTTCTGTCCCTTGTATGGCGACGGTAGGTTTGGTGTAGGTTGAGGTTACATTCTGCGTCCACTCATCCCACGTGGATGATGTAAGGTTTTCAAGAGCAGCTCGGAATTTTGTCCAGTCCGTCAGTGGAGCAGGGCCAATTGGGCATCCTTTGTTGCTTGTGCGTTTGCGTTTCTTTTTTGGTATTGTGATGCTTTTAGTGATGATGCAGTGGTCACTACCGAGTGTTTCCTGTTTGTTTTCCCGTTTCGGTTCGTGTGTTCTTCGTGTCCAGGGGAGATCTGGGTTGGTGTCGCGTTCTACCGAGTTTCCCGTGTGCGTGTGTTGGGTGATGTCATTAGCTAGGCTGAAGTGGAATTCTTCGGAGAGAAGTAGGAGTTGTTTTCTATTGGGTTTGTTAAATTGTAGCCCCATTCTTTGTGTTGGCTATTGAAGTCTCCCAACCAGATGGTATCACGTTTGCTGTAATTGTTGAGGTGTTTGCGCCATTGTGGACTATACCTCAGTGTTTTTGGGGAGCGATAGGTGTTTATTACGTCTAGGTTGTACGTTCCGTAGAAGCAGCTGCGCGTGTGTACAGTTTTTTCTGTGGCCGTATTAATGGAGTCTGTGGAAATTTGGGTCGTAATGTGCTTGTTCGCTATAAGTGTGGTTGTCATAGTGGGCGTGTGAGTCGATAGTGTTGTTTCCTTGCCGAGAGAGCGTTTTCTTAGTTTTTGTGTAATGCTTGGGCTCGAGTAGGCGGTGTATCCTGGAAGGGTTATTGGGCCTACTGTTTCCTGCAAGGTGATAACATCTGGTTTGTGTGGTGCTATGAGAATGAATTGAGCGAAGTTGTTCTTTTTGCGACCAATGCCTCTACAGTTCCATTGCCAGATTGTTATTTGTGGTGACACGTGGCTTGAGGTTGAATTGAATGTGTTGGGGGGCGTCTCTGTTTTAGGGCTGGCCATATTCGTGTGTGGATTTGCTATCGTTGTCGTGTGTGGTCTTCTTGCTGGGCCCCTCAGTTGGTAGTGTCTGTTCGCTTGCGAAGATGTCGTTTTTGTGTTTCGAGTGTATGTATAGATTTCTGCATGCTTTCTACCGTACGTCTGGGAGTACAAATGCTCTCTACTAGCATATTCGTTTGTGAAGTTAGTTCGGCATAAGGATGCTCAGAGCGTTATGTCAGTTGTTCTATGCTCACTGTGAGTTGGTTTGTGATGAGTTCATGTGCGTGTTCACGGTCGCGTTCCCGTTTCTCTACGTTGTCGAGTCCGCGCAAGATGTCAGCAATGTAGCTGGGAGTATGGCTGTCGTGTGGTGTCGGAGTGGCTGACTGACTTACCTGCGTGGATTGTGGCCTGGGCGGTTGGTCGGTCGGGCGGTCCTCACTTCTGTGTTTGGATGTTCCTTCTTGCATGGCTATTTGGTGCAGTTGTCGAGCGAACGTCGGCCCTTTCTCCAATGGCTGAAATGGTCCCGCGGTTTTCGATGTTTGAGGCCGTACGATGTCCCCTTGCATGCGCTTGAACTTTATGGTCCGGGCTGCCATGGCTGCCATGCCAGTTTTGTCGTATTATTTTGTTCTTTCTGCTTGTTTTGGAATGTTGCCCTGTGTCTGCGTGTCCACTTCGATGGATTGTGTCATTTGTTCTATTTCTTCCAGCGCTGCGAAGCGGTTCTTTTGTATTGTGCGGCGGCTGTTGTCCCTTTGCCTGCAATTGATTTCGCTTGGGCTTTGGTATAGAAGATTCTGGATGATCTCTCCTGTAGGCAGCTGTTCGAGTGGCCTTGTCGGCGGCTTGTTTTTTGGGCAGGTGGGGTCTCGGGAGCTGTGCGCGCCTTCAGTTTAAGCATTTCATGTCGCAGTCGGGGGGTGTGTATTTAGGGTCAGTTTCCGGGGTGAATTGAGTGCCGCATCCTTCACCTGCAATGTAGTCTTCTGCTGTGGGGCAGACGTCCGTTCGGTGTCCTATGATGTGGCATAATGCGCACTGTACCGCGTTGGGCCTTTAGGGAGCCACCGATGTGACTACCCGTCCCACTAGTGCGACGCGCGGGAGCTTTGGGCCTCTTACTATGATCAGGACGCATTCACTCTTGCCGAGTCGCCGTGTTCTGAGAAGTTCGGCGTCCCTGACGGTGATGTACGCGCTAATCTTGTCGTCCGGGATTTCTATTGGTAGTCCTCGAACTCTTCCGCGAAATTTTCCTGGCTCGCTGGCTTAGTAAGCTGTGGCTTGGTGTTCGGTGCCGCTGTGAACGACTGTGTACAAAGCGAGAATTTTCTGCAGCGTTCATTCTCGCTTCGTGGAAGCGATTATGAAGTTCTGGGTGCGCCTGATGTGGATGTCGAGGTCCTTGGTTTCTGATGCCGTCAGTGCGGCGGCCGCGACTATATTGTTTGTGAGGTGGAACGCCGATGCGGTAGCTAGGTTGATGCGGTTTCCGAGACGAAGGACAACGTTCTGTGTTTCTTGCGTGCGTCAGATCGAAGTGACCAGCCTAAATGCAGTTCCGGATTCTTCGGTGTCGTCCGCAGGCTCGTCTGTGTCCATGCTGTGCACTGACTGGCCAGGCCTACCGCGCCGTGGTGTCGTTTGATTTAGCTGCTATTTCGGACGCAGTGATCAGCGATGTGGTCTCGTTGGTTAGAGTATTGTGCAGATAACCGTAGTACTCACTCAGGTGATGCTTAACTTCCGATGAAAATGCTCGCAGCTGGGGAGCCGGAGCCGCCGGGGTCTCGAGGCCAGCCGTGCCTCGGTGGTTCGAGCTGAAGTACGTGCCGTGGAGAAGCGGTTAGGCACGTCTGACCTCGACGAGCACGCGTGGTGTTCTCTAGTTGGTGCGAGCTTCATTGCCCAAGCCCACTGAGACAATGTAGTTAGCTACTGAAGATTATACCCACAGGAAAATATTTACAATCAGCTGCGTGAGGACAGAACCTACTGAAGGAAGTCTGCATAAGCATTGTATGCTATGGATGGTTCAAGGAGTTCATTTACGTGCATTACTGAAAAAAGTCCATACGTAATACATATTGTAAGACATATCAAACTCATATGGAATGTTTTGTTTTTCAAAATACAGCTTTTAACGGCACTCTTCAACTACTATATACATGGAAAAAAGCACTATGCATTTGGTCAAATCCTTGGTTGTGCTTTATGAAACGCTTGGAAACAGTGCGGCTTTGTAAAGGAGAAAACCGGTTCAAAAATGAGTGACAAATTGTTCATACCTGACAATTGACTCGTGAGTAAGAGAACCACCTGGTGAACTACCGTAGTGCAATGTTGTGGCGCAAGGGCGCCTTTGGTCAGAGAGCCCCATTTCACACATTAGTTTTATTTGCACAAGAAGGGGTTAAAGAACCATTTTCCAAGCATTTCACCCCAGAGATGCCGAGCACCAGCCAGGACAGGGGAAAGCTCGTGCCACTGCATCACCGATGGGCACCCGGTGGCACTAGGCATAGAACTTCACACCTCCCGCATGCGAGGTGGGTGCTTAAACTACTAGGCCAGAGCTGTGGTAAAAGAAGAACCTGCTAAACCCTTTGTAATGTTCTGAGTGAAATCATGTTTTGGACAATTCAGTGACAAGTAGCTTGAGTCCGAGTAATGTACCCTTTCAAATACATTTACATGTGTAAGGGACCTGGATGGATGAAAAAGTTAATTTACATGCATTAGTGAAGAAAAGCCCATAGAGTATACATCTCATATGACACTTCCCATTCATTTGGAATGCATTCTTAAAGGATACAGTACTTACCAGTAATCTTCAACTACTGTGTACATGGAAGAAAGCACTTCACATTTGACAAACACATGTTCAGACCTCCTCACTGACTAGTTCACAAGATAAACAACTGAGCACTTGGTGAAAAAGGAAGAGAAAAACCCGGAACACTACGCCGAACAAAGTAAAATTTTAAAAGAAAAGACGTTTCGGCTCCCACACGGGAGCCTTATTCACAGGTAAAATAAACAAAGGGGTTCGAACAGCTCGTTTAAACAGTCTTGAACACGTGACGCAGGTAGCGCGCATACACTGACGGCATATTACCATCGCTCCTGTTCAGAGTGTGTGGCGTAGTCTGAATCCTGAGTGATTCAAGATCATCATCGTCATCATCAGACTGGTTACGCCCACTGCAGGGCAAAGGCCTCCCATACTTCTCCAACTACCCCGGTCATGTATTAATTGTGGCCATGTTGTCCCTGCAAACTTCTTAATCTCATCCGCAACCTAACTTTCTGTCGCCCCCTGCTCCGCTTCCCTTTCCTTGGAATCCAGTCCGTAACCCTTAATGACCATCGGTTATCTTCCCTCCTCATTACATGTCCTGCCCATGCCCCCCCACATTTCTCTTTCTTGATTTCAACTAAGATGTCATTAACTCGTGTTTGTTCCCTCACCCAATCTGCTCTTTTCTTATCCCTTAACGTTGCGCCTATCATTCTTTTTACCATAGCTCGTTGCGTTGTCCTCAATTTAAGTAGAACCCTCTTCGTAAGCCTCCAAGTTTCTGCCCCGTACGTGAGAGCTGGTAAGACACAGCTGTTATACACTTTTCTTTTCAGGGATAATGGCAACCTGCTGTTCATGATCTGAGAATGCCTGCCAAGCGCACCCCAGCCCATTCCCATTCTTCTGATTATTTCAGTCTCATGATCTGGATCCGCACTCACTACCTGTCCTAAGTAGATGTATTCCCTTACCACTTCCAGTGCCTCGCTACCTATCGTAAACTGCTGTTCTCTTCTGAGGCTGTTAAACATTACTTTAGTTTTCTGCAGATTAATTATTAGACTCACCCTTCTGCTTTGCCTCTCCAGGTGAGTGACAATGCATTGCAGTTGGTCCCCTGAGTTACCAAGCAAGGCAATATCATCAGCGAATCGCAAGTTACTAAGGTATTCTCCATGAACTCTTATTCCCAATTCTTCCCAATCCAGGTCTCTGAATACCTCCTGTAAACAAACTGTGAATAGCATTGGAGGGATCGTATCTCCCTGCCTGACGCCTTTCTTTATGGGGATTTTGTTGCTTTCTTTATGGAGGACAATGGTGGCTGTGGAGTCGCTATAGATATCTTTCAGTATTTTTACATACGCTTCGTCTACACCCTGATTCCGTAATGCCTCCATGACTGCTGAGGTTTCGACTGAATCAAACGCTTTCTCGTAATCGATGAAAGCTATATATGAGGGTTGGTTACATTCCACATATTTCTCTATCACCTGATTGATAGTGTGAATGTGGTCAATTGTTGAGTAGCCTTTACGGAATCCTGCCTGGTCCTTTGGTTGACGGAAGTCTAAGGTGTTTCTGATTCTATTTGCAATTACCTTGGTAAATACTCTGTAGGCAACGGACAGTAAGCTGATCGGTCTATAATTTTTCAAATCTTTGGCTTCCCCTTTCTTATGGATTAGGATTATGTTAGCGTTCTGCCGGAATTCCGGTACGCTCGAAGTCATGAGGCATTGCGTAGAGGGTGGCCAGTTTTCCTTGAACAATCTGCCCACCATTCTTCAACAAATCCGCTGTTACCTGATCCTCCCCAGCTGACTTCCCGTTTTGCATGCATAGCTCCCAAGGCTTTCTTTACTTCTGCCGGTGTTACTTGTGGGATTTCAAATTCCTCTGGACTATTCTCTCTTCCATTATCGTCGTGGGTGGCACTGGTACTGTATAAATCTCTATATGACTCCTCAGTCGCTTGAACGATCTCAACCATATTATTAGTGATATTGTCGGCTTTGTCTCTTAACGGATACATCTGATTCCTGCCAATTCCTAGTTTCTTCTTCACTCCTTTTAGGCTTCCTCCGTTCCTGAGAGCATGTTCAATTCTATCCATATTATACTTCCTTATGTCAGCTGTCTTATGCCTGTTGATTAAGTTATAAAGTTCTGCCACTTCTATTCTAGCTGTAGGGTAAGAGGCTTTCATACATTAGCGTTTCTTGATGAGATCTTTCGTCTCCTGCGATAGCTTACTCGTATCATGTCTAACGAAGTTTCCACTGACTTCTATTTCAGACTCCTCAATGATGCCCATAAGATTCAAGATAAAGGCGACGAAATAGCCCTTTCTTCCTGTCCTTCTCCCAGTCGATTGCGTGGCCGCTTGAAGCGGCATGCTCAGCCAAAGCACTGGATTTCACATTTTCTTTTCTGACGTCATACTTGTGCTGTTTAAGACACCTTTCAAAGTCACCAGTTCCGGCAATATACACGTAATCGCAATCCGCGCATGGGACAACGTACACAACACCTGGGAATTTCCCTTTTGGTAATTTGCCCTTAACATTGACGAGGGTTTGTCGTAGTTTCTGGTTGGAATGTGTGCCACTTGAACATTCTATGAACGCAGAATACGGCTTGGAGCTTCACATGTGAACGGAGTATATGGCATTACGACGGGCTTTTGAATAGAGGCAGCATAGAATAAATGTGGACGTGCCATTTGTAGTCTTTCGAGTGAAAACATGTTTTGGACATTTCGGTGACAAGTACGTGAGTACTAGTAATGAACCCTTTCACATACCTTTACATTATACACTCTAATTTCTCTAAAAAGAATCATTTTCGGCCCATTCTTATATTACGCCATACACTTTATAATAAAGATAATTCCTTACAATTACATTCTATAGAACTTTTCTAGTTCAAGAAGAAATGATCATTCATAAACTATTTTTGAAAAACAGAATAAAAACTATTTTCGACGTAGTCCTTGAACCAGTTTTGCGGGCAATAGTTCCGCGTGGCTCTGACTACTGGATATGAATGACATTGAGTTCACGTCCTCGGCAAGAACACGGTGAGTGCCTCGGTAAGGAGCTCTCTGGTTCCAGAGATGATCGCAGTAGCCTAGTCTCACTAATAGAGAACATTTCACATCACTGAATAGAGGCACACCAGGCCTTCCAACAGTTGCATCACTTACAGCACTGAAGAGCGGCCAAAGGGTTGCCACTGACGGCACAATGTGCATTTCCTAAGACGAATGTGGGTAAAACTTTCTGGACAACACTGTGAAGAAAGTTTGTGCCTTCAGGAGTCTTCAATGGGGTTCGTGATGCACAAGTAGACTCAGGAGGTGGCATCAGTGGAGCCCTCATGGCCGTGTCTCATACTGTCTTGCCGGTCAAGGAGGAGATGAAGTAGGACATTGTGCATGGGAAGATACCTGTTAAGCTTGGCGACATGTTGACACTAGCAGCTGCAGGGTCTCAACCAGGGCAAGCTAAAGGAGGTGTGGGGTTTCATTCCCAATATTAGCTGGCAACCACCAGTGATACAATGGGTGCAAGGTATCTCCTGGCCTGGTTGCTTCATTCTCTGGAGTGAAACGCTTGGAAAATGAGTTCTTGGGCCACCCCTCCTTGCCTAAAGAGAAAGGGCCACAATGGGCTTGACCACACAAGGCGCATTTCAGCCACTTGAGGACCGATGACCCATTGAGGCGTCGAGGAGGGGTGGCACATCCTATAGATCTAGGCAGCAAAAACTGTCAGCCATGACTAGATACACTAATTGACTGCAGTGAACTGTACCCTAGTCTAGGTTGATTCAATGCGAGCATTAACTATGTCTGTAGAGCACTGCCTTCAATTCACTAAAGATATGTGATCCACATCTTTCAGTTGATCTCTTGTGGCGCGACAACTCCTCCAGCGAGACAGGTTGATGTACTCGTGTCCTCAGAGACCTTCAGTTGTGCAACCTCTAACATCAACAGGATCAACAGCTCTAACGACAGCGCTAAATCCACTGTTCAAAGGGGCAGCCTGATACCAAAGGGCTATAAAATGCTGCATTCAAGAGGCACAGGAGAGCATGTGGGAGGAGCCAAAGCATTCTGGAAGGCATGCATCAGCCACCACGTAGTCGAGGTTAAATGTGGCAGAGGGCACAATTTGAGACGTGGCAGCGGGCACAGTCAAGCAGCAGCAGTGAGGACACCTATGGAGCGTGCGTCAGACATCGCGTAGTCGAAGCGAGAGGTGTCAGCAGGCGCAGTCAAGCAGCAGCAGTGAGGGCACCTGGGAACGTTCGTCACACATGTTATAACCGAGTTGAGACATGGCAGCTGAAACAGTCAAGCAGCTGAGGTGATGACAGCCGGGGAGCGTGCGTCATACATCGTGTAGTCGAAGTGAGACGTGGCACCGCGCACGTTCAAGCAGCAGCAGTGAGGACACATGGGCAGCGTGCGTCAGCCATCGTGTAGTCGAGGTGAGACGTGGCAGCTGGCCGAGTCAAGCAGTAGCAGTGAGGACGCTTGGTGAGCGTGCGTCAGACATCGTATAGCGGAGAAAGGGGGTTAACCGAGGGGCCCGATTATTCTTAGTCATATCATGAGAAGCCAACAAACACTGACACCAAGGACAACATAGGGGAAATTACTTGTGCTTAAGAAATGTAATGAAGAAACGATAAATTAATGGAAATTAAAGTGGATGAAAAAACAACTTGCCGCAGGTGGGAACCGAACCCACAACCTTCGCATTCCGCGTGCGATGCTCTACCAATTGAGCTACCGCGGCGCTGTTTCCCCATTCACTTTCTTGGGTATTTATGTGTACTAGTAGAACCGTGGGAGTGTTAGCCAGCGCCATGACTCACAGACGTTGGCGGCGGACGTGGAACGTCCTTGTTGCCGCAGGCGTCACGGGAACGTGATCTTTTTGGGTGAAGGTAACTGGTCAATAAACCCACTTATGCTACCTGAAGGCATCAATGTTGCCAGATTCGAGACCCTCATTATGTAATAAACGAGAAGAGAGGGGATTAACCAAGGGGCCCGATTATTATTAGTCATACCATGAGAAGCCAACAAACACTGACACCAAGGACAACATAGGGGAAATTACTTGTGCTTATTAAATGTAATGAAGAAACGATAAGTTAATGGAAATTAAAGTGGATGAAAAAACAACTTGCCGCAGGTGGGAACCCAACCCACAACCTTCGCATTACGCGTGCGATGCTCTACCAATTGAGCTACCGCGGCGCGGTTTTCCCATCCACTTTCTTGGGTATTTATGTGTACTAGTAGAACCCCTATGTTGTCCTTGGTGTCAGTGTTTGTTGGCTTCTCATGATATGACAAATAATAATTGGGCCCCTCGGTTAATCCCCTTTCTTCTCGTTTATTACATAACGAGGGTCTCGAATCCGGCAACATTGATCCCTTCAGGTAGCATATGTGGGTTTATTGACCAGTTGACTTTACCGAAAAAGATCACGTTCTCGTGACGCCTGCGGCAACAAGGACGTTCCACGTCCGCCGCCAAGGTCTGTGAATGATGGCGCTGGCTAACACTCCCACGGTTCTACTAGTACACATAATTACCCAAGAAAGTGGATGGGGAAACAGCGCAGCGGTAGCTCAATTGGTAGAGCATCGCACGTGAAATGTGAAGGTTGTGGGTTCAGTTCCCACCTGCGGCAAGTTGTTTTTTTCATCCACTTTAATTTGCATTAGTTTATCGTTTCTTCATTTCATTTATTAAGCACAAGTAATTTCCCCTATGTTGTCCTTGGTGTCAATGTTTGTTGGCTTCTTGTGATATGACTAATAATCTGGCCCCTCGGTTAACCCCCTTTCTTCGCGTTCACTAGGAATGGTGTCACACTAATGTTTTCGGCGCCGAGCAAAGTGATTAGGTTAGGTGTGATGCAAAAGCATCACAGGAGAGAAGAAAGATGCGACTAGTGGCTGTGGAAAAAAGTACATCACTTTTTTTCACAAAAACTGTGCATCTTTGGTTGTGTATCGCATACCTCTCTCATGCGGACTGTCCTATATCGGCCAGACAGGTCGTTGCATTAATGACCGCATGCGTGAGCATCGCTATTTGCTACCTACAGGTACAGGAGGGAACTTGCCATTGCATTGCAAAAAGCACAAATGCCGACCAGTTTTTGATAGTGTATCGATAGTGGGGAGAGAGCGCAGTAAACTGGAAAGAGAAATTAGCGAAGCATTCCACATGAAAAAGTTGGGTGCGCACACATGTGCGAGTGAACCATCAGTTCATATTAATGATAAAGAACTTCAATTTCTAAATTTATCATGTTAATCCACGTTGTTGCCTTTGTTGGGAAGGGGTGTGACTTCGCTTTTGTGTACGTGTATAACTTTTGTTGATAATTGACTACAAACCTTGTTATTGTTCTTGGGTGTATACGCATGCATGGCGGAGGTTTGTGGAATGTTTTCAATAAACTTGAGTTGTAAGTCCAGCTTTGTCCTGTCCGTTTCTACTTACTTGTGCTCGCGTCCGTACTTGCTGGAAACCATTATACGTTCATCATAAGGAAAGCAAGTGACAAGTGTGACAACTGTGTCTCTAGCGCTGCATGAAAAAGAAGTTTCTTTCCAGGTATCTAGATATGTCCCTTGATTAACTTGTGCAATCTTTTGTATTGTGAGGTGTGCCTTTTGTGCCTGATGTGTGTAAAATAGCCAGTCATTTGAATAGACGCTAGTTGTAATTGTAAGTTCAGTGCCAGCTCCGTCGTACATGTACTTTTTGTCCTTTTCCTTAGCACTGTTTTAAAGGGGCCCTGAATTACTTTCTATCAAAGTTGAGAAATCCATTTGAAGTTAAAATAAACTATTTCATTTTCAAACTAGCAAAGCATAACAAAGAAAGGAAGATAGAGCTGATGTGGCCAAAAATTGGAATAGAGCGCTGACTTCTAACTGGTTTACATATTAGGAGATTGCCCGAAATATATTGACACAGTACTGTGAGGCTCTCGCACCGCGAGACAGCGCATGCAAAGATCGGCGCTATGAAAGATGATGAAGCGTGTAGGCTGCACGCTCTTCTTCTGGCCCGCCATTAAAAAGAAGCATCTACTTTGTAAGACTCCGGCTTCAGTGAAGGTTGTGAAGGTTGTGAAATGTGAAGGTTGTGAGTTCGGTTCCCCCCTGCGGCAAGTTGTTTTTTCATCCACTATAATTTCCATTAATTCATCGTTTCTTCATTACATTTATTAAGCACAAGTAATTTCCCCTATGTTGTCCTTATTGTCAGTGTTTGTTGGCTTCTCACCGTATAGTGGAGGTGAGACGTGGCAGCGGGCACAGTCAAGTAGCAGCGGTGAGAACTCCCGGGCAGCATGCGTCAGACATCTCGTAGTCGAAGTGAGACGTGGCAGCAGGCACAGCCAAGCAGCAGCAGTGAGGACACCTGGGGAGCATGCGTGAGACATCGTGTAGTTGAAGTGAGAGGTGGCAGTGGGCACAGTCAAGTAGCAGCAGTCAGGACACCGGGGTAGTGTGCGTCAGACGTCATGTAGTCGAAGTGAGACGTGGCAGCGGGCACAGTCAGTCAAGCAGCAGCAGTGAGGACACCTGGGGAGCGTGCGTGAGACATCGTGTAGTTGAAGTGAGAGGTGGCAGTGGGCACAGTCAAGTAGCAGCAGTCAGGACACCGGGGTAGTGTGCGTCAGACGTCATGTAGTCGAAGTGAGACGTGGCAGTGGGCACAATCAATCAGAAGCAGCGAGGACACCTACGAAGCGTGCCTCAGACATCGTGTAGTCGAAGTACGTGGCAGCGAGCACTGTCAAGCATCCGTAATGAGGACACCTGGGGAGCTGCGTCAGACATCGTGTAATTGAAATCAGAAGTGGCAGCGGCACAGTGAAGCGGCAGCAGGGAGGACACCGGGGCAGCGTGCGTCAGACTTCGTGTATTGGAAGACAGACGTGGCAGCGGGCACAGTCAAGGAGCAGGAGTGAGGACACCAGGGGAGCGTGCGTCAGACATCGTGTAGTTGAATTCAGACGTGGCAGCGGGCACAGTCAAGGAGCAGCAGTGCGTACACCTGGGGAGCCTGCATGAGACATCGTGTAGTCGAAGTGAGAGGTGGCAGTCGGCACAGTCAAGTAGCAGCAGTTGAGGACACCGGGGTAGCGTGCGTCAGACGTCGTGTAGTCGAAGTGAGACGTGGCAGCGGGCACAGTCAAGCAGCAACAGTGAGGACACAGGGGGAGCGTGCGTCAGATATCGTACAACCGAGGTTAGACGTGGCAGTGGGCACAATCAAGCAGCAGCAGCGAGGACACCTGCGAAGCGTACGTCAGACATCGTGTAGTCGACGTAAGACGTGGCAGCGAGCACAGTCAAGCCTCCGTACTGAGGACACCTGGGAAGCTGCGTCAGAAATCATGTGGTAGGAATCAGACGTGCAGCGGGCACAGTGAAGCGGCAGAGGGAGGACACCTTTGCAGCGTGCGTCAGACTTCGTGTATTGGAAGTCAGACGTGGCAGCGAGCAGTCAAGCATCCGTACTGAGGACACCTGGGGAGCTGCGTCAGACATCGTGTAATTGAAATCAGACGTGGCAGCGGGCACAGTAAAGCGGCAGCAGTGAGGGCACCTGGGCAGCGTGCGTCAGCCATCGAGTAGTCGAGGTGAGACGTGGCAGTGGGCACAGTCAAGCAGCAGCAGTGGGGAAACCTGGGAACGTTCGTTAAACATAGTATAGCCGAGGTGAGACGTGGCAGTGGGCACAATCAAGAAGCAGCAGCGACGAAACCTGCGAAGCGTGCGTCACACATCGTGTAGTCGAAGTAAGACGTCGCAGCGAGCACAGTCAAGCATCCGTACTGAGGAAACCTGGGAAGCTGCGTCAGACATCATGTGGTAGAAATCAGACGTCCAGCGGGCACAGTGAATCGGCAGCAGGGAGGACACCTTTGCAGCGTGCGTCAGACTTCGTGTATTGGAAGTCAGACCTGGCAGCGGGCACAGACAAGGAGCAGGAGTGAGGACACCAGGGGAGCGTGCGTCAGACATCGTGTACAATTCAGACGTGGCAGCGGGCACAGTGAAGCAGCAGCAGTGAGGACACCTGGGGAGCGTGCGTGAGACATCGTGTAGTCGAAGCGAGAGGTGGCAGTGGGCACAGTCAAGTAGCAGCAGTCAGGACACCGGGGTAGCGTGCGTCAGACGTCATGTAGTCGAAGTGAGACGTGGTAGTGGGCACAATCAAGCAGAAGCAGCGAGGACACCTACGAAGCGTGCGTCAGACATCGTGTAGTCGAAGTACGTGGCAGCGAGCACTGTCAAGCATCCGTAATGAGGACACCTGGGGAGCTGCGTCAGACATCGTGTAATTGAAATCAGAAGTGGCAGCGGGCACAGTGAAGCGGCAGCAGGGAGGACACCGGGGCAGCGTGCGTCAGACTTCGTGTATTGGAAGACAGACGTGGCAGCGGGCACAGTCAAGGAGCAGGAGTGAGGACACCAGAGGAGCGTGCGTCAGACATCGTGTAGTTGAATTCAGACGTGGCAGCGGGCACAGTCAAGCAGCAGCAGTGAGGACACCGGGGGAGCGTGCATGAGACATCGTGTAGTCGAAGTGAGAGGTGGCAGTCGGCACAGTCAAGTAGCAGCAGTTGAGGACAGCCGGAGAGCTTGCAATACACATCGTGTAGTCGAAGTGAGACGCCGCAGCGGGCACAGTCATGCAGCAGCGGTGAGACCTGCCGGAGAGCGAGCGTAAGACATCGCGTAGCCGAGGAGAGACGTGGCAGCGCGCACAGTCAAGCAGCAGAAGTGAGGACACCTGGGAACGTGCGTCACACATGTTATAACTCAGTGCAGACATGGCAGTTGACACAGTGAAGAAGCCGAGTTGATGACAGCAGGGGAGCGTGCGTCACACATCGTGTAGTCGAAGTGAGACGTGGGAGCGTGCACATTCAAGCAGCAGAAGTGAGGACACATGGGCAGCGTGTGTCAGCCATCGTGTAGTCGAGGTGAGACGTGGCAACTGGCGCAGTCTAACAGCAGCAGTGAGGACACTTGGGGAGCGTGCGTCAGACATCGTATAGCGGAGTTGAGACGTGTCAGCGGGCAGAGTCAAGTAGCAGCGGTGAGAACTCCCGGGGAGCATGCGTGAGACATCGTGTAGTCGAAGTGAGACGTGGCAGCAGGCACAGCCAAGCAGCAGCAGTGAGGACACCTGGGGAGCGTGCGTGAGACATCGTGTAGTTGAAGTGAGAGGTGGCAGTGGGCACAGTCAAGTAGCAGCAGTCAGGACACCGGGGTAGTGTGCGTCAGACGTCATGTAGTCGAAGTGAGACGTGGCAGCGGGCACAGTCAGTCAAGCAGCAGCAGTGAGGACACCTGGGGAGCGTGCGTGAGACATCGTGTAGTTGAAGTGAGAGGTGGCAGTGGGCACAGTCAAGTAGCAGCAGTCAGGACACCGGGGTAGTGTGCGTCAGACGTCATGTAGTCGAAGTGAGACGTGGCAGTGGGCACAATCAATCAGAAGCAGCGAGGACACCTACGAAGCGTGCCTCAGACATCGTGTAGTCGAAGTACGTGGCAGCGAGCACTGTCAAGCATCCGTAATGAGGACACCTGGGGAGCTGCGTCAGACATCGTGTAATTGAAATCAGAAGTGGCAGCGGCACAGTGAAGCGGCAGCAGGGAGGACACCGGGGCAGCGTGCGTCAGACTTCGTGTATTGGAAGACAGACGTGGCAGCGGGCACAGTCAAGGAGCAGGATTGAGGACACCAGGGGAGCGTGCGTCAGACATCGTGTAGTTGAATTCAGACGTGGCAGCGGGCACAGTCAAGCAGCAGCAGTGCGTACACCTGGGGAGCCTGCATGAGACATCGTGTAGTCGAAGTGAGAGGTGGCAGTCGGCACAGTCAAGTAGCAGCAGATGAGGACACCGGGGTAGCGTGCGTCAGACGTCGTGTAGTCGAAGTGAGACGTGGCAGCGGGCACAGTCAAGCAGCAACAGTGAGGACACAGGGGGAGCGTGCGTCAGATATCGTACAACCGAGGTTAGACGTGGCAGTGGGCAAAATCAAGCAGCAGCAGCGAGGACACCTGCGAAGCGTACGTCAGACATCGTGTAGTCGACGTAAGACGTGGCAGCGAGCACAGTCAAGCCTCCGTACTGAGGACACCTGGGAAGCTGCGTCAGAAATCATGTGGTAGGAATCAGACGTGCAGCGGGCACAGTGAAGCGGCAGAGGGAGGACACCTTTGCAGCGTGCGTCAGACTTCGTGTATTGGAAGTCAGACGTGGCAGCGAGCAGTCAAGCATCCGTACTGAGGACACCTGGGGAGCTGCGTCAGACATCGTGTAATTGAAATCAGACGTGGCAGCGGGCACAGTAAAGCGGCAGCAGTGAGGGCACCTGGGCAGCGTGCGTCAGCCATCGAGTTGTCGAGGTGAGACGTGGCAGTGGGCACAGTCAAGCAGCAGCAGTGGGGAAACCTGGGAACGTTCGTTAAACATAGTATAGCCGAGGTGAGACGTGGCAGTGGGCACAATCAAGAAGCAGCAGCGACGAAACCTGCGAAGCGTGCGTCACACATCGTGTAGTCGAAGTAAGACGTCGCAGCGAGCACAGTCAAGCATCCGTACTGAGGAAACCTGGGAAGCTGCGTCAGACATCATGTGGTAGAAATCAGACGTCCAGCGGGCACAGTGAATCGGCAGCAGGGAGGACACCTTTGCAGCGTGCGTCAGACTTCGTGTATTGGAAGTCAGACCTGGCAGCGGGCACAGACAAGGAGCAGGAGTGAGGACACCAGGGGAGCGTGCGTCAGACATCGTGTACAATTCAGACGTGGCAGCGGGCACAGTGAAGCAGCAGCAGTGAGGACACCTGGGGAGCGTGCGTGAGACATCGTGTAGTCGAAGCGAGAGGTGGCAGTGGGCACAGTCAAGTAGCAGCAGTCAGGACACCGGGGTAGCGTGCGTCAGACGTCATGTAGTCAAAGTGAGACGTGGTAGTGGGCACAATCAAGCAGAAGCAGCGAGGACACCTACGAAGCGTGCGTCAGACATCGTGTAGTCGAAGTACGTGGCAGCGAGCACTGTCAAGCATCCGTAATGAGGACACCTGGGGAGCTGCGTCAGACATCGTGTAATTGAAATCAGAAGTGGCAGCGGGCACAGTGAAGTGGCAGCAGGGAGGACACCGGGGCAGCGTGCGTCAGACTTCGTGTATTGGAAGACAGACGTGGCAGCGGGCACAGTCAAGGAGCAGGAGTGAGGACACCAGAGGAGCGTGCGTCAGACATCGTGTAGTTGAATTCAGACGTGGCAGCGGGCACAGTCAAGCAGCAGCAGTGAGGACACCGGGGGAGCGTGCATGAGACATCGTGTAGTCGAAGTGAGAGGTGGCAGTCGGCACAGTCAAGTAGCAGCAGTTGAGGATAGCCGGAGAGCTTGCAATACACATCGTGTAGTCGAAGTGAGACGCCGCAGCGGGCACAGTCATGCAGCAGCGGTGAGACCTGCCGGAGAGCGAGCGTAAGACATCGCGTAGCCGAGGAGAGACGTGGCAGCGCGCACAGTCAAGCAGCAGAAGTGAGGACACCTGGGAACGTGCGTCACACATGTTATAACTCAGTGCAGACATGGCAGTTGACACAGTGAAGAAGCCGAGTTGATGACAGCAGGGGAGCGTGCGTCACACATCGTGTAGTCGAAGTGAGACGTGGGAGCGTGCACATTCAAGCAGCAGAAGTGAGGACACATGGGCAGCGTGTGTCAGCCATCGTGTAGTCGAGGTGAGACGTGGCAACTGGCGCAGTCTAACAGCAGCAGTGAGGACACTTGGGGAGCGTGCGTCAGACATCGTATAGCGGAGTTGAGACGTGTCAGCGGGCAGTCAAGTAGCAGCGGTGAGAACTCCCGGGGAGCATGCGTGAGACATCGTGTAGTCGAAGTGAGACGTGGCAGCAGGCATAGTCAAGCCGCAGCAGTGAGGGCACCTGTGGAGCATGCGTCAGATGCGCAGCGGGCACAGTAAAGCAGCAACAGTGAGGACACATGGGCAGCGTGCATGATACATCGTGCAGCCGAGGTGAGACGTGGCAGCTGGCACAGTCTTGTAGCAGCAGCGAGGACACCTTGGTAGCGTGCGTCAGATGTCGTCTAGACGAAGTGGGACGTGGCAGCGGGCACATTCAAGCAGCAGCAGTGAGGACACCTGGTCAGCGCGCGTCAGCCATCGTGTAGACTAAGCCAGACGTGCAGCGGGCACAGTGAAGCGGCAGCAGTGAGGACACCTGGGTAGCGTGTGTCAGACTTCGTGTATTGGAAGTCAGACGTGGCAGCGGGTACAGTCAAGGAGCAGGAGTGAGGACACCAGGGGAGCGTACGTCAGACATCGTGTAGTTGAATTCAGACGTGGCAGCGGGCACAGTCAAGCAGCAGCTGTGAGGACACCTGGGGAGCTTGCATGAGGCATCGTGTAGTCGAAGTGAGAGGTGGCAGTGGGCACCGTCAAGTAGCATCAGTCAGGACACCGGGGTAGCGTGCGTCAGACGTCGTGTAGTCGAAGTGAGACGTGGCAGTGGGCACAGTCAAGTAGCAACATTGAGGACACATGGGCAGCATGCATGAGACATCGTGTAGTCGAGGTGAGACGTGGAAGCGGGCACAGTCAAACAGCAGCGGTGAAAGCTGCCGGGGAGCATGCGTCAGACATCGTGTAGCAGAGGTGAGACGTGGCAGCGGGCACAGTCAAGCAGCAGCAGTGAGGATACCTGAGCAGCGTGCATCAGACATCGTGTAGACGAAGTCGGACGTTGCAGCGGGCACAGTCAAACCGCAGCAGTGAGGACACCTGGGCAGCGTGCGTCAGATATCGTGAAGTCGAGGTGAGACGTGGAAGCGGGCATAGCCAAGCACCAGCGGCGAGGACACTTGGGGAGCATGCGTCAGACATCGTGTATTCGAATTGAGAGGTGGCAGTAGGCACAGTAAAGCAGCAGCCGTGAGGACACCTGGGCAGTGTGCATCAGATATTGTGTAGCCGAAGTGAGACGTGGCAGGGGGCACAGTCAAGCCGCAGCAGTGAGGACACCAGTGGAGCATGTGTCAGATATCATAAAACCGACGTGAGACGTGGCAGCGGGCCTAGTGTAGCAGAGGCAGTGAGGACACCATTGTGTAGTCGAATGAGAGGTGGCAGCAGGCACATTCAAGCAGCAGCAGTGAGGGGCAGCAGGCGACAGCCATCGTACAGTCGAGGTGAGTTGTGGAAGCGGGCACAGTCAAGCAGCAGCAGTGAGGACGCCTGGGACAGCGTGCGTCGGACATCGTGTAAACGAAGCCAGACGTTGCAGCAGGCACAGTCAAGCAGCGGCAGTGAGGACACCTGGACAGCGTGCGTCAGACATCGTGTAGACGAATGCAGACGTTGCAGCGGGCACATTCAAGCCACAGCAGTGAGGACACCTGGGCAGCATGTGCCAGATTTCGTGTAGTCGAAGTGACACGTGGCAACGGGCACATTCAAGCTGCAGCAGTGAGGACACCTGGACAGCGTGTGTCATACATGATGTAGTCGAAGTGAGACGTGGCAGCGGGCACCATCAAGCAGCAGCAGTGAGGACACCTGGGCAGCGTGCGTCAGCCATCGTGCAGTCGGTTTGGGGACGTGGAAGCGGGCACAGTCAAGCAGCAGCAGTGAGGGAACCTGTGGAGCGTGCGTCGACATTGCGTATTCGAATTGAGACGTGGCAGCAGGCACAGTCAAGCAGTAGTAGTGAGGACGCCTGATGAGCGTGTTTAAGACATCGTATGGCAGACGCGAGACGTGGGAGCGTGCACATCAAGCAGCAGCAAAGAGGATACCAGGGATGCCGACGTCAGATATCGTAAAAACGAGGTAAGACGTGGCAAAGGTCAATGTTAAGCAGCAGGAGTGAGGGCACCTGGGCAGCGTGTGTCAGCCATCGTGGAGTCGAGGTGAGATACGGCAGCTGGCACAGTCAAGCAGCAGAGGTGATGACAGCTCGGGAGCCTGCGTCACACATCGTGTAGTCGAAGTGAGACGTGGCAGCGGGCACATTCAAGCAGCAGCAGTGAGGACACATGGGGAGCTTCCGTCAAACATCGTGTAGTCGAAGTTGGACGTGGAAGCGGGCGCCGTCAAATCGCTGCAGAGAAAACACCTGGGGAGCGTGCGTCAGACATCGTGTAGTAGGTGTTAGACGTGGCAGCTGGCACAGTCTATCAGCAGGAGTGAGGACACCTGGGGACCGTGCGTCAGACATCGTGTAGTCGAAGTGAGACGTCATAGCGGGCACAGTCAAGTAGAAATAGTGAAGACAATCGGTGAGCGTGCGTCTGGCATCGTGTAATCGAAGTGAGACGTGGCAGCTGGCACAGTCAAGCAGCAGCAGTGAGGACACTTGGGGAGCGTGTGTCAGAGATCGTATACCGGAGGTGAGACGTGGCAGCGGGCACAGTCAAGTAGCAGTAGTGAGGACACTTGGGGAGCGTGCGTAAGACATCGTATAGACGAGTTGAGAAGTGGCAGCGGGCAATTCAAGCAGCAGTAGTGAGGACACCTGGGCAGTGTGCATCAGATATTGTGTATCCGAAGTAAGACGTGGCAGCGGGCACAGTCAAGCCGCAGCAGTGACGACACCAGTGGAGCATGCGTCAGATATCATAAAACCGAGGTGAGACGTGCCAGCGGGCCTAGTCAAGCAGAAGCAGTGAGGACACCTGCGAAGCGTGCGTAACACATTGTGTTGTCGAATGAGAGGTGGCAGTAGGCAGAGTCAAGTAGCAGCAGTCAGGACACCAGCGTAGCGTGCGTCAGACGTCGTGTTGTCGAAGTGAGACGTGGCGGCGGGCACAGTCAAGCATCAGCAGTGAGGACACCTTGGGAGCGTGCGTAAGACATCGTGTAGTCGAAGTGAGACGTGGCAGCGGGCACACTCAAGCAGTTGCAGTGAGGACACCTAGGGATGTTGCGTCAGCCATCGTGTAGTCGAGGTGAGACGTGGCAGCGGGCACAGTCAAGGAGCAGTAGTGAGGACAGCTGGGCAGCGTGCGTGAGACATCGTCTAGACGAGGTGAGAAGCGGCAGTGGGCACGGTCAAGGAGCAGGAGTGCGGACACCAGGGGAGCGTGCGTCAGACTTCGTGTAGTGCAATTCAGACTTGGGAGCGGGCACAGTCAAGTACAAGGAGTGAGGACACCTGGGAAGCGTGTGTCAGACATCGCGTAGTCGAAGTCAGACATGGCAGCGGGCACAGTCTATCAGAAGGAGTGAGGACACCTGGGCACCATGCGTGAGACATCGTGTAGTCGAAGTGAGACATGGCAACGGGCACAAACAATAAGAAATAGTGGGGACACCCGGTGACTGTGCGTCAGACATCGTGTAATCGAAGTGAGACGTGGCAGCGGGCACAGTCAAGCAGCAACGGTGAGGACACCTGGGCGGCATGCGTCAGCGATCGTGTAGTCAATTTGGGACGTGGCAGCGGGCACAGTCAAGCAGCAGCAGTGAGGACACCTGTGGAGTGGGCGTCAGACATCACGCAGTCGAAGCGAGACGTGTCAGCAGGCACAGTCAAGCAGCAGCAGTGAGGACACCTGGGGAGCGTGCGTAAGACATCGTAAAAAACGAGGTGAGACGTGTCAGCGGGCACAGTTAAGCAGCAGCAGCGAGGGCACCTGGGCAGCAGTGAGGGCACCTGGGCAGCGTGTGTCATCCATCGTGCAGTCGAGGTGAGACGTGGCAGCGGGCACAGTCAAGCAGCACTAGCGAGGACACCTGGGATGCGTGCGTCAGCAGTCGCGCAGTCGAGGTGAGACGTGGCAGTGGGCATAGTCAAGTGGCAGCATTGAGGACAATAGGGGAGCATGCGTTACATATCGTAATACCGAGATGAGACGTGGCAGCGGGCAAAGTCAAGCAGCAGCAGTGAGGGCACCTGGACAGCGTGCATCAGCCATCGAGTAGTGATGGCGAGACGTGGCAGTTGGCACAATAAAGAAGCAGCAGCCAGGACACCTCGCGAATCGTGCGTCAGTAATGGTGTAGTCGAGTTGAGACGTGTCAGCGGTACAATCAAGCAGCAGCAGTGAGGACACCTGGGCAGCGTGCGTCAGACATCGTGTAGACGAAGTCAGACGTTGCAGCGGGCACAGTCAACCCGCAGCAGTGAGGACACCTGGGCAGCGTGCGTCAGATTTCGTGTAGTCGAAGTGAGACGTGGCAACGGGCACAGTCAAGCAGCAGCAGCGAGGACACCAGGGATGCGTGCGTCAGCAGTCCTGCAGTCGAGGTGAGACGTGGCAGTGGGCATAGTCAAGCGGCAGCATTGAGGACAACAGGGGAGCATGCGTTAGATATCGTATAACCGAGATGACACGTGGCAACGGGCAAAGTCAAGCAGCAGCAGTGAGGGCACCTGGGCAGCGTGCGTCAGCCATCGAGTAGTCGTGGTGAGACGTGGCAGTGGGCACAATCAAGAAGCAGCAGCGAGGACACCTCGCGAACGTGCGTCAGACATCGTGTAGTCGAAGTCAGATGTGGCAGCGAGCACAGTCAAGGAGCTGTACTGAGAACACCTGGGGAGCTGCGTGAGACATCGTGTAGTGGAATTCAGACGTGGCAGCTGGCAAAATCAAGCAGCAGCAGTGAGGACACCTGGCGAGCGTGAGTAAGACATCGTATAGCCGAAGTGAGACGTGGCAGCGGGCACAGTCAAGCAGCAGCACTGAGGACAACTGCGGAGCATGCGTGAGACATCGTGTAGTCGAAGTGAGAGGTGGCAGTAGGCACAGTCAAGTAGCAGCAGTCAGGACACCGGGGTAGCGCGCGTCAGACGTCGTGTTGTCGAAGTGAGAGGTGGCAGCGGGCACAATGAAGCAGCAGCATTGAGGACACCTGGGCAGCGTGCGCCAACCATCGTGTAGTCAAAGTGAGACGTCACAGCGGGAACAGTCAAGCAGCACCAGTGAGGACACCAGGGGAGCGTGGGTCAGATATCGTGTAGCCGAAGTGACACGTGGCAGCGGGCACAGTCAAGTAGAAACATTGAGGACATCCGGGAAGCGTGCGCAGACATCGTGTAGTGGAATTCAGACGTGGCATCGGGCAAAGTCAAGTAGCAGCATTGAAGACACCTGCGAAGCGTGCGTTAGACATCGTGTAGTCGAAGTGAAAGGTGGCAGTAGGCACAGTCAAGTAGCAGCAGTGAGGACACCTGGACAGCGTGCGTTAGACATCGTCTAGACGAAGTCAGACGTTGCAGCGGGCACAGTCAAGCCGCAGCAATGAGGACAGCTGGGATGCGTGCGTCAGCCATCGTGCAGTCGAGATGAGACGTGGCAGCGGGAACACTCAAGCAGCAGGAGTGAGTACACCAGGGAACGTTCGTCACACATCGTGTAGCCGAGGTGAGATGTGGCAGCTGGCACAGACAAGCAGCAGCAGTGAGGACACCTAGGGATGTTGCACAGCCATCATGTAGTCGAGGTGAGACGTGGCAGCGGGCCTTGTCAAGCAGCAGCCGTGAGGACATTCTGCGAAGCGTGCGTAAGGCGTCGTGTAGTCGAATGTGAGGTGGCAGTAGCCAGAGTCAAGTAGCAGCAGTCAGGACACCGGGGTAGCGTGCGTCAGACGTCGTGTTGGCGAAATGAGACGTTGCAGCGGGCGCAGTCAAGCAGCAGCAGTGAGGACACCTTGGGAGCGTGCGTCAGACATCGTGTAGTCAAAGTGATACTTGCAGCGGACACAATCAAGCAGAAACCGTGAGGACGCCTGGGCAGCGTGCGTCAGCCATCGTGTAGTCGAGGTGAGACGTCGCAGTGGGAACAGTCAAGCAGCAGCAGTGAGGACACCTGGGGAGCGTGCGTCAGGCATCGTGTAGTCGAGGTAAGCCGTGGCAGCCGGCACAGTCAAGCAGCAGCACTGAGGAGACCAGGGGAGCGTGCGTCAGACATCGTGTAGCCAAAGTGAGACGTTGCAGCGGGCATAGTGAAGCAGCAGCAGTGAGGACACCTGGACAGCGTGCGTCAGCCATCGTGTAGTCAAAGTGAGACGTCGCAGCGGGAACAGTCAAGCAGCACCAGTGAAGACACCTGGGGAGCGTGCGTCAGACATCGTGTAGTCGAAGTGCCACGTGGCAGCGGGCACAGTCAATCAGCAGCCGTGAGGACACCTAGGGATGTTGTGTCAGCCATCGTGTAGTCGAGGTCAGACGTGGCAGCGGGCAGAGTGAAGGAGCAGCAGTGAGGACACCTGGGCAGCGTGCGTCATACGTCGTGTTGTCGAAGTGAGACGTGGCATCGGGAACAGTCAAGCATCAGCAGTGACGACACCTAGGGATGTTGCGTCAGCCATCGTGTAGTCGAGGTGAGACGTGGCAGCGGGCACTGTCATGCAGCCGCAGTGATGACACCTGCGAAGCGTGCGTAAGACATCGTGTAGTCGAATGAGAGGTGGCAGTAGTCACAGTCAAGTAGCGGTAGTCCGGATACCGGGGTAGCGTGCGTCAGACGTCGTGTTGTCGATGTGAGACGTGGCAGCGGGCACAGTGAAGCAGCAGGAGTGAGGAATGCTGGGGAGCGTGGCTCAGACATCGTGTAGTCGAAGTCAGACGTAGCAGTGAGCACAGTCAAGCAGCCGTACTGAGGACACCTGGGGAGCTGCGTCAGACATCGTGTAGTTGAAATCAGACGTAGCAGCGGGCACAGTGAAGCGGCAGCAGGGAGGGCACCTGGGCTGCATGCGTCAGACTTCGCTTATTAGAAGTCAGACGTGGCAGCGGGCCCAGACATGGAGCATGAGTGAGGACACCAGGGGAGCGTGCGTCAGAAATCGTGTAGTGGAATGCAGACGTGGCAGGGGCCACAGTCAAATACAAAGAGTGAGGGCACCTGGAGAGCGTGCGTCAGATATCATATAGTAGATGTTAGACGTGGCAGCGGGCACAGTCTATCAGCAGGAGTGAGGACACCTGGGGACCGTGCGTCAGACTTCGTGTAGTCGAGGTGAGACGTGGCAGCGGGCACAGTCCAGTAGAATCAGTGAGGTCACCCGGTGAGCGCGCGTCAGACATCGTGTAATCGAAGTTAGACGTGGCAACGGGCACAGTCAAGCAGCAGCAGTGAGGACACCTGGGCAGCGTGCGTCAGCCGTCGTGTAGTCGATTTGAGACGTGGAAGCGGGCGCAGTCAAGCAGCAGCAGTGAGGACACCTGTGGAGCGTGCGTGAGACATCGCGTAGTCGAAGCGAGACATGGCAGCATGCATAGTCAAGCAGCAGCAGTGGGGACACCTGGGCAGCGTGCGTAAGACATCGTATGACAGAGGTTAGATGTGGGAGCGGGCACATCAAGCAGCAGCAATGAGGACACCTGGGGTGCAGACGTCAGACATCGCGTAGTCGAAGTGAGACGTGGCAGCTGGCACATTCTAGCTGCAGCAGTGAGGACACCTGGACCGCGTGTGTGAGACATCGTGTAGTCGAAGTGAGACATGGCAGCGGGCACAGTCAAGCAGCAGCAGTGAGGACACCTGTGGAGCGTGCGTGAGACATAGCATAGCCGAAGCGAGGCGTGGCAGCAGGCATAGTCCAGCAGCAGCAGTGAGGACTGCAGCAGAACTGATAGTTGGGCGAGTTGGTACAAATTCATAGTAAAATATTTTTGGTAAAATATTTATGTAGACAAAAGTATTCATAGTGCTTTAGGAAGCTTGGGAAAATTTTTCCGATTTGTGGATGATTTTTTGGTTATTTTGATGTGAATGAATATGGCTATTAGGTGGTTAATGTACTGGAAGTGTTCCATGAATGTGGCCTAGGCCTTAAATTTACCCATGAGATTGCTAAAGAACATGAACTACAGTTTCTAGATCTTTCTCTGCGATTGTTACCCAATCACACATGCTGGATGTACAGCCCTAGATCAAAAAAGCCCATATTACAGTACGTATCAGGACATTCGAAGATTGAAAAAAGCGGAATTGCGGTGTCTTGCTTTCGGGCTGCGTTAGTAAAATCTTGTTGCCACCGACTAAAAGAAAGCTTTGCTGATCAGGTAACAAGACTAGCTTCGGTGGGATTCCCGGAACACATTACAGTCAGAGCGGCCGAAAAGGTAATAAAAATAGTAATGGATGTACAACCCTCACATTCAAGGAACAAGCTTAGCACCAACAAAAAACGCCTTGCAGTTGTACCTTACGTACGTTATTTTTCCCATGGGCTAAAGAATGTTGCCAGCCGGTATGGCGTTGAAGTAGTTTTCAGCACTCCTAACAAGGTGCAAAAACTGTCCCAAGCTATTTCCAACAAATTAGACAATAGGGTAAAAAAAATGTAGCTGCGGTCTAAAAGACGATCAAAAATTCACAAAATGCAGAATAGGTGCTGTGTACCGGCTTCCATTGACCTGTGGCAACATGTACATAGGGCAAACCGGTCGGTGCATAAACACCCGTCTAAAAGATAATGAACGTTCTCTTGGTAAAGAAAATCATTCGCACTTGTCAAACCACTGCAATCTATGCCACTGTGATCTGCTATTTTTTAACACTGACATTTTGTTTTCAGATAAAAATAAACTAACACGTGAAATCACAGAAGCCTTTCATGTAAAAAAGTGCGCTGAAAGATGTATAAGCCAACCATCGGTTATGATCGCTGAAAATGAATTCGCTTTTTTAATTACTGGTTGAACCTTCTTAATCTGGTTTTTAATCTGTTTCTGTTTTGCTGACATGCTCAGCACATGCTCAGCGCTGATAGCTGGGATATATATGTTCTATATCTTTCCGAAATTAAAATAGTTGTGAGTAAGCGCTCGTGTGTTCTCCCTTCAGTGTGTCCTTGTCAATTGTGCGCGCAAAAATATTTTACTATGAGCAGTGAGGACACCTGGGGAGCGTGCGTAAGACATCGTATGGCAGACGTGAGACGTGGGAGCGGGCACATCAAGCAGCAGCAATGAGGACACCTAGTGTGCCGACGTCAGATATCGTAAAAACGAGGTGAGACATGGCAACGGGCAAAGTTAAGCAGCAGCAGTGAGGGCACCTGGGCTGCGTGTGTCAGCCATCGTGCAGTCGAGGTGATATATGGCAGCTGGCACAGTTAAGCAGCAGAGGTGATGACAGCCGGGGAGCGTGCGTCACACATCGTGTAGTCGAAGTGAGACGTGGCAGCACGCATATTCAAGCAGCAGCAGTGAGGACACATGGGCAGCGTGCGTCAGCCATCGTGTAGCCGAGGTGAGACGTGGCAGCCGGCCCAGTCAAGCAGCAGCAGTGAGGACACTTGGGGAGCGTATGTCAGACATCGCATAGCGGAGGTGAGACGTGGCAGCGGGTACGGTCAAGTAGCAGCAGTGAGGACACCCGGGGAGCGTGCGTAAAACATCGCATAGCCGAGTTGAGACGTGGCGACGGGCACATTCAAGCTGCAGCAGTGGAAACAACATTAACATCATTTCTACTTGCAACTTTTTGAAGCCTGTGCGATACTGAATGAATGTACGGAATAGCCACTACTCTTTTTTTTGGTATTACTGCTTTCTGTAATGAAGTCTGTCCCCCCGAAACCGGATTCTTTAGGCGCTCAGCCACAGTGGCCACTGCTACACTAGGATAACCTGCTTCTAATAGGCGCCGGACCTGCACATTAAAGCTGGCGCTCATTTTGTGCATGTAGGATCTGGTGAGAGAAGACTTAAGGCACAACATGGCAATTACGTTTTTTACTACTTTGGAATGCTTGGATTGAAAGTTTAACAGCGGCTTCCCATTCCCTTTAGTTCCCTTTAGTTCCCTATAGCTGTGGCCAGTTCTACGTGGGGCAAACGGGGCGGTGTATCAATCACAGGCTAATGGAACATAAAAGGTCGTTAACCGGTGGATCGGCTTATAATCTTTCCCTACATTGCCAAGATTGTAACTGCACGCCAGAGTTTGATGAATGCGCGATATTGTACAGGCATAAGAATGAAGATTAGCATCTTATGGTAGAGGCATGGCATATCTATAATGGTAGAAATGCATGCGTGAGTCAGGCTTCGATTACTTTACATAAGGAAGAGATTAAGTGCCTTAACAAATATCTCTCACGTAGACCGGCACATGTACCCGACTGACACGTGATGATACCATTTCAGAGCTTGCGCAAGTGAGTTTTGTGTCTTCTTTCTTTTTTCGCCTCAGTGCTCCCTTCAGTTGATTGTTCGCGTTCGTGTTGTCCACTTCTTTACTCTTGTGTCCTGTGTGTACGTCTCACCTCTTTTTTGCACAACCTATCTTCAAACTGAACTAGCATGAAACTAAGATCCATGTTTTGTGTATCGCGTAACCATTATCATTTATGGTCCTTTGGCCCTATACACCACGTGTCATTGTTGCGAACGTCATCTTTTACAATCGTTTTATAAGCGTTTTGCCTGGTTACCATGTGATTTTCGACGTGAGCTGCGCCGCCAGATTCGTGTTTACAGTCGCCGACCATTTATTTGGACCTCATGGGGACTGCGGAAATGTCCGAATAAACAGGTGTCCGAAAAAGCAGATTAAGAAAAAAAAAATAAATCCTTTATTTCCACGCACTTCAAATCACATCAAAGCGGCAGCGGTTGCGGTCCAAGTGTGCGCTTGCTAAAGCATTCTTCTATGTTTCACAGAATTCTACAGCCCGGGGCTATCATCTGCTGGCGGAGCTGTTTGCTGCTCCATACCGCACGTGGGTGTAATCGCTACTCCTCCAGGCGTGCCCAAGCTCCGCTACGTGGCGGCGGGATCGCATCCAGAGCGCCTGCGTCAGACCATTTGAGGCCTTAAAAGCTTCCGTCGGATGGACACCGGCATCAAAGCGGCAGCGGTTGCGGTCCAAGTGTGCGCTTGCTAAAGTATTCTTCTACGTTTCACAGGTTGGTACTTATTTCCCCCTGGTGATAGCATAGGAGTATTTGTGACCGCAACTGCTGCTGCTGCTGCATTCGCGTTTCGCACTCTATCGTTTTTCAAGTTGCTTTTCCGTTATGCCTACCAATGCGGAGTTGGCCAAGCGACTCGATGATCTCGAGGCGCAATTTCAAGGTAGATTGCAAAAACTGGTCGAGAAACTTGTTTCCGATGTGAAAGGGAAGCTGCAGGAAGGTGGACTGGATAACAGCACCCTGCGTACCCAAGTTTCTGGCATGGATGGCAGTCTGACCATGCTAAATGAAATTGTCGAGAACACGCGTACCCAGCAAGCTGAGCTATCGGCATCAAACAAGGCTCTGAAATCAGAAAATGAAGCCCTTAAAAAAAAGCTAGCCGAGATGGAACAGTATTCTAGAATCAACAATGTTGAGATCAAAGGAATACCATTTACAAAGGATGAAGACTACATTTCTATAGTAACTGCCATTGCCGATAAGGCGGCATGCTCTCTTGCTCCCGTCGAGATCGAGATAGCGCATCGTGTGCCCACTAAATCAGGTCATCAAAATATTATTGCCAGGTTTTGCTCCCGCGCTAAAGAAATGATTTCCTGGCAAAGGCTCGCAAGGCCAGGATGGATACCGGCAGTCTTGGTTCCTCTGGAGAGAACACAGGGCCCATCTTCATTAACGAACACCTTACTCCTGACAACAAGAGGCTGTTTGCTCAGGCCTTAGCACTCAAGAAAGAAAAAGGATGGCGCTTCCTATGGACTAAGAATTGCCGTATTAACGCACGCAAGTCCGAAGACAGCCGAGTTCACCGCATTAACTGTGAAACGGACCTTTCTGTTACCTCTTAACCTGAATCACGTGCATAATGTCAATCCGTCCCCTACAGACCTCTTATGGCTTCATACTTCCCACCGTCTGAACTAGATTCTTACCTTAAGCCTCCTTGCCGATCCCTCGTACATTTTAATGCACGCAGCTTACGGAAACATTTTGATGACATTTATCATTTCCTGTCATCCTGTCAGCACCACTTCTCGATCATATGTGTTAGTGAAACCTGGCTCAGCGAAGCCGATAACAACTTGTACTCTTTTTCATCTTATACGCCAGAATACTGTCACCGGAGTGACGGCTGTCATGGCGGCGCAGCTGTCTTCATTTCATCAGAGTTAGACATATTCCAGGCATCAGGACTTAACAATTAATCAAGTAAATTGCGAATCAGTGTAGATTGAGCTGAACGCATGATTTCTCGATATTGACGCCAAAAATTTAGTGGTTGGTTCTATTTATCGATCGCCGTCGTCATCCTTTAATGATTTTTGTTTAGAACTAAACCATGTTTTGCACACGCTATCGCTAGAATGCAAAAACATCATTATTATGGGTGACATCAATATTAATCTTTTAGATGTTCACAGTTCATCATATACTGTTTATACAGATACTTTGAATGGACATGGCCTCGAATCACTTGTAACTGTACCTACTCGGCGGAATATAAATGGTCCGGATACGCTAATTGACCATCCATTGTCGAATCTCATGTTTAATCCTGGATCTGGTGTCATTGAAGTTTCACTAACTGATCATTATCCAATATTCGTGCGTATAAATTCTAATATGAATATTCCAGATATGCATGTTAAAAGAAAAAATCTCGACAAAACTTCATTTGTTAGGAAAATCGCCGAAGTTAATTGGTACCCCGTTACGTCTCAAAATAATCCAGAAATCGCCTTCGAATTGTTTTGCAATATAATTTCTAACGCTACTTCCGAATCAACCACAATAACCCAGAGTAAGAAAAGGTTCACTTTTCCTCGTTGTCCGTGGATGACTGATAATCTTCTCAAATGCGTGCGCAGAAAAGATAATCTTTATAAAAAAACAAAAAGAAGCCATTTAATTTGTCCCTGCTCACTCGTTACAAGTGCTACTCAAATATTTTGAGCAGGCTTCTTAAAAACGCTAAAAAAGAGTATTATGAAAAGGTAATTGACCGTGCTGGCAACGATTCTAAAAAACAGTGGAAAATTATCAATGAATTTTTAAATAGAGCATCGCCAAATCCCGCCATAACTGCTATTCAAGTTGGGGAACAAACCCTTAATATTCCTTCAGCCATTGCAAACGCATTTGTCGATTCTTTTTGCCCCGACCAGCCACGTCTCTGAGTTCACATCGACAAGGCTTATCGTCGTTTGCCACACAGTTTCTTTCTCGGTCCAGTTTCCCCAGAAGAAGTGCGCATGACCATTCTGAGCTTAAAGAACACTGGAGCTGGTTTAGATAACTTCAACTCATCTCATGCAAAGCTTATAGCTCATCTTATCAGTGACACACTCTCACACATAATAAATCCAATCTTCAAAACTGGCGTCGTTCCTAGCTGCTTAAAAATCGCCAAAGTTATTCCTGCTTTCAAAAAGGGTAGCAAGAACTCGTTATTAAACTACCGCCCTATATCTATTTTATTATTTTTCAGCAAGATAATTGAAAAGTTATTCGTAGTACGTTTAACTAGCTATTTCACAAAGTACAGTATTTTGACCTCTAATCAATTTGGCTTTCGATCTGGTTATTCAACGGAATTAGCGCTCATTACTTTAACCGATCATCTTAAAACAGCCATTGACACAGGTAAATTGGCTGGTACCTTGTTTATTGGTTTTCCTAAATCATTCGATTCATTAAATCATGACATACTTTTTGCTAAACTAAACGTTGTTGGCGTGTGTGGTCCAGCACTTTCCCTAATTCGCAGTTATTTACATGATCGAAAACATATCGTCTCTATTTCTGATACACATTCGCGTGCCAAACTAACTAACATAGGGGTTCCACAAGGCTCAATACTAGGACCAATGTTATTCCTCGTGTACATCAATGACCTTCCAGAATATATTACACATTCCAGTTGTATTTTATACGCTGACCACACAACAATTTATTCTTCTAACACTTCCTTGGAATCGCTAATATCTTACCTTAATGCCGACGTGGTTAAAATCGTTAATTGGTGCCTAGATAATATGCTCAGTATTAATGCTACTAAATCGAAATTTGTAATTTTTTCATCCCCGCGAAAAAGTGCACAGGAGAAGCCATGCATTAACATTGGTCCTACTTCGCTTCAGGCTGTTGACCATGCATCATTTCTTGGAGTTGAACTCGACAATCATTTGAAATTTACAAATAACATATCCCTATTAACGCGTAAAGCAGCATATGGTATCAGAATACTAATCAAAGTCCGCCCCCATTTTCCTATACGTATATTAATTTCACTCTACTGCGCATTTATTCACAGCCACATCTCTTACCGCATTTCTCCTTGGGGTAATACTTACGCAACTCACTTGGCACCCCTGCAACACACACAAAACCAAACTTTGAGAATAATCAGTTACAGCCATTTTTCATGTAGTGCTCTGCCATTACTCCGCACATATAACATTTTGTCCGTAGTGGATTTAAAAAAAAATGTTGTCTTAGTGTCCTGACGTATAAATTTTGTCGAGGAGAATTACCAATTTCGTTGACATCAAAAGACCAAACTAACCATTTCACTGGCACTCGATTTTCACACCATAATAACTACCTCCTACCGAAACCAAGGACTAACTACGGCAAGCTTACTGCGAACTTTTTGGCAACATCAATATAGAATTCACTACCACTCCACCATTAAATCATCTCCTTCCATTCATTTATTTCAGAGGAAAATTCATCACCACTTCTTGGAAAAGTGATTGCGTTGCATATTTTTTACGCTTCTGTATGTCGAATAATACTCCTTGGGTCTGCTTTTCGTGTTTATACTTCATTGTTATTACTATGACTTGACTTTGTTTGTTAATACTTTCTGTTCCTAGGATTGCTACTGCTGTTAACCGCATTAAGTATACATTTTCTATGCATTTATTGTTGGAGGTCCCTCCCCCAGTCTTTGACTATGGGACCTCCTAGAGTTACTTCTGTAAAACATCTCAAACGCATCAATAAACTGAAACTGAAAGTGAAACTGAAACCTGTGGAGCGTGCGTCAGACATCGCGTAGTCGAAGCGAGACGTGGCAGCAGGTACAGTCAAGCAGTAGCAGTGAGGACACCTGTGGCGAGTGCGTAAGACATCGTATGGCAGAGGTGAGACGTGGGAGCGGGCACATCAAGCTGCAGCAATGAGGTGCAGGCGGGGGGTGCTGGGGTGCAGGCGTCAGATATCGTAAAAACGAGGTGAGACGTGGCAGCGGGCACAGTTAAGAAGCAGCAGTGAGGGCACCTGGGCAGCGTGTGTCAGCCATCGTGCAGTCGAGGTGAAATACGGCAGCTGGCACAGTGAAGCAGCAGCAGTGAGGACACTTGGGGAGCGTATGTCAGACATGGTATAGCGGAGGTGAGACGTGGCAGCGGGCACAGTCAATTAGCAGCAGTGAGGACACCTGGGGAGCGTACGTAAGACATCGTATAGCCGAGGTGAGACGTGGCCGCGGGCACATTCAAGCAACAGCAGTGAGGACACCTGGCCAGCGTGCATCAGATATCGTGTAGCCGAAATGAGACGTGGCAGTGGGCACAGTCAAGCAGCAGCACTGGCGACACCTGCGGAGCGTGCGTCAGACATCGTGTAGACGAAGTGAGAGGTGGCAGCAGGCACAGTCAAGCACCACAGTGTGGACAGCTGAGTAGCGTGCGTCAGCCATTGTGTAGTTGAGGTGAGACGTGGTAGCGGGCACAGTCAAGCAGCAGCAGTGAGGACACCTGGGTAACGTGCGTCAGTAATTGTGTAGTCGAGGTGAGACGTGGCAGCGGGCACAGTCTATCAGCAGGAGTGAGGACACCTGGGGACCGTGCGCAAACATCGTGTAGACGAAGTGAGACGTGGCAGCGGGCACAGTCAAGTAGAAACAGTGAGGACACCCGGGGAGCGTGCGTCAGACATCGTGTAATCGAAGTGAGACGTGGCAGCGGGCACATTCAAGCTGCAGCAGTGAGGACACCTGGACAGCGTGCGTCAGACATCGTGTAATCGAAGTGAGACTTGGAAATGGGCACATTCAAGCTGCAGCATTGAGGACACCTGGACCGCGTGCGTCAGACATCGTGTAGTCGAAATGAGACGTGGCAGCGGGCACAGTCAAGCACCAGCAGTGAGGACACCTGGGGAGCGTGCGTCAGACATCGTGTAGTTGAAATCAGACGTGGCAGCGGGCACAGTGAAGCGGCAGCTGGGAGGACACCTGGGCAGCGTGCGTCAGATGTCGTGTAGTTGAAGTATGACGTGGCAGCGCGCACAGTAAAGTAGCAGCAGTCTGGACACCGGGGTAGCGTGCGTTAGACATCCTGTAGTCGAAGTGAGACGTGACATCGGGCACAGACAAGCAGCAGCAGTGCGGACATGCATGCGTCAGCCATCGTGTAGTCGTGGTGAGACGTGGCAGCGGGCACAGTCAAGCAGCAGCTATGAGGAACCTTGGGAACATTCGACACAGATGTTATAACCGAGTTGAGACGTGGCAGCGGGCACAGTCAAGCAGCAGAGGTGATGACAGCCGGGGAGTGTGCGTCACACATCGTGAAGTCGAAGTGAGACGTGGCAGTGCCACAGTCAAGCAGCAGCAGTGTGGACATATCGGCAGCGTGCGTCAGCCATTGTGTAGTCGAGGTGAGAGTGGCAGCGGGCACATTCAAGCAGCTGCAGTGAGGACACCTGGGCAGCTTGCGCAAGACATCGAATAGCCGAGGTGAAACGTGGCAGCGGGCACATTCAAGCAGGAACAGCGAGGACACCTGGGCAGGCCAAATCAGATATCGTGTAGTCGATGTGAGATTTGGCAATGCGCGCAGTCAAGCAGCAGCAGTGAGGACACCAGGGGAGCTTGCGTCAGACATCGTGTAGTCGAAGTGAGACGTGGCATCGGGCAGAGTCAAGCAGCAGCAGTGCGGACACCTGGGATGCATGCGTCAGTCATCAAGTAATTGAAGTCAAACGTGGCAGCAGCCGCAAACAAGCAGCTGCAGTGAGACACTTGGGCAGCGTGTGCAAGACATAGAATAACCGAGGTGAGACGTGGCAGCGGGTACAGTCAAGCAGGAGCTGTGAGGACACCTGGGGAGCTTGCGTCAGACATCGTGTAGTCGAAGGGAGACAGGGCAGCGGACACAGTCAAGCCGGAGCACTGCGGACACCTGGGATGCATGCGTCAGCCATCGTGTAGTCGATGTGAGACGTGGCAGCGGGCAAAGCCAACCAGAAACACTGAGGACACCCGGGGAGCGTGCGCAGACATCGTGTAGTGGAATTCAAACGTGGCAGCGGGCACAGTCAAGTAGCAGCAGTGTGGACACCTGTGAAGCGTGCGTAAGACATCGTGTAGTCGAAGGGAAAGGTGGCAGGAGGCACAGTCAAGTATCAGCAGTCAGCACACTGGGGTAGCTTGCGTCAGACGTCGTGTTGTCGAAGTGAGACGTGGCAGCGGGCACAGTCAAGCAGCAGCAGTGAGGACACCTAGGGATGTTGCGTCAGCCATCGTGTAGTGGAGGTGAGACGTCCTAGCGGGAACATTGAAGCAGCAGCAGTGAGGACACCTGCGATGCATGCGCCAGCCATCGTGTAGTCGAGGTGAGACGTGGCAGCCGGCACAGTCAAGCCGCAGCAGAGAGGACACCAGGGCAGCATGCGTCAGACATCGTGTAGTTCAAGTGAGGCATGTCAGCGGACTCAGTCAAGCCGCAGCAGTGCGGAAACCTGGGATGCATGCGTCAGCCATCGTGTAGGCGGAGTGAGACGTGGCAGCGGGCACAGCCAAGCAGAAACAGTGAGGACATCCGTGGAGCGTGGGCAGACATCGTGTAGTGGAATTCAGACGTGGCAGCGGGCCCAGTCAAGTAGCAGCAGGGTGGACACCTGTTATGCGTGCGTAAGACATCGTGTAGTCAAAGTGAAAGGTGGCAGTAGGCACAGTCAAGTAGCAGCAGTCAGGACACCGTGGTAGCTTGCGTCAGACGTTATGTTGTCGAAGTGAGACCTGGCAGCTGGCACACGCAAGCAGCAGCAGTGAGAACACCTAGGGATGTTGCGTCAGCCATCGTGTAGCCGAGGTGAGACGTGGCAGCGGGCACACTCAAGGAGCAGCAGTGACGACACCTGGGCAGCGTGCGTCATACATAGTGTAGTCGAGGTGAGACGCGGCAGCGGGCACAGTCAAGCGGCAGCAGCGAGGACACGTAGATAGCGTGCGTCAGCCATCGTGTACTCAAAGTGAGACGTGGCAGCGGGCACAGCCAAGCAGAAACAGTGGGGACACCCGGGAAGCGTGTGCAGACATCGTGTAGTCGAAGTGAAAGGTGCAGTAGGCACAGTCAAGTAGCAGCAGTGAGGACGCCTGGGCCGCTTGCTTCAGACATCGTGCAGTCGAGGTGAGTCGCGGCAGCGGGCACAGTCGAGCGCAGAAGGGCAGCGGATTGGGCGAGTTGGTGTTGCATGGTAACAATAAAATTCAAACAGCGCCAAACGAACGGGGCCAGAATGAGGAGGAGCCAAAACACGGCGCTGAACTTACAACTGATTTATTTGAAGTAAGAAGTCAACATTTATACATAAAAAACTGGGCACGCATGCGTCCGGTCATACATCGATGATCAGATACAAGCTCCGGGCAGCCAATACTCGCACGCGCTGTACCTGCCTTGCAATCTACCTTTATGCAGCAATGCCATTTCTTTCGCTGAGAAGATTAAAGATGTTTTGCTAACGCAACTATTAGATTTTCCGATGATATGAAATGCTTCAGCGACTTCTCTGGTGTATCGCCATGTGTATCTGCCGAGCTCGCACCGCGTCGTGGCACGTCCGGTATGATACCTGCCCTTCGGATTTACAAGCGCTTTGTGGCTGGCTACGTCCGTCTATGGGACACAACAGAAGAATGTGTAAAATTCTCAAGAGTGAGTGGTGGCGCCAGGGGAGGCTGTTCAAGGACTTGCTTCGGACAAGATGCCGAGGTCAGTGTGTGTTTCGCGAGTGGTGTGTGACCACTGACCATCTCACGGAATTCCTTTGGAACACGGTCCAAACATCCCTTCCGAAGGGCACAAGAAGTATTCCTCACAAGGAAAGCTGCTGGTCCTTGGAGACGTCGTTGTGGATTGAAAGCATGAAACGACCTTGCGCCTTGGACCTAAGTTTTGCCTCGACCCGGGTTTGAGAACCGTTGAAAAGTTGGCCTTCGCCCATAACGTGTCATCTAAGGCTCAGCCCGAGGACAGAACTAGGTGTGTATCAGAGTGTGCTGACGCTGTGGCTAGTTGTAGCAGCCCTAAAGTGCGCAGCAATAGATTTCCTTTGCTGGTGGATTACTTGGTTGATAGCGGTTTGCGCGTCGTACAATCTGACAAAGAAGGTTACTTTGTTGTACTTTCTCAGGAACAGTTTTCAAACAAGGTGCTGGAGGCAATAGGCAAACATTTTAAAGTGACTAGTAAGGAACCGGTAAAGAATAAGAAGGAAGCCGTTTCAATATTGAAAGGCATGGGGCTTCTAAGTTTGGCAAATAAAGTTAAGGAATCAGAGCGCTCTTTGCTTGAAATTTTCTTCTCGGCAAAAACGCATAAGCCCAACATTCCTTTTCGAGCAATAGTCTCTGAACGCCAAACTTGGCAATTGGTGGTATCATCTTACATCAATAAGCATTTGTCAGCCCTTTCCGTGACTGACCCGTTTGTTGTGCCTAACTCGGAGGCAGTTGTAAAGTTTCTCTTGCAGGAGAACCCTGCTTCGTGCTTTGGTTTAAGCATAGACGTGGTCGATTTATTCCATTCCATTCCCCATAATCAACTTCTGCAATGTGTTCTGAGTTGCATCTCAGGCCAAAACGATGAGTGCGCATTCCAAAATAATTTTGGCATTTCGAGTAGGTCTTTCATGGAACTTTTATCCTTTTATCTAGAGAATACCTATGTAATGTGGGAAGATAAAGTATTCAAGCGAAAGTCGGGGGTGTGTATTGGTGCCAAAATTGTCCCAATACTCAGTAACATTTTTCTAAGTTATGTTGACAGGAAAGTAGAGAATGACTTAAATGGAAGGTTTATTCGAATTTTTCGATACGTGAACGATTTCCTAATTATAGTTAAGTATAAGGGTGCTGAATGTGTGCCTGACTTACTCGATGTTTTTTCTAAGCATGGGTCTGGACTGAGCTTCACACATGAGATTCCACAGAGCAACGACCTGCAGTTCTTGGATCTGAGTTTGACCTTTTTGCCTAACCATGTATGCAGGCGATAGGCTCCCAGGAGGGAAAAACCACTTGTAAACTACGCGTCTTGTCACTATCAGCTTGTTAATTCGGAATTGTAACAGGATGTATTGGTATGGCTGTCAAAAAACCGTGTACTCATCAAATGTCCAGTAGCCTGTTGGTCCAAGCCCAGAGATGCAGAGAGGCCGGTTTTCCAGATTCTGTAATCGTGGATGGTGCTAACAAGATTATAAAAACGCTGAAATGTTCGGAACAGCCCAAAGAAAATGTCGCGGGGAAAAACGTTGTTGTCATGCCTTATGAGCACGCGTTGTCACATTGTTTTAAGAGAGTAGGGGCCAAGTATGGTGTGAGGGTGGTTTATTCTGGTGTGATGAAGCTGGGTAAATTAGGGGCAGCAGTTCCAAGGAAGCAGGAAGGCGTTAAACGGATTGCTGCATGCAAGGTAAATCATGTCAATAAGTGCATCTGTTGCAAGAAGGGCGCTGCCTACCAAATTTATTTATCTTGTGGCCAAACTTACATAGGCCAGACAGGCCGTTGCATCAATATTAGACTAATGGAGCATACCAATTCATTAGTAAAAAAAGACACTAACCTGGCAAAGCATTGCAGTATTTGTAAATGCGTACCTTTCTTTGACGATACAAAATTGTTATTTTTTCATAGTGACAAGACTACCAGAGAAGTCCCTGAAGCATTTCATATCATCAGAAAATCTAATAGTTGCGTTAGCAAAACATCTTTAATCTTGTCAGCGAAAGAAATGGCATTGCTGCATAAAGGGTAGATTGCAAGGCAGGTACAGCGCGTGCGAATGTTGGCTGTCTGGAGCTTGTATCTGATCATCGATGTATGACCGGGCGCATGCGTGCCCAGTTTTGTATGTATAAATGTTGACTTCTTACTTCAAATAAATCAGCTGTAAGTTCAGCACCGTGTTTGTCTCCTCCTCATTCTGGTCCCATTCGTTTATCGCTGTTTGAATTTTATTGTTAACAGTCAAGCGGCAGCGGTGAGGACACCTAGATAGCTTGCGTCGGACATCGTGTAGTCGAAGTGAGACGTAGCAGAGGGCGCAGAGGGCACAGTAAAGCAGCAGCAGTGAGGACACCTGCGGAGCATGCGCCGGACATCGTGTAGATAAAGTGAGACGTGGCAGCGGGCACAGTCAAGCAGCAGCAGCAGTGAGGACACCTGGGATGCATGCGCCAGCCATCGTGTAGTCGAGGTGAGACGTGGCAGCCGGCACAGTCAAGCCGCAGCAGAGAGGACACCAGGGGAGCATGCGTCAGACATCGTGTAGTTGAAGTCAGGCATGGCAGCGGACTCAGTCAAGCCGCAGCAGTGCGGAAACCTGGGATGCATGCGTCAGCCATCGTGTAGGCGGAGTGAGACGTGGCAGCGGGCACAGCCAAGCAGAAACAGTGAGGACACCCGTGGAGCGTGGGCAGACATCGTCTAGGGAAATTCAGACGTGGCAGCGGGCCCAGTCAAGTAGCAGCAGGGTGGACACCTGTTATGCGTGCGTAAGACATCGTGTAGTCAAAGTGAAAGGTGGCAGTAGGCACAGTCAAGTAGCAGCAGTCAGGACACCGTGGTAGCTTGCGTCAGACGTTATGTTGTCGAAGTGAGACCTGGAAGCTGGCACACGCAAGCAGCAGCAGTGAGAACACCTAGGGATGTTGCGTCAGCCATCGTGTAGCCGAGGTGAGACGTGGCAGCGGGCACACTCAAGGAGCAGCAGTGACGACACCTGGGCAGCGTGCGTCATACATAGTGTAGTCGAGGTGAGACGCGGCAGCGGGCACAGTCAAGCGGCAGCAGCGAGGACACGTAGATAGCGTGCGTCAGCCATCGTGTACTCAAAGTGAGACGTGGCAGCGGGCACAGCCAAGCAGAAACAGTGGGGACACCCGGGAAGCGTGTGCAGACATCGTGTAGTCGAAGTGAAAGGTGCAGTAGGCACAGTCAAGTAGCAGCAGTGAGGACGCCTGGGCCGCTTGCTTCAGACATCGTGCAGTCGAGGTGAGTCGCGGCAGCGGGCACAGTCGAGCGCAGAAGGGCAGCGGATTGGGCGAGTTGGTGTTGCATGGTAACAATAAAATTCAAACAGCGCCAAACGAACGGGGCCAGAATGAGGAGGAGCCAAAACACGGCGCTGAACTTACAACTGATTTATTTGAAGTAAGAAGTCAACATTTATACATAAAAAACTGGGCACGCATGCGTCCGGTCATACATCGATGATCAGATACAAGCTCCGGGCAGCCAATACTCGCACGCGCTGTACCTGCCTTGCAATCTACCTTTATGCAGCAATGCCATTTCTTTCGCTGAGAAGATTAAAGATGTTTTGCTAACGCAACTATTAGATTTTCCGATGATATGAAATGCTTCAGCGACTTCTCTGGTGTATCGCCATGTGTATCTGCCGAGCTCGCACCGCGTCGTGGCACGTCCGGTATGATACCTGCCCTTCGGATTTACAAGCGCTTTGTGGCTGGCTACGTCCGTCTATGGGACACAACAGAAGAATGTGTAAAATTCTCAAGAGTGAGTGGTGGCGCCAGGGGAGGCTGTTCAAGGACTTGCTTCGGACAAGATGCCGAGGTCAGTGTGTGTTTCGCGAGTGGTGTGTGACCACTGACCATCTCACGGAATTCCTTTGGAACACGGTCCAAACATCCCTTCCGAAGGGCACAAGAAGTATTCCTCACAAGGAAAGCTGCTGGTCCTTGGAGACGTCGTTGTGGATTGAAAGCATGAAACGACCTTGCGCCTTGGACCTAAGTTTTGCCTCGACCCGGGTTTGAGAACCGTTGAAAAGTTGGCCTTCGCCCATAACGTGTCATCTAAGGCTCAGCCCGAGGACAGAACTAGGTGTGTATCAGAGTGTGCTGACGCTGTGGCTAGTTGTAGCAGCCCTAAAGTGCGCAGCAATAGATTTCCTTTGCTGGTGGATTACTTGGTTGATAGCGGTTTGCGCGTCGTACAATCTGACAAAGAAGGTTACTTTGTTGTACTTTCTCAGGAACAGTTTTCAAACAAGGTGCTGGAGGCAATAGGCAAACATTTTAAAGTGACTAGTAAGGAACCGGTAAAGAATAAGAAGGAAGCCGTTTCAATATTGAAAGGCATGGGGCTTCTAAGTTTGGCAAATAAAGTTAAGGAATCAGAGCGCTCTTTGCTTGAAATTTTCTTCTCGGCAAAAACGCATAAGCCCAACATTCCTTTTCGAGCAATAGTCTCTGAACGCCAAACTTGGCAATTGGTGGTATCATCTTACATCAATAAGCATTTGTCAGCCCTTTCCGTGACTGACCCGTTTGTTGTGCCTAACTCGGAGGCAGTTGTAAAGTTTCTCTTGCAGGAGAACCCTGCTTCGTGCTTTGGTTTAAGCATAGACGTGGTCGATTTATTCCATTCCATTCCCCATAATCAACTTCTGCAATGTGTTCTGAGTTGCATCTCAGGCCAAAACGATGAGTGCGCATTCCAAAATAATTTTGGCATTTCGAGTAGGTCTTTCATGGAACTTTTATCCTTTTATCTAGAGAATACCTATGTAATGTGGGAAGATAAAGTATTCAAGCGAAAGTCGGGGGTGTGTATTGGTGCCAAAATTGTCCCAATACTCAGTAACATTTTTCTAAGTTATGTTGACAGGAAAGTAGAGAATGACTTAAATGGAAGGTTTATTCGAATTTTTCGATACGTGAACGATTTCCTAATTATAGTTAAGTATAAGGGTGCTGAATGTGTGCCTGACTTACTCGATGTTTTTTCTAAGCATGGGTCTGGACTGAGCTTCACACATGAGATTCCACAGAGCAACGACCTGCAGTTCTTGGATCTGAGTTTGACCTTTTTGCCTAACCATGTATGCAGGCGATAGGCTCCCAGGAGGGAAAAACCACTTGTAAACTACGCGTCTTGTCACTATCAGCTTGTTAATTCGGAATTGTAACAGGATGTATTGGTATGGCTGTCAAAAAACCGTGTACTCATCAAATGTCCAGTAGCCTGTTGGTCCAAGCCCAGAGATGCAGAGAGGCCGGTTTTCCAGATTCTGTAATCGTGGATGGTGCTAACAAGATTATAAAAACGCTGAAATGTTCGGAACAGCCCAAAGAAAATGTCGCGGGGAAAAAAGTTGTTGTCATGCCTTATGAGCACGCGTTGTCACATTGTTTTAAGAGAGTAGGGGCCAAGTATGGTGTGAGGGTGGTTTATTCTGGTGCGATGAAGCTGGGTAAATTAGGGGCAGCAGTTCCAAGGAAGCAGGAAGGCGTTAAACGGATTGCTGCATGCAAGGTAAATCATGTCAATAAGTGCATCTGTTGCAAGAAGGGCGCTGCCTACCAAATTTATTTATCTTGTGGCCAAACTTACATAGGCCAGACAGGCCGTTGCATCAATATTAGACTAATGGAGCATACCAATTCATTAGTAAAAAAAGACACTAACCTGGCAAAGCATTGCAGTATTTGTAAATGCGTACCTTTCTTTGACGATACAAAATTGTTATTTTTTCATAGTGACAAGACTACCAGAGAAGTCCCTGAAGCATTTCATATCATCAGAAAATCTAATAGTTGCGTTAGCAAAACATCTTTAATCTTGTCAGCGAAAGAAATGGCATTGCTGCATAAAGGGTAGATTGCAAGGCAGGTACAGCGCGTGCGAATGTTGGCTGTCTGGAGCTTGTATCTGATCATCGATGTATGACCGGGCGCATGCGTGCCCAGTTTTGTATGTATAAATGTTGACTTCTTACTTCAAATAAATCAGTTGTAAGTTCAGCACCGTGTTTGTCTCCTCCTCATTCTGGTCCCATTCGTTTATCGCTGTTTGAATTTTATTGTTAACAGTCAAGCGGCAGCGGTGAGGACACCTAGATAGCTTGCGTCGGACATCGTGTAGTCGAAGTGAGACGTAGCAGAGGGCGCAGAGGGCACAGTAAAGCAGCAGCAGTGAGGACACCTGCGGAGCATGCGCCGGACATCGTGTAGATAAAGTGAGACGTGGCAGCGGGCACAGTCAAGCAGCAGCAGCAGTGAGGACACCTGGGATGCATGCGCCAGCCATCGTGTAGTCGAGGTGAGACGTGGCAGCCGGCACAGTCAAGCCGCAGCAGAGAGGACACCAGGGGAGCATGCGTCAGACATCGTGTAGTTGAAGTCAGGCATGGCAGCGGACTCAGTCAAGCCGCAGCAGTGCGGAAACCTGGGATGCATGCGTCAGCCATCGTGTAGGCGGAGTGAGACGTGGCAGCGGGCACAGCCAAGCAGAAACAGTGAGGACACCCGTGGAGCGTGGGCAGACATCGTCTAGGGAAATTCAGACGTGGCAGCGGGCCCAGTCAAGTAGCAGCAGGGTGGACACCTGTTATGCGTGCGTAAGACATCGTGTAGTCAAAGTGAAAGGTGGCAGTAGGCACAGTCAAGTAGCAGCAGTCAGGACACCGTGGTAGCTTGCGTCAGACGTTATGTTGTCGAAGTGAGACCTGGAAGCTGGCACACGCAAGCAGCAGCAGTGAGAACACCTAGGGATGTTGCGTCAGCCATCGTGTAGCCGAGGTGAGACGTGGCAGCGGGCACACTCAAGGAGCAGCAGTGACGACACCTGGGCAGCGTGCGTCATACATAGTGTAGTCGAGGTGAGACGCGGCAGCGGGCACAGTCAAGCGGCAGCAGCGAGGACACGTAGATAGCGTGCGTCAGCCATCGTGTACTCAAAGTGAGACGTGGCAGCGGGCACAGCCAAGCAGAAACAGTGGGGACACCCGGGAAGCGTGTGCAGACATCGTGTAGTCGAAGTGAAAGGTGCAGTAGGCACAGTCAAGTAGCAGCAGTGAGGACGCCTGGGCCGCTTGCTTCAGACATCGTGCAGTCGAGGTGAGTCGCGGCAGCGGGCACAGTCGAGCGCAGAAGGGCAGCGGATTGGGCGAGTTGGTGTTGCATGGTAACAATAAAATTCAAACAGCGCCAAACGAACGGGGCCAGAATGAGGAGGAGCCAAAACACGGCGCTGAACTTACAACTGATTTATTTGAAGTAAGAAGTCAACATTTATACATAAAAAACTGGGCACGCATGCGTCCGGTCATACATCGATGATCAGATACAAGCTCCGGGCAGCCAATACTCGCACGCGCTGTACCTGCCTTGCAATCTACCTTTATGCAGCAATGCCATTTCTTTCGCTGAGAAGATTAAAGATGTTTTGCTAACGCAACTATTAGATTTTCCGATGATATGAAATGCTTCAGCGACTTCTCTGGTGTATCGCCATGTGTATCTGCCGAGCTCGCACCGCGTCGTGGCACGTCCGGTATGATACCTGCCCTTCGGATTTACAAGCGCTTTGTGGCTGGCTACGTCCGTCTATGGGACACAACAGAAGAATGTGTAAAATTCTCAAGAGTGAGTGGTGGCGCCAGGGGAGGCTGTTCAAGGACTTGCTTCGGACAAGATGCCGAGGTCAGTGTGTGTTTCGCGAGTGGTGTGTGACCACTGACCATCTCACGGAATTCCTTTGGAACACGGTCCAAACATCCCTTCCGAAGGGCACAAGAAGTATTCCTCACAAGGAAAGCTGCTGGTCCTTGGAGACGTCGTTGTGGATTGAAAGCATGAAACGACCTTGCGCCTTGGACCTAAGTTTTGCCTCGACCCGGGTTTGAGAACCGTTGAAAAGTTGGCCTTCGCCCATAACGTGTCATCTAAGGCTCAGCCCGAGGACAGAACTAGGTGTGTATCAGAGTGTGCTGACGCTGTGGCTAGTTGTAGCAGCCCTAAAGTGCGCAGCAATAGATTTCCTTTGCTGGTGGATTACTTGGTTGATAGCGGTTTGCGCGTCGTACAATCTGACAAAGAAGGTTACTTTGTTGTACTTTCTCAGGAACAGTTTTCAAACAAGGTGCTGGAGGCAATAGGCAAACATTTTAAAGTGACTAGTAAGGAACCGGTAAAGAATAAGAAGGAAGCCGTTTCAATATTGAAAGGCATGGGGCTTCTAAGTTTGGCAAATAAAGTTAAGGAATCAGAGCGCTCTTTGCTTGAAATTTTCTTCTCGGCAAAAACGCATAAGCCCAACATTCCTTTTCGAGCAATAGTCTCTGAACGCCAAACTTGGCAATTGGTGGTATCATCTTACATCAATAAGCATTTGTCAGCCCTTTCCGTGACTGACCCGTTTGTTGTGCCTAACTCGGAGGCAGTTGTAAAGTTTCTCTTGCAGGAGAACCCTGCTTCGTGCTTTGGTTTAAGCATAGACGTGGTCGATTTATTCCATTCCATTCCCCATAATCAACTTCTGCAATGTGTTCTGAGTTGCATCTCAGGCCAAAACGATGAGTGCGCATTCCAAAATAATTTTGGCATTTCGAGTAGGTCTTTCATGGAACTTTTATCCTTTTATCTAGAGAATACCTATGTAATGTGGGAAGATAAAGTATTCAAGCGAAAGTCGGGGGTGTGTATTGGTGCCAAAATTGTCCCAATACTCAGTAACATTTTTCTAAGTTATGTTGACAGGAAAGTAGAGAATGACTTAAATGGAAGGTTTATTCGAATTTTTCGATACGTGAACGATTTCCTAATTATAGTTAAGTATAAGGGTGCTGAATGTGTGCCTGACTTACTCGATGTTTTTTCTAAGCATGGGTCTGGACTGAGCTTCACACATGAGATTCCACAGAGCAACGACCTGCAGTTCTTGGATCTGAGTTTGACCTTTTTGCCTAACCATGTATGCAGGCGATAGGCTCCCAGGAGGGAAAAACCACTTGTAAACTACGCGTCTTGTCACTATCAGCTTGTTAATTCGGAATTGTAACAGGATGTATTGGTATGGCTGTCAAAAAACCGTGTACTCATCAAATGTCCAGTAGCCTGTTGGTCCAAGCCCAGAGATGCAGAGAGGCCGGTTTTCCAGATTCTGTAATCGTGGATGGTGCTAACAAGATTATAAAAACGCTAAATGTTCGGAACAGCCCAAAGAAAATGTCGCGGGGAAAAAAGTTGTTGTCATGCCTTATGAGCACGCGTTGTCACATCGTTTTAAGAGAGTAGGGGCCAAGTATGGTGTGAGGGTCGTTTATTCTGGTCCAATGAAGCTGGGTAAATTAGGGGCAGCAGTTCCGAGGAATCAGGAAGGCGTTAAACGGATTGCTGCATGCAAGGTAAGTCATGTCAATAAATACATCTGTTGCAAGAATCGCGCTGTCTACCAAATTTCTTTATCTTGTGGTCAAACTTACATAGGCCAGACAGGCCGTTGCATCAATATTAGACTAATGGAGCATACCAATTCATTCGTAAAAAAAGACGCTAACCTGGCAAAGCATTGCAGTATTTGTAAATGCGTACCTTTCTTTGACGATACAAAATTGTTATTTTTTCATAGTGACAAGACTACCAGAGAAGTCCCTGAAGCATTTCATATCATCAGAAAATCTAATAGCTGCGTTAGCAAAGCATCTTTAATCTTTTCAGCGAAAGATATGGCATTGCTGCATAAAGGGTAGATTGCAAGGCAGGTACAGCGCTTGCGAATGTTGGCTGTCCGGTGCTTGTATCTGATCATCGATGTATGACCGGGCGCATGCCTGCCCAGTTTTGTATGTATAAATGTCGACTTCCTAATTCAAATAAATCAGTTGTAAGTTCAGCACCGTCTTTGTCTACTCCTCATTCTGGTCCCATTCGTTTATCGCTGTTTGAATTTTATTGTTAACAGTCAAGCGGCAGCGGTGAGGACACCTAGATAGCTTGCGTCGGACATCGTGTAGTCGAAGTGAGACGTAGCAGAGGGCACAGTAAAGCAGCAGCAGTGAGGACACCTGGGGAGCATGCGCCAGACATCGTGTAGATAAAGTGAGACGTGGCAGCGGGCACAGTCAAGCAGCAGCAGCAGTGAGGACACCTGGGATGCATTTGTCAGCCATCGTGTAGTGAAGTTGAGAAGTCGCAGCGGGAACATTCAAGCAGCCGCAGTGAGGACACCTGCGTTGTGTGCCTCAGACATCGTGTAGTCGAAGTGAGACGTGGCATCAGGCGCACTCATGCAGCAGCAGTGAGGACTCATAGATAGCGTGCGTCAGACATCAAGTAATCGAAGTGAGACGTGGCAGAGGGCACAGTCAAGCAGCTGCAGTGAGGACTGATGGGCAGCCTGCGGAAGACATCCAATAGCCGAGGTGAGACGTGGCAGCGGGCACAGTCAAGCAGCAGCAGTGCGGACACCTGTTATGCATGCGTCAGCCATCCTGTAGTCGAGGTGAGACGTGGCCGCGGGCATTGTCAAGCCACAGCGTGAGGAAACCAGGACTGCAGACGTCAGATATCGTATAAACGAGGTGAGACGTGGCAGCGGGCACATTCAATCAGCAGCAGTGAGGTCACCTGGGCAGCGTGCGTCAGCCATCGTGCTGTCGAGGTGAGACGTGGCAGCGGGAACAGTCAAGCAGTAGCTGGGAGGACACTTGGGAGCGTTCGACACAGATGTTATACCCGAGTTGAGACGTGCCAGCAGGCACAGTCAAGCAGCAGAGGTGATGACAGCCGGGGAGCGTGCGTCACACATCCTTTAGTCGAAGTGAGAAGTGGCAGCGCGCACAGTCAAGCAGCAGCAGCGAGGACACATGGGCAGCGTGTGTCAGCCATCGTGTAGTCAAGGTGAGAATGGCAGCGGGAACAGTTAAGCAGCAGCAGTGAGGACACCTGGGATGCATGCGCCAGTAATCGTGTAGTCGAGGTGAGAGGTGGCAGCCGGCACAGTCAAGCCACAGCGTGAGGAAACCAGGACTGCAGACGTCAGATATCGTATAAACGAGGTGAGACGTGGCAGCGGGCATATTCAATCAGCAGGAGTGAGGTCACCTGGGCAGCATGCGTCAGCCATCGTGCAGTCGAAGTGAGGCGTGACAGTGGGCACAGTCGAACAGCAGCAGTGAGGACACCTGGGATGCATTCGTCAGCGAGCGTGTAGTCGAGGTGAGACGTGGCAGCGGGCACAGTCAAGCAGGAGCATTGAGAACTCCCGTGGAGCATGCGTCAGACATCGTGTAGTCGAAGTGAGACATGGCAGCGGATACTGTCAAGCCGCAGCAGTACGGACTCCTGGGATGCATGCGTCAGCAATTGTGTAGTGGAATTCAGACGTGGCAACGGGCACAGTCAAGTAGCAGCAGTGTGGACGCCTGTTAAGTGTGCGTAAGACATCGTGTAGTCATAGTGAAAGGTGGCATTAGGCACAGTCAAGTAGCAGCAGTCACGACACCGGCTAGCTTGCGTCAGACGTCATGTTGTCGATGTGTGACGTAGCAGCGGGTACACTCATGGAGCAGCAGTGAGGACATCTGGGCAGCGTGCGTCATACATCGTGTAGTCGAGGTGAGACGCGGCAGCGGGCACAGTCAAGCAGCAGCGGTGAGGACGCCTGGGATGCATGCGTCAGCCATCGTGTAGTCAAGGTGAGACGTGGCAGCCGGCACAGTCAAGCCGCAGCAGTGAGGACACCAGGGGAGCTTGCGTCAGACATCGTGTAGTCGAAGTGAAACGTGGCAGTGGGCACAGTTAAGCAGAAGCAGTGAGGACACCTAGGGATGTTGCATCAGCGATCGTGTAATCGAGGTGAGACGTCGCAGCGGGAAGATTCAAGCAGCTGCAGTGAGGACACCTGGGTTGCGTGCCTCGGACGTGGTGTAGTCGAAGTGAGACGTGGCAGAGGGCACAGACAAGCAGCAGCAGTGAGGACACATGTGGAGCATACGTCAGACATCGTTTAGTTGAAGTGAGACGTGGAAGCGGGCACAGTCAAGCAGCAGCAGTGAGGACACCTGGGCAGCGTGCGCGAGATATCGTATAACCGAGTTTAGACATGGCAGCGAGCACAGTCAAGCAGCAGAGGTGATGAGAGCCGGGGAGCGTGCGTCACACATCGTGTAGTCGAAGTGAGACGTGGCAGCGCGCACAGTCAAGCAGCAGCAGTGATGACACATGGGCTGCGTGTGTCAGCCATCGTGTAGACGAGGTGAGAATGGCAGCGGTCACAGTCAAACAGCTGCAGTGAGGACAGCTGGGCAGCGTGCGCGACATCGAATAGCCGAGGTTAGACGGGGCAGCGGGCACATTCGAGCAGGAGCAGCAAGGACACCTGGGAGGCGTACATCAGATATCGTGTAGTCGAAGTTAGACTTGGCAGTGCGCACAGTCAAGCAGCAGCAATGCGGACAACTGGGATGTAAGCGTCAGCCATCGTGTAGTCGAAGTGAGTCGTGGCTGCGGGCATAGTCAAGCCACAGCAGTGAGGAAACCAGGACTGCAGACGTCAGATATCGAATAAACGAGGTGAGACGTGGCAGCGGGCACATCGTGTAGTCGAAGTGAGACGTGGCATCGGGCACAGTCAAGCAACAGCAGTGCGCACACCAGGAATGCATGCGTGAGCCATCGTGTAGTCGAGGTGAGACGTCGCTGAGGCCATAGTCAAGCAGCAGAGGTGATGACAGCCGGGGAGCGTGCGTCACACATCCTGTAGTCGAAGTGAGACGTGGCAGCGCGCACAGTCAAGCGGCAGCAGTGATGACACATGGGCAGCGTGTGTCAGCCATCGTGTAGTCGAGGTGAGAATGGCAGTGGGCGCAGTTAAGCTGCAGCAGTGAGGACACCTGGGCAGCGTGCGTCAGCCATTGTGTAGTGGAGGTGAGACGTCGCAGCGGGAACGGTGAAGCAGCAGTAGTGAGGACACCTGGGATGCATGCGTCAGCCATCGTGTAGTCGAGGTGAGACGTGGCAGCAGGCACAGTCAAGCAGCAGCAGTGAGGACAATTGGGGAGCGTGCACCAGACTTCGTATAGCGGAGGTGACACGTGGCAGTAGGCACAGTCAAATAGCAGCGGTGACGATTGCCGGGGAGCATGCGTCAGACATCGTGTAGCCGAATCGAGACATGGCAGCGGACACAGTCAAGCCGCAACAGTGCGTGCACCTGGGATGCATGAGTCAACCATCGTGTAGTCGATGTTAGACGTGGCAGCGGGCACAGCCAAGCAGAAATACTGAGGACACACGGCGAGCGTTCGCAGACATCGTGTAGCGGAATTCAGACGTGGCAGCGGGCACAGTCAAGCAGCAGCAGTGAGGACTCCTAGGGATGTTGCGTCAGCGATCGTGTAGTCGAGGTGAGACCTGGCAGTGGGCACAGTCAAGGAGCAGCAGTGAGGACAGATATCATCAGATATTGTGTAGCCGATGTGAGACATGGCAGCGGGCACAGTCAAGCCGCAGGAGGGAGGACACCTGGGTAGCGTGCGTCAGTAATCGTGTAGTCGAGGTGAGACGTGGCAGCTTGCACAGTCAAGCAGCAGCAGTGAGGACACCTGTGGAGCATGCGTAAGACACCGTATACCCGAGGTGAGACGTGCGATTGGGCACAGTCAAGGAGCAGTAGTGAGGGCACCTGGGCAGCGTGCGTCAGACATCGTGTAGTCCAGGTGAGACGCGGCGGTGGGCACAGTCAAGTCGTAGCATTGAAGACACCTGAGGAGCGTGCGTCGGACATCGTGTGGTCGAAGTCGAACGTGGCAGCGGGCATAGTCAAGAAGCAGAAGTGAGGACACCTTGGGAACGTGCGTCAGACATGGTGTAGTCGAAGTCAGACATGGCAGCGAACAGTCAAGCATCTGTACTGAGGACACCTGGGGAGCTGCGTCAGTCATCGCGTAGTTGAAGTCGGACGTGGCAGTGGGTACAGTCAAGGAGCAGGAGTAAGGACACTACGGGAACATGCGTCCGACATCGTTTAGTGGAATTCAGACGTGGCAGCGGGCACAGTCAAGCAGCAGCAGTGCGGACCCCTGGGCAGCGTGTATAAGCCATCGTGATGTGGTGAGACGTCGCAGCGGGAACACTGAAGCAGCAGCATTGAGGACACCTGGGATGCATGCGTCAGCCATCGTGCAGTCGAGGTGAGACGTGGCAGCAGGCACTTTCAAGCAGAAACAGTGAGGACACTCGGGGAGCGTGTGCAGACTTCGTGTAGTGGAATTCAGACGTGGCAGTAGGCACAGTCAAGTAGCAGCAGTCTGGACACCATGGTAGCTTGCGTCAGACGTCGTGTTGTCGAAGTTTGACCTGGAAGCGGGCACAGTCAAGCAGCAGCAGTGCAGACACCTAGGGATGTTACGTCGGCCATCGTGTATTCGAGGTGAGACGTGGCAGCGGGCACAGTCAAGGAGCAGCAGAGAGGACACCCGTGGAGCGTGCATCAGACATCGTGTAGTCGAGGTGAGATGCGGCAGCGGGCACAGTCAAGCGGCAGCGGTGTGGACACCTGGGATGCATGCGTCAGCCATTGTGTAGTGGAATTCAGACGTGGCAGCGGGCACAGTCAAGTAGCTGCAGTGTGGACACCTGTGAAGCGCGCGTAAGGCATCGTTAAGTCGAAGTGAAAGGTGGCAGTAGGCACAGTAAAGTATCAGCAGTCAGGACACCGGGGTAGCTTGCGTCAGACCTCGTGTTGTCGAGCTGAGACATGGCAGCGGGCACAGTCAAGCAGCAGCAGTGAGGACACCTAGGGATTTTGCGTCAGCGATCGTGTAGTCGAGGTGAGACCTGGCAGTGGCCCCAGTCAAGCAGAAGCATTGAGGACACCCAGGGATGTTGAATCAGCGATCGTGTAGTCCAGGTTATACGTCGTAGCGGGAACGGTCAAGCAGCAGCAGTGAGGACATCTGAGGAGCAGACATCAGACATCGATTAGTTGAAGTGAGACGTGGCAGCGGGAACAGTCAAGCAGCAGCAGTGAGGAGACATAGATAGCGTGCGTCAGACATCGTGTAGTCGAAGTGAGACGGGGCAGATGGCACAGACAAGCAGCAGCAATGAGGACACCAGGGGAGCTTGCGTCAAACATCGTGCAGTCGAAGTGAGACGTGGCATCGGGCACAGTCAAGCAGCAGCAGTGCACTCGCCTGGGGTGCATGCATCAGCCATCGTGTAGTGGAGGTGAGACGTGGCGGCGGACATAGTCAAGCAGCAGATGTGATGACAGCCGGGGAGCGTGCGTCACAAATCTTGTAGTCGCAGTGAGACTTGGCAGCCCGCACAGTCAAGCAGCAGCATTGATGACACATTGGCAGCGTGTGTCAGCCATCGTGTAGTCGAGGTGAGAGTGGAAACGGGCACAGTCAAGCAGCAGCAGTGAGGACACCTGGGCAGCGTGCGTCAGCCATTGTGTTGTGGAGGTGAGACGTCGCAGCGGGAATGGTGAAGCAGCAGCAGTGAGGACATCTGGGATGCATGCGTCAGCCATCGTGTAGTCGAGGTGAGACGTGGGAGCGGGCACAGTCAAGCAGCAGCAGTGAGGACACTTGGGAAGCGCGCATCAGACATCGTATAGCGGAGGTGACACGTGGCAGCGGGCGCAGTCAAATAGCAGCGGTGACAATTCCCGGGGAGTATGCGTCAGCCATCGTGTAGTTGTGAGACGTGGCAGCGGGCACAGCCAAGCAGAAACATTGAGGACACCCAGGGAGCGTGCGCAGACATCGTGTAGTCGAAGTGAAAGGTGGCAGTAGGCACAGTCAAGTAGCAGCAGTCAGGACATCAGGGTAGCTTGCGTTAGACGTCGTGTTGTCGAAGTGAGACCTGGCAGCGGACATAGTCAAGCAGCAGCAGTGAGAAAATCTAGGGATGCGTGCGTCAGCCATCGTGTAGTCGAGGTGAGACGTGACAGCCGGCACAGTCAAGCCGCAGCAGTGAGAACGCCAGGGGAGTTTGCGTCAGACATCGTGTAGTCGAGGTGAGACGTGGCATCGGGCACAGTCAAGCAGGAGCAGTGAGTACACCTGGGGAGCGTGCATCAGACATCGTATAGCGGAGGTGACACGTGGCAGCGGGCACAGTCAAATAGCAGCGGTGACATTTCTCGGGGAGCATGCGCCAGACATCGTGTAGTCAAACTGAGACATGGCAGCGGACATAGTCAAGCCGCAGCAGAGCGGACACCTGGGATGCATGCCTCAGCGATCGTGTAGTCGATGTGAGACGTGGCAGCGGGCACAGCCGAGCCGCTGGAGCGAGGACACCTGGGTAGTGTGCGTCAGATATCGTATAAACAAGGTGAGACGTGGAAGCGGCCACAGTCAAGCAGTAGCTGTGAAGACACTTGTGAACGTTCGTCACAGATGTTATAAGCGAGTTGAGACATGGCAGCGGGCACAGTCAAGCAGCAGTAGTGAGGACACCTGGGCAGCGTGCGACTGCCATGGTGTAGTGCAATTGAGACGTTGCAGCCGGCACATTCAAGCCGCAGCCGTGAGGACATTTGGGGAGCGTGCGTTTGACATCGTATAGAGGAGGTGATACGTGGCAGCGGACATAGTCAAAAAGAAGCGGTGAGAACTCCCGGGGAGCATCCGTCAGACATCGTGTAGTCGAAGTGAGACAAGGCAGCGGCCGCAGTCAAGCCGCAGCAGTGCGGACACCTGGGATGCATGCGTCAGCCATCGTGTAGTCGATGTGCGACGTGGCAGCGGGCACAGCCAAGCAGAAACACTGAGGACAACCGGGGAGCGTGCGCAGACATCGTGTAGTGGAATTCAGACGTGGCAGCGGGCACAGTCAAGTAGCAGCAGTGTGGACACCTGTGAAGCGTGCGTAAGACAACGTGTATTCGAAGTGAAAGGTGGCAGTAGGCACAGTCAAGTAGTAGCAGCAGTCAGGACACTGGGGTAGCTTGCGTCAGCCATCGTGCAGTCGAGGTGAGACCTGGCAGTATGCACAGTCAAGGAGCAGCAGTGAGGACACCTGGACAGCGTGCGTCAGACATCGTATAGTCGAAGTGAGACTTGGCAGTGGGCACAGTCAAGCAGCAGCAGTGAGGACACCTGGCATGCATGCGTCAGCCATCGTGCAGTCGAGGTGAGACGTGGCAGCCGGCAAAGTCAAGACACAGCAGTGAGGATACCAGGGGAGCTTGCGTCAGACATGGTGGAGTCGAGGTGAGACGTGGCAGCGGGCATAGTCAAGCCACAGCAGTGAGGAAACCAGGGGTGCAGACGTCAGATACCGTATAAACGAGGTGAGACAGGGCAGTGGGCACAGTGAAGCAGCAGCTGTGACGATACTTGGGAACGTTAGACACAGATGTTATAACCGAGTTGAGACATGGCAGCGAGTACAGTCAAGCAGCTGAGGTGATGACAGCCGGGGAGCGTGCGTCACACATCGCGCAGTCGATGTGAGACGTGGCAGCACCACAGTCTAGCAGAAGCAGTGAGGACAACTGGGCAGCGTGCGCAAGACATCGAATAGCCGAGGTGATACATGGCAGCGGGCACATTCAAGCAGCAGCAGTGAGGACACCTGAAGAGCATACGTCAGACATCGTGTAATTGTAGTGAGACGTGGCCGCGGGCATAGTCAAGAAGCTGCAGTGAGGACACCTGGGCCGCATGCGCAAGACATCGTGTAGACGATGTGAGACGTGACAGCGGGCACAGTCAAGCAGGAGCAGCGAGGGCACCTGGGCAGCGTACATCAGATATGGTGTAGTGGAAGTGAGTCTTGGCAGTGCGCACAGTCAAGCAGCAACAGTGAAGACACCCGGGATGCGTGCTTCAGCCATCGTGTAGTTAAGGCGAGACATGGCAGCCGGCACAGTCAAGCCGCAGCAGTGAGGACACCAGGGGAGCTTGCGTCAGACATCGTATAAACGAGGTGAGACGTGGTAGCGGGCACAGTCAAGCAGCAGCTGTGAGGACACTTGGGAACATTCGACATAGCTGTTATAACCGAGTCAAGACATGGCAGCGAGCACAGTCAAGCAGCAGAGGTGGTGAGAGCCGGAGAGCGTGCGTCACGCATCGTGTAGTCGAGGTGAGACATGGCAGCGCGCACAGTCAAGCCTACATGAACACAACAATCAAACCCCGGCCCTCAGTCATCAGCAGCTGCGAAACAACTGACCACGGCGGCGGTCAGACCTGCGACGCAGCATAGGGTGCTGGCTCCGGACAGCACGCCATTGGAATATGAACCTGGCAACGTTTAACGCTAGAACGTTATCTAGTGAGGCGAGTCTAGCAGTGCTATTGGAGGAATTAGAGGGCAGTAAATGGGATATAATAGGGCTCAGTGAAGTTAGGAGGCCGAAAGAACCCTATACAGTGCTAAAAAGCGGGCACGTCCTGTGCTACCGGGGCTTAGCGGAGAGAAGAGAACTAGGAGTCGGATTCCTGATTAATAAGAATATAGCTGGTAACACACAGGAATTCTATAGCATTAAGGAGAGGGTGGCAGGTCTTGTTGTGAAACTTAATAAGAGGTACAAAATGAAGATTGTACAGGTCTACGCCCCTACATCCAGTCATAATGACCAGGAAGTCGAAAGCTTCTATGAAGACGTGGAATCGGCGATGGATAGAGTGAAAACTAAATACACTATACTAATGGGCGACTTTAATGCCAAGGTAGGCAAGAAGCAGGCTTGAGACAAGGCAGTGGGGGAATATGGCATAGGCACTAGGAATAACAGGGGAGAGTTATTAATAGAGTTTGCGGAACAGAATAATTTGAGGATAATGAATACCTTCTTCGGCAAGCGTGATGGCCGAAAGTGGACGTGGAGGAGCCCGAACGGCGAGACTAGAAATGAAATTGACTTCATTCTCTGCGCTAACCCTGGCATCATACAAGATGTGGACGTGCTTAGCAAGGTGCGCTGCAGTGACCACAGGATGGTAAGAACTCGAATTAGTCTAGACCTGAGGAGGGAACGGAAGAAAGTGTTACATAAGAAGCCGAATAATGAGTTAGCGGTAAGAGGGAAAATAGAGGAATTCCAGATCAAGCTACAGAACAGGTATTCGGCTTTAACTCCGGAAGAGGACCTTAGTGTTGAAGCAGTGAACGACAATCTTGTGGGCATCATTAAGGAGTGTGCAATGGAAGTCGGTGGTAACTTCGTTAGGCAGGATACCAGCAAACTATCGCAGGAGACGAAAGATCTGATCAAGAAACGCCAATGTACGAAAGCATCTAACCCTACAGCTAGAATAGAACTGGCAGAACTTTCGAAGTTAATCAACAAGCGTAAGACAGCTGACATAAGGAAGTATAATATGGATAGAATTGAACATGCTCTCAGGAACGGAGGAAGCCTAAAAACAGTGAAGAAGAAACTAGGAATTGGCAAGAATCAGATGTATGCGTTAAGAGACAAAGCCGGCAATATCATTACTAATATGGATGAGATAGTTCAAGTGGCTGAGGATTTCTATAGAGATGTATACAGTACCAGTGGCACCCTCGACGATAATGGAAGAGAAATTTGTCCAGAGGAATTCGAAATACCAAAGGTAACGCCGGAAGAAGTAAAGAAAGCCTTGGGAGATATGCAAAGGGGGAAGGCAGCTGGCGAGGATCAGGTAACGACAGATTTGTTGAAGGATGGTGGACAGATTGTTCTAGAGAAACTGGCCACCCTGTATACGCAATGCCTCATGACCTCGAGCGTACCGGAATCTTGGAAGAACGCTAACATAATCCTAATCCATAAGAAAGGGGACGCCAAAGACTTGAAAAATTATAGACCGAACAGCTTACTGTTCGTTGCCTACAAACTAGTTACTAAGGTAATCGCAAATAGAATCAGGAACACCTTAGACTTGTGTCAAGCAAAGGACCAGGCAGGATTCGGTAAAGGCTACTCAACAATAGATCATATTCACACTATCACTCAGGTGATAGAGAAATGTGCGGAATATAACCAACCCTTATATATAGCTTTCGTTGATTACGAGAAAGCGTTTGATTCTGTCGAAACCTCAGCAGTCATAGAGGCATTACGGAATCAAGGTGTAGACGAGCCGTATGTAAAACTAGTGAAAGATATTTATAGCGGCTCCACAGCCACCGTAGTCTTCCATAAAGCAAGCAACAAAATCCCAATAAAGAAAGGCGCCAGGCAGGGAGATACGATACCTCCAATGCTATTCACAGCGTGTGTACAGGAGGTATTCAGAGACTTGGATTGGGAATAATTGGGGATAAAAGTTAATGGAGACTACCTTAGTAACTTGCGATTCGCTGATGATATTGCCTTGCTTAGTAACTCAGGGGACCAATTGCAATGCATGCTCACTGACCTGGAGAGACAAAGCAGAAGAGTGGGTCTAAAAATTAATCTGCAGAAAACTGAAGTAATGCTTAACAGTCTCGAAAGAGAAAAGCAATTTACAATAGGCAGCGAGGCACTGGAAGTCGTAAGGGAATACATCTACTTAGGGCAGGTAGTGACGGCGGATCCGGATCATGAGACGGAAATAATCAGAAGAATAAAAATGGGCTGGGGTGCGTTTGGCAGGCATTCTCAGATCATGAACAGCAGGTTGCCATTATCCCTCAAGAGAAAAGTATATAATAGCTGTGTCTTACCGGTACTCACCTACGGGGCAGAAACCTGGAGGCTTACGAAAAGGGTTCTACTCAAATTCAGGACGACGCAACGAGCTATGGAAAGAAGAATGATAGGTGTAACGTTAAGGGATAAGAAAAGAGCAGATTGGGTGAGGGAACAAACGCGAGTTAATGACCTCTTAGTTGAAATCAATAAAAAGAAATGGGCATGGGCAGGACATGTAATGAGGAGGGAAGATAACCGATGGTCATTAAGGGTTACGGACTGGATCCCAAGGGAAGGGAAGCGTAGCAGGGGGCGGCAGAAAGTTAGGTGGGCGGATGAGATTAAGAAGTTTGCAGGCATGACATGGCCACAATTAGTACATGACCAGGGTTTTTGGAGAAGTATGGGAGAGGCCTTTGCCCTGCAGCGGGCGTAACCAGGCTGATGATGATGATGATGATGACAGTCAAGCAGCAGCATTGAGGACACATGGGCAGTGTGCGTCAGCCATCGTGTCGCCGAGGTGAGACGTGGAAGTGGGCACAGTCAAGCAGCAGCAGTGAGGACACTTGGGGAGCGTGCGTCAGACATCGTATAGCGGTGTTGACACGTGGCAGCGGGCACAGTCAAATAGGAGCGGTGAGAGCTCCCGGGGAGCATGCGTCAGACATCGTGTAGTCGAAGTGAGACGTGGCAGCGGGCACATTCAAGCAGCAGCGGTGAGGACACCTGGGGAACGTGGGTCAGACTTCGTGTAGTCAAAGTGAGACGTTGCAGCGGGCACATTGTAGCAGCAGCAAGGAGGGCACCTGGGCAGCGTGCTACAGCCATTGTGTAGTCGAGGTGAGACGTTGCAGCGGGAACAGTCAAGAAGCAGCAGTGAGCACACGTGGGCAGCGTGCGTCAGACATCGTGTAGTCGAAGTGAGATATGGCAGAGGGCACAGTCAAGCAGCCGCAGTGAGGACACCTGTGGAGCGTGCGTAAAACATCGCATACCCGAGGTGAGACGTGCGAGCGGGCACAGTCAAGGAGCACCAGTGAGGACACCTGGGTGGCGTGCGTCAGACATCGTGTAGTCGATATGAGACGCGGCAGCGGGCACAGTGAAGTCGTAGCAATGAAGACACTTGGGGAGCATCTGTCGGACATCGTGTAGTCGAAGTCAAACGTGGCAGCGGGCACAGTCAAGAAGGAAAAGTGAGGAAACCTTGGGAGCGCGCGTCAGACAACGTGTAGTCGAAGTCAGACGTGGCAACGAACAGTCCAACATCCGTACTGAGGACACCTGGGGAGCTGTGTCAGACATCACGTAGTTGAAATCAGACGTGGCAGCGGGAACAGTGAAGCGGGAGCAGGGAGGACACCTGGTCAGCGTGTGTCAGACTTCGTGTATTGGATGTCAGACTTTGCAGCGGGAACAGTCAAGGAGCAGGAGAGAGGACACCAGGGAAGCGCGCACCTGACATCGTGTAGTGGAATTCAGACGTGGCAGCGGACACAGTCAAGTGGAAGGAGTGAGGACACCTGGGGAGCGTGCATCAGACATCATGTAGTCGAAGTCAGACGTGGGAGCGGGCACAGTCAAGCAGCAGCAGTGAGGAAACCTAGGGATGTTTCGTCAGCCATCGTGTAGTCGAGGTGAGACGTGGAAGCGGGCAGTCAAGGAGCAGCAGTAAGGACACCTGGGAATTGTGCGTCAGACATCGTGTAGTCGAGGGGAGACGTGGCAGCGGGCACCGTCAAACAGCAGCAGTGAGGACACATGGGATGCATGCGTCAGTCATCGTGTAGTCCAGGTGAGACGTCGCAGCGGTAACTCAAGCAGCAGCAGTGCGGACACCTCGGATGCATGCGTCAGCCATCGTGTAGTCGAGGTGAGACGTGGCAGCGGGCATAGTCAAGCCGAAGCAGTGAGGACACCAGGGGTGTTGATGTCAGATATCGTATAAACCAGGTGAGACGTGGCAGCGGGGACAGTCAAGCTGCAGCAGTGAGGACACATGGGCAGCGTGCGTCAGCCATTGTGTAGTCGAGGTGAGAGTGGCAGCGGTCACACTCAAGCAGCAGCAGTGAGGACACCTGGGCACCGTGCATCAGCCGTTGTGTAGTGGAGGTGAGACGTTGGAGCGGGAACAGTGATGCAGTAGCATGGAGGACACCAGGTAGACATGCGTCAGCCATCGTGTAGTAGAGGTGAGACGTGGGAGCCGGCACAGTCGAGCCGCATCAGTGAGGACACCAGGGATGCAATCGTCAGCCATCGTGTAGTCGAGGTGACACGTGGCAGCGGGCATAGTCAGGCCGCAGCAGTGAGGACACCAGGGGTGCAGACGTCAGATATCGTATAAACGAGGAGAGACGTGGCAGCGGGCACAGTCTAGCAGCGGCAGTGAGGACAGCTGCGAACGTTCGTCACACATGTTATAACCGAGTTGAGACATGGCAACGGGTACAGTCAAGCAGCAGAGGTGATATCATCCCGAGAGCGTACGTCTCGCATCGTGTAGTCGAAGTGAGACATGGCAGCGCCACAGTCAAGCAGCAGCGGTGATGACACCTGGGCAGCGTGCGCAAGACGTCGAATAGCCGAAGTGAGACATGGCAGCGGGCACAGTCAAGCAGGAGCAGTGAGGACACCTGAAGAGCATACGTCATACATCGTGTAGTTGAAGTGAGACGTGGCCGCTGGCACAGTCAAGCAGCAGCATTGAGGACACCTAGATAGCGTGCGTCAGACATCGTGTGGTCGAAGTGAGACGCGGCCGCGGGCACAGTCAAGCAGCAGTAGTGAGGGCACTTGGCCAGCGTGCTTCAGCCATCGTACAGTCGAGGTGAGACGTGCCAGAGGGCACAAGCAGCAGGGTCAAGCAAGGTCAAGGTCAAGCAGCAGCTTTGAGGCACTTGAGAACGTTCGGCAGACATGTTATAACCGAGTTGAGAGATGGCAATGGGCACAGTGAAGCAGCAGAGGTGATGACAGCCGGGGGACGTGCGTCACACATCGTCTAGTCGAAAAGAGACGTGGCAGCGCGCAGTCAAGCAGCAGCAGTGAGGAGACATGGGCAGCGTGCGTCAGGCATGGTGTAGTCGAGATAAGAGTGGCAGTGGGCACAGTCAAGCAACAGCAGTGAGGACGCCTGGGCAGCGTGCGTCAGCCATCGGGTAGTCGAGGTTAGACGTCGCAGTGGGAACAGCGAAGCCGGAGGAGTGAGGACACCAGGGGAGCTTGCGTCAGACATCGTGTAGTCGAAGTTAGGCGTGGCAGAGCGCACAGTCAAACAGCAGCAGTGAGGACACCTGGGATGCAATCGTCAGCGATCGTGTAGTCGAGGTGAGACGTGGCAGCGGGCATAGTGAAGCCGCAGCACTGAGGACACCAGGGGTGCAGACGTCAGATGTCGTATAAACGAGGTGAGACGTTGCAGCGGGAACAGTCAAGCAGCAGCAGTGAGTACACCTAGGAACGTTCGTCACACATGTTATAACCGAGTTGATACATGGTAGCGGGTACAGTCAAGCAGCAGCGGTGATATCAGCCGGAGAGCTTGCGTTGCGCATCGTGTAGTAGAAGTGAGACATGGCAGCGTGTACAGACAACAGCAGCAGTGAGGACACATGGGTAGCGTGCGTCAGCCATCGTGTAGCCGAGGTGAGATGTGGCAGCGGGCACAGTCAAGCAGCAGCAGTGAGGACACTTCCGGAGCGTGCATGAGACAACGTATAGCGGGCGTGACACGTGGCAGCTTTCACAGTCAAGTAGCAGCGGTGAGAACTCCCGGGGAGCATGCGTCAGACATCGTGTAGTCGAAGTGAGACGTGGCAGCAGGAACATCAAGCAGCAGCAGTGAGGACACCTGTGGAGCGTGCATAAGACATCGTATAGCCCAGGTGAAATGAGGCAGCGGGCACAATCTAATGGTAGCAGCGAAGACACCTGGGGAGCATGCGTCCGACATCGTGTAGTCGAAAAAAGACGTGGCAGCGGGCACAGTCAAGCAGCTGCCGTGAGGACACCTAGGGATGTTGCGTCGGCCATCGTGTAGTCGAAATGAGGCATGGCAGCACGCACAGTCAAGCAGCAGTAGTGAGGGCACTTGGGCAGCGTGCGTCAGCCATCGTGCATTCGAGGTGAGCAGCCATCATGTGCCAGCGGGCACATTGAAGCAGCAACTTTGAGGACACTTGAGAACTATCGACAGACATGTTATAACCGAGTTGAGAGATGGCAGTGGGCACAGTCAAGCAGCAGAGGTGATGACAGCCGGGGAGCGTGCGTCACTCATCGTGTAGTCGAAAAGAGACGTGGCAGCGCGCACAGTCAAGCAGCAGCAGTGAGGACGCTTGGGCAGCGCCATAGTGAGGACGCTTGGGCAGCCATAGTGTAGTCGAAGTGAGACACGGCAGAGGGCACAGGCAAGCAGCAGAAGTGAGGACACCTCGGGAGCATGCGTCAGACATCGTGTAGTTGAAGTGAGACATGGCAGCGGGCACAGTCAAGCAGCTACTGTGAAGACACCTGGACAGCGTGCGCAAGACATCGTATAGCCGAGTTGAGATGTGGTAGCGGGCACAGTCAAGCAGCAGAAGTGAGGACACCTGGGATGCATGTGTCAGCCATCGGGTAGTGGAGGTGAGGCATGGCAGCCGGCACAGTCAATGCGCTGAAGCGAGGATACCAGGGGAGCTTGCGCCAGACATCGTGTTGTCGATGTGAGAAGACATTGCAGCGGGCACACTCAAACAGCAGCAGTGAGGACACACGGGATGCATGCGTCAGCCATCGTGTAGCCGAGGTGAGACGTGGCAGCCGGCACAGTCAAGCAGCAGCAGCGAACACACCTGCGAAGCGTGCGTAAGACATCGCGTAGACTAAGTGAGACGTGGCAGCGGGCACAGTCTAGCAGCAGCAGTGAGGACACTTGGGGAGCGTGCGTCAGACTTGGTATAGCGGTGGTGATACGTGGCAGCGGGCACAGTCAAGTCGCAGCGTTGAGAACTCCCGGGGAGCATGCGACAGACATGGTGTAGTCGAAATGAGAGGCGGCAGCAGGCACAGTCTAGCAGCAGCAGTGAGGACACCTGGGCAGCGTGCATCAGATATTGTGTAGCCAATGTGAGACGCGGCAGCGGGCACAGTCAAGCAGCAGCAGTGAGGACATCTGGGGAGCGTGCGTCAGACATCGTGTGGTCGAAGTGAGACTTGGCAGGGGGCACAGTCAAGCAGAAGCAGTGAGGACACCTGGAATGCATGCGTCAGCCATCGTGTAGTCGTGGTGGGACATGGCAGCCGGCACAGCCAAGCGGCTGAAGTGAGGACAAGAGGGGAGCTTGCGTGAGACATCGCGTAGTCGAAGTAAGACGTGGCCGCGGGCACAGTCTAGCAGCTGCAGTGAGGACAGCTGCGAAGCCTGCTTGAAACATTGCGTAGTCGAAGTGAGAGCTGGCAGTAGGCACAGTCAAGTAGCAGCAGTCCGGACACCGGGGTAGCGTGCGTCAGACATCGTGTAGTCGAAGTGACACGTGACAGCGGGCACAGTCAAGCAGCAGCAGTGAGGACACCTAGGGATGTTGCGTCAGCCAATGTGTAGTCGAGGTGGGACGTGGCAGAGGGCACAGTCATGGAGCAGCAGTGAGGACGCCTGGGCGGCGTGCGTCAGAAGTCGTGTTGTCGAAGTGAGACGGGGCAGCGGGAACAGTCAAGAAGCAGCAGTGACGACAACTAGGGATGTTGCGTCAGCCATTGTGTAGTGGAGGTTAGACGCGCCACCGGGCACAGTAAAGTAGCAGCCGTGAAGACACCTGCGAAGCATACGTAAGACATCGTGTAGTCGAAGTGAAAGGTGGCAATAGGAAAATTCAAGTAGCAGCAGTCAGGACACTGTGGTTGCATGCGTCAGACGTGGCGTTGTCGAATTGAAACGTGGCAGCGGGCACAGTCAAGCAGCAGCTGTGAGAACACCTAGGGATGTTGCATCAGCCATCGTGTAGTCGAAGTGAGACATGGCAGCACACACAGTCAAGAAGTAGCAGTGAGGACACATTAGCCGCGTGCGTCAGCCATCGTGTAGTCGAGGTGAGACGTAGCAGCCGGCACAGTCAAGCCGCAGAAGAGAGGACACCAGGGGAGCTTGCGTCAGACATCGTCTAGTCAAAGTAAGACGTGGCCGCGGGCACAGTCTAGCAGCTGCAGTGAGGACAGCTGCGAAGCGTGCGTGAGAGATTGTGTAGTCGAAGTGAGAGGTGGCAGTAGGCACACTCAAGTAGCAGCAGTCAGGACACCGGGGTAGCGTGCGTGAGACGTCGTGTTGTCGAAGTGAGACGTGACAGCGGGCAAAGTCAAGCAGCAGCGGTGAGGAAACCTGGGGAGCGTGCGTCAGACATCGTGTAGCGAAAGTGACACGCGGCAGCGGGCACAGTCAAGCAGGAGCAGAGAGGACACCTAGGGATGTTGCGTCAGCCATCGTGTAGTCGATGTGAGACGTGGCAGCGGGCACAGTCAAGCCGCCGTAGTGAGGACACCTGTAATGCATTCGTCAGCCATAGTGCAGTCGAGGTGAGATATGGCAGTAGGCACAGTTAAGCAGCAGCAGTGAGGACACCAGGGAACGTTCGTCACACAGGTTATAACCGAGTTGAGACATGGCAGCGGGCACAGTCAAGCAGCAGAAGTGATGACAGCGGGGAGCGTGCGTCACGCATCGTGTAGTCGTGAGTGAGGCAGTGAGGCACGAGCGTCAGCGATCGTGTAGTCGATGTGAGACGTGGAAGTGGGCGTTGTCATGGAGCAGAAGTGAGGACAACTGGGCAGGGTGCGTCACCCATCGTGTAATCGAGGTGAGACTCGGCAGCGGGCACAGTCAAAGAGCAGCAGTGAGGATACAAGGGATGCAGGCGTCCGCCATCCTGTATTCGAGGTGAGACGTCGCAGCGGGAAGTCAAGCAGCAGCAGTGAGGACACCTGGGGAGCGTGCGTCAGACATCGTATAGTCGAAGTGAGACGTGGCAGCGGGCAGAGTCAAGCAGCAGCAGTGAGGACACCAGGGGAGCTTGCGTCAGACATCGTGTAGTCGAGGTGAGACGTAGCAGGCACAGTCAAGCAGCAGCAGTGAGGACACCTGGGGAGCGTGCGTGAGACATCGTATAGCCGAGGTGAGACGTGGCAGCGGGCACATCCAAGTAGCAGCGGTGAGGACACCAGGGGTGCCGACGTCAGATATCGTATAAACGAGGTGAGACGTTGCAGCGGGCACAGTCAAGCAGCAGCAGTGAGGGCACCTGGGCAGCGTGCGTCATCCGTCGTGCAGTCGAGGTGAGACGTGGCAGCGTGCACAGTCAAGCAGCAGTAGTGAGGACACTATGGAACGTTCGTCACACATGTTATGACCGAGTTGAGACAAGGCAGCGGGCACAGCCAAGCAGCAGAGTTGATGACAGCCGGGGAGCGTGCGTCACGCATCGTGTAGTCGAAGTAAGACATGGCAGTGCGCACAGTCAAGGAACAACAGTTTGGACTCATGGGCGGCGTGTGTCAGCCATCGTGCAGTCGAGGTGAGACGTGGCAGCGGGCACAGTCAAGCAGCAGCAGTGAGGACACTAGGGAACGTTCGTCACAAATGTTATGACCGAGTTGAGACAAGGCAGCGGGCACACTCCAGCAGCAGAGGTGATGACAGCCGGGGAGTGTGCGTCACGCATCATGTATTCGAAGTGAGACATGGTAGCACGCGCAGTCAAAGAGCAGCAGTGAGGACACATCGGCAGCGTGCGTCAGCCATCGTGTAGCCGAGGTGACACGTGGCAGCGGGCACAGTCAAGCAGCAGCTGTAAGGACACTTGGGGAGCGTGCGTAGGCCATTGTGTAGTCGAGGTGAGAGCGGCAGCGGGCACAGTGAAGCAGCAGCAGTGGGGACACCTGAGCAGCGTGCGTCAGCCATCGTAAAGCCGAGGTGAGACGTGGCAGCGGGCACATTCATGCAGCAGCAGTGAGGACACCTGGGCGACGTGCATCAGATATTGTGAAGCCGATATGAGACGTGGCCGCGGGCACAATCAAGCCGCAGCAGGGAGGAAACCTGGGTAGCGTGCGTCAGTAATCGTGTAGTCGAGGTGAGACGCGGCAGCTTGCACAGACAAGCTGCAGCAGTGAAGACACGTGGGGAGCGTGCGTCAGACATCGTGTAGTCGAAGTCAGACGTGGCAGCGGGCACAGTCTATCAGCTGGAGTGAGGACAACTGAAGGCAGTGCGTCCGACATCGTGTAGTCGAAGTTAGACGTGGCAGCGGGCACAGTCAAGCATCGGCGGTGAGGACTCCTGGGGAGCGTGCTTCAGACATTGTGTAGTCAAAGTGAGGCGTTGCAGCGGGCACATTGAAGAAGCAGCAGTGAGGACTCCTGGGCAGCGTGCATCAGCCATCGTGTAGTCGAAGTTGGACATGGCAGAGGGCACAGTCAAGCAGCCGCAGTGAGGGCACCTGGGTAGCGTGTGTATGACATCGCATTGCCGAGCTGAGACGTGGGAGCGGACACAGTCAAGTCGTTGCAGTGAGGACACCTTGGGAGCGTGCATCAGACATCGTTTAGTTGAAGTGAGAAGTGGCTGCGGGCACAGTCAAGCGGCAGCAGGGAGCACACCTGGGCAGCGTACGTCAGCCATCGTGCAGTCGAGGTGAGACGTGCCAGCAGGCACAGTCAAGCAGCAGCTTTGATGACACTTGAGAACGTTCGACACACATGTTATAACCGAGTTGAAAGATGGTAGGGGGCACAGTCAAGCAGCAGAGGTGATGACAGCCGGGGAGCGTGCGTCACACATCGTGTAGTCGAAAAGAGACGTGGCAGTGCGCAGTTAAGCAGCAGCTGTAAGGAGACATGGGCAGCGTGCGTCAAGCATCGTGTCGTCGAGATGAGAGTGGCAGTGGGCACAGTCAAGCAGCAACAGTGAGGACGACTGGGTAGCGTGCGTCAGCCATCTTGTAGTCGAGGTGAGACGTCGCTGTGGGACCAGTCAAGCAGCAGCAGTGAGGACACCTAGATATCGTGCGTTAGACATCGTGTCGTCGAAGTGAGACGTGGCAGCGGGCACAGTCAAGGCGCAGCAGTGAGGACACCTGGGCAGGGTGCGTCAGACATCGTGTAATCGAGGTGAGACATGGCAGTGGTCACAGTCAAACAGCTGCATTCAGGACACCTAGACAGCGTGCGTCAGACATCGTGTAGTCAAACTGAGACGTGGCAGCGGGCACAGTCAAGCAGCAGCAGTGATGACACCAGGGGAGCTTGCGTCAGACATCGTGTAGTTGAAGTGAGACGTGACAGCTGGCACTGTCAAGCAGCAGCTGTACGGACACCTGCGTTGCATGCGTCAGCCATCGTGTAGTCGAGGTGAGACGCGGCAGCGGGCATAGTCAAGCTGCAGCAGTAAGGACACCAGAGGTGCATATGTCAGATATCGTATAAACCAAGTGAGACGTGGCAGCGGGCACAGTCAATCAGCAGCAGTAAGGACACCAGGGAACGTTCGTCACAAATGTTATATGCGAGATGAGACATGGCAGCGGGCACAGTCAAGCTGCAGAGGTGATGACAGCCGGGGAGCGTGCGTCATGCATCGTGAAGTCGACGTAATGCATGGCAGCGCGTACAGTCAAGGAGCAGCATTGAGGACACATGGGCAGCGTGCGTCAGCCATCGTGAAGCCGAGGTGAGACGTGGCAGTGGGCACAGTCAAGCAGCTGCAGTGAGGACACGGGGAGCGTGCGTCAGACGTCGTATAGCGGTGGTGACACGTGGCAGCGGGCTCATTGAAGCAGCAGCAGTGAGGAGACCTGGGCAGGGTGCGTCAGATATTGTTTTGCCGATGTGAGACGTGGCAGCGGGCACAGTCAAGCCGCAGCAGGGAGCGTGCGTCAGACATCGTGTAGCAGAAGTCAGACGTTGCAGCGGGCACAATCAAGCAGCAGCAGTGAGGGCACCTGGGCAGCGTGTGTCATCCGTCGTACAGTCGAGGTGAGATGTGGCAGCGGGCACAGTCAAGCAGCAGCAGTGAGGACACTAGGGAACGTTCGTCACACATGTTATGACCGAGTTGAGACAAGGCAGCGGGCACAGTCAAGCAGCAGAGTTGATGACAGCCGGGGAGCGTGCGTCACACATCGTGTAGTCGAAGTAAGACATGGCAGTGCGCAATGTCAAGGAGCAGCAGTGACGACTCATGGGCCTGCATGTGTCAGCCATCGTGCAGTCGAGGTGAGACGTGGCAGCGGGCACAGTCAAGCAGCAGCAGTAAGGACACTTGCGGAGCGTGCGTAAGACATCGTAAAGGCGAGGTGAGACGTGGCAGCGGGCACAGTCAAGCCGCAGCAGGGAGGACACCTGGGTAGCGTGCGTCAGTAATCGTGTAGTCGAGTTGAGACGTGGCAGCTTGCACAGACAAGCTGCAGCAGTGAAGACATCTGGAGAGCGTGCGTGAGACATCGTGCAGTCGAAGTCAGACGTGGCAGCGGGCACTGTCTATCAGCTGGAGTGAGGGCACCTGAAGACAGTGCGTCAGACATCGTGTAGTCGAAGGGAGACGTGACAGCGGGCACAGTCAAGCAGCAGCGGTGAGGACTTCTGGGGAGCGTGCTTCAGACATTGTGTAGCCAAAGTGAGGCGTTGCAGCGGGCACTTTGAAGAAGCAGCAGTGAGGACGCCTGGGCAGGGTGCGTCAGACATAGTGTAATCGAGGTGAGACGTGGCAGCGGGTACAGTGAAGCGGCAGCAGGGAGGACACGTGGGCAGAGTGCGTCAGCTATCGTGCAGTTGAGTTGAGACGTGCCAGCGGGCACAGTCAATCAGCAGCTTTGAGGACACTTGAGAACGTTCGAATCACATGTTACAATCGAGTTGAAAGATGCCAGGGGGCACAGTCAAGCAGCAGAGGTGATGACAGCCGGGGAGCGTGCGTCACACATTGTGTTCTCGAAGTGAGACATGGCAGCGCGCACAGTCAAGGAGCAGCAGTCAGGACACAGGAGCAGCGTGCGTCAACCATCGTGTAGCCGAGGTGAGACGTGGTAGCGGTCACAGTCAAGCAGCAGCAGAGAGGACACCTGAGCAGCGTGCGTCAACCATCGTGTAGCCGATGTGAGACGTGATAGCGGGCACAGTCAAGCCGCAGCAGGGAGGACACCTGGGTAGCCTGCGTCAGTTATCGTGTAGCCGAGGTGAGACGTGGCAGCTTGCACAGTCAAGCAGCAGTAGTGAGGACACCTCGGGAGAGTGCGTCAGACATAGTGTAGTGGAAGTCAGACGTGGCAGCGGGCACAGTCTCTCAGCAGGAGTGAGGACACCTGGGGACAGTGTGTCAGACATCGTGTAGTCGAAGTGGGACGTGGCAGCGGGCACAGTCAATCAGCAGCAGTGAGGACACCAGGGAACATTCGTCATACATGTTATAACCGAGTTGAGACGTGGCAGCGGGCACAGTCAAGCAGCAGCAGTGAGGACACTTGGGGAGCGTGCGTCAGACATCGTATAGCGGAGGTGACACGTGGCAGCGGCACAGTTAAATAGCAGTGGTGAGAACTCCCTGGGAGCATGGGTCAGACATGGTAAAGTTGAAGTGAGACGTGGAAGCAGGCACAGTCAAGCAGCAGAAGTGAGGACAGCTGGGGAGCGTGCGTAAGACATCGTAAAGCCGAGGTGAGACGTGGCAGCGGGCTCATTCAAGCAGCAGCAGTGAGGACACCCAGGCAACGTGCATCAGATATTGTGTAGCCGATCTGAGACGTGGCAGTGGTCACAGTATAGCCGCAGAAGGGAGGAAACCTGGGTAGCGTGCGTCAGTAATCGTGTAGTCGAGGTGAGACATGGCAGCTTGCACAGACAAGCTGCAGCAGTGAGGACACCTGGGGAGCGTTCGTCAGACATCGTGTAGTCGAAGTGAGACGTTGCAGCGGGCACAGTGAAGCAGCAGCGGTGAGGACTCCTGGGGAGCGTGCTTCAGACATTGTGTAGTCAAAGTGAGACGTGGCAGCGGCCACATTCCATGGAGCAGCAGTGAGGACACCTGGGCAGCGTGCATCAGATATTGTGTAGCCGATGTGAGACGTGGCAGGGGGCACAGTCAAGCCGCAGCAGGGAGGACACCTGGGGAAAGTGCGTCAGACATCGTGTAGTCGAGGTGAGACGTAGCAGGCACAGTCAAGCAGCAGCAGTGAGGACACCTGGGGAGCGTGCGTGAGACATCGTATAGCCGAGGTGAGACGTGGCAGCGGGCACATCCAAGTAGCAGCGGTGAGGACACCAGGGGTGCCGACGTCAGATATCGTATAAACGAGGTGAGACGTTGCAGCGGGCACAGTCAAGCAGCAGCAGTGAGGGCACCTGGGCAGCGTGCGTCATCCGTCGTGCAGTCGAGATGAGACGTAGCAGCGGGCACAGTCAAGCAGCAGCAGTGAGGACACTAGGGAACGTTCGTCACACATGTTATGACCGAGTTGAGACAAGGCAGCGGGCACTTGTCAAGCAGCAGAGTTGATGACAGCCGGGGAGCGTGCGTCACGCATCGTGTAGTCGAAGTAAGACATGGCAGTGCGCACAGTCAAGGAGCAGCAGTGAGGACTCATGGGCAGCGTGTGTTAGCCGTCGTGCAGTCGAGGTGAAACGTGTTAGCGGGCACAGTCAAGCAGCAGCAGTAAGGACACCAGGGAACGTTCGTCATACATGTTATAACCGAGTTGAGACGTGGCAGCGGGCACAGTCAAGCAGCAGCAGTGAGGACACTTGGGGAGCGTGCGTCAGACATCGTATAGCGGAGGTGACACGTGGCAGCGGGCACAGTTAAATAGCAGCGGTGAGAACTCCCTGGGAGCATGGGTCAGACATTGTGTAGTCGAAGTGAGACGTGGCATCAGGCGCACTCATGCAGCAGCAGTGAGGACACATAGAAAGCGTGCGTCAGACATCGTGTAGTTGAAGTGAGACATGGCAGAGGGCACAGTCAAGCAGCAGCAGTGAGGACACCTGAAGAGCATACGTCAGACATCGTGTAGTTGAAGTGAGACGTGGCACCGGGCACAGTCATGCAGCTGCAGTGAGGACACTTGGGCAGCGTGCGCAAGACATCGTATAGCCGAGCTGAGACGTGGCAGCGGGCACAGTGAAACGGGAGCAGCGAGGACAGCAGGGCAGCGTACATCAGATACCGTGTAGTCGAATTGAGACTTGGCAGTGCGAACAGTCAAGCAGCAGCAGTGCGGACACCTGGCATGCATGCGTCAGCCTTCGTGTCGTCGAGGTGAGACGTGGCTGCGGGCATAGTCAAGCCACAGGAGTGAGGAAATCAGGACTGCAGACGTCAGATATCGTATAAACAAGGTGAGACTTGGCAGCGGGCACATTCAATCAGCAGCAGTGAGGTCCTCTGGGCAGCGTGCATCAGCCATCGTGCTGTCGAGGTGAGACGCGGTAGCGATAACAGTCAAGCAGTAGCTGTGAGGACACTTCCCAACGTTCGACACAGATGTTATAGCCGAGTTGAGACGTGGCAGCGGGCACAGTCAAGCAGCAGAGGTGATGACAGCCGGGGAGCGTGCGTCACACATCCGGTAGTCGAAGTGAGACGTGGTAGCGCGCACAGTCAAGCAGCAGCAGTGAGGGCACATGGGCAGCGTGCATCAGCCATCGTGTAGTGGAGGCGAGACGTCGCAGCGGGAACAGTGAAGCAGCAGCAGTGAGGACCCCTGGGATGCATGCGCCAGCCATCGTGTAGTCGAGGTGAGACGTGGCAGCCGGCACAGTCAAGCCGCAGCAGAGAGGACACCAGGGGAGCATGCGTCAGACATCGTGTCGTTGAAGTGAGGCATGGCAGCGGACTCAGTCAAGCCGCAGCAGTGCGGAAACCTGGGATGCATGCGTCAGCCATCGTGTAGGCGGAGTGAGACGTGGCAGCGGGCACAGCCAAGCAGCAGCGGTGAGGACACCTGAAGAGCATACGTCAGACATCGTGTAGCTGAAGTGAGACGTGGCAGCGGGCACACTCAAGCAGCTGCAAAGAAGACACCTGGGCAGCGTGCGCAAGACGTCGTATAACCGAGGTGAGACGTGGCTTCGGGCACAGTCAAGCAGGAGCAGCGAGGACACCTGGGTAGCGTACATCAGATATCGTGTAGTCGCAGTGAGACTTGGCAGTGCGCATAGTCAAGCCGCAGCAGTGAGGACACCAGGGGAGCTTGCGTCAGACATCGTGTAGTCGAAGTGAAACGCGGCAGTGGGCACAGTTAAGCAGAAGCAGTGAGGACACCTAGGGATGTTGCGTCAGCGATCGTGTAATCGAGGTGAGACGTCGCAGCGGGAAGATTCAAGCAGCTGCAGTGAGGACACCTGGGTTGCATGCCTCGGACGTGGTGTAGTCGAAGTGAGACGTGGCAGAGGGCACAGACAAGCAGCAGCAGTGAGGACACATGTGGAGCATACGTCAGACATCGTTTAGTTGAAGTGAGACGTGGAAGCGGGCACAGTCAAGCAGCAGAAGTGAGGACAACTGGGCAGGGTGCGTCACCCATCGTGTAATCGAGGTGAGACTCGGCAGCGGGCACAGTCAAAGAGCAGCAGTGAGGATACAAGGGATGCAGGCGTCCGCCATCGTGTAGTCGAGGTGAGACGCGGCAGCGGGCATAGTCAAGCTGCAGCAGTAAGGACACCAGAGGTGCATATGTCAGATATCGTATAAACCAAGTGAGACGTGGCAGCGGGCACAGTCAATCAGCAGCAGTAAGGACACCAGGGAACGTTCGTCACAAATGTTATATGCGAGATGAGACGTGGCAGCGGGCACAGTCAAGCTGCAGAGGTGATGACAGCCGGGGAGCGTGCGTCATGCATCGTGAAGTCGACGTAATGCATGGCAGCGCGTACAGTCAAGGAGCAGCATTGAGGACACATGGGCAGCGTGCGTCAGCCATCGTGAAGCCGAGAGAGACGTGGCAGTGGGCACAGTCAAGCAGCTGCAGTGAGGACACTTGGGGAGCGTGCGTCAGACGTCGTATAGCGGTGGTGACACGTGGCAGCGGGCTCATTCAAGCAGCAGCAGTGAGGAGACCTGGGCAGGGTGCGTCAGATATTGTTTTGCCGATGTGAGACGTGGCAGCGGGCACAGTCAAGCCGCAGCAGGGAGGACACCTGGGGAGCGTGCGTCAGACATCGTGTAGCAGAAGTCAGACGTTGCAGCGGGCACAATCAAGCAGCAGCAGTGAGGGCACCTGGGCAGTGTGCGTCATCCGTCGTGCAGTCGAGGTGAGATGTGGCAGCGGGCACAGTCAAGCAGCAGCAGTGAGGACACTAGGGAACGTTCGTCACACATGTTATGACCGAGTTGAGACAAGGCAGCGGGCACAGTCAAGCAGCAGAGTTGATGACAGCCGGGGAGCGTGCGTCACGCATCGTGTAGTCGAAGTAAGACATGGCAGTGCGCAATGTCAAGGAGCAGCAGTGACGACTCATGGGCCTGCATGTGTCAGCCATCGTGCAGTCGAGGTGAGATGTGGCAGCGGGCACAGTCAAGCAGCAGCAGTAAGGACACTTGCGGAGCGTGCGTAAGACATCGTAAAGGCGAGGTGAGACGTCGCAGCGGGCACAGTCAAGCCGCAGCAGGGAGGACACCTGGGTAGCCTGCGTCAGTAATCGTGTAGTCGAGTTGAGACGTGGCAGCTTGCACAGACAAGCTGCAGCAGTGAAGACATCTGGAGAGCGTGCGTGAGACATCGTGCAGTCGAAGTCAGACGTGGCAGCGGGCACTGTCTATCAGCTGGAGTGAGGGCACCTGAAGACAGTGCGTCAGACATCGTGTAGTCGAAGTGAGACGTGACAGCGGGCACAGTCAAGCAGCAGCGGTGAGGACTTCTGGGGAGCGTGCTTCAGACATTGTGTAGCCAAAGTGAGGCGTTGCAGCGGGCACATTGAAGAAGCAGCAGTGAGGACACCTGGGCAGCGTGCATCAGACATCATGTAGTCGAAGTGAGACGTGGCAGCGGGCACAGTCAAGGCGCAGCAGTGAGGACGCCTGGGCAGGGTGCGTCAGACATAGTGTAATCGAGGTGAGACGTGGCAGCGGGTATAGTGAAGCGGCAGCAGGGAGGACACGTGGGCAGAGTGCGTCAGCTATCGTGCAGTTGAGTTGAGACGTGCCAGCGGGCACAGTCAAGCAGCAGCTTTGAGGACACTTGAGAACGTTCGAATCACATGTTACAACCGAGTTGAAAGATGCCAGGGGGCACAGTCAAGCAGCAGAGGTGATGACAGCCGGGGAGCGTGCGTCACACATTGTGTTGTCGAAGTGAGACATGGCAGCGCGCACAGTCAAGGAGCAGCAGTCAGGACACATGAGCAGCGTGCGTCAACCATCGTGTAGCCGAGGTGAGACGTGGTAGCGGTCACAGTCAAGCAGCAGCAGAGAGGACACCTGAGCAGCGTGCGTCAACCATCGTGTAGCCGATGTGAGACGTGACAGCGGGCACAGTCAAGCCGCAGCAGGGAGGACACCTGGGTAGCGTGCGTCAGTTATCGTGTAGCCGAGGTGAGACGTGGCAGCTTGCACAGTCAAGCAGCAGTAGTGAGGACACCTCGGGAGAGTGCGTCAGACATAGTGTAGTGGAAGTCAGACGTGGCAGCGGGCACAGTCTCTCAGCAGGAGTGAGGACACCTGGGGACAGTGTGTCAGACATCGTGTAGTCGAAGTGGGACGTGGCAGCGGGCACACTCAATCAGCAGCAGTGAGGACACCAGGGAACATTCGTCATACATGTTATAACCGAGTTGAGACGTGGCAGCTGGCACAGTCAAGCAGCAGCAGTGAGGACACTTGGGGAGCGTGCGTCAGACATCGTATAGCGGAGGTGACACGTGGCAGCGGCACAGTTAAATAGCAGTGGTGAGAACTCCCTGGGAGCATGGGTCAGACATGCTAAAGTTGAAGTGAGACGTGGAAGCAGGCACAGTCAAGCAGCAGAAGTGAGGACAGCTGGGGAGCGTGCGTAAGACATCGTAAAGCCGAGGTGAGACGTGGCAGCGGGCACATTCAAGCAGCAGCAGTGAGGACACCCAGGCAACGTGCATCAGATAATGTGTAGCCGATCTGAGACGTGGCAGTGGTCACAGTATAGCCGCAGAAGGGAGGAAACCTGGGTAGCGTGCGTCAGTAATCGTGTAGTCGAGGTGAGACATGGCAGCTTGCACAGACAAGCTGCAGCAGTGAGGACACCTGGGGAGCGTTGGTCAGACATCGTGTAGTCGAAGTGAGACGTGGCAGCGGGCACAGTGAAGCAGCAGCGGTGAGGACTCCTGGGGAGCGTGCTTCAGACATTGTGTAGTCAAAGTGAGACGTGGCAGCGGGCACATTCCAGGAGCAGCAGTGAGGACACCTGGGCAGCGTGCATCAGATATTGTGTAGCCGATGTGAGACGTGGCAGCGGGCACAGTCAAGCCGCAGCAGGGAGGACACCTGGGGAAAGTGCGTCAGACATCGCGTAGTCGAAGTGAGACGTGGCAGCGGGCACTTGTCAAGCAGCAGAGTTGATGACAGCCGGGGAGCGTGCGTCACGCATCGTGTAGTCGAAGTAAGACATGGCAGTGCGCACAGTCAAGGAGCAGCAGTGAGGACTCATGGGCAGCGTGTGTTAGCCATGGTGCAGTCGAGGTGAAACGTGTTAGCGGGCACAGTCAAGCAGCAGCAGTAAGGACACCAGGGAACGTTCGTCATACATGTTATAACCGAGTTGAGACGTGGAAGCGGGCACAGTCAAGCAGCAGCAGTGAGGACACTTGGGGAGCGTGCGTCAGACATCGTATAGCGGAGGTGACACGTGGCAGCGGGCACAGTTAAATAGCAGCGGTGAGAACTCCCTGGGAGCATGGGTCAGACATGGTGAAGTTGTAGTGAGACGTGGAAGCAGGCACAGTCAAGCAGCAGAAGTGAGGACACCGGCGTTGCGTGCCTCAGACATTGTGTAGTCGAAGTGAGACGTGGCATCAGGCGCACTCATGCAGCAGCAGTGAGGACACATAGAAAGCGTGCGTCAGACATCGTGTAGTTGAAGTGAGGGCACAGTCAAGCAGCAGCAGTGAGGACACCTGAAGAGCATACGTCAGACATCGTGTAGTTGAAGTGAGACGTGGCACCGGGCACAGTCATGCAGCTGCAGTGAGGACACTTGGGCAGCGTGCGCAAGACATCGTATAGCCGAGCTGAGAGGTGGCAGCGGGCACAGTGAAACGGGAGCAGCGAGGACAGCAGGGCAGCGTACATCAGATACCGTGTAGTCGAATTGAGACTTGGCAGTGCGAACAGTCAAGCAGCAGCAGTGCGGACACCTGGCATGCATGCGTCAGCCTTCGTGTCGTCGAGGTGAGACGTGGCTGCGGGCATATTCAAGCCACAGCAGTGAGGAAACCAGGACTGCTGACGTCAGATATCGTATAAACGAGGTGAGACTTGGCAGCGGGCACATTCAATCAGCAGCAGTGAGGTCCTCTGGGCAGCGTGCATCAGCCAGCGTGCTGTCGAGGTGAGACGCGGTAGCGATAACAGTCAAGCAGTAGCTGTGAGGACACTTCCGAACGTTCGACACAGATGTTATAGCCGAGTTGAGACGTGGAAGCGGGCACAGTCAAGCAGCAGAGGTGATGACAGCCGGGGAGCATGCGTCACACATCCGGTAGTCGAAGTGAGACGTGGTAGCGCGCACAGTCAAGCAGCAGCAGTGAGGGCACATGGGCAGCGTGCATCAGCCATCGTGTAGTGGAGGCGAGACGTCGCAGCGGGAACAGTGAAGCAGCAGCAGTGAGGACCCCTGGGATGCATGCGCCAGCCATCGTGTAGTCGAGGTGAGACGTGGCAGCCGGCACAGTCAAGCCGCAGCAGAGAGGACACCAGGGGAGCATGCGTCAGACATCGTGTCGTTGAAGTGAGGCATGGCAGCGGACCCAGTCAAGCCTCAGCAGTGCGGAAACCTGGGATGCATGCGTCAGCCATCGTGTAGGCGGAGTGAGACGTGGCAGCGGGCACAGCCAAGCAGCAGCGGTGAGGACACCTGAAGAGCATACGTCAGACATCGTGTAGCTGAAGTGAGACGTGGCAGCGGGCACACTCAAGCAGCTGCAAAGAAGACACCTGGGCAGCGTGCGCAAGACGTCGTATAACCGAGGTGAGACGTGGCTTCGGGCACAGTCAAGCAGGAGCAGCGAGGACACCTGGGTAGCGTACATCAGATATCGTGTAGTCGCAGTGAGACTTGGCAGTGCGCATAGTCAAGCCGCAGCAGTGAGGACACCAGGGGAGCTTGCGTCAGACATCGTGTAGTCGAAGTGAAACGCGGCAGTGGGCACAGTTAAGCAGAAGCAGTGAGGACACCTAGGGATGTTGCGTCAGCGATCGTGTAATCGAGGTGAGACGTCGCAGCGGGAAGATTCAAGCAGCTGCAGTGAGGACACCTGGGTTGCGTGCCTCGGACGTGGTGTAGTCGAAGTGAGACGTGGCAGAGGGCACAGACAAGCAGCAGCAGTGAGGACACATGTGGAGCATACGTCAGACATCGTTTAGTTGAAGTGAGACGTGGAAGCGGGCACAGTCAAGCACCAGCAGTGAGGACACCTGGGCAGCGTGCGCGAGATATCGTATAACCGCGTTGAGACATGGCAGCGAGCACAGTCAAGCAGCAGAGGTGATGAGAGCCGTGGAGCGTGCGTCACGCATCGTGTAGTCGAAGTGAGACGTGGCAGCGCGCACAGTCAAGCAGCAGCAGTGATGACACATGGGCTGCGGGTGTCAGCCATCGTGTAGACGAGGTGAGAATGGCAGCGGTCACAGTCAAACAGCTGCAGTGAGGACAGCTGGGCAGCGTGCGCGACATCGATTAGCCGAGGTTAGACGGGGCAGCGGGCACATTCAAGCAGGAGCAGGGAGGACACCTGGGAGGCGTACATCAGATATCGTGTAGTCGAAGGGAGACTTGGCAGTGCGCACAGTCAAGCAGCAGCAATGCGGACACCTGGGATGTAAGCGTCAGCCATCGTGTAGTCGAAGTGAGACGTGGCTGCGGGCATAGTCAAGCCACAGCAGTGAGGAAACCAGGACTGCAGACGGCAGATATCGCATAAACGAGGTGAGACGTGGCAGGGGGCACATCGTGTAGTCGAAGTGAGATGTGGCATCCGTCACAGTCAAGCAGCAGCAGTGCGCACACCAGGGATGCATGCGTGAGCCATCGTGTAGTCGAGGTGAGACGTCGCTGCGGCCATAGTCAAGCAGCAGAGGTGATGACAGCCGGGGAGCGTGCGTCACACATCCTGTAGTCGAAGTGAGACGTGGCAGCGCGCACAGTCAAGCGGCAGCAGTGATGACACATGGGCAGCGTGTGTCAGACATCGTGTAGTCGAGGTGAGACCTGGCAGTGGGCACAGTCAAGGAGCAGCAGTGAGGACACCTGGACAGCGTGCGTCAGACATCGTGTAGTCGAAGTGAGACTTGGCAGTGGGCACAGTCAAGCAGCAGCAGTGAGGACACCTGGCATGCATGCATCAGCCATCGTGTAGTCGAGGTGAGACGTGGCAGCCGGCAAAGTCAAGACACAGCAGTGAGGATACCAGGGGAGCTTGCGTCAGACATGGTGGAGTCGAGGTGAGACGTGGCAGCGGGCATAGTCAAGCCACAGCAGTGAGGAAACCAGGGGTGCAGACGTCAGATACCGTATAAACGAGGTGAGACAGGGCAGTGGGCACAGTGAAGCAGCAGCTGTGACGATACTTGGGAACGTTAGACACAGATGTTATAACCGAGTTGAGACATGGCAGCGAGCACAGTCAAGCAGCTGAGGTGATGACAGCCGGGGAGCGTGCGTCACACATCGCGCAGTCGATGTGAGACGTGGCAGTGCGCAATGTCAAGGAGCAGCAGTGACGACTCATGGGCCTGCATGTGTCAGCCATCGTGCAGTCGAGGTGAGACGTGGCAGCGGGCACAGTCAAGCAGCAGCAGTAAGGACACTTGCGGAGCGTGCGTAAGACATCGTAAAGGCGAGGTGAGACGTGGCAGCGGGCACAGTCAAGCCGCAGCAGGGAGGACACCTGGGTAGCGTGCGTCAGTAATCGTGTAGTCGAGTTGAGACGTGGCAGCTTGCACAGACAAGCTGCAGCAGTGAAGACATCTGGAGAGCGTGCGTGAGACATCGTGCAGTCGAAGTCAGACGTGGCAGCGGGCACTGTCTATCAGCTGGAGTGAGGGCACCTGAAGACAGTGCGTCAGACATCGTGTAGTCGAAGTGAGACGTGACAGCGGGCACAGTCAAGCAGCAGCGGTGAGGACTTCTGGGGAGCGTGCTTCAGACATTGTGTAGCCAAAGTGAGGCGTTGCAGCGGGCACATTGAAGAAGCAGCAGTGAGGACACCTGGGCAGCGTGCATCAGACATTGTGTAGTCGAAGTGAGACGTGGCAGCGGGCACAGTCAAGGCGCAGCAGTGAGGACGCCTGGGCAGGGTGCGTCAGACATAGTGTAATCGAGGTGAGACGTGGCAGCGGGTACAGTGAAGCGGCAGCAGGGAGGACACGTGGGCAGAGTGCGTCAGCTATCGTGCAGTTGAGTTGAGACGTGCCAGCGGGCACAGTCAAGCAGCAGCTTTGAGGACACTTGAGAACGTTCGAATCACATGTTACAACCGAGTTGAAAGATGCCAGGGGGCACAGTCAAGCAGCAGAGGTGATGACAGCCGGGGAGCGTGCGTCACACATTGTGTTGTCGAAGTGAGACATGGCAGCGCGCACAGTCAAGGAGCAGCAGTCAGGACACATGAGCAGCGTGCGTCAACCATCGTGTAGCCGAGGTGAGACGTGGTAGCGGTCACAGTCAAGCAGCAGCAGAGAGGACACCTGAGCAGCGTGCGTCAACCATCGTGTAGCCGATGTGAGACGTGACAGCGGGCACAGTCAAGCCGCAGCAGGGAGGACACCTGGGTAGCGTGCGTCAGTTATCGTGTAGCCGAGGTGAGACGTGGCAGCTTGCACAGTCAAGCAGCAGTAGTGAGGACACCTCGGGAGAGTGCGTCAGACATAGTGTAGTGGAAGTCAGACGTGGCAGCGGGCACAGTCTCTCAGCAGGAGTGAGGACACCTGGGGACAGTGCGTCAGACATCGTGTAGTCGAAGTGGGACGTGGCAGCGGGCACAGTCAATCAGCAGCAGTGAGGACACCAGGGAACATTCGTCATACATGTTATAACCGAGATGAGACGTGGCAGCGGGCACAGTCAAGCAGCAGAAGTGAGGACAGCTGGGGAGCGTGCGTAAGACATCGTAAAGCCGAGGTGAGACGTGGCAGCGGGCACATTCAAGCAGCAGCAGTGAGGACACCCAGGCAACGTGCATCAGATATTGTGTAGCCGATCTGAGACGTGGCAGTGGTCACAGTATAGCCGCAGAAGGGAGGAAACCTGGGTAGCGTGCGTCAGTAATCGTGTAGTCGAGGTGAGACATGGCAGCTTGCACAGACAAGCTGCAGCAGTGAGGACACCTGGGGAGCGTTCGTCAGACATCGTGTAGTCGAAGTGAGACGTGGCAGCGGGCACAGTGAAGCAGCAGCGGTGAGGACTCCTGGGGAGCGTGCTTCAGACATTGTGTAGTCAAAGTGAGACGTGGCAGCGGGCACATTCCAGGAGCAGCAGTGAGGACACCTGGGCAGCGTGCATCAGATATTGTGTAGCCGATGTGAGACGTGGCAGCGGGCACAGTCAAGCCGCAGCAGGGAGGACACCTGGGGAAAGTGCGTCAGACATCGCGTAGTCGAAGTGAGACGTGGCAGCGGGCACAGTCAAGCAGCAGGGGTGAGGACACCAGGGGTGCCGACGTCAGATACCTTATAAACGAGGTGAGACGTGGCAGTGGGCACAATCAAGCAGCAGCAGTGAGGGCACCTGGGCAGCGTGCGTCATCCGTCGTGCAGTCGAGATGAGACGTAGCAGCGGGCACAGTCAAGCAGCAGCAGTGAGGACACTAGGGAACGTTCGTCACACATGTTATGACCGAGTTGAGACAAGGCAGCGGGCACTTGTCAAGCAGCAGAGTTGATGACAGCCGGGTAGCGTGCGTCACGCATCGTGTAGTCGAAGTAAGACATGGCAGTGCGCACAGTCAAGGAGCAGCAGTGAGGACTCATGGGCAGCGTGTGTTAGCCATCGTGCAGTCGAGGTGAAACGTGTTAGCGGGCACAGTCAAGCAGCAGCAGTAAGGACACCAGGGAACGTTCGTCATACATGTTATAACCGAGTTGATACGTGGCAGCGGGCACAGTCAAGCAGCAGCAGTGAGGACACTTGGGGAGCGTGCGTCAGACATCGTATAGCGGATGTGACACGTGGCAGCGGGCACAGTTAAATAGCAGCGGTGAGAACTCCCTGGGAGCATGGGTCAGACATGGTGAAGTTGAAGTGAGACGTGGAAGCAGGCACAGTCAAGCAGCAGAAGTGAGGACACCGGCGTTGCGTGCCTCAGACATTGTGTAGTCGAAGTGAGACGTGGCATCAGGCGCACTCATGCAGCAGCAGTGAGGACACATAGAAAGCGTGCGTCAGACATCGTGTAGTTGAAGTGAGGGCACAGTCAAGCAGCAGCAGTGAGGACACCTGAAGAGCATACGTCAGACATCGTGTAGTTGAAGTGAGGCGTGGCACCGGGCACAGTCATGCAGCTTCAGTGAGGACACTTGGGCAGCGTGCGCAAGATATCGTATAGCCGAGCTGAGACGTGGCAGCGGGCACAGTGAAACGGGAGCAGCGAGGACAGCAGGGCAGCGTACATCAGATACCGTGTAGTCGAATTGAGACTTGGCAGTGCGAACAGTCAAGCAGCAGCAGTGCGGACACCTGGCATGCATGCGTCAGCCTTCGTGTCGTCGAGGTGAGACGTGGCTGCGGGCATAGTCAAGCCACAGCAGTGAGGAAACCAGGACTGCAGACGTCAGATATCGTATAAACGAGGTGAGACTTGGCAGCGGGCACATTCAATCAGCAGCAGTGAGGTCCTCTGGGCAGCGTGCATCAGCCATCGTGCTGTCGAGGTGAGACGCGGTAGCGATAACAGTCAAGCAGTAGCTGTGAGGACACTTCCGAACGTTCGACACAGATGTTAGAGCCGAGTTGAGACGTGGCAGTGGGCACAGTCAAGCAGCAGAGGTGATGACAGCCGGGGAGCGTGCGTCACACATCCGGTAGTCGAAGTGAGACGTGGTAGCGCGCACAGTCAAGCAGCAGCAGTGAGGGCACATGGGCAGCGTGCATCAGCCATCGTGTAGTGGAGGCGAGACGTCGCAGCGGGAACAGTGAAGCAGCAGCAGTGAGGACCCCTGGGATGCATGCGCCGGCCATCGTGTAGTCGAGTTGAGACGTGGCAGCCGGCAAAGTCAAGACACAGCAGTGAGGATACCAGGGGAGCTTGCGTCAGACATGGTGGAGTCGAGGTGAGACGTGGCAGCGGGCATAGTCAAGCCACAGCAGTGAGGAAACCAGGGGTGCAGACGTCAGATACCGTATAAACGAGGTGAGACAGGGCAGTGGGCACAGTGAAGCAGCAGCTGTGACGATACTTGGGAAGGTTAGACACAGATGTTATAACCGAGTTGAGACATGGCAGCGAGCACAGTCAAGCAGCTGAGGTGATGACAGCCGGGGAGCGTGCGTCACACATCGCGCAGTCGATGTGAGACGTGGCAGCACCACAGTCAAGCAGAAGCAGTGAGGACAACTGGGCAGCGTGCGCAAGACATCGAATTGCCGAGGTGAGACATGGCAGCGGGCACATTCAAGCAGCAGCAGTGAGGACACCTGAAGAGCATACGTCAGACATCGTGTAATTGTAGTGAGACGTGGCCGCGGGCATAGTCAAGAAGCTGCAGTGAGGACACCTGGGCCGCATGCGCAAGACATCGTGTAGACGATGTGAGACGTGACAGCGGGCACAGTCAAGCAGGAGCAGCGAGGGCACCTGGGCAGCGTACATCAGATATGGTGTAGTGGAAGTGAGTCTTGGCAGTGCGCACAGTGAAGCAGCAACAGTGAAGACACCCGGGATGCGTGCTTCAGCCATCGTGTAGTTAAGGCGAGACATGGCAGCCGGCACAGTCAAGCCGCAGTAGTGAGGACACCAGGGGAGCTTGCGTCAGACATCGTATAAACGAGGTGAGACGTGGTAGCGGGCACAGTCAAGCAGCAGCTGTGAGGACACTTGGGAACATTCGTCATAGCTGTTATAACTGAATCAAGACGTGGCAGAGAGCACAGTCAAGCAGCAGAGGTGGTGAGAGCCGGAGAGCGTGCGTCACGCATCGTGTAGTCGAGGTGATATATGGCAGCGCGCACAGTCAAGCCTATATGAACACAACAATCAAACCCCGGCCCTCAGTCATCAGCAGCTGCGAAACAACTGACCACGGCGGCGGTCAGACCTGCGACGCAGCATAGGGTGCTGGCTCCGGACAGGCCGCCATTGGAACATGAACCTGGCAACGTTTAACGCTAGAACGTTATCTAGTGAGGCGAGTCTAGCAGTGCTATTGGAGGAATTAGAGGGCAGTAAATGGGATATAATAGGGCTCAGTGAAGTTAGGAGGCCGAAAGAACCCTATACAGTGCTTAAAAGCGGGCACGTCCTGTGCTACCGGGGCTTAGCGGAGAGAAGAGGACTAGGAGTCGGATTCCTGATTAATAAGAATATAGCTGGTAACACACAGGCATTCTATAGCATTAAGGAGAGGGTGGCAGGTCTTGTGAAACTTAATAAGAGGTACAAAATGAAGATTGTACAGGTGTACGCCCCTACATCCAGTCATAATGACCAGGAAGTCGAAAGCTTCTATGAAGACGTGGAATCGGCGATGGATAGAGTGAAAACTAAATACACTATACTAATGGGCGACTTTAATGCCAAGGTAGGCAAGAAGCAGGCTGGAGACAAGGCAGTGGGGGAATATGGCATAGGCACTAGGAATAACAGGGGAGAGTTATTAATAGAGTTTGCGGAACAGAATAATATGAGGATAATGAATACCTTCTTCCGCAAGCGGGACAGCCGAAAGTGGACCTGGAGGAGCCCGAACGGCGAGACTAGAAATGAAATAGACTCCATACTCTGCGCTAACCCTGGCATCATACAAGATGTGGACGTGCTCGGCAAGGTGCGCTGCAGTGACCACAGGATGGTAAGAACTCGAATTAGCCTAGACCTGAGGAGGGAACGGAAGAAAGTGTTACATAAGAAGCCGAATAATGAGTTAGCGGTAAAAGGGAAAATAGAGGAATTCCAGATCAAGCTACAGAACAGGTATTCGGCTTTAACTCCGGAAGAGGACCTTAGTGTTGAAGCAGTGAACGACAATCTTGTGGGCATCATTAAGGAGTGTGCAATGGAAGTCGGTGGTAACTTCGTTAGGCAGGATACCAGCAAACTATCGCAGGAGACGAAAGATCTGATCAAGAAACGCCAATGTACGAAAGCATCTAACCCTACAGCTAGAATAGAACTGGCAGAACTTTCGAAGTTAATCAACAAGCGTAAGACAGCTGACATAAGGAAGTATAATATGGATAGAATTGAACATGCTCTCAGGAACGGAGGAAGCCTAAAAACAGTGAAGAAGAAACTAGGAATTGGCAAGAATCAGATGTATGCGTTAAGAGACAAAGCCGGCAATATCATTACTAATATGGATGAGATAGTTCAAGTGGCTGAGGATTTCTATAGAGATGTATACAGTACCAGTGGCACCCTCGACGATAATGGAAGAGAAATTTGTCCAGAGGAATTCGAAATACCAAAGGTAACGCCGGAAGAAGTAAAGAAAGCCTTGGGAGATATGCAAAAGGGGAAGGCAGCTGGCGAGGATCAGGTAACGACAGATTTGTTGAAGGATGGTGGACAGATTGTTCTAGAGAAACTGGCCACCCTGTATACGCAATGCCTCATGACCTCGAGCGTACCGGAATCTTGGAAGAACGCTAACATAATCCTAATCCATAAGAAAGGGGACGCCAAAGACTTGAAAAATTATAGACCGAACAGCTTACTGTTCGTTGCCTACAAACTAGTTACTAAGGTAATCGCAAATAGAATCAGGAACACCTTAGACTTGTGTCAAGCAAAGGACCAGGCAGGATTCGGTAAAGGCTACTCAACAATAGATCATATTCACACTATCACTCAGGTGATAGAGAAATGTGCGGAATATAACCAACCCTTATATATAGCTTTCATTGATTACGAGAAAGCGTTTGATTCTGTCGAAACCTCAGCAGTCATAGAGGCATTACGGAATCAAGGTGTAGACGAGCCGTATGTAAAAATAGTGAAAGATATTTATAGCGGCTCCACAGCCACCGTAGTCTTCTATAAAGCAAGCAACAAAATCCCAATAAAGAAAGGCGCCAGGCAGGGAGATACGATACCTCCAATGCTATTCACAGCGTGTTTACAGGAGGTATTCAGAGACTTGGATTGGGAATAATTGGGGATAAAAGTTAATGGAGACTACCTTAGTAACTTGCGATTCGCTGATGATATTGCCTTGCTTAGTAACTCAGGGGACCAATTGCAATGCATGCTCACTGACTTGGAGAGACAAAGCAGAAGAGTGGGTCTAAAAATTAATCTGCAGAAAACTGAAGTAATGCTTAACAGTCTCGAAAGAGAAAAGCAATTTACAATAGGCAGCGAGGCACTGGAAGTCGTATGGGAATACATCTACTTTGGGCAGGTAGTGACGGCGGATCCGGATCATGAGACGGAAATAATCAGAAGAATAAAAATGGGCTGGGGTGCGTTTGGCAGGCATTCTCAGATCATGAACAGCAGGTTGCCATTATCCCTCAAGAGAAAAGCATATAATAGCTGTGTCTTACCAGTACTCACCTACGGGGCAGAAACCTGGAGGCTTACGAAAAGGGTTCTACTCAAATTCAGGACGACGCAACGAGCTATGGAAAGAAGAATGATAGGTGTAACGTTAAGGGATAAGAAAAGAGCAGATTGGGTGAGGGAACAAACGCGAGTTAATGACATCTTAGTTGAAATCAATAAAAAGAAATGGGCATGGGCAGGACATGTAATGAGGAGGGAAGATAACCGATGGTCATTAAAGGTTACGGACTGGATCCCAAGGGAAGGGAAGCGTAGCAGGGGGCGGCAGAAAGTTAGGTGGGCGGATGAGATTAAGAAGTTTGCAGGCATGACATGGCCACAATTAGTACATGACCAGGGTTTTTGGAGAAGTATGGGAGAGGCCTTTGCCCTGCAGTGGGCGTAACCAGGCTGATGATGATGATGATGATGACAGTCAAGCAGCAGCATTGAGGACACATGGGCAGTGTGCGTCAGCCATCGTGTCGCCGAGGTGAGACGTGGAAGTGGGCACAGTCAAGCAGCAGCAGTGAGGACACTTGGGGAGCGTGCGTCAGACATCGTATAGCGGTGTTGACACGTGGCAGCGGGCACAGTCAAATAGCAGCGGTGAGAGCTCCCGGGGAGCATGCGTCAGACATCGTGTAGTCGAAGTGAGACGTGGCAGCGGGCACATTCAAGCAGCAGCGGTGAGGACACCTGGGGAACGTGCGTCAGACTTCGTGTAGTCAAAGTGAGACGTTGCAGCGGGCACATTGTAGCAGCAGCAAGGAGGGCACCTGGGCAGCGTGCTACAGCCATCGTGTAGTCGAGGTGAGACGTTGCAGCGGGAACAGTCAAGAAGCAGCAGTGAGCACACGTGGGCAGCGTGCGTCAGACATCGTGTAGTCGAGGTGAGAGTGGCAGCGGTCACACTCAAGCAGCAGCAGTGAGGACACCTGGGCACCGTGCATCAGCCATTGTGTACTGGAGGTGAGACGTTGGAGCGGGAACAGTGACGCAGTAGCATGGAGGACACCAGGTAGACATGCGTCAGCCATCGTGTAGTAGAGGGGAGACGTGGGAGCCGGCACAGTCGAGCCGCATCACTGAGGACACCAGGGATGCAATCGTCAGCCATCGTGTAGTCGAGGTGACACGTGGCAGCGGGCATAGTCAGGCCGCAGCAGTGAGGACACCAGGGGTGCAGACGTCAGATATCGTATAAACGAGGAGAGACGTGGCAGCGGGCACAGTCTAGCAGTGGCAGTGAGGACAGCTGCGAACGTTCGTCACACATGTTATAACCGAGTTGAGACATGGCAGCGGGTACAGTCAAGCAGCAGAGGTGATATCATCCGGAGAGCGTACGTCTCGCATCGTGTAGTCGAAGTGAGACATGGCAGCGCCACAGTCAAGCAGCAGCGGTGATGACACCTGGGCAGCGTGCGCAAGACGTCGAATAGCCGAAGTGAGACATGGCAGTGGGCACAGTCAAGCAGGAGCAGTGAGGACACCTGAAGAGCATACGTCATACATCGTGTAGTTGAAGTGAGACGTGGCCGCTGGCACAGTCAAGCAGCAGCATTGAGGACACCTAGATAGCGTGCGTCAGACATCGTGTGGTCGAAGTGAGACGCGGCCGCGGGCACAGTCAAGCAGCAGTAGTGAGGGCACTTGGCCAGCGTGCTTCAGCCATCGTACAGTCGAGGTGAGACGTGCCAGAGGGCACAAGCAGCAGGGTCAAGCAAGGTCAAGGTCAAGCAGCAGCTTTGAGGCACTTGAGAACGTTCGGCAGACATGTTATAACCGAGTTGAGAGATGGCAATGGGCACAGTGAAGCAGCAGAGGTGATGACAGCCGGGGAACGTGCGTCACACATCGTCTAGTCGAAAAGAGACGTGGCAGCGCGCAGTCAAGCAGCAGCAGTGAGGAAACATGGGCAGCGTGCGTCAGGCATGGTGTAGTCGAGATAAGAGTGGCAGTGGGCACAGTCAAGCAACAGCAGTGAGGACGCCTGGGCAGCGTGCGTCAGCCATCGGGTAGTCGAGGTTAGACGACGCAGTGGGAACAGCCAAGCCGGAGCAGTGAGGACACCAGGGGAGCTTGCGTCAGACATCGTGTAGTCGAAGTTAGGCGTGGCAGCGCGCACTGTCAAACAGCAGCAGTGAGGACACCTGGGATGCAATCGTCAGCGATCGTGTAGTCGAGGTGAGACGTGGCAGCGGGCATAGTGAAGCCGCAGCACTGAGGACACCAGGGGTGCAGACGTCAGATGTCGTATAAACGAGGTGAGACGTTGCAGCGGGAACAGTCAAGCAGCAGCAGCGTGTACACCTAGGAACGTTCGTCACACATGTTATAACCGAGTTGATACATGGTAGCGGGTACAGTCAAGCAGCAGCGGTGATATCAGCCGGAGAGCTTGCGTTACGCATCGTGTAGTAGAAGTGAGACATGGCAGCGTGCACAGTCCAACAGCAGCAGTGAGGACACATGGGTAGCGTGCGTCAGCCATCGTGTAGCCAAGGTGAGATGTGGCAGCGGGCACAGTCAAGCAGCAGCAGTGAGGACACTTCCGGAGCGTGCATGAGACAACGTATAGCGGGCGTGACACGTGGCAGCGGGCACAGTCAAGTAGCAGCGGTGAGAACTCCCGGGGAGCATGCGTCAGACATCGTGTAGTCGAAGTGAGACGTGGCAGCAGGAACATCAAGCAGCAGCAGTGAGGACACCTGTGGAGCGTGCGTAAGACATCGTATAGCCCAGGTGAAATGAGGCAGCGGGCACAATCTAATGGTAGCAGCGAAGACACCTGGGGAGCATGCGTCCGACATCGTGTAGTCGAAAAAAGACGTGGCAGCGGGCACAGTCAAGCAGCTGCCGTGAGGACACCTAGGGATGTTGCGTCGGCCATCGTGTAGTCGAAATGAGGCATGGCAGCACGCACAGTCAAGCAGCAGTAGTGAGGGCACTTGGGCAGCGTGCGTCAGCCATCGTGCATTCGAGGTGAGCAGCCATCGTGTGCCAGCGGGCACCTTGAAGCAGCAACTTTGAGGACACTTGAGAACTATCGACAGACATGTTATAACCGAGTTGAGAGATGGCAGTGGGCACAGTCAAGCAGCAGAGGTGATGACAGCCGGGGAGCGTGCGTCACTCATCGTGTAGTCGAAAAGAGACGTGGCAGCGCGCACAGTCAAGCAGCAGCAGTTAAGTCGCTTGGGCAGCGTGCGTTAGCCATAGTGTAGTCGAAGTGAGACACGGCAGAGGGCACAGCCAAGCAGCAGAAGTGAGGACACCTCGGGAGCATGCGTCAGACATCGTGTAGTTGAAGTGAGACATGGCAGCGGGCACAGTCAAGCAGCTACTGTGAAGACACCTGGAGAGCGTGCGCAAGACATCGTATAGCCGAGTTGAGATGTGGCAGTGGGCACAGTCAAGCAGCAGAAGTGAGGACACCTGGTATGCATGTGTCAGCCATCGGGTAGTGGAGGTGAGGCATGGCAGCCGGCACAGTCAATGCGCTGAAGCGAGGATACCAGGGGAGCTTGCGCCAGACATCGTGTTGTCGATGTGAGAAGACATTGCAGCGGGCACACTCAAACAGCAGCAGTGAGGACACACGGGATGCATGCGTCAGCCATCGTGTAGCCGAGGTGAGACGTGGCAGCCGGCACAGTCAAGCAGCAGCAGCGAACACACCTGCGAAGCGTGCGTAAGACATCGCGTAGACTAAGTGAGACGTGGCAGCGGGCACAGTCTAGCAGCAGCAGTGAGGACACTAGGGGAGCGTGCGTCAGACTTGGTATAGCGGTGGTGATACGTGGCAGCGGGCACAGTCAAGTCGCAGCGTTGAGAACTCCCGGGGAGCAGGCGACAGACATGGTGTAGTCGAAATGAGAGGCGGCAGGAGGCACAGTCTAGCAGCAGCAGTGAGGACACCTGGGCAGCGTGCATCAGATATTGTTTAGCCAATGTGAGACGTGGCAGCGGGCACAGTCAAGCAGCAGCAGTGAGGACATCTGGGGAGCGTGCGTCAGACATCGTGTAGTCGAAGTGAGACTTGGCAGGGGGCACAGTCAAGCAGAAGCAGTGAGGACACCTGGAATGCATGCGTCAGCCATCGTGTAGTCGTGGTGGGACATGGCAGCCGGCACAGCCAAGCCGCTGAAGTGAGGACAAGAGGGGAGCTTGCGTCAGACAACGCGTAGTCGAAGTAAGACGTGGCCGCGGGCGCAGTCTAGCAGCTGCAGTGAGGACAGCTGCGAAGCCTGCGGGAAACATTGCGTAGTCGAAGTGAGAGGTGGCAGTAGGCACAGTCAAGTAGCAGCAGTCCGGACACCGGGGTAGCGTGCGTCAGATGTCGCGTTGTCGAAGTCAGACGTGGCAGCGGGCAAAGTCAAGCAGCAGCGGTGAGGAAACCATCGGAACGTGCGTCAGACATCGTGTAGCGAAAGTGAGACGTTGCAGCGGGCACAGTGAAGCAGCAGCAGTGAGGACACCTGGACAGCGTGCGTCAGACATCGTGTAGTCGAAGTGACACGTGACAGCGGGCACAGTCAAGCAGCAGCAGTGAGGACACCTAGGGATGTTGCGTCAGCCAATGTGTAGTCGAGGTGGGACGTGGCAGACGGCACAGTCATGGAGCAGCAGTGAGGACGCCTGGGCGGCGTGCGTCAGAAGTCGTGTTGTCGAAGTGAGACGGGGCAGCGGGAACATTCAAGCAGCAGCAGTGACGACACCTAGGGATGTTGCGTCAGCCATTGTGTAGTGGAGGTTAGACGTGCCAGCGGGCACAGTAAAGTAGCAGCCGTGAAGACACCTGCGAAGCATACGTAAGACATCGTGTAGTCGAAGTGAAAGGTGGCAATAGGAAAATTCAAGTAGCAGCAGTCAGGACACTGTGGTTGCATGCGTCAGACGTGGCGTTGTCGAATTGAAACGTGGCAGCGGGCACAGTCAAGCAGCGGCTGTGAGAACACCTAGGGATGTTGCATCAGCCATCGTGTAGTCGAAGTCAGACGTGGCAGCAGGCACAATCTACAAACACGAGCGAGGACGCCTGGGGACAGTGCGTCAGACATCGTTTAGTCGAAGTGAGACGTTGCAGCGCTCACATTCAAGCAGCAGCAGTGAGGACACATGAGCCGCGTGCGTCAGCCATCGTGTAGTCGAGGTGAGACGTAGAAGCCGGCACAGTCAAGCCGCAGAAGTGAGGACACCAGGGGAGCCTGCGTCAGACATCGTCTAGTCAAAGTAAGACGTGGCCGCGGGCAGCAGTGAAGACACGTGGGGAGCGTGCGTCAGACATCGTGTAGTCGAAGTCAGACGTGGCAGCGGGCACAGTCTATCAGCTGGAGTGAGGACAACTGAAGACAGTGCGTCAGACATCGTGTAGTCGAAGTTAGACGTGGCAGCGGGCACAGTCAAGCAGCGGCGGTGAGGACTCCTGGGGAGCGTGCTTCAGACATTGTGTAGTCAAAGTGAGGCGTTGCAGCGGGCACATTGAAGAAGCAGCAGTGGGGACTCCTGGGCAGCGTGCATCAGCCATCGTGTAGTCGAAGTTGGACATGGCAGAGGGCACAGTCAAGCAGCAGCAGTGAGGGCACCTGGGTAGCATGCGTATGACATCGCATTGCCGAGCTGAGACGTGGGAGCGGACACAGTCAAGGAGGAGCAGTGATAACACCTGGGCAGCGTGCATGAGACATCGTGTAGTCGAAGTGAGACGCGGCAGCGGGCATAGTCAAGTCGTTGCAGTGAGGACACCTGGGGAGCATGCGTCAGACATTGCGTAATCGAAGTCAAACGTGGCAGTGGCCGCAGTCAAGCAGACGCAGTGAGGACACCTAGGGATGTTGCGTCCGCGATCGTGTAGTCCAGGGGAGACGTCGCAGCGGGAACAGTCAAGCAGCAGCAGTGAGGACACCTTAGGAGCATACATCAGACATCGTTTAGTTGAAGTGAGAAGTGGCAGCGGGCACAGTCAAGCGGCAGCAGGGAGCACACCTGGGCAGCGTACGTCAGCCATCGTGCAGTCGAGGTGAGACGTGCCAGCGGGCACAGTCAAGCAGCAGCTTTGATGACACTTGAGAACGTTCGACACACATGTTATAACCGAGTTGAAAGATGGTAGGGGGCACAGTCAAGCAGCAGAGGTGATGACAGCCGTGGAGCGTGCGTCACACATCGTGTAGTCGAAAAGAGACGTGGCAGTGCGCAGTTAAGCAGTAGCTGTAAGGAGACATGGGCAGCGTGCGTCAAGCATCGTGTCGTCGAGATGAGAGTGGCAGTGGGCACAGTCAAGCAGCAACAGTGATGACGACTGGGTAGCGTGCGTCAGCCATCTTGTAGTCGAGGTGAGACGTCGCTGTGGGACCAGTCAAGCAGCAGCAGTGAGGACACCTAGATATCGTGCGTTAGACATCGTGTAGTCGAAGTGAGACGTGGCAGCGGGCACAGTCAAGGCGCAGCAGTGAGGACACCTGGGCAGGGTGCGTCAGACATCGTGTAATCGAGGTGAGACATGGCAGCGGTCACAGTCAAACAGCAGCATTGAGGACACCTAGACAGCGTGCGTCAGACATCGTGTAGTCGAAGTGAGACGTGGCAGCGGGCACAGTCAAGCAGCAGCAGTGATGACACCAGGGGAGCATGCGTCAGACATCGTGTAGTTGAAGTGAGACGTGACAGCTGGCACTGTCAAGGAGCAGCTGTACGGACATCTGCGTTGCATGCGTCAGCTATCGTGTAGTCGAGGTGAGACGCGGCAGCGGGCATAGTCAAGCTGCAGCAGTGAGGACACCAGAGGTGCATATGTCAGATATCGTATAAACCAAGTGAGACGTGGCAGCGGGCACAGTCAATCAGCAGCAGTAAGGACACCAGGGAACGTTCGTCACAAATGTTATATGCGAGTTGAGACGTGGCAGCGGGCACAGTCAAGCTGCAGAGGTGATGACAGCCGGGGAGCGTGCGTCATGCATCGTGAAGTCGACGTAATGCATGGCAGCGTGTACAGTCAAGGAGCAGCACTGAGGACACCAGGGGTGCAGACGTCAGATGTCGTATAAACGAGGTGAGACGTTGCAGCGGGAACAGTCAAGAAGCAGCAGTGAGTACACCTAGGAACGTTCGTCACACATGTTATAACCGAGTTGATACATGGTAGCGGGTACAGTCAAGCAGCAGCGGTGATATCAGCCGGAGAGCTTGCGTTACGCATCGTGTAGTAGAAGTGAGACATGGCAGCGTGCACAGTCCAACAGCAGCAGTGAGGACACATGGGTAGCGTGCGTCAGCCATCGTGTAGCCGAGGTGAGATGTGGCAGCGGGCACAGTCAAGCAGCAGCAGTGAGGACACTTCCGGAGCGTGCATGAGACAACGTATAGCGGGCGTGACACGTGGCAGCGGGCACAGTCAAGTAGCAGCGGTGAGAAATCCCGGGGAGCATGCGTCAGACATCGTGTAGTCGAAGTGAGACGTGGCAGCAGGAACATCAAGCAGCAGCAGTGAGGACACCTGTGGAGCGTGCGTAAGACATCGTATAGCCCAGGTGAAATGAGGCAGCGGGCACAATCTAATGGTAGCAGCGAAGACACCTGGGGAGCATGCGTCCGACATCGTGTAGTCGAAAAAAGACGTGGCAGCGGGCACAGTCAAGCAGCTGCCGTGAGGACACCTAGGGATGTTGCGTCGGCCATCGTGTAGTCGAAATGAGGCATGGCAGCACGCACAGTCAAGCAGCAGTAGTGAGGGCACTTGGGAAGCGTGCGTCAGCCATCGTGCATTCGAGGTCAGCAGCCATCATGTGCCAGCGGGCACCTTGAAGCAGCAACTTTGAGGACACTTGAGAACTATCGACAGACATGTTATAACCGAGTTGAGAGATGGCAGTGGGCACAGTCAAGCAGCAGAGGTGATGACAGCCGGGGAGCGTGCGTCACTCATCGTGTAGTCGAAAAGAGGTGGCAGCGCGCACAGTCAAGCAGCAGCAGTGAGGACGCTTGGGCAGCGTGCGTCAGCCATAGTGTAGTCGAAGTGAGACACGGCAGAGGGCACAGCCAAGCAGCAGAAGTGAGGACACCTCGGGAGCATGCGTCAGACATCGTGTAGTTGAAGTGAGACATGGCAGCGGGCACAGTCAAGCAGCTACTGTGAAGACACCTGGACAGCGTGCGCAAGACATCGTATAGCCGAGTTGAGATGTGGCAGCGGGCACAGTCAAGCAGCAGAAGTGAGGACACCTGGGACGCATGCGTCAGCCATCGTGTAGTAGAGGTGAGGCATGGCAGCCGGCACAGTCAATGCGCTGAAGCGAGGATACGAGGGGAGCTTGCGCCCGACGTCGTGTTGTCGATGTGAGAAGACATTGCAGCGGGAACACTCAAACAGTAGCAGTGAGGACACACGGGATGCATACGTCAGCCATGGTGTAGCCGAGGTGAGACGTGGCAGCCGGCACAGTCAAGTAGCAGCAGCGAACACACCTGCGAAGCGTGCGTAAGACATCGCGTAGACGAAGTGAGACGTGGCAGCGGGCACAGTCTAGCAGCAGCAGTGAGGACACCTGGGCAGCGTGCATCAGATATTGTGTAGCCAATGTGAGACGTGGCAGCGGGCACAGTCAAGCAGCAGCAGTGAGGACATCTGGGGAGCGTGCATCAGACATCGTGTAGTCGAAGTGAGACTTGGCAGGGGGCACAGTCAAGCAGAAGCAGTGAGGACACCTGGAATGCATGCGTCAGCCATCGTGTAGTCGTGGTGGGACATGGCAGCCAGCACAGCCAAGCCGCTGAAGTGAGGACAAGAGGGGAGCTTGCGTCAGACATCGCGTAGTCGAAGTAAGACGTGGCCGCGGGCGCAGTCTAGCAGCTGCAGTGAGGACAGCTGCGAAGCCTGCGTGAAACATTGCGTAGTCGAAGCGAGAGGTGGCAGTAGGCACAGTCAAGTAGCAGCAGTCCGGACACCGGGGTAGCGTGCGTCAGATGTCGCGTTGTCGAAGTCAGACGTGGCAGCGGGCAAAGTCAAGCAGCAGCGGTGAGGAAACCTGCGGAACGTGCGTCAGACATCGTGTAGCGAAAGTGAGACGTTGCAGCGGGCACAGTGAAGCAGCAGCAGTGAGGACACCTGGACAGCGTGCGTCAGACATCGTGTAGTCGAAGTGACACGTGACAGCGGGCACAGTCAAGCAGCAGCAGTGAGGACACCTAAGGATGTTGCGTCAGCCAATGTGTAGTCGAGGTGGGACGTGGCAGAGGGCACAGTCATGGAGCAGCAGTGAGGACGCCTGGGCGGCGTGCGTCAGAAGTCGTGTTGTCGAAGTGAGACGGGGCAGCGGGAACAGTCAAGAAGCAGCAGTGACGACAGCTAGAGATGTTGCGTCAGCCATTGTGTAGTGGAGGTTAGACGCGCCACCGGGCACAGTAAAGAAGCAGCCGTGAAGACACCTGCGAAGCATACGTAAGACATCGTGTAGTCGAAGTGAAAGGTGGCAATAGGAAAATTCAAGTAGCAGCAGTCAGGACACTGTGGTTGCATGCGTCAGACGTGGCGTTGTCGAATTGAAACGTGGCAGCGGGCACAGTCAAGCAGCAGCTGCGAGAACACCTAGGGATGTTGCATCAGCCATCGTGTAGTCGAAGTGAGACATGGCAGCACGCACAGTCAAGAAGTAGCAGTGAGGACACATGAGCCGCGTGCGTCAGCCATCGTGTAGTCAAGGTGAGACGTAGCAGCCGGCACAGTCAAGCCGCAGAAGTGAGGACACCAGGGGAGCTTGCGTCAGACATCGTCTAGTCAAAGTAAGACGTGGTCGCGGGCACAGTCTAGCAGCTGCAGTGAGGACAGCTGCGAAGCGTGCGTGAGAGATTGTGTAGTCGAAGTGAGAGGTGGCAGTAGGCACACTCAAGTAGCAGCAGTCAGGACACCGGGGTAGCGTGCGTGAGACGTCGTGTTGTCGAAGTGAGACGTGACAGCGGGCAAAGTCAAGCAGCAGCGGTGAGGAAACCTGGGGAGCGTGCGTCAGACATCGTGTAGCGAAAGTGACACGTGGCAGCGGGCACAGTCAAGCAGGAGCAGAGAGGACACCTAGGGATGTTGCGTCAGCCATCGTGTAGTCGATGTGAGACGTGGCAGCGGGCACAGTCAAGCCGCAGTAGTGAGGACACCTGGAATGCGTTCGTCAGCCATAGTGCAGTCGAGGTGAGACATGGCAGTAGGCACAGTTAAGCAGCAGCAGTGAGGACACCAGGGAACGTTCGTCACACAGGTTATAACCGAGTTGAGACGTGGCAGCGGGCACAGTCAATCAGCAGCAGTAAGGACACCAGGTAACGTTTGTCACAAATGTTATATGCGAGTTGAGACGTGGCAGCGGGCACAGTCAAGCTGCAGAGGTGATGACAGCCGGGGAGCGTGCGTCATGCATCGTGAAGTCGACGTAATGCATGGCAGCGCGTACAGTCAAGGAGCAGCATTGAGGACACATGGGCAGCGTGCGTCAGCCATCGTGTAGCCGAGGTGAGACGTGGCAGTGGGCATAGTCAAGCAGCTGCAGTGAGGACACTTGGCGAGCGTGCGTCAGACGTCGTATAGCGGTGGTGACACGTGGCAGCGGGCTCATTCAAGCAGCAGCAGTGAGGAGAGCTGGGCAGGGTGCGTCAGATATTGTTTTGCCGATGTGAGACGTTGCGGCGGGCACAATCAAGCAGCAGCAGTGAGGGCACCTGGGCAGCGTGCGTCATCCGTCGTGCAGTCGAGGTGAGATGTGGCAGCGGGCACAGTCAAGCAGCAGCAGTGAGTACACTAGGGAACGTTCGTCACACATGTTATGACCGAGTTGAGACAAGGCAGCGGGCACAGTCAAGCAGCAGAGTTGATGACAGCCGGGGAGCGTGCGTCACGCATCGTGTAGTCGAAGTAAGACATGGCAGTGCGCAATGTCAAGGAGCAGCAGTGACGACTCATGGGCCTGCATGTGTCAGCCATCGTGCAGTCGGGGTGAGACGTGCAGCGGGCACAGTCAAGCAGCAGCAGTAAGGACACTTGCGGAGCGTGCGTAAGACATCGTAAAGGCGAGGTGAGACGTGGCAGCGGGCACAGTCAAGCCGCAGCAGGGAGGACACCTGGGTAGCGTGCGTCAGTAATCGTGTAGTCGAGTTGAGACGTGGCAGCTTGCACAGACAAGCTGCAGCAGTGAAGACATCTGGAGAGCGTGCGTCAGACATCGTGCAGTCGAAGTCAGACGTGGCAGCGGGCACTGTCTATCAGCTGGAGTGAGGGCACCTGAAGACAGTGCGTTAGACATCGTGTAGTCGAAGTGAGACGTGGCAGCGGGCACAGTCAAGCAGCAGCGGTGAGGACTTCTGGGGAGCGTGCTTCAGACATTGTGTAGGCGAAGTGAGGCGTTGCAGTGGGCACATTGAAGAAGCTGCAGTGAGGACACCTGGGCAGCGTGCATCAGACATCGTGTAGACGAAGTGAGACGTGGCAGCGGGCACAGTCAAGGCGCAGCAGTGAGGACACCTGGGCAGGGTGCGTCAGACATAGTGTAATCGAGGTGAGACACGGCAGCGGGCACAGTCAAACAGCAGCAGTGAGGGCACCTGGGGAGCGTGCGTCAGACATCGTGTAGTCGAAGTGAGACGTGGCAGCGGGTACAGTGAAGGGGCACCAGGGAGGACACGTGGGCAGAGTGCGTCAGCTATCGTGCAGTTGAGTTGAGACGTGCCAGCGGGCACAGTCAAGCAGCAGCTTTGAGGACACTTGAGAACGTTCGAATCACATGTTACAACCGAGTTGAAAGATGCCAGGGGGCACAGTCATGTAGCAAAGGTGATGACAGCCGGAGAGCGTGCGTCACACATTGTGTTGTCGAAGTGAGACATGACAGCGCGCACAGTCAAGGAGCAGCAGTCAGGACATATGAGCAGCGTGCGTCAACCATCGTGTAGCCGAGGTGAGACGTCGTGAGACATCGTGTAGAGGAATTCAGACGTGGCAGCGGGCGCAGTCAAGCAGCAGCAGTGAGGGCACCTAGGGATGTTGCGTCAGCCATCGTGTAGTCGAGGTGAGACGTGGCAGCGGGCACAGTCAAGCTGCAGCAGAGAGGACCCCAGGGGAGCTTGCGTCAGACATCATGTAGTCGAAGTAAGACGTTGCAGCGGGCACAGTCAAGCAGCTGAATGAGGACATCAGCGAAGGGTGCGTAAGACGTCGTGAAGTCGAAGTGAGAGGTGGCAGTAGGCACACTGAAGTAGCAGCAGTCAGGACACCGGGGTAGCGTGTGTCAGACTTCGTGTTGTCGAAGTGAGACGTGCAGCAGGCACAGTCAAGCAGCAGCGGTGAGGACATCTGGAGAGCGTGCGTCAGACATCGTGCAGTCGAAGTCAGACGTGGCAGCGGGCACTGTCTATCAGCTGGAGTGAGGGCACCTGAAGACAGTGCGTCAGACATCGTGTAGTCGAAGTTAGACGTGGCAGCGGGCACAGTCAAGCAGCGGCGGTGAGGACTCCTGGGGAGCGTGCTTCAGACATTGTGTAGTCAAAGTGAGGCGTTGCAGCGGGCACATTGAAGAAGCAGCAGTGGGGACTCCTGGGCAGCGTGCATCAGCCATCGTGTAGTCGAAGTTGGACATGGCAGAGGGCACAGTCAAGCAGCAGCAGTGAGGGCACCTGGGTAGCGTGCGTATGACATCGCATTGCCGAGCTGAGACGTGGGAGCGGACACAGTCAAGGAGGAGCAGTGAGGACACCTGGGCAGCGTGCATGAGACATCGTGTAGTCGAAGTGAGACGCGGCAGCGGGCATAGTCAAGTCGTTGCAGTGAGGACACCTGGGGAGCATGCGTCAGACATTGCGTAATCGAAGTCAAACGTGGCAGCGCGCACAGACAAGAAGCAGAAGTGAGGACACCTTGGGAGCGTGCATCAGACATCGTGTATTCGACGTCAGACGTGGCAGTGGCCGCAGTCAAGCAGACGCAGTGAGGACACCTAGGGATGTTGCGTCCGCGATCGTGTAGTCCAGGGGAGACGTCGCAGCGGGAACAGTCAAGCAGCAGCAGTGAGGACACCTTAGGAGCATACATCAGACATCGTTTAGTTGAAGTGAGAAGTGGCAGCGGGCACAGTCAAGCGGCAGCAGGGAGCACACCTGGGCAGCGTACGTCAGCCATCGTGCAGTCGAGGTGAGACGTGCCAGCGGGCACAGTCAAGCAGCAGCTTTGATGACACTTGAGAACGTTCGACACACATGTTATAACCGAGTTGAAAGATGGCAGTGGGCACAGTCAAGCAGCAGAGGTGATGACAGCCGGGGAGCGTGCGTCACTCATCGTGTAGTCGAAAAGAGAGGTGGCAGCGCGCACAGTCAAGCAGCAGCAGTGAGGACGCTTGGGCAGCGTGCGTCAGCCATAGTGTAGTCGAAGTGAGACACGGCAGAGGGCACAGCCAAGCAGCAGAAGTGAGGACACCTCGGGAGCATGCGTCAGACATCGTGTAGTTGAAGTGAGACATGGCAGCGGGCACAGTCAAGCAGCTACTGTGAAGACACCTGGACAGCGTGCGCAAGACATCGTATAGCCGAGTTTAGATGTGGCAGCGGGCACAGTCAAGCAGCAGAAGTGAGGACACCTGGGACGCATGCGTCAGCCATCGTGTAGTAGAGGTGAGGCATGGCAGCCGGCACAGTCAATGCGCTGAAGCGAGGATACGAGGGGAGCTTGCGCCCGACGTCGTGTTGTCGATGTGAGAAGACATTGCAGCGGGAACACTCAAACAGTAGCAGTGAGGACACACGGGATGCATACGTCAGCCATGGTGTAGCCGAGGTGAGACGTGGCAGCCGGCACAGTCAAGTAGCAGCAGCGAACACACCTGCGAAGCGTGCGTAAGACATCGCGTAGACGAAGTGAGACGTGGCAGCGGGCACAGTCTAGCAGCAGCAGTGAGGACACCTGGGCAGCGTGCATCAGATATTGTGTAGCCCATGTGAGACGTGGCAGCGGGCACAGTCAAGCAGCAGCAGTGAGGACATCTGGGGAGCGTGCATCAGACATCGTGTAGTCGAAGTGAGACTTGGCAGGGGGCACAGTCAAGCAGAAGCAGTGAGGACACCTGGAATGCATGCGTCAGCCATCGTGTAGTCGTGGTGGGACATGGCAGCCAGCACAGCCAAGCCGCTGAAGTGAGGACAAGAGGGGAGCTTGCGTCAGACATCGCGTAGTCGAAGTAAGACGTGGCCGCGGGCGCAGTCTAGCAGCTGCAGTGAGGACAGCTGCGAAGCCTGCGTGAAACATTGCGTAGTCGAAGCGAGAGGTGGCAGTAGGCACAGTCAAGTAGCAGCAGTCCGGACACCGGGGTAGCGTGCGTCAGATGTCGCGTTGTCGAAGTCAGACGTGGCAGCGGGCAAAGTCAAGCAGCAGCGGTGAGGAAACCTGCGGAACGTGCGTCAGACATCGTGTAGCGAAAGTGAGACGTTGCAGCGGGCACAGTGAAGCAGCAGCAGTGAGGACACCTGGACAGCGTGCGTCAGACATCGTGTAGTCGAAGTGACACGTGACAGCGGGCACAGTCAAGCAGCAGCAGTGAGGACACCTAAGGATGTTGCGTCAGCCAATGTGTAGTCGAGGTGGGACGTGGCAGAGGGCAAAGTCATGGAGCAGCAGTGAGGACGCCTGGGCGGCGTGCGTCAGAAGTCGTGTTGTCGAAGTGAGACGGGGCAGCGGGAACAGTCAAGAAGCAGCAGTGACGACAGCTAGGGATGTTGCGTCAGCCTTTGTGTAGTGGAGGTTAGACGCCCCACCGGGCACAGTAAAGTAGCAGCCGTGAAGACACCTGCGAAGCATACGTAAGACATCGTGTAGTCGAAGTGAAAGGTGGCAATAGGAAAATTCAAGTAGCAGCAGTCAGGACACTGTGGTTGCATGCGTCAGACGTGGCGTTGTCGAATTGAAACGTGGCAGCGGGCACAGTCAAGCAGCAGCCGTGAGAACACCTAGGGATGTTGCATCAGCCATCGTGTAGTCGAAGTGAGACATGGCAGCACGCACAGTCAAGAAGTAGCAGTGAGGACACATGAGCCGCGTGCGTCAGCCATCGTGTAGTCGAGGTGAGACGTAGCAGCCGGCACAGTCAAGCCGCAGAAGTGAGGACACCAGGGGAGCTTGCGTCAGACATCGTCTAGTCAAAGTAAGACGTGGTCGCGGGCACAGTCTAGCAGCTGCAGTGAGGACAGCTGCGAAGCGTGCGTGAGAGATTGTGTAGTCGAAGTGAGAGGTGGCAGTAGGCACACTCAAGTAGCAGCAGTCAGGACACCGGGGTAGCGTGCGTGAGACGTCGTGTTGTCGAAGTGAGACGTGACAGCGGGCAAAGTCAAGCAGCAGCGGTGAGGAAACCTGGGGAGCGTGCGTCAGACATCGTGTAGCGAAAGTGACACGTGGCAGCGGGCACAGTCAAGCAGGAGCAGAGAGGACACCTAGGGATGTTGCGTCAGCCATCGTGTAGTCGATGTGAGACGTGGCAGCGGGCACAGTCAAGCCGCAGTAGTGAGGACACCTGGAATGCGTTCGTCAGCCATAGTGCAGTCGAGGTGAGACATGGCAGTAGGCACAGTTAAGCAGCAGCAGTGAGGACATCAGGGAACGTTCGTCACACAGGTTATAACCGAGTTGAGACATGGCAGCGGGCACAGTCAAGCAGCAGAGGTGATGACAGCGGGGAGCGTGCGTCACGCATCGTGTAGTCGTGAGTGAGGCAGTGAGGCACGTTGCGTCAGCGATCGTGTAGTCGAGGTGAGACGTGGAAGTGGGCGTTGTCAAGGAGCAGAAGTGAGGACAACTGGGCAGGGTGCGTCAGACATCGTGTAATCGAGGTGAGACACGGCAGCGGGCACAGTCAAACAGCAGAAGTGAGGACACAAGGGATGCAGGCGTCCGCCATCCTGTATTCGAGGTGAGACGTCGCAGCGGGAAGTCAAGCAGCAGCAGTGAGGACACCTGGGGAGCGTGCGTCAGACATCGTATAGTCGAAGTGAGACGTGGCAGCGGGCAGAGTCAAGCAGCAGCAGTGAGGACACCAGGGGAGCTTGCGTCAGACATCGTGTAGTCGAAGTGAGACGTTGTAGCAGGCACAGTCAAGCAGCAGCAGTGAGGACACCTGGGGAGCGCGCGTGAGACATCGTATAGCCGAGGTGAGACGTGGCAGCGGGCACATCCAAGTAGCAGCGGTGAGGACACCAGGGGTGCCGACGTCCGATATCGTATAAACGAGGTGAGACGTTGCAGCGGGCACAGTCAAGCAGCAGCAGTGAGGGCACCTGGGCAGCGTGCGTCATCCGTCGTGCAGTCGAGGTGAGACGTGGCAGCGTGCACAGTCAAGCAGCAGCAGTGAGGACACTAGGGAATGTTCGTCACACATGTTATGACCGAGTTGAGACAAGGCAGCGGGCACAGTCAAGCAGCAGAGTTGATGACAGCCGGGGAGCGTGCGTCACGCATCGTGTAGTCGAAGTAAGACATGGCAGTGCGCATAGTCAAGGAGCAACAGTTTGGACTCATGGGCGGCGTGTGTCAGCCATCGTGCAGTCGAGGTGAGACGTGGCAGCGGGCACAGTCAAGCAGCAGCAGTGAGGACACTAGGGAACGTTCGTCACAAATGTTATGACCGAGTTGAGACAAGGCAGCGGGCACACTCCAGCAACAGAGGTGATGACAGCCGGGGAGTGTGCGTCACGCATCATGTATTCGAAGTGAGACATGGTAGCGCGCGCAGTCAAAGAGCAGCAGTGAGGACACATCGGCAGCGTGCGTCAGCCATCGTGTAGCCGAGGTGACACGTGGCAGCGGGCACAGTCAAGCAGCAGCAGTAAGGACACTTGGGGAGCGTGCGTAGGCCATTGTGTAGTCGAGGTGAGAGCGGCAGCGGGCACAGTGAAGCAGCAGCAGTGAGGACACCTGAGCAGCGTGCGTCAGCCATCGTAAAGCCGAGGTGAGACGTGGCAGCGGGCACATTCATGTAGCAGCAGTGAGGACACCTGGGCGACGTGCATCAGATATTGTGAAGCCGATATGAGACGTGGCCGCGGGCACAGTCAAGCCGCAGGAGGGAGGAAACCTGGGTAGCGTGCGTCAGTAATCGTGTCGTCGAGATGAGAGTGGCAGTGGGCACAGTCAAGCAGCAACAGTGAGGACGACTGGGTAGCGTGCGCCAGCCATCTTGTAGTCGAGGTGAGACGTCGCTGTGGGACCAGTCAAGCAGCAGCAGTGAGGACACCTAGATATCGTGCGTTAGACATCGTGTAGTCGAAGTGAGACGTGGCAGCGGGCACAGTCAAGGCGCAGCAGTGAGGACACCTGGGCAGGGTGCGTCAGACATCGTGTAATCGAGGTGAGACATGGCAGCGGTCACAGTCAAACAGCAGCATTGAGGACACCTAGACAGCGTGCGTCAGACATCGTGTAGTCGAAGTGAGACGTGGCAGCGGGCACAGTCAAGCAGCAGCAGTGATGACACCAGGGGAGCTTGCGTCAGACATCGTGTAGTTGAAGTGAGACGTGACAGCTGGCACTGTCAAGCAGCAGCTGTACGGACACCTGCGTTGCATGCGTCAGCCATCGTGTAGTCGAGGTGAGACGCAGCAGCGGGCATAGTCAAACTGCAGCAGTGAGGACACCAGAGGTGCATATGTCAGATATCGTATAAACCAAGTGAGACGTGGCAGCGGGCACAGTCAATCAGCAGCAGTAAGGACACCAGGGAACGTTCGTCACAAATGTTATATGCGAGTTGAGACGTGGCAGCGGGCACAGTCAAGCTGCAGAGGTGATGACAGCCGGGGAGCGTGCGTCATGCATCGTGAAGTCGACGTAATGCATGGCAGCGCGTACAGTCAAGGAGCAGCATTGAGGACACATGGGCAGCGTGCGTCAGCCATCGTGTAGCCGAGGTGAGACGTGGCAGTGGGCATAGTCAAGCAGCTGCAGTGAGGACACTTGGCGAGCGTGCGTCAGACGTCGTATAGCGGTGGTGACACGTGGCAGCGGGCTCATTCAAGCAGCAGCAGTGAGGAGAGCTGGGCAGGGTGCGTCAGATATTGTTTTGCCGATGTGAGACGTTGCGGCGGGCACAATCAAGCAGCAGCAGTGAGGGCACCTGGGCAGCGTGCGTCATCCGTCGTGCAGTCGAGGTGAGATGTGGCAGCGGGCACAGTCAAGCAGCAGCAGTGAGTACACTAGGGAACGTTCGTCACACATGTTATGACCGAGTTGAGACAAGGCAGCGGGCACAGTCAAGCAGCAGAGTTGATGACAGCCGGGGAGCGTGCGTCACGCATCGTGTAGTCGAAGTAAGACATGGCAGTGCGCAATGTCAAGGAGCAGCAGTGACGACTCATGGGCCTGCATGTGTCAGCCATCGTGCAGTCGAGGTGAGACGTGCAGCGGGCACAGTCAAGCAGCAGCAGTAAGGACACTTGCGGAGCGTGCGTAAGACATCGTAAAGGCGAGGTGAGACGTGGCAGCGGGCACAGTCAAGCCGCAGCAGGGAGGACACCTGGGTAGCGTGCGTCAGTAATCGTGTAGTCGAGTTGAGACGTGGCAGCTTGCACAGACAAGCTGCAGCAGTGAAGACATCTGGAGAGCGTGCGTCAGACATCGTGCAGTCGAAGTCAGACGTGGCAGCGGGCACTGTCTATCAGCTGGAGTGAGGGCACCTGAAGACAGTGCGTCAGACATCGTGTAGTCGAAGTGAGACGTGGCAGCGGGCACAGTCAAGCAGCAGCGGTGAGGACTTCTGGGGAGCGTGCTTCAGACATTGTGTAGGCGAAGTGAGGCGTTGCAGTGGGCACATTGAAGAAGCTGCAGTGAGGACACCTGGGCAGCGTGCATCAGACATCGTGTAGACGAAGTGAGACGTGGCAGCGGGCACAGTCAAGGCGCAGCAGTGAGGACACCTGGGCAGGGTGCGTCAGACATAGTGTAATCGAGGTGAGACACGGCAGCGGGCACAGTCAAACAGCAGCAGTGAGGGCACCTGGGCAGCGTGCGTCAGACATCGTGTAGTCGAAGTGAGACGTGGCAGCGGGTACAGTGAAGCGGCAGCAGGGAGGACACGTGGGCAGAGTGCGTCAGCTATCGTGCAGTTGAGTTGAGACGTGCCAGCGGGCACAGTCAAGCAGCAGCTTTGAGGACACTTGAGAACGTTCGAATCACATGTTACAACCGAGTTGAAAGATGCCAGGGGGCACAGTCATGTAGCAAAGGTGATGACAGCCGGGGAGCGTGCGTCACACAGTGTGTTGTCGAAGTGAGACATGACAGCGCGCACAGTCAAGGAGCAGCAGTCAGGACATATGAGCAGCGTGCGTCAACCATCGTGTAGCCGAGGTGAGACGTCGTGAGACATCGTGTAGAGGAATTCAGACGTGGCAGCGGGCGCAGTCAAGCAGCAGCAGTGAGGGCACCTAGGGATGTTGCGTCAGCCATCGTGTAGTCGAGGTGAGACGTGGCAGCGGGCACAGTCAAGCTGCAGCAGAGAGGGACCCCAGGGGAGCTTGCGTCAGACATCATGTAGTCGAAGTAAGACGTTGCAGCGGGCACAGTCAAGCAGCTGAATGAGGACATCAGCGAAGGGTGCGTAAGACGTCGTGCAGTCGAAGTGAGAGGTGGCAGTAGGCACACTGAAGTAGCAGCAGTCAGGACACCGGGGTAGCGTGTGTCAGACTTCGTGTTGTCGAAGTGAGACGTGCAGCAGGCACAGTCAAGCAGCAGCGGTGAGGACACCTGGGGAGCGTGCGTCAGACATCGTGTATTCAAAGTGAGACGTTGCAGCGGGCACTGTCAAGCAGCACCATTGAGGACACCTTGGCAGCGTGCGTCAGCCATCGTGTAGTCGAGGTGAGATGTCGCAGCGGGAAGTCAAGCAGCAGCCGTGAGAACGCCTAGATAGCGTGCGTCAGACATCGTGTAGTCGAAGTGAGAAGTGGCAGAGGGCACAGTCAAGCAGCAGCAGTGAGGACACATGGGCAGCGTGTGGAAGACATTGCATAGCCGAGGTGAGACGTGGTAGCGGGCACAGTCAAGCAGCAACAGTGAGGACACCAGAGGAGCTTGCGTCAGACATCGTGTCGCCGAAGTAAGACATGGCAGCGGGCACAATCAAGCAGCTGAATGAGCACACCAGCGAAGGGTACGTAAGACATCGTGTAGTCGAAGTGAGAGGTGGCAGTAGGCACACTCAAATAGTAGCAGTCAGGACACCGGGGTAGCATGCGTCAGACGTCGTGTTGTCGAAGTGAGAGGTGGCAGCGGGCACAATGAAGCAGCAGCATTGAGGACACCTGGGCAGCGTGCGCCAGCCATCGTGTAGTCAAAGTGAGACGTCGCAGCGGGAACAGTCAAGCAGCACCAGTGAGGACACCAGGGCAGCGTGCGTCAGACATCGTGTAGTCGAAGTGACACGTGGCAGCGGGCACAGTCAAGCAGAAACAGTGAGGACATCCGGGAAGCGTGCGCAGACGTCGTGTAGTGGAATGCAGACGTGGCATCGGGCACAGTCAAGTAGCAGCAGTGAAGACACCTGCGAAGCGTAAGACATCGTGTAGTCGAAGTGAAAGGTGGCAGTAGGCACAGTCAAGTAGCAGCAGTCAGGACACCGGGGTAGCGTGCGTCAGACGTCGTGTAGTAAAGTGGGACGTTGGAGCGGGCACATTCAAGCAGCAGCAGTGAGGACATCTTGGCAGCGTGCGTCAGCCATCGTTTAGTCGAGTTGAGACGTCGCAGCGGGAACTGTCAAGCAGCAGCAGTGAGGTCAGCCGGGGAGTGTGCGGCAGACATCGTGTAGTCGAAGTGAGGCGTGGCAGAGGGCACAGACAAGCAGCTGCAGTGAGGACACATGGGCAGCGTGCGGAAGACAATGTATAGCCGAGGTGAGATGTGGCAGCGAGCACAGTCAAGCAGCAGCAGTGAGGACACCAGGGGAGCTTGCGTCAGACATCGTGTAGTCGAAGTGAGACGTGGCAGTGGGCACAGTCAAGCCGCAGCAGTCAGGACACCAGGGGTGCAGACGTCAGATGTCGTATAAACCAGGTGAGACGTGGCAGCGCGCACAATCAAGCAGCTGCAGTTAGGGCACCTGGGCAGCGTTCGTCAGCCATCGTGCAGCCGAGGTGAGACATGGCAGCGGGCACAGTCAAGCAGTAGCTTTGAGGACACTTGAGAACGTTCGACACACACGTTATAAGCGAGGTGAGAAATGGCAGCGGGCACAGTCAAGCAGCAGAGGTGATGACAGCTAAGGAGCGTGCGTCACACATCGTGTAGACGAAAAGAGATCTGGCAGCACGCATAGTCAAGCAGCACCAGTGAGGAGACATGGGCAGCGTGCGTGAGACATCGTGTAGAAGAGGTGAGAGTGGCAGCGGGTACAGACAAGCAGCAGCAGTGAGGACACCTGGGCAGCGTGCGTCAGCCATGATGTAGTCGAAGTGATATGTGGCAGAGGGCACAGTCAAGCAGCAGCAGTGAGGACACCTGGGGAGCATACGTCAGACATCGTGTAATTGAAGTGAGACGTGGCAGCGCGCACAGTCTAGTAGCTGCAGTGAGTACACATGGGCAGCGTGCGGAAGACATTGTGTAGCTGCGGTGAGAAGTGGCAGAGGACACCGTCAAGCAGCAGCTGTGTGGGCACCAGAGGAGCTTGCGTCAGACATCGTGTAGTCGAAGTGAGACGTGGCAGTGGGCACAGTCAAGCAGCAGCAGTAAAGACACCTAGGATGCATTCGTGAGCCATCCTGTAGTCGAGGTGAGACGTGGCAGCGGCCACAGTGGAGCCGCAGCAGTGAGGACACCAGGGGTGCAGATGTCAGATATCGTATAAACCAGGTGAGACGTGGCAGCGCGCACAGTCAAGCAGCAGCAGTGAGGGCACCTGGGCAGCGTGCGTCAGCCATCGTGCAGCTGAGGTGAGACATCGCAGTGGGAACAGTCAAGCAGCAGCATAGAGGACACCTGGGGAGCGTGCGTCCGACATCGTGTAGTCGAAGCGAGACGTGGCAGCGGGCACAGTCAAGCAGCAGCATTGAGGACACCTAGATAGCGTGCGTCAGACATCGTGTAGTCGAAGTGATACGTGGCAGAGGGCACAGTGAAGCAGCAGAGGTGATGACAGCTGGGGAGCGTGCGTCACACATAGCGATCGTCCCGTGTTCTGGTTGTCCATGTGTCAAAAATTTTTGCGCTATGTATCCCACTCTGAATGTATCCCACCAACACGCCCAAACTTCTTTCCTGCTAAAGGCAAGGTGTATCAGAAAAAAGTGGTGCAACAAGTTTTAGATGAAATGCAGAAATGTTATCTCAGCCAGGGCTAGTATTTAGTGCTAATTCCATGGAACGTACCTCATCTACAGGTACGGGAAATAGAAAAGATAATGATTGCAGCGACAAACGTGCTAAGCAGTAGTCATATGACGACTGCTGTATATGTTACAGAAGTAGCCATTGAAATTATTTGCTATGCTAAAAAAATCTGTATCTTTTATTGTTATTTATTTTATCAGCAGTATTACTGGACTCAGGTAAGTTCATGAAGGCATTAAAAAGTCGCCATTGATTTTTGGGGGGATTGTTCTTGTGTTTTGCAAATTCATTTTCGTAATACGGTCGTTTAGACTTCTTCAGGAAGTTAATCACGATGTTATGATAATTTTATAGCGTGCCGCTAAGCGTACATTAAAAGGATTCTTTTTAGTCTTTTTGTATAAGTTGTATTTTTTTCGCGTAATACTCGGTAAACCTTCCGTTACCCAAGGGTTACTGGGAAACATAAAAAAATGTTCCCTGCATCTGACGGTAGTTGTGTTAGCGCGAACGGCTTCTAGAAAGATGGAACAAAAATTTTGAAGAGCTTGATCGGGATCATTCAGGGAGTCAATTACAGACCAATCAGTATTTGTTACAGCGTTAACAAAACTATCTCGCTCAAAATTGGAGGAGAAGTAGCAAGGCTCGGACTGAGGTATTCCAGCCTGAAATGAGATGAATATTGGAAAATGGTCTGTAATATGAGACGAGAGCTTGGAGACGGCACGACGTTAGTTAGAGCTTGGTCAAGAAGCGTGTTGGTATCATGAGTAGAACACTTAGTAGGAGAGATAATTAATGATTCTGGTCCGAAACCAGCAAAACATTCTGTATAAGCTGTTACACTTCCGCTGTCGACGTCAAGTAAGTTGGCGTTAATATCACCGACAATTAGGACTTGCTTTTTTCAAGAGAAATTTGTTTCAAGACCATGGAGAGTGCATTCAGAAAATCAGGGATAGCTGAAGAAGGGAAGCAGTATACGCAACCAAGAATAAAACATTTACGATTATGAGAATTCAGCTGTAAGTCAGTTTCAATCCATGCCGATTCACAGTGATTTACATTAAGAAAAAGGTCAAGCCTAAAAAAAACTGCCATCTGTTCTCTTGATTTAGTGAAAGAGCCTTGCTCTATAAATGTTTGTTGTCGACTGTGGGGTGTTCGTTAATGTAAATCGGTCTATCGGTACTATCAGAAAAGCCAATTCGGGAGCATCACAGCCGAGTTTTGCGACCCTTGCCTATGCAATATGGGTTGATGTGTAACATAACGTAAAAGTTGTTTTTCATTACTTTTGCTCATGTATATGGTTCTGGTGATTTGCCAAATAAAGATCAGTTGAAGTAAGCGCCTGTGTTGCGTTCTTCTCTCAGTCCTCGTCTTTTGCGCTGTGCACACATGTCGATATTCTTAGCAAACATATTTTCCTCAACCAAACATAAAGATCAACCGATTCCTTTGCTCATACTTAATAGCAGCCACTGTCCAGTAGCATAACGTTTCTGTAGCAGTATTTTCTAGTACGCGTTGCCATGTGCATTTGCTCTGTTGAAATAGCTGATGCGGCATCGGCCTGTCTCTTGCATTGACCTTTGCACCATGGACTATGACAATTAGACTTTTCTTAAAGTTTATGACCTTCAGTGCTTCCAGAGCATAGTGGCTTTTTTACTGAATGCAAGTTTTCCTCTTTCCCATATTTAATTCCTAGTCTCGTCCAGGATTGCGCTTCTTGCTCGATAACCTAGGGTTTTCCGGAAACTACACTGAAGTTATTGACTGCAAAATCTGGTTTTGCTACTGTCCCACCTGGTTGTGGCCGTCATTTTACGTTTCTTGTATGTGGTTGCCAAGTCAGTTGCATTTGGGTAGCAGTCTCTCAAGGTAAGACCCTGCTCCTGCAGTACGCTAATTAGTAGTACGCACCGTAACTACTAATTACGCCCCGTTCGTCCTTTCTTCCTACCGCCGTGGGCAAATTGTTCGTGGCACCTTCTTAGGCAGCCATTTGGCGTGAGCCAAGACGGACATACGTGCTTACATGGTCCGAAGTGTATGAAGTTGATAGCCACATGGGTGGAAAGGGCCGCGAAAGTGGCTGCCGAAGGTGACGCCCACGAAACCGACTTGTCTATATTGACGCAATACGGGGCCCCTAGTTCGAGCTACACGTTTGCATCCCCCGAAAGAAAAGAAACGTGCAGGTTGGAAAGAAGTTACGCTGAATTTCGGGGCAGTTCATGTCGCTGTGTTGGCTGCAGCAAATGATGCCTGTGTAAGCCATTTGCTTCGCAATGCAAGTTGCTTGTCTTCAATGGTGACTGCCAGTGCAAACAGGTGGGACACGCCGCCCGATCTGCTTGCGCTGCTCATTGTCGCTCGTGACTGGTCGGTCAGGAGCGAAGACAAAGGTGAGCCGTTTACGAGCTCGCGTTAATGGTTTCAGCGTATCTCGACATGCTAACTTTGTTTTCATTTCTGCTCTTTTGCGACAATGTGCACTCCTTGTCTTCTGCCAATAAAGTCCCACGTCCTGTTCACTCACTTGTGGCTTGTTTGTATGGGCGTCAGTAGAGCCTCTTTGGTCTCCTGGCAATTAGAACGCACCAGCTACGCGACCGCAAAGACACCGAGGCATGCCGCAAAGCCAGCAGGGTGAATACGGCGCGTACCAGCATTCACTGCCGGTAAAAAGCGGCCATATTAGCTTTTGCTGTCAAAACAATTTAATTTAAGCTTCCTGTTTGAGCCGTTCTGTCTCATTCCTAGATCAGTTCCATACGCTTCCGTTGCTTATTTTTGCACCATTGTGCAAAATACAGTTTCCATTTCTAAACCTGGTTATTTATTCTACGGTAAATGCCTCACCACACTGCTAAAAACGGCAACAGCATCGCCTTTCCTCTCCCAGCATTTCAATGGTTGGCATGATAGACAATTTGCTTGTATTTCTGCGGTATGGTTCGTTCATCTGGTCACGACGAACAATGTGCTATCGGTGCGCGAAAGCTCTGCATGTGCAAGAGGTGTACAAGTAACAAATACATTAGACGTCCTTCGGATGACCCTTGAATGCTCTGTACATCCGTGAGCAGAAGTATGCGGACCACAGGGTCCCTGAATAACAGAATTTCTTTGTGATAAACACTCGTAGACGGAAACTGTCGAATGCAAATTCGCAATGTCCAGTTTGGACTGCAGTCATCAATTTCAAGTTGCATACACAGACCGAAAAGGAAATTAGCTATATCGCGCGATGCCTGGTCCGTATGCTTTTGCTCACGAGCGAAATAGTGGTACATTTTAAAAATGAGAACTAGACGTCGTTATACGTCTCGAATATTTTACCTTTTGTGGTACCTCCAAAGGATATTTGTGGTTTGCTGAGGGTGGTAGTTTCGACTTCATTATTGGCCAAATTTATTCACGTTGTCGATTTCTTTGGCGTCACCGAAGTAATTCATGCCATCTTCATTTTAACGTTGGCCACATAACGCAAACATACGTGCGTACGGTTGTATGCACTCACTGATCACTACAGTCCCGTGATCCCCTAGTACCCATACAGAACCCAAGAATCGCCTCGCACGCCGTAGTAGAAAACGATCCTCTTCAACGTGGTCGTCGTCGTGCTGTTCGCGCACACAAACGCTTCGCACACACAACTGGATTTACATAGGCGCGTTCTTCAACCTTGCATGGCTTCGTTTGTCCTCGTGCTCTTTGCGCACACAAAGGTGTCACACACGCGTCACTCACACAACTCGATTTACACAAACGCGTTGTTTCACCGCGCATCGCTTCGGTTGATCCCGAACACTGCTAGGCGTTGCCTGGGCCATGGGGGTGACTCTGCCTAGGGTCGTTAAAACGGGCGTTTGGGCTAGTTGGTAAGCCATATTAAACAGAAAAGCGCGCATTTTGACAGGGACAAGGAGGGAGACACGACAACAGACAAGCGCTGAATTGCAACTGAAATTTAATGCTTGGAACGAGGAATATATAACAGCTCCAAACGATAAGAAAACAAAAAAATACATTCATAGATTCACCGTCAATCATACATGCCACACTGAACAAGCGAGATGACTGCAATCATCGTATCCCCCCCCCCCCCCCCCCCGCTAAAAATGCCAGTTCTTCAGACAAAATCGATAAGGAGGCGCCACTGACGCATGCGTCTTTTGACCAGGCGATGTGCGCTGCTTCGATGATTTCACGCGTTGGTTGGTTACTATGTTTACTTAAAACCTATGTTGGAGCGAAGTCAGCGTGGCAAGCTTTGCTGTCGCAGTCTCTACAGTGGATGCCAAGATGCCCTTTTACAGTAGTACACATATTGTTGTTGTGCTTCTTCAGGCGTTCATTAAGGCATCTCCTCGTTTGACCGACATAAAGCCTGCCACATGACAAGGGAATGGCGTAGACATTTCCTTGTCAGTTCATCTCTTTACAAGAGAAGGATTGATTGTCATGTTTGATGTAGCACTCTCTTGGAACGAAATCGGTGTTAACCCTTTTGCACATCTTCCCAAGCTTATCCAGCGCCCAGAAAACGACTTTGACACACTCTGTTAGCTATATTTTTTATTCTATGGGAGACATGATGAATGTAAGGCACTACAGTGGTCTTTTCTTTCTTTTTCCTTTTGTGTCATTGAATCTACCCGTTGTCCTTTTCTGTTTTTGCTCAAGCTACTGAAGATAAATTCTGACACTGACACCAACACTGAAAAGTCAGCGCTTGTCCGTGTCGTGTCTCCCTCCTTGTCCCTTTCAAAATACGCGCTGTTCTGTTTAAAATCTGCCTAGGCACTATGGAGGAGGTTTCTTAGCGCGTGTTGCATGGGTTTGTCCCCTGACAAGCCGGAATTGCAGTTTGCGGTCGAGTTTGTTTACGGTCCGCCGCTGGCTGCACGCGTGGTGAGGCAGTAGGCACGGATGTCCCATTTGGTGATCGCTGTGTCTGAAGGAGCAAGGTTCTGACTTTTGTTGTGTAAGTCGCGGGTCGCTTTTTTCGTCGCGACGATAGATCGGATTGTTTACAAGCACTGCTCCAATAGGGCACATGTAACCGGCAAACGGAGGCCTCAGGAGAGCACCTGAGGTTGTAATAAAGCAGGTGGTGGAGGATGTCCGGGGCACCCAAGGGGTATCGGGGGGATCAAAGCTGGAAGCTGGGCGGCCAGTGGGTTGGGGCCACGGAGGCCGAAGCGTGCCAGGGAGTGTTCGCATAAAAAACCGGCTGTCGGGGATAGCGGACAGCCGATCTTACACACCCCTGGCACGCGCAGGCCTCTTTGAGCCGCAACCCATGAACCAGTCCGGCTTCTAGCTTTGGTGTCCCCGTTATCGCTTTGGTGTCCTGGAGGCGCCGCGAATAATGCGAAATAACAACACGTTGTTTCAATGAGTAGAAAAACACGAATCATCATCATCATTATCAGCCTGGTTACGCCCACTGCAGGGCAAAGGCCTCTCCCATACTTCTCCAACAACCCCGGTCATGTACTAATTGTGGCCATGTCGTCCCTGCAAACTTCTTAATCTCATCCGCCCACCTAACTTTCTGCCGCCCCCTGCTACGCTTCCCTTCCCTTGGGATCCAGTCCGTAACCCTTAATGACCATCGGTTATCTTCCCTCCTCATTACATGTCCTGCCCATGCCCATTTCCTTTTTCTTGATTTCAACTAAGATGTCATTAACTCGCGTTTGTTCCCTCACCCAATCAGCTCTTTTCTTATCCCTTAACGTTACACCTATCATTCTTCTTTCCATAGCTCGTGGTGTCGTCCTCAATTTGAGTAGAACCCTCTTAGTAAGCCTCCAGGTTTCTGCCCCGTAGGTGAGTACTGGTAAGACACAGCTATTATATACTTTTCTCTTGAGGGATAACGGCAACCTGCTGTTCATGATTTGGGACTGCCTGTCAAACGCACTCCAGCCCATTCTTATTCTTCTGATTATTTCCGTCTCATGATCCGGATCCGCCGTCACTACCTGCCCTAAGTAGATGTATTCCCTTACGACTTCCAGTGCCTCGCTGCCTATTGTAAATTGCTGTTCTCTCCCGAGACTGTTAAGCATTGCTTTAGTTTTCTGCATATTAATTTTTAGACCCACTCTTCTGCTTTGCCTCTCCAGGTCAGTGAGCATGCATTGCAATTGGTCCCCTGAGTTACTAAGCAAGGCAATATCATCAGCGAATCGCAAGTTACTAAGGTATTCTCCATTAACTTTTATCCCCAATTCTTCCCAATACAGGTCTCTGAATACCTCCTGTAAACACGCTGTGAATAGCATTGGAGATATCGTATCTCCCTGCCTGACGCCTTTCTTTATTGGGATTTTGTTGCTTGCTTGACGTGAAAGGCAAGCTTCCAAAGACAAAGTTTCCTGGCATCGTCTACGGGATTCCATGTGAAGACTGCGACTGCGTATATATCGGCCAGACAGGTAATTTCGAACAGCGGTTGAAACAGCATGTCAACGATGTGAAAAAGAAAAAAGTCGCTTCAAACGCCTTGGCCGAACATGCAGGTGACTTAGGCCACAGGATTGATTGGCATAACGCCAACATATTAGAAAAAGAAAGAAATTTGACTTCAAGACACCAGTTGGAATCCCTCCTAATCCAAATGACAGATAGCACCCTCAACCGGAATGACGGAACCCTCCCCCTCCCCCCCCCCCCATCTACACGCGCTGCTTACTGCTTACGTCATATTTTAAAGCCATATAAACATTGTATCGATGGCACGTCCTTGATTTCATTCTGACAAGGCTCCCGTCAGGGGAGTTTACCCTTCTTCATGATGCCGCCCGACCAGACGGGCTTCCGTCAAAACGTCGACTTCACATTTGCACTTATATTAGTTTTCGCGGGTTTTCGTTTGTACTCAAGGAGATCACAAGCGCGCATTCGCAACTGCTAAATTACAAGTATTGCAGGTTCGGCGGCAAACAGGACGTCAATAGGTTTCCCGCGCGAAGTGTTCAAACAATGTCTAACTGATCGCAAGCAGAAGATTACCCTGTAGCTTAAGGGAGTCATCGTATAAGCGCTTTTAAACCAACGAGTAAGGGCGCTTCCAAGGTCGCATATTTTAGGCGTGGCTCAGAACTATTGTTTGGCGGCCCTTCTCACCACTGAGAATTTGCCTTTGAGCGAAAGTCTCAGTCAATGCACCCTCCTCATATCCGACGTCTCAGTCTTGCGCGGCGCATCAATACCAGGTCGATCTCGTTCGGAAAGACTTCTCGGATGCTCAGTAATGTGGAAAGTTGGGCTAGTTGGTGATTAATCATCATACTTTGCTGGTGAAGCAGCGCACTGCATTAGACAGGGAGCCGAGACCGTGAGTTGTTTGGCGTACCACCTTGAACACGCTACAGGTGAATTCCCGGTGAGGGCTGAAAGTTTTTATTTGTTCTCATTTTCTTTTCTTCCGCTCTACATTTAGGTATTGTTCAAGTTTGCCGAAAATGTGTCGTATATATTTAGCCGCGTTCATGGCCGCATGTGCACGGGTGACTCCGAAGCCACGATGTTGGAACCGTTGACTACGCCGTCTCACCTTCGCACGTGCGACTGCGGAACTACGAGGCCGGAGTTAAGCTTAAGTCAGGCGCTACCTCCAGCTGTTTACCTGTCCCTTTCCAATGAGAGCTCAGCATGGCCTAGGTTAAGTCAGAAAAAGCAACCGGCGTCCTTAGAATTCAAACAACTATTACTATTTGTCCTATAAAAGATGACAGTGAAGATGACTCCAACACTTGAAAGGAGTCTTTATATCAAAAATAAACTACGAACAATGTTGACGCTCTGCCGTAACGCCCTCTTCTTGCGCCGAGTCGTGGTCTATCCCGGAAGCGCCGGGAGCAGCCGGTGAAAACACCGAATGGTTATTGTCCAAGGCGCATCCGCTTGTTTTCTTCGCGGGTGCTTTGTCATTTTTACACCTTTTCCTTTTGTTTCTGTGCTTCGGTGTCCTCTTCTTCAGGTACTGTGGTTGGAAGAATCGTGGGAACAGCCTTTTCTGATAGCAGTGGCTTCTCACGAGGAATGCGCACCTCTTTGCCGTCTGTATAAGGTGCACGAAGTCCCTAATTATGAATCGCGGTTCGAAGTGCAACACACAGACCGCGCAAGGTTCATCCAGTGTCTTATCTGCATGGTGGAGGTTCCTCTCCCATTCCTTTCGCCGTTCTTCATCACGTGCAACGCTGACAAAAGACGCCTTTGGTGCGTCTCTCACACGATTTTAGCCAGTTCTGCACCCGGGTGCAAAGTAATAATTTCCACGGCGGCTTGCCATTCTTACTCACTCACATTGAGCGAAGCGTCAAGCACAGAGGACACTGGTGAAAACGCCGGCGGCACGTGCACTCGACAGCGCGTCTTTCCAACAGAACACGCGTAGAATAAAGAACCAACTGAAGCGCACTCCGCATGAAGCGAGAGGGAACTTTTCAGGAGAAACAGGCGGCAGCGCCTCTGGCGTGCGCCAGAGCAGTCGACGCTGAGTGCGCCACGGCGACGCGGCGCAGGGATGCGGCAGTCAGCACACTGCTCCTATTCACTGTAGTCTCGGTCGTGGGTTCGTTATGCCAGTTGTGCGTCATTCTAAGCCGTTCTGTACATTTATACTGGATATCAACTCAAGTAATTTAGCTGTTCTGATGGTGTTTGCCGTGTGTTTTGCATCAGTGCTTCCTGACATCGGCTTCATTGCTTGTGTTCGGCGACGGCTTACTACCACAATGGCGGAACCTGTGTTCGCCACCTTCGTGTTTCGGTGCGTCTTTGTACGTCGCCCGTTCGGAGAACACTTTTTCCTTTGAGTGAAAGACATTGCACTTCGTTTTTCGTCAACAATTTGAATATTTTTAGGTGTTACCCGCGACAATTCTTGATGGATGGGCTCTTCTGTCCTGCAGGTTTTCGTCATCTTTACTTTTATACGAGGGTTCTGCTTGTGCTCAGCATTTCATCACTACCACGCTCCACGACTTCCGCAACACCAGTCAGAACTTTGCCCGGCTTGTAATTCTTTGTGGTTATTGTAACACGAACTAACCGAAGGGAGTGCATTCGAAAACGACGCGCTGGCATTAATCCTGAACCAGACTAAACTCGCCCTATTTTGTGTCCTTTTGTTCTTACATGGGTTACAGCGTCGCGTGCGCGCGTGTGTGTGTCAGTGACTATGCAGCTTGTAGCATTCTCACTCTGTAGCAAAACAAAAATATAACTGCAATGTTTACTTCGTCTATACAATTACAAATGCAATCATCTGCTGAAGTACAAATTTCACTTGTGTTTTGTTCTAAATAAGCAGCAAAAGCTTTAGCCTAGTAGGTGCTTCATCTGGGAGCGCAATCACGACTGCTTGGCATTTATTAATGAATGACTGTCTGGGTCACCTCATTTGTAATTGCAAATCTGTCTTTCAACTGACTTGATGCTCTCTTATTTTGTTCCTTTCACTCCATAGATGGCTGGACATCCTTCTTGTACCTTGGCACTAGCTGGACAACGGGACCTCATCATGATCAGTGTACTGTATCCTGTCTGGTATTCCCAGTGCGTTCTATATGGGTTAGTGCCAGGGAGCGCTTCGTGGTAAAATGGCTAGTTGGTGTCTCACAAACGGGCATGTTTTTGCACTGGTCCCGTATAAGCTGCCACTGTTACAACCAATTTCTCAGTGCCAGTGTACATACACAGTTCTACTATTAATTAGTTTCCCTAAGCCTTACAAAATTTACCTGTAGGTACTAGTCACTACTATGCAAGAACTCACAAATTAACTCTGTTGTGTCATATGAGTATTCCATACATCAGTAAAAGTTTGATACAACAGTGTACATTACACCTTGCTTCCCTAATGCACAAACGTATTCGAGTCAGTATGCGATTAGTTCTGTATTCTAAATGTTTTCTGTGTTATTTAGTTTCTTTACAGGAATTTACTGTACACCATCAGCAATAAGTCTAATTTAGGATTTATGTGTGCTGTAAAAGGTATAATACATGGGCCGAGGCTTCCATACAAGGACGAACTTCAATTTCGTTCCACCACCGTCAGCACTTAGCTTGCGCTTGCGCAATGAATCACATCAGGTAGCTTGTTCCAGACTGTTTTTTAACCTTATTATGAGGAGATCACACAGTGATGTGTAGAGGCGCCTGCGTGTGATTGTGCTGCAACATATGTGCGTGTGGAACAGGCATGATGTTGAGGGTTCCAGCAGTTCGAAAAGGTGCTTTTAAAATTTTGTCATAACTATAATTTTACCTGTGCAGTTTTTGTCACCTATTTCAATATCATTAAAGGTGTTATCAGAATTCAGCAATATATTTGCCCTCGCCCATTAACCTGCCACATTTGACTTTTCACTACGTGGGAAATTATTCAGCATGTACCATTACTTGAATACCCCTTTTTGTGTGCAGTAGCCTGTCAGTAGCCTTTGCATGTCAATGTAGATGCTCAGAATTACCTGAGAAAATAGATGCACTGATGAATTTATACCTACATGAATCACTTTGCACTTTCTTGCAGAAACAGCATGTAAACACTTCCAAGACAGTGGGCAATGATATCGTTGGATCACATCATGAGATACTTTCAATTTTGTATGACGCATCATCCAAGGTGATGCATCATTTGTGTGAGGCATTGCCCTAAGCCAATTAGGGTCACATGAAAATATATCAACACAAGTGATTGATCCAGCTAAGAGCGTTTCTTTGGAACACTACTTTATCACCAGTGCTCTTTTGCATGCTACCTGCTTATTCTGTACTGCGTCATGTTTAAGTTTGAAAAAAGGCAACAGCTAGGCAGTGCAAAATACCAAACTTGCTTTTAGTTTAGCAATATGAAACGCTATTTAACTTTTAAATTAAGTTGGTACATCATTTACCTGCAGAGTGGATTACTGTTTTAAACTGATTATATTTTACGGGAAGCTTCTCAGACTTGCTTGACAAGTTGTAGGTGGTTTGTAAGTGGTCAGACTTGTTTGACAAGTTGTAAGTGACAAGTTGATCTGACTAGGAGAGTGGTGAGCAGTAAATTTATTACTCGGGTGAAAGCGATTGAAATGGCAAATTAAGTCGGTTGAGGCGCTTGTGCCGTATTCCCTTATTTAAATATGTCGTCAGTGAAACGAAGATATGTGTGGGGTATTAAATGGTAGGATTTCAGCAGGTCTGGTCAAGCTGTCCCGCGAAGATGTTCGCATACGTGGGAGTGAATGGCGTACCCATGCTAGTGCCGAAAGCTTGCAGGTATTGAATAGAATCGAGTTCGATATAGTTTAGCGTGAGAACTAACCTAAGGAGCGACAAGTAAACTTCAGGAGCTTGCGCTTGGGGATTGATTGCGAGGGATCTAGAAACGGCTTTTATTCCTTCACTCATGGGAATGTTAGCGTAAAGGGCAGAAACATCCAAAGTGACTAGAATAGTGCGGTCAGAAATGATTTGGTTGGCGTTCATGCCGTCGATAATTCGAAGAATGTGCGGCATGTCTTGTACGAAAGATGGGAGGGTGGTGGGGATGTTTGACAGGTGGTGAGTTAAGAATTTAGCTAGTGACTCAGTAGGTCTGTTGTTATTAGACACAATAGGCCTACCTAAGATTTCTGCGGTGAATATTTCTCCCACGGGAACTTTATGTATTTTAGGAAGAAGATAAAAGCGGCAAGCTTTTTTGTTCTTGGGAATCATGAAGTGATGTCCAGATCGCGTGATTATTTCCCTGGACAGGAGCTCCGCTATTGTGTTTATCACAATATTGCAGTAATCTGAAGTAGGGTTAGAGTCGAGTTTTCTGTAATGGATGTGGTTGCTAGTTAGTTCAGAGGCCTCATTCTTCTTTCTTTGTATAGTACGTATTTGTATCTTTGGGTACGTATTCGTTTACTGCGTTGTTTGTCGGACAAAACATTAGACCACGTTTCAGGAGACCAACTTCTACGGGGTTTAGACTCTGGGATATGTCTACTACATTGCTGCAGTGCTCTGAATGCTCGCTTGTAGGGCTGTCGGTGGAGCTACGTGCTGCAGGGGTTACATTAGTTTCTTTGGGTGGATCTGCAGCTCTAGAATCTATGCGCTAAGCTAAATTACAAGCTATAGGCAACAACACTTAGTTTGATTTCTTGGCGTATTCTCCCCCCTTTTTTTTCCTTTCCTTTCCTTTTTTTTTCTTTTTTCAGCCGGCGTGTCAGACGCCGTTGACACGCCGGCTAACACGCGTGCGTTGACAGACCGGGGGGGGGGGGAGGGGGGGTGTGTGACCCTGGCCTTGGCCTTTAGCACAGCATTCCTTTACTCTCAATTCGACACGCTAACACACCTTCCCTCGTTGCCGCCCCCTCGCCTTACACTCTCTCCCCTTTGAACCCCATCCATATATACCGTGGCGATGAAATCATACGTCACCTTGAAGAAGACAAGTCCACTTGTCGAAACGTTGGTCCCTGCTTTCACCTTGTTCTCGTTTTAAGCTCATCGTCTTGAATTTCCATCTCCCGTATTTCCCGTGTTTTCCTTGGATTTCTAACGACGGAAGATGAGGGAATAAGGTGAGCGCCCTCTGCTTTCCTTGTCACACGTAGCACTAATTGGCGACAGTCCCTACAAGTACATGCACGAACACTTCCCACCAGGGCAGCACTCAGCACACATTAGCTTTAAGAGCGGCGCCACAATACACACCATCCGAGACCTCATTGCTGCAGCACCACAGCACAGCACACATTTTGTCATTCACTGCGCGACTAATGACCTTAACCACGACACCAGTGACAACACAGTTGAGGCCATGAAAACGATCATAAACGATTTCCACACCAACAGGCCAAACGCAGAGATCACCCTGACAACAGTACTTCCCAGGATCGCAAACAAACACAGGCCACTTCTTCAACAATCAGCGACACTCCTAGCTCACGCACTAGGGACACGTAAGCTCAATGATTTTCTTCTTCATATTGGGAACCAACACGAAAACGTCGATGTCATCCACCACGCTGAAATGCACCAGGACCCCGACATTCTGCTCGCCCGGGACGCACTACACCCCAATTTTTTTGACGTCAAAGTAATGGCTAACAACATAACGTACAGGCTCAGGAACTCTTTTAGATCGATGGAACCTACAACACCAATCAATCTTGCGTCCCAGTTAGCTTCAACACAGAAACACACCCCTGAAATTTCCCACACCAGCTCGCACGCACGTTCCACCGAAGCTAGAACCCAAGAAGCATCTACACAGACGGTGGACGCGGAACCAACACCACCATTACAACACCCGCTGATACGGAAGCCTTCACCACCTGCGAAGCCTTCACGCAAACACACTAACAAGCAAACCGATACGCAGACAGACATCGGTGCAGGCTTCGACAAGAAAATTAAGCGTAAAAAGACACCACCTGAAGCTTTTTCACCCCGGAGGTCTGCCCGAACCAAACAGAAATGACTACCACGCACTAGGGATAGCACGCGCAACAACAAATCTCGCCCTTTCCTCCAATCCCGCAAACTCGTCGCCAAATAAAAAAAAAATTACAGATTTCACCTAAAAACTTTCACTAGCTGCATTAAACAGAGGAAAATCCCAAAAGGTCTCAGAATTAAGGTTAGATGCGCCCTCGGTTCTTTACCCTCCAGGCTATTATTAACGTGGAATGCTCTCCTAGAAAATGCATCGCTCTCCCTTATTGGCATTCTCGAAGAACACTGCAAAGAACAACTTATGATAATCTCTGATCAACTCGACCACATAAAGTTAACTGAACCGGAAAGAAGAGAACTTAAACAATTCGTCCACACTAAGGAGGAAAAATTACTAGATAAATACCAGCGCAAAGATACTAGAGCTGCAGATGCACCCAAAGAAACTAATGTAACCCCTGCAGCACGTAGCTCCCCCGACAGTCCTATAGGCGAGCACCCAGAGCACTGCAGCAATGTAGTAGACATATCGCAGAGTCGAAGCCCCGAAGAAGTTGATCTCCTGAAACGTGGTCTAACGTTTTGTCTGACGAACAACGCAGTAAACGAATACAAACTCCACAAAGATATAACAGAGTTTTCACGACGCATGCGCATCAAGGAGTTATTTTTCGGTAAACCAGATGTAGGAAAAGAAGGTAGAGACTCTCTTAGAACACCTAGCACGTGGACACCGAAAACCGAACAGTGCCCAGACCTCGATTTATAATTAAAACTGATATCAAAGGAAATTCCAGTGTCAACGCGGCATTGCCGGAAACGCGAAAATTTGACCCCCGCTCAACACCAAATCCTTAAAGAACTTGCGAAAAGGAATGATATTGTAATAAAACCAGCAGACAAAGGTGGCAGCATCGTAATCTGGCCTATAGAAAATTACAAGAATGAGGCCTCTAAACAACTAAGCAACCACATCCATTACAGAAAACTCGACTCTAACCCTACTTCAGATTACAGCAATATTGTGATAAACACAATAGCGGAGCTCCTGTCCAGGGAACTAATCACGCAATCTGAATATCACTTCATGATGCCCAAGAACAAGAATGCTTGCCGCTTTTATCTTCTTCCTAAAATACATAAAGTTCCCGTCGAAGAAATATTCACCGCAGAAATCTCAGGTAGGCCTATTGTGTCAAATAACAGCACACCTACTGAGTCACTATCTAAATTCTTAAATCACCACCCGTCAAACATCACCACCACCCTCCCACCTTTCTTTCAAGACACGCTGCACTTTCTTCGAATTATCGACCGCATCGGCGCCAACCAAATCCATTTCGACCGCGCTATTCTAGTCACTTTGGATGTTTCTGCCCTTTACACCAACATTCCCATGAGTAAAGGAATAAAAGCCGTTCCTAGATCCCTCGCAATCAATCCCCAAGCGCACGCTCCTGAAGTTTACTTATCGCTCCTTAGGTTCGTTCTCACGCTCAACTATTTCGAATTCGATTCTGTGCACTACCTGCAAATTTTCGGCACTAGCATGGGTACGCCATTCACTCCCCCGTATGCGAACATTTTCATGGGACAGCTTGAAGCAGAGCTGTCGAAATCCTAACATTTAATACCCCACACCTATCTTCGTTTCACTGACGACATATTTAAATAAGGGAATATGGCACAAGCGCCTTAACCGACTTAATTAGCCATTTCAATCGCTTTCACCCGAGTAATAAATTTACTGCTCACCACTCTCCTAGTCAGATAAACTTCCTGGACACGACGGTCTACATAAAAAACGGAAAACTGGGAACGACACTTTACCGGAAGCCTACAGATAGCCAGAAATATTTAGACTACAACAGTCATCACCCGCGACATTGCAAGCAAGGAATTTTTGACGGACAAGCGAAACGAATAAGAAGAATCTGCAGCGAAAACCACGATTATGTCCACCACCCAAATGACCTTAAAACAACGCAGCAGAAAGGAACTATCCCCAAGTTGCTCTCGATAGAGCTTATGCCGCGTCAAAATTGGAGAGACAGTCGGAACTGGCGAAGAAACAGCCCACACTAGAATCTGACAGACCGCCGGCCTTCATAACAAAATATTCTAATGCACTCCCAAATATAAACAACATCATAAGAAAATACCACCCAATATTATCTAGTAACGAGCGTCTGAGAAAAGCGTTCCCGGATGTTCACAGGGTTACCGATCACCGAAACAGGAACTTTAAAGTTATGTTAGTGCACGCAAAAGTCAGCCAACAGCATTGCCCCGTAATAAAAGCATGTTGTCGCCCCAGGTACAAAACCTGCAGGCACCTTCAAAGTGACATTAAAATTAAAAGCACCGCAAATAGTTGTACACATGAAGTCAAATCTAGCTTCGCTTTACAAATTCGGATGTGATTTATACGCTTGAATGTTTATACTGTAAAAAAAAACATATCGTTTAAACAGGACAATCAATGAACGTCCGATTAAACGGACATCGCGTGGGCACAGCTAGAAAGCTTCCCAAAGCCGTCGCCGAGCATTTCAACCAACCAGATCATAACTTTCATGAACTTAACCTCTACATCTTAAAGTCAAATTTCCGGTTTGAACAAGAAAGAAAATACAGATAATCATACCTTATCCATACGCTCAAGACATTGCAACGAATAGGCATAAACGTTTCAAAGGGAGCTTTAGAATCTATTCGCTATGCTGAATTTCAAGCTATAGATAACAACACTTAGTTTAATTTCTTGGCGTATCCCCCTTTTTTTTCCTTGCCTTTCCTTTTTTTCGGTTTTTCCTTTTTTCAGCTGGCGTGTCAGACGCGGTTGGCATGCCGGCTAACACGCGTGCATTGACAGACCGGGAGGGGGGGTGACCCTGGCCTTGGCCTTGTGCACAGTGTTCCTTTACTGCTTAAATGATATTGCGCGACATAAAAACGACACGGACGTGAAAGAAGACGACACACCAAGTTTGCGCTTGGTGCGTCGTCTTCTTTCACGTCCGTGTCGTTTTTATGTCGCGCAATATCATTTAAGCAATGGATTACCAACTTGCCCGGAATGCTGCTCTCATTAAGTTCCTTTACTCTCAATTCAACACGCTAACACACCTTCCCTCGTTGCCACACCCACCCGCCTTACACCCTCTACCCGTTTAGAAGAACCCCACCTATATATACCGTGGCGAGGAAAGCATACGTCGCCTTGAAGAAGACAAGTCCACTTGTCGAAACGTTGGCCCCTGCTTTCACCTTGTTCTCGTTTTAAGCTCATCATCTCGAATTTCCATCTCCCGTATTTCTCGTGTTTTCCCAGAAACTTGTTTGACAGGTTGATAAGTGGCTTTTTAGCCACAAAATACCATATATTATTTTAAAGGCTGACTTTGACTCTGCTATGCAATTTAATGACTATATGCCAGGAAATACTTAAGCGCACATACCTTAAGCGTACATGCATACATGCCTTAAGATACCCGTAATTTAAGGGAAAGGAGTGCCTATATTTATTTTTAATGTGAGCCAAACTTCTTAGTTCGCACATATTGCTAATTGAAGTCCTAATTTCAACATTCCAGTTTCCTCCCTCTCCTTTTTTCCCTCTTCTGTACAGGTATGGCTTGCCTATGTCTACAAGAACCTTCATGCATGGCCTGTGGCAGCAAGCTTTTGTGGGCAGCCAGTGCTCTCCTACGAAAGCTGGCCTGCTCTGGCAGTGGTGGCAAACATCTTCATGATTTATCTACGATCACCTTTGCTGCTATTTGTCACTCTTGTTAATTACACTTTCTGCATCTTTTCTAATTTCATAGGTAATAAAGTATGACCATGTGACATGGTGGGAAGTAGATGTCTTGCTGCATTTTCGCTTGCAATCATCTTTTATGCATGAACAACTCATCGTACAGTGTATGAAAAAATAACAGCATATTATGATTTACCTTTCAGTTCCGGTAACACGCAACGTGCAAGGAATTCACTAATGAATGGTGTGCCGAAGAACTGGACATTATTTCTGTGTGATGCTGTGGAAGAATGTGGCGTTACCTTACAAGGGGCACCCACAAAGCAAGTTTCAATTTACTTTTAAATGAAGCATGGACATCAGATACAATATATTTATAATGCCAGTTAGAGTGGTTCGCAGAGTGTTTTCTCAGGTGTGTACTATCCTTCATTTCTTAATTCATTGCAGCACAGCGTTGTCTTTCGTATACTGGTGTCAGGCTATTGTGCCCCCTGTAGCTGAAACCAGGATGTAATTTTTGCCTGAACTGCAGCATCACTGACAAAATGTTTCCCTGCTAGAAACTATTTCATGGAGACCCAGCAGGGCGAAGTTTTGTCAATAATGACGTGTTTCATGCAGAGATGTTCTTGTTTAGGTCAATGGGCGAACATTGGCATGATATCAGCATACAATACATATCTTGTTTTATTTGTAAAATAATTCTGACAGGCTGACTTAAATTGATTGGTCTAAGTAAAAATCACTAATTTACCAATTAGACTGCACTACACTATTTTCACGGTTCACATCTGGAAAAACTACCTGTGCATCACTCTATCTGACAATATAAACTTTTTTTCATGTCCGTGCCTCATTTAAAACGAATTGTAACTGTGGAAAATCTCGGCGTTGCTGTAACCGCTGCCGCAAAAATTTGAAAGTATGTTTAAAAGAAGTCTTCAGTTGTTCTTGTCAAGTTGTCCATTAGCCAACTTTTAGCGTAACGTTAGCACGGTTTACTGAAGTACTTCTAGACGTCCATGGCTACAAAATGTCTTGATCAAGACAGCTACTAGACTTTTGAATTAGCCGATCAAGACATCTTTTAGACATTAAATAGCTGTTTGCGTGTTTTGTGGGTAGGAGGTCCTGGAGACGCTACTGCGGAGATATTTCAACATATTGAGCCTATTGCTGTTTAATGTATGGATAGCTGCCTTCATAAAGAGCTCGAGAAACTGCACAGTAGAATCTGTGGGCTCGTACTACCACTGCCTTTACTGCACAAGTTGGTGCTCCCAGTCTTGACAGGTAACACTTAAGCAATCTCTCATGCACGTTTTTGCTCCAAAGCTACAGTTACTAACTAAAGTAGCTCCCACACAAGATTCTGTAACTCTAGACCTACTGCAAAGACACATGCAGTACTACAAGTCTGGCATGGAGTCCACATAACATGTGCACAACTTCAAATTTCGTAGGCAACAGATAACTGGTAACCTGTTAAAGTAACAGAATGGATGCAAAGGAAAATTCACCTAAGGTCTTTGACAGGAAAATCACGTGTTGTGATGAGATAAGTGAATAACTATCGCATTTGCTCCATTGACTCAAAGCTGGCAGGGGTATTGCATTTGACTTGATTGAAACGACCTGCAGCATGGCATGGTAACTTTGGGAGCCTTTACAAGGGCACGCTCTCTGCATTACACATATATGTGCATCCCTATACAGATCGGGATGTATGTTGCTCTGACCAACTGTTTTTATTCAAGAAAGGCGACTTTGTGGTTCAGCACACATCATATGCTGGCAAACTTACTCATGAGTCCACTCCCCCAGATCGTCCCATGAGTCTGAGTGAGCCCAGCTGAGCAGTATTTTGGCGAGTTTGAGCCTGATTGAGCCCGGCTGAGTAGAATGAGTTCACGTGAGCAGCTAAGTATAATTTTGGCGAGTCTGAGTGAGTTCCGATTGTTTTGTCAACATATATATGGTCCATGTACTTTTGAAATTCAGTTACGACACTAGCGCATAAGTTGAAAATTACGCTTCTCGCCAACTGAAGAAATAAGCATAGAGCTAGAGAAGAGCGATACGCCCTAATGATGCACCGTGCCGCGCGGAATCCGTGTGTGCAGCGAGCCCGTGGATGGGTGCGTGTTTGGCAAATCAAGGGAGTTTCCAGCCATCCACAGATAATTTCCATAATACCTTTCTCTCTAGTGTATTATTGCGATAGCAATTATTTGGACACCCTAGGCGAATTTTCGCCGTAGCCCTGATGTTCGGTGTCCAAGTGCGATAAAAATTATAGTGCCCCGCTGCATCCCACATGCTGGGGTTAATTGCGAATGAAAGGGTGAGCCGAAAAGGATGGTAGCTCTATGCGCGCCCTCCACGTCCCGTGGTCAAGCGCGCGCGAGGAGAGCGCGCGTCTCTTGCCTGGCAGTGCCCGTGCATGGACGCGCAGCTGAGCGCACACATGGCCCGTGACCTGCACGGAGGCACGTGCAGGTCATAGGCTTGAAACAGTGGCACTGGTGTCGACATTCACCGAATTTCTTTCTTTTTCTGACACTGAGGCAGCCAGCACACCTCGAACAGCCACCTTCACTGCGGGTGTATCAGCAGATTCCTCTTGTACATATGCTCATAATAAACTGCAGTAAACTTGAACTTAATAAACTTGAAGGCAAATGGGACATTGATGCATTGCTTTTTTGAACACTTAGTGTACACATACATGTTATACTTTTCAGTGCTACGGAGCGAATTTTCAAGCTTCTATCTATATTTTGCACCTTTAGTTACGTATGTGTTGTGTGGCCCTCAATCCAGTTCATGTTGTAGCAGCTGCTTTGTCTGTGTATTGCACATTGATATCCACATGTGCAAAAGACCTATACTTCTCTCACATATGCAAAATAAGGCTCTATGTAGTTCTCAATGTTACAATAAAATAAAATTAAACAATCTGATCGTGGAATTGCGTTTATTACCGTAATTCCTATGACAGTTATTGACAAGTTGACGACTTGAACAGGTCAATCCGTCATGGGAAGGAATGGTATGTATACATACAGAAAAAAAGGGGTATGCGTGTGTTTTTGAAGGGGGGGGGGTATAGGATTAGGGCGGTACGAAAAAACGTACCAACACCGTCCTCTAGACCCATTGCTTTAAGGTACCGTAACAAATCGTATTATGCATAAAGTTCATACAACCAACTCTGATATTACTACTCTCGCCAGACGACGCGAACGACATTTGCCATGACTTGTATTCGCGACTGCACCGGATGCTCTCCATATTAGTCTGGTTAATCTTGCTCACTGCACCGAGGCAAAAGAACAATCATGGGGGCAGGTGCTTTTAAAGTATTCCGACCTTGTGAGGCACCGCTGCGCGTGCCAGAGTAGCTGTCCGGGCGAACACTCCCTGGTACACACCTGCCTCGGCGACCCCAACCTACGCACCGTTCTGCTTCGAGCTTTGATCCCCCCACTGTCCCTTGGGTTCCCTGGTGTTCCTGCGCCGCCTGCTTTATTATAATGTCAGGTGCTCTCCTGAGACTTCCGTTTGTCGGTTACATGTGCCCTACCAGATGGATCAGCACTTGTAATAAAAAAAAACGATCTATTGTCGCGACGTGAGCTCGCGACAGCGGCTTCTGCAACATACCACGCCCGTGCGAAGAGAATTACAGAACGCCAACGAGGAATCTGACCGCAGCTTCGAGCTCCAAACTCGTAACCTCGTCGAGTGACACTCCTGCAACAGGCGTGACCGCTGAAAACCGCATACCGCCGGAAACTTCAACAGGACCATCCTTCGGTTGTATAACTGCCACCTGCACGGCCAACATCGACCACACCCACACCATCCCCGAACATAGAATAACACACGGCTGCACGCACACCACATCCCCACACTACAAGCGAGACGCCATGTTGCTACGCTGCTACGGTTGCCAGATTAAAACTGACTGCTGTCACCAAATCTAGCAAGCGTCTCAGGAGCTGGCAACCTCGGCGCGTAGCAACATGGCGGCGCTCTTGCGGAAGAGCACATCATAATTGGATTTCTGCGCTCTTTCTGCGCATGCGCCAGGAGCAGTGGTTGCACGAGAGAAATATGGGTACTTTTGGTCCTTGAGATTTTTCTTCGCCTACGTTCTACGGGGAAGAAAGTTGTTAGCTCAGTTCGTCCCTAGCCGAGCTGGCAACACAAACGACAGAATGCGCGGCAGGCAAGGCGAAGAAGCAGTGTCCAAGATGAGTTTGTTGCTATATTATTGCGACGGTAGCATATTAAATTTTTTTTACAGTCGCAGGGGTTACGTTTGGAAGTGAGGTGTCTTCTTGGATGACTTTAGTGGCAAAGCATTACATCGTGCTGATGCATTGTTCATTAGTGTCGTTGAGCAAGGTCAGCATTCCGCACACTACAGGCGATTCGCGGGAACGGAAACAGTTTATGAAGTCGACTGCTGTGCCGATGCGAGTTGGTTGCTTTTTTTGTTTTTAGCGGCGGTTTCATAATATATTTTATAGTCGCAGGGGCATACGTTTGGACGTGAGGCGTTTTCTCGGATGACTTTAATGGCAAAGCATTACGTCGTACCGATGTGTTGTTCATTAGTGTCGTTGAGCATACCCCACACTTAGGGGAATCGTGGGTACGGAAACAGTTTATGAATTCAACTGCCGTGCACATGCATTAGCTCTTAATGTAACAGAGCATACAACACACTTGGAGATTCGTGGGAATGGAACATTTTGTACTCTGTATGTGAAAGTATTAAATCTTGCATCGCCATGCAATCTGAGCCGTAAATCGTTGTGAAACCTGTACAGACACACTGGCAAAACACTACGCCCTGCGGATGAATACGGAAAAAATGTATGCTAAAGAAAAATGGTCGTCATGCAATTTCCTAGCAGTAGACCCTTGTGAAAGCTGTACAGTAACACTGATATTGGCTACGTGGTGCAGATTCGTAGCGATTCTGAGGAGCTTGTGCGCAAGGGTAATTAATGAAGGAGCGCGTATTACTAATCCCCGCTGCTATGATGTCTAGCTCATATAGGAGGCGCTCTATCTGTGCGAAACAAAGGCTCAGATCGCTTCGACCACGGGCGAAATAGCTCTGAATGCCTGCCAGTACACTCGTTCGGCGTCCTTGTGCTTGTACTGCGACGGGAGACGCGACGGCAGGTGCGCACGTATATCACACTATATCCTCTGACAGTGGAAGCTTTCCACTCTTGGTATACTTCGCCGCAATACACAGCGCATGCTTGATTGCGCGACACTGGTACCCTGCGGCGAATCTGACTTTAGGCAAACGGCATTATGCAACGCTCGGGCCACCTTCTCCGTCACTGCGGATAGAAAACGCATACACGTTCAAGCGTTTTCAGCTGCGTCATTTTGTCGAGGTTTACCCATATTTACTAAACGAAGAGGATAACGTACGCCTATGTGTCTGATTTAAAAGAATAATAGAAAGCCTGGTAACCTATGTGCAGTCAGTCAAAAAACACTATTAATGCAGGTGTCCACGCTCCTGTAAAAAAATGAAATTCAGTGATGACCCTCTGGAGGTGGATCCGCACCTATGTAAGCACAGCCGGCTCACCAGTCACAAAGTAGGAGCTGAAGAGAACTTTTAATGCTCATTATACGACATTGATAGCGATTAATTTGTGGTCAGCCAGTGGCAAACGCATTGCACTAAACAGTGACACTTCGTCTTAATCCGCAATGCTTATGTGGCGAACAGGAGAGCAAAAGGTGAAAACATTGTTTTCATACAAGGCAAGTCATCCATGTGGTGAAATTCCGTTTATCGTTAGTGTAATGCTGACACACTTACTTTCTGAAGTGCAACTTTTACTGCAACTTATTTTACGTTGGTGCAGGTACTTCTACTGGAAATATCCAAACTATGATTTATCAAATCAGGTGCCGTCTTCTAGCTTTAGAAATTTTCATCAAGTCTTTTCTGAATCTGGAAGAGCTGGCTGGAATTTAATATAAAACCGCAGCAAAAAAGCAAATAAAGCAACAAACTCGCATCGGCATGGCAGTCCAATGCATTAACTGTTTCCGTTCTAGCGAATCTTCTGAAGTGTGCGGTATGCTGACCTTGCTCTACTACACTAATGAACAATGCGTCGGCACGATGTAATGCTTTGCCACTAAAGTCATCCAAGAAGACACCTCACTTCCAAACGTAACCCCTGCGACTGTAAAAATTTTGATATGCTACCGTCGCAATAATATAGCAACCTTGGACACTGCTTCTTCGCCTTGCCTGCCGCGCATTCTGTCGATTGTGTTGCCAGCTCGGCTAGGGACGAACTTTCTTCCCCGTAGAACGTAGGCGAAGAGATATCTCACGGATCGAAAGTCCCCACATTTCTCTCTCGCAACCACTGCTCCTCGCCCATGCGCAGGAAGAGGGGAGAAATGCAATTATGATGTGCTCGTCTCTTGCGGTTCCCGATTTTAATGCACAGGTACAGTGATAGAGTTTCTCACTATAACACCTAGAGGGAAATCTGGCACCACCGTCTATGGGAGTTTCTTAAGGGGCACCTAGCCGTCATGGGAATGACGGTATATGTATAGTGAACTAGAATACTATGTGTCTGGGCGAGGCTTGTGTTGGCTGGTGTTGTAAGAGGCTTAGTATAAAACGTAGGTATGGCTATACAAATAACGCTTTCTTAAAGTGAAATCTTCATAAAATGTCTCTATTAACGCAAATTGCATTTTTACTCACCACACTGCATGACGAAGGGAAGAAAAGCAGGAACAGACGACAAACTGTTTCAAAGCGATCACGAATCTTGTCGCTTGTCCTCCAACTTAAGCGGCCCGCTGGTACATTTTACCCATCGTATAATTGTACGTGCAATAACAAGTTGTCATAATTAAACAAAACATGTTTTCGTGTAATAATAAAGCTGAAACAGCTTTTTACATGAAGTTCTAGCAGAAAATTAGTCATTGTGACAGAGGGGACGGTGCTTGCCTGGCTCTCCGAGAACGATGCCAATCCGAAGTCACAATATACCGGCATTCCCATGCATACCACAGCGCAACAGCGCCGGATTTCCCTCTAGGTAATATAGTGAGAAACTCTATGGCCAGAGTGAACTAGAAGCAATTCTAGTACACTGTAGCATGGGCCCTATGGGTAGCTTGGCCAAGCCGGTGATGGAAAAAGGGGAGGACACGGCCAATAGATGAGAGAGTGCCACCGCTGAAGTGTACGTCATCGGGCGCGTCAAGTTAAGGCGCTCGAGCGCGCTCTAGACAGCAGAGTGCGCTCTTTTAAACTTAACGGCTAAAAAGCGAATGCATTACTGCCTGCTTGTTTGGGGCACCATTACAACGTGTAACATGGAAAGCCTCCATAGATTACCGAAAAAAAGTGTGCGCTTTATTGAAAATCTACCACAACGTGAATCAACATCTGTATATTTTTCGCAGAATGGCATCCTGGACATTGAATCCCTATATAAACAGCGATTATCAGAGCTTGCATATTCAGATTTCAAAATTGATCCACATCTCTTCTCTTTGACGTATACCAAGCATGAATCCCATTACGAGTTTAGGAGAACCAACTTCATCAAGTTTAAATGTAGGACGAATTACGGGACACAGCTGTTAAGTTGGCAAATTCCTAATCTGTTAAACCTTTATCCTGCTCTGATTGCCATCATGGAAAACTGTTGCTCTTTGCCTGCTTTCCGAAACCAGGCAAAGAGATTTTTCTTAAATCGTCTATAAACCAGTTAGAAATTTTTTTCCTTTGTTTTTTTTTGTCAAGTGAACATATTTCCCATGTGAACATTTTTTAAAATTTTTTATTGTCGTATAGGAGATCCAGTTGGATTCCTTGCTTTGTTTTCTTTTGGTCAATTGAACATGTTTGTGGTTATTATATATTCTTAATTAGTTTCATTTGAATGTCCAATGTATGTGTATTGCTGTATATGAATTATTGTAGTCTTCCTATAAAAAAAATTGTTTGTACTTCGTAACTTACCATGTCGAAACTGTGCCTGCGTGAATTCAGGGTGTCTAGGGCCTAGTCAGGTGACCACGTGTGTCACCTTTAGCCCCCTTCACCCGGACAACTGTATATTGTCTAAATTTCAATAAAGTCAGTCATTACGGAGCGCGGTCTACGCGACCCATCCTGGAAACGGTGCGCGAGAGCGCACGCCTGCTACGGCTTCCGGAAAAATGACGTGTCTCCTACTCTTTCCACTGATGCAAGTCCGTTCGCCTTGCCCACTCGTTCCTCCCGCCGCCGCGGAGCCTGGCTCCTGAAGCAGGCGAGATCGGAAACTTGGCGTGTTAGCGCGGTTTGAGCTTGGCGCGAACCGAAAATGACGGCCCGATCACTACTTGCCAGACACACAGGTACACAACAGAATAGTCGCAATTTGGCACCTTCTCGTCGCTACATTCATGTGTACGACTTCATCAGGTTCTCATGTTATCATGGAAGAGGTTGGGGCAGTTGCAGTGACGTCGGTGGAAGCGTCTTTGCCCTTGGATGGCGTAGTCCACATATTGGGTGAATACTAATAAATGAGGAACATATTCAAGGACCATTCAGTGCATTTGGACGGTTGTTGACTAACGGGGATGGCGCGAACTACGTAAAGGATAACTCACTAGGATAAACCCGAAGACAGTTCAAGTGCTTTGTGTTATCCTTCACCCGGTCTGTGCAATTAGTTAACCGCTGCACGTAATCGCACCGTCTTTGTCTGCTTTTTACATTCTGATGCCCTCTAAAGATGTTTCCTTTTTGTTCCCCGATGCTAACGGCCCTTCAATGCCATTTGCCAGGAAACGAAAGCTGTGAGTATGCATTGCTGGCAGTTCTTAGGGTCACGATATCCCAGCTTTCGCGCTTTCATTTCACATTTCACTGTAAGCACGTAATTTTCCACGAGGGCATCGCGTCCACCTAATATTCATAATTTGTTGTACGTGTACATTGTGACTATAATGTATCCGCGTGAGGCCATGTGCTGCCAAACGTTCCCACAAACTGACACGCACCTTTTTTTTCTGCTAGCTTTAGTAAAGTTGATCAAGACGCTGCGTCGGGCTGATTGCTGACAACGCATTAAATTTAGTGGCCGCCTTGTCACTCATTTTTTCTGCCTTTTGGCGGATTGTATGATTTTAATATTATTTATTTATTCATAAATTACCCTGCGGCGCCCATAGTTTGGGCGTTAGAGCAGGGGTGTTACAACATGGAATAAAAGACATTTTTACTTGCACTGTGCACTTGCTTTTCATTCTGCCTGTTCCAATGGTTAACTGGTCGGACAAAAATGAGTTAGCATACGTGTTCGTCTAAGTGGCAGAGTACTCCAGGATTTTGCAATCATGATCGGTGTGCTTTGAGTTGTAACGAGGTTTCCTGAGGTAGAATTCGCTGTTAAATCCAGCATTCTTATAGTAAATCAAGAATGAACATTTTATTCTAAGTTAATTGCTTTATCATTTTACAGACTTTGTGTGCAGATATTGCACCCAGCATTGCTAAACTGAATGCATATCTTTTTTCTGTTATTTGTATTTGTTATTTCTGTTATTGGTAGCTTTAAGTAGTGCCACCTCGTAAAATGGTAACATAGCAGTGATGCAGCATATGTTCCATTTTTTTTATTTCCCATGTGACCACATGAACGAGTATGACCTCTTGGTGCCCGATGATAGTACCGACTAGGACCTGGCGGGTGACCAGAATTACAACAGTAATTCCACCCTCAATTTTTAAACAGTGTACCTCATCATTATCATCATCATCATTTATTGTACCCTTAAAAAGGGCTTTTTACAAGGCGTTACATAATGGGGGTGGGGTAGGAAACACCAAAGGACACGTCATAACACGCATGTAATATTTGACAGAACAGCTGAACAAATTAATGTGAAACAAGACAATATAGTTGCTGTCAATGGTATCATGGGTAGTAATCACATTTATAGAAGATGTTAAGGAATCAGATACTGAGAAGACTAAAACTAATGTTGAATAATAGATGTATCGGCATATTAATGTCAAACAAGACAATATTGTTGCTGTCAATGGTATCATGGGTACTAATCACATTTATAGAAGATGTTAAGGAATCAAATACTGAGAAGACTTAAAATAATGTTGAATAATAGATGTATGGGCAGTATTACAGGCAATGAGATGCAAAGTGTGTACAATGAGGAACAAAATTACAATCATTCTTTAAACCCGACACAGTATACTGTATAATGAATGAATGTTTGATTTTTAATGGCGCAAGGGCCGAGTGTGGCCAAAGAGCGCCGTGTCCATGGTGACGAGTTCGCAGTATACTTAATTACTTCTATGAAGTTGCCGTGATGTGGCTGTAAATGGGCCGTAAGAAATAGTAGCTTTAAAGTACGTAAAATCTGTACAATAAGATTATGGCGATGGCGTATGACGTGCGCTATGAACATTAAGATGCATTTGAAAAGAATGATATGATGTGTAAAAATATATCAGGTTATAAGATTGGCTAGAGCACTACTGCCTCATTAGAGCCCTTGAAACACAAGGGTCTGGAGGCATGTGCTATGCAACGCAATTACCGCAGCGGCATCCTCTGGAACGAGGATGCTCTACGAGTTTAAGGGGGTTATGACATGTAGAACAACATCATTTAAGAAATTGAGGACTGCCTTGATGTTAGAAAGCGGTTCCCTGCCAAGAAACATAGCCGGGTGAAGAGGAATGTAGTAACGGTATGCAAGAGGAAAATGTTTCTTTCTCTCCGCTTCGGCTTTCCGGCACTCCAGGAGGACGTCGTAGAGGACGGTAATACTCTCCTCGCATCTACCACAGGTTGGAGGGTCATTTCCGGTGAGTAGAAAATTATGGGTGCCAAATGTGTCTCCTATTCTGAGACGACAGAATAGTACATCTGTTCGGCGTGATTTTGTTACAGAGGGCCAGAACCCTAACTGTGGCTTTATGACATGAAGCTTATTATTTGTTTTCGCGTCCCACAGGCATTGCCAGTGGTTCCGTAGCTTACTGCGTAAGAAGGGCCTCAGATCTGTGACAGGGACTGCAGCGGTGAGAGTAACAGAATGCGATGCAACTGACGTGGTCATCTGGTCCGCCAAAACATTACCTTCGATGCCCCTACGACCTGGCAGCCAGCATATGATGACATGCTGGTTACCTATATACGCTTTACGCAGAACGGAATAGAGTTCATTAATTGCCGGATTTTTGTGGTTCATTGAATGACATCAAGGCCTTCACAACACTAAGGGAGTCCGTAATATAACTGATTTCTGGAGTTTAGATTTCCTGATATGCTTCACAGCCGACAATAGTGCGTAGGCCTCAGCCGTAAATATACTAGTTTCCGGATGCATTACATCGGATTCCGAGAAGGATGCACCGGCGGCTGCATAAGACACCCCGTCGTGTGACTTTGATGCGTCTGTGTAGAACTCTGTGCAGGAGTGTTTGTATTGGAGTTCCCGGAAATGCATTTGGATTTCAATCTCTGGAGCGTGCTTTGTAACTTGAGTGAAAGATATATCGCATTGTATCACCTGCCACTCCCAGGGCGGTAATGACTTAGCTGGAGGCATTAGGCGATGTTGGAGAACTGGGACATTCATTTCTTCGCTAAGTTCTCTTGCACGGAGTGATAAAGAAAGTCTCATGCAGCGTCTATCACGAAAAAGTGTTTCGCAGGTCAAGTCATTTGGAGTTGTGAAACACGGATGTTCTTGATTAGAGCGCGCTTGGAGAAAATAGGTGAAGCTGATGTACGTTCTCTGAAAATGTAGTGACCACTCATCTGACTCTACGTATAGACTTTCGACAGAGAGAGTAAAACATCTTTAAGTAAAACATCTTTATTTTTAGTAAAACATCTTTATAGTAAAAGACAGGGCTTGTTCTAAAGGCGCCAATGGCCAGGCGGATACTCACGTGGTGGACGGGGTCTTACACCTTCAGCGCGCTCGGAGCGGCAGAGTGATAAACCACGGCACCATAGTCCAGTCGTGATCGAACTAATCTCCTGTAAATGTTCAATAAACACTGTCTGTCGCTACCCCACGTTGTGTGGGATAGGGTTTTAAGTAAGTTCATTGTTCTAAGACATTTTTTTAAAGATATTTTATGTAAGGAATGAAAGTAAGCCTGGAGTCAAGTATAACACCTAGAAATTTGTGCTCTTTGATGAAGGGAATTTGTTGTCCACCCAGTTCTACAAGGATCAGAGACCACGCCTCTCTTTCTAGTAAAGAGAACACAAGAGCTTTTTGGGGGGTGAGTTTTAAATCCATTTTGGTCTGCCCACTTGGGCACCTTGTTTAAGCCCTGCTGTACCTGTATTTTGCACACTGCAAGGTTGCACGATTTGTAACCTATCTGTATATCGTCCACGTAGACGGAATACAAAATGGCCGGTGGTAAGGAAGCACGAAGAGTGGTCATCTTAACAATAAAGAGTGTGCAACTGAGCGCGCCTCCCTGGGGTACACCAGTTTCTTGTGTAAAAGGATGTGACAGCACAGTGCCGACTTTTACCCGGAACGTACGGTTGGACAAGTAGCTTTTTATTAGGTTGAGCATATTACCATGAATGCCCATTTCTGACAAATCTCTCAAGATCCCGTAGCGCCACATTGTATCGTGCGCCTTCTCCATATCGAGGAATATCGATAAGAAAAACTGCTTGTGTACAAATGCATCACGGATATTTCCTTCAATACGTACAAGATGGTCGGTTGTGGAGCGCCCTTCTTGGAAGCCGCACTAATAGGGATCAAGCATTTGCCTCAGTTCAAGGAAATGGATAAGTCGACGATTTATCATTTTTTCAAATACCTTACAAATGCAGCTTGCGAGGGCTATGGGGCGGTAACTTGCCACTGAGGAAGGGTCTTTGCCTTGTTTCAAAACAGGGACCACAATGGCTTCTTTTCATGCGGTTGAAAGGTAGCCTGCATCCCAGATAGTGTGGAAAAGTGTAAGTAGTGTAACTTGCGTATCATTGTGTAAGTTTTTGAGCATTTTATACATGATTCTATCAGATCCCGGTGCAGAGCTCTTGCATGCGCTCAAGGCAGCTCTCAACTCTGCAATACTAAAAGGACGGTTGAACGATTCATTCTGCCGACACTTTCTTATGAGTGGCTTACATTCTTCTATTTGTTTATATTTGAGAAAGGCTTTTGAATAATTGGTGGAACTTGACACGCTCTCAAAGTGCTCCCCAAGTGAATCTGCCTGATCAAGCAAGGTATTGCCTTCTGTGTTTACCATAGTGAGTGAATATGTTTGTCGTCCTTTTATCCTATTAACCCTGTTCCAGACTTTCGCCTCATCTGTATAAGAGTTGGTACTCGATAAAAACTTCTGCCAACTCTGTCTTCTGGCCTGTCGGCGCGTTCTCCTGGCTTGAGACTTTACTTTTTTGAAGATAATAAGATGCAGTGGGAGAGGCGCGTAAATCCCCACGCTTTGTTCTGCTTCCTACGGGCGATCCTACATTCGTCGTTCCACCACGGTACACGTCGTTTGCATGCCAAATCACTTACTTCGGATATAAATTTTGATGCGGCATCTATTATGAATGCTGCAAAATACTCCACAGCAGCATCAATTTCTAAAGAAGACATATCAGCCCATGAGATGCTAGTGAGAGTTCGAAATTTCTCCCAGTCGGCTGTATCTATCTTCCACCTAGGAGCTTGTGGAGGATATTCGTTTTCTTTAGATGTTCTTATTAGTATGGGGAAGTGGTCGCTCCCGTAAAGATTGTTCGTAACTTCCCACTCGAGTTCGGGCAGCATAGACGGAGAAACTATACTACGATCTATTGAAGAAAAGGTTGTTTGAAAGAGAGTAATATGTGGGTTCCTTCTTATTCAGCAGGCACGCACCAGAAGTAAGAAGGAACTGCTCAACAAGACGGCCTCGCGCATCTATACGAGAGTCACCCCACAGGCAGCTGTGCGCATTGAAATCGCCAAGAACAACATAGCGTTCTTGCAATTCATCTATAAAGGACTGAAATGCATGTTTGTTTAATTTGTAGGGTGGGAGCTTCTAAAGCGAGCAAATGCTGATGAGTTTGCTTAGGAGGACAACTCGAACCGCCACTGCTTCAAGGGGCGTTTATAGCTGTAAAAGTTGACAGGCTATACTTTTATGAGTGACAATGGCAACACCGCCCGATGATGCGACGGCATCATCGCGATCTTTGCGAAACTTAACATACTTTCGGAGAAAGTTTGTGTTTGGATTTTACGTGTATTTCCTGTAAACACAGCACTTTTTGATTGTGTTTGTGGATGAGTTCTTGCTCATCATCAAGATTTCTAAGACCTCTGACGTTACATTGAATGATTTGTGTATCCATATTTAAATTAAATTGGTGTTGTGTATACAGAAACAGAAGTGATGCCTTAGATTACAGAGCTCTTTCCAGGCCCTGTAACGGGGATTTTGCCCTTTTTGAAGCGTTCGAGGGAACCTCGCCGCCCCTTAAGCGCTTGGAGCGCCGTGACGATAGGTGTAGTGTCCATTGCCTCTTGGGATGCGGCGGACACGCGCTCTTGCGAGCGAGAAGTTTCCTGAGAGAGCCTCGCCTCGGAGGCCAAGGCCCCTGCGCCCGCCAGCCCGGATGTCGATGGAGCTGCCTGTGGGATTGGGCCACGCTGGCTGTTGCCAGCGATGGAAGGGACCTGGAAGGTTGAGGCAGCCTCGGCTGCGCCACCTTCGGGGTCGATGTTTCCTTCTTCTCGGTTGACGGAGCAGCGCTAGCTGCAACCGCCGCGAGGGCAGATGGCGTAACTGCCGACTCACTGTTTGTGGGTCGGACAGCCGCTGGAAGCCTTTGCGTCCAGCGGCTGTTCTACCCAAGCCTGCCCAAGCTTTTCATACCTGCCCAAGCTTTTCTTGGGCAGGTATGAAACCCGCCTGCGTGCCTCCTTGAATGACATATTCTCTTTTACTTTAATTGTTACAATTTCTTTTTCTTTCTTCCAGGATGGGCACGACCGCCAGTACGCGGTGCGCTCCCCATCACAGTTTACACAGTGAAGAGAATTCTTACAAGCTTCAGAGGCGTGTTCATGGGCACTGCATTTCGCGCAAGCCTGAGGGCCTCGGCAGCTCTGCGAACTGTGGCCGAAACGCTGGCACTCGAAACATCGGAGGGGATTTGGCACGTATGGCCTAATGCGGAGCTTTATGTACCCAGCCTCGATTGACTCGGGCAGGGCACTTGAACCAAAGGGGATTATTAGGTGCTTCGTTTGTATTTCTTTACCATCCCTTCTCATCTTAATTCTTCTGACATTGACAACATTCTGCTCACTGAAGCCCTCCAAGAGCTCACCCTCTGTCAGCTGGAGCAAATCATCATCACAGACAACGCCGCGGGTCGTGTTCAGAGTGCGGTGTGGAGTTACTGTCAATAGAACATCCCTAAATGACACTAGACTGGGCAACTTTTCGTATTTTTTTCTGATCATGCAGCTCTAACAGGAGATCAGCACTTGCCAGCCTTGATACCTTGTAGCCTGGACCAAGGACATCAGTTAAGGACTTGGAAACTAGAAAAGGGGAAATGTTTCGTACTTGTTTATCGGATTTTTCTGAGTGGATCACATGGTGCCGTGGGAAGTTGGGTCTTTGACGTCCAAAGAACTGGAAAACATCTTCGGTGCGCCCTCTTTTCTGAAGGCTATCGGGAAGACGAGGAACGGAACTAGCCATAGACAAATTGAAATTTAGGCAATAACGCCAGGCACCCACCGTGGAGCCCTACAAGAGGACGCTACAGGGACTGTATGAACAGGTCCTGCAAACGCCAGCTGTACGTCATCACTATAACCAAATATGAAATAACCTAGGTTGGCTATTCACAGAAGGTTAACCCTTGCTGCCTGGAAAATTGGAAGTAAAGGGAAGCCAGGAGAAGACAGGAAAGGTGGAAAGTGAGAGAAAGACGAAGGCTGGAGGGAGAGAGAGACAGGAAAAGGCAACTACCGATTTCCCCCGGGTGGGTCAGTCCGGGGGTGCCGTCTACGTGAAGCAGAAGCCAAAGAGGTGTGTTGCCTCCGCAGGGGAGCCTTGACGGTCCGAACACCCGGCATCGGCTCAACCCCCCAGGATCCCCTTTTCCCCGGACACGGCTTAGCCGCACACGTTTACACGCGGGAGGGTCCAACCCTCGTGTGCTCGGGTACGTGGTGTCGCAACACACCAAACGCCTGCTGACGCGGACGCCCCTACGGGGTGTTTACTGTATACTGTATTAAAAAAAGTGAGAGGCATACAAGCTTTTATTGAAAGACTAGTTAGTGTGAGGATCAAACAAAAGCTGATGATAATGACACTCTAAATTTAGCTGCGCCATGCTCGAGAATGACAGCTGCAGGTAGACTGTTCCACTCTTGAATAGCTGACGGGAGGAAAGATTTGTTAAGTGCAAGTGTAGAGCCATCAAGTTGAAGATGAAGTTTATTTACATCGCCAAAAAATCAACGATGGCGCTAGGCCCGGGCAAAAAGTGAACACAATCACTTGAGGGACGCCCGAGCCCCCCTGTACAAGGCATACAGCGAAAACGCAAAGTGTAAAAGTCATAGTAACGCCCTGGCTATTTAACACGGGCAAAAATATCTCGTATATGCATGAGTTTGTGAACAAAGCATAAGAACAGAAAAAACAGAGCATAACAGTAAAAAAAACACAGAAATGCATCGCAGCAAGACAAAATTACACAGGATACATCGCAGCAAGATACGAGAAAAAAAATACATGAACGCGGCTTTCAAAAAGTAGGTATTAGAGAATTAATGCACTTCTCATTTCAACTAGTGAACATCTTTCAGGAATTATACCCCTTGACAATAATTTATTCAAAGCAGTGGGCAGGCTATGTCGGAGCATCTGTTGCCCGTACATTGTACGGGAGAAGGGAATGTGCCAAATTTCTTTCTTGCGAAAGGAGTATTCTAAAAGATTTTGACTCAGGCAGGATAATTCAAGAAAACTAAGCTGGTTATTTTGGATACAACGCTTATATTTTAATGCTAAGTAATATTCGTTCACGGTATTAATCGGAAAATTTTGGTAACGAGCAAACAGTTCCTGAGTGTGAGCAAGGTAGTCTACGTTTGCAATGCAGCGTACAGCTTTCTTTTGAAGCATGTATATTTTATTAATATTTGTTTTAGTGGTAGTACCCCAAACCAAGAAACAATAATTTAGGTGGGATACAAAATGCGCATTGTAAATAAATAATTTTATGTGTTCGGGCAGAAAATGCCGAAATTTTGCGAGGATTCCGGTGCACTTTGCCAGTTTACTCATAATGAACTGAACTTCAGTGTCCCAGCTCATAGTCTTGCTAAAAATTACTCCTAAAATCTTCACAGTGTCTACAAACTCGACACGTGAATTGCCTATGTATATATGTACATCGGGTTGAGTGGAAAACTGTCTTGTACTGAATAGAACCGCTTTAGTTTTTTTTGTGTTTATGAGTAAAGAGTTTGCTTCAGACCATTCCTTAAGTTTATCAAGAGCATTGTTAGTAACAGAAACTAGAGATTGCATGGAACTACCTGTGAAAAATAAACTTGCATCGTCCGCGTAAATTACAAATTTCGGCTGGCTAACAGTCAAAACATGGTCATTTATATATAAAATGAAAAGTAGAGGTCCTAAAATACTACCCTGTGGGACACCAGCAGTAATAGTTTGAAATGGAGATATATGTGGCCCTACTTTAACGCATTGTACACGATGACGTAGGTACAATTTCAGTAGTTCAAGTGGAGTGCCACGTATGCCATAAAGGTCTCATTTTTTAAGTAAGGTATTATGATTAAGGCGATCAAAAGCCTTTGAGAAATCTATCAAGATGCCGATGCACAATTCTTTATTTTCAAAAGCGTTAAGAATAATTTCTTTTTGAGACAATAAAGCTGATTCGGTAGATTTACCTCGCAAAAAGCCATGTTGTGCTGTTGATAACAATTTAAACCTATTGCAAAATTTCATTAACCATTTTTCAATAATTTTCTCCAACCCTATCGAAAAAAGCGGTAAAATGGAAATCGGTCGGTAACTTGACATGCTATTTTTATCACCGCTTCTATATAATACCATTACCTTAGATTTCTGCATCTGCTTTGGAAAGGACCCGCTTGATAAGGCAAGGTTATAGATATAAGTTAATACTGGTGCTATTAGAGTGAGGACAAATATTACAGGTGAGATTAGAACGCCATCTATATCATAAGACCTGTTGTTCTTAAAGGAAGTAAAAATACTGCACACTTCAGTGTCATCCGTAGGTTCCAAAAATATACTATTGCTATTCCGTCGTATAGTGTTGCAAGCGAAATCTGAACTCAGACCGGTATTTATAATATCTTTGAAAAACGTATTAAATTTATCTGCGAGTGCAACACCCTCAATACGTTCACCTTCAAACCAAAGCTCTGTAACTCCTGACGTAGACTGTGCTCGGTTTTATAATTTATTAACTTTTTTCCAAACTTGTGTGCTACCATCACAGAACTCCCTGTCAAACACATTGTACAGAAAGTTTCTTTTTTCGTTTCTGAGAAAAGACGTTACTTTATTGCGGTATTGTTTAAACTTGCCTAGATCAGCAAGGGACTTGGTCCTCATAAATTTCTTGTATAACTGGTCTTTCTTTTTAATCATTCTAAGGCGATCTCGATTTATCCATGGCTTACGACTTCTAGTGGACTTTTTTACAGTTTTCTCAGGGAAATGATCATGGTATACGCGTTTAAAACAGGTGATGAATGTCTCATACGCCGCATCTACAGTCTCAGAAGAAAAGACGTCATCCCAGTTTTGATTTGAAAGAATAGAAAAAAAGGACGCGAGGGTGTCCGGAGTAATATTTTGCACAGTATTCTGCCCTGATAGGTTGTGTTGTTTATTTACGGCACATTTCAGGAGCACATAAATGGGATAATGGTCGCTGATAGAACTGTGTAATACACCTGAAAGTAAGCTACTAGTATTTAGGTTAGAGATAAATACATCAATAAGTGTGGCTGTCTGCATCGTAACGCGTGTAGCCGTCTGAGTCAGTATGCACTTACCACTCGATTCTACAGTTAGTAAAAGAGCTTCCTGCGCAGGAGATCAATGTTAAAATCGCCCCCAAGAATTAAATTGAGCTTGTTGTCGCTTACGTAGCTGAAGAGGCGGTCTAGAAATTCAATAAAGGTACTTATGTCAGCATTAGGGGGTCGGTACGCTACGGAATAAATATAATTTTGTGATAAAAAAGTTAAACATTCAACTTCGTTGCATTTGAATAAAAATTCCGAATGAACTTCACAGTCGAACTTATTTTTAACCAAGATAGCAAGCCCACCCCCCTCCTACGGGATCGATTTACAAAGAAGCTCTGATATCCCTCCGGCTTGTAAATTTTTTCGCCACATGTATACCATGTTTCAGTCAACATGATAGCGTCGAACTGGAAACTAAACTCGTCTAGAAATACTGATAACTCATCTTCTTTGTGTCTAGCTGAACGAATGTTAAGGTGTAATAATAATAATAATATTTGGGGTTTTACGTGCCAAAACCACTTTCTGATTATGAGGCACGCCGTAGTGGAGGACTCCGGAAATTTTGACCACCTGGGGTTCTTTAACGTGCGCCTAAATCTAAGCACACGGGTGTTTTCGCATTTCGCCCCCATCGAAATGCGGCCGCCGTGGCCGGGATTCGATCCCGCGACCTCGTGCTCAGCAGCCCAACACCATAGCCACTGAGCAACCACGGCGGGTTAATGTTAAGGTGTAGGCAAGAAAAGCATACATCGGACTTGATTTGAATTATGTTGCTGACATCTCGCGGTGTCTCGTTCATCATTCAAGATAGACTGCTCAGGCTCGCGAAAACCGGAGCAGTTTACACAATCTTTTCTACGTCATGCGCGCTACGGATGTGCAAGAAGGAGATTTTTCCTCTTTTCACGCATAGACCTTGCCACCACGTGTCCACGCAAAGCGCCAGTTTTTCGCCTTTTTTTGCGCGATTGCCGTTCCGAGCAACTGTTTCATAGCAGGGCAAAGGTGCTCGTTGATGGACACAGGTTCGCTAGACTTATGGCCAAAGTCCCGCGTCGAAAGTTTCAGCTTTCTTGCCTTCTCGAGCACAGTGTCACGCATAGATCGACATTTAAACTGGACAACAATGTTAGGAGCAACATTCGAGTTTTTCGCTTGAACACGGTGGCAGACGTCAATATCTGACTCGGAAATGGGCTCACCAACAAGTCTACCAATCTGACTCAGGGTGTCAGGAATGCTTTCACCCTGAGTGAAAGGCAAACCCTTCACCTCGAGGTTACATTTTTTGGAGTACTGCTCCGAGGCAGTCATGCGTTGCTCAAGCTGAAACGCCCTCCCTTCAAGGGCCTCGCAGTCCAAAACAAGCTTTTCATTTGTTTTTTTGAGAGATCTGTTTTCTTGCACAAGCTCGTCACGTTCCTTCTTTACTTTCTCAAACTCCAAGCTGAAGAATTCGAAACTTGACTTAAGTTTGCGGATTTCCTTGCGTAATTCACGCTCCAACCTAGCCTTAAAGTCATTCATTTCCTTTCTTAGCTCCTCCTGGAACCGAGCAGCATCAGCCATGGTACAACACAGGTAAATGGTTAAGAGAAAAGAAAAAAAAATGCTAGGAACTTGGCAGCAGTCAAGGAAGCGTAACAGAAATATTTTGCGTTGAAAGAAATACTGTACGAAAAATGCCAACCTGCAAAGATAGCAGGTGCAGCGATTACGTCGATTGTCCGTGCTGCCTCCGCTGTGCCAAGTGACCATAATCCTGGAGCGCCACCGGCTTTTAAGCTTGCTTCCCCTGGCGGATGTGATGCCGGTAACTTGCTTGCGCTGTCACCGACGTTCCTTTCCTGCAGAAACAGCAGCAGCCGCCGCTTGACGATACAGTCGCCTCGCCAGGGAAGATTCCAAGGCAGCTACAAAGATAGCAGGTGCAGCGATTTACGTCGATTGTCTGTGCTGCCTCTGCTGTGCCAACACAAATGTTGGACGCTTGTTGGAGTATTGTCGCTGCTGATGAAAAATATATGTTTTTCCCACGTTGAAGTTTGTGTGCAGGCCTGTTATGGGCGGTTTTCTCTTCAGTTCTCGTCACAGATACTGACATTAAACTTTTATTTCTGCAGGTGGCCCTAAGGAAGGCTCCAGCTTTCATCTGGTATGTTTGCCGTTCTCTGTTCTTCCATTTATATTTCTTGATGTCCCAGCCTTTTTAGAAGCGCACTGCCCGTGGAGTCTCTGCTCCTGGAGTCTGAGTATCTGCGACACTAACTGTGCATCTTTGAGCTCCTCGAACGTGTTGTCGCGGCACCACCAGGGTAGGGGCCAAGAAACGTGGAGCCAAATCTACACGCAGCCAGGCGGAATGCTAGGGCAAAATACGTAGAGAAATGTCTAGCAACCAAGGCGAACACTGTATATACGGACGCCGCGGTATATCCTCGGAAACGAGGAACAACAGCGCAAGAAGTCGTCGCGACAGTAATTGGCTCGGACTATAATGACTTGCGCGTCGGCACGGCACTGTACGGTAACTGAGGGAAAAGAAATGGCTGTTGCGCTAGCGGCCGTGGAGGGTTACCGCGCAAACAAATCCCTTACAATATTAACGGATTCTAAGAAAGCGTGCCGTAACTACAAATAAGGCAGAATTGGCCAAAAGGCGCTCCAAATCTTCCTCCGCGCTGGCCAACACGAAAGACGAGTTAGACACGTTTTCTGGATACCGGGACACACTGAAATTGAGGGCAACTAGAGGGCCGATAGGACCGCTCGCGAGCATACTAAGCGAGCGGACCTGAATGGAGACCCCGAGGACTTCATGACGGGGATCCCGACGTACTCCGAAATACTAAATTACCATAGAGGAACGAGGGTGAAATACTCCCGGCCCCATAACATACTTAATCAACAAGAGGCCGTTTGCCGGCGGAAGCTGCAAACATACACCTTCTCAAATCTACACCATAGTAAGCAAAATGTTCCCTAACCAGTACAGGGAAATATGCCCATGGTGTGGCGCAAAACCCACCCTTTATCACATCACGTGGGACTGAAGCAAAAACAAAACATTACACAATATAGAAAATCCGAGTGCGGAGCAGTGGGAGAGTGTGCTCTCCAGCGGTAACCTATGCCTCCAACGGGGGCTGGTACACCATGCCCGACGAGCAGTCACGCTCAGTGGTGCCCTGGAATAGGGGCGCCAACCCTGCAAGACGGGAGTCACCATCGACAAGAAGATGGAAGCACTCGGTCTGACCGCTGAATGACTGTAAATTAGAGCAATAACGTGTAGCCTATTCTATCCAGCTTTCACCGTGCTGAAGCTGGTACACCAAGGGATGCCACAAACTGGTCCCACACTGAGGTTTTTCTTTTGATTGCATTCTACCAGCGTCACATGCTAGATTTTCATGACAAGAAGAAAGAGGGAAAATATATTTGGATTCAAATAAGCCCAGAAATGCGGGAGCGCGGCCATTTGAGAACAACCTCTGATTGCGAGACGAAATTCAAAGGTCTAAAAAGAACCTGTGATAAACATCGGCAACACAAGCGGAAAAGCGGAAGGGATAGGAAGGAGTGGCCCTTCTACAGGGAGATGGAGAACTTGTCTTCAAGTGCAGAGTACCAAGCACCAATTTCATCAAGTATGCCTACGCAGCCCTCCACTTCAGCCGCGTCACCTGTTGGTGTACAGCTCTTGGCACCGGCTCAGGAAACTCATGGAGCCACTGGTGAGAACACTGATAGTTTTTCTGGTTAGCGTTCCTCCCAACACAATGCGGCACAAGTTGCTGCCGAGGCAAACTCCGTAAAACACCAGCAACTCTGCTGCAAGACATCCTGAGCAACATGGAGGCATGGCAGGATGAAGAACGCCAAAGTTACACGCAGCCATTGAAAATGCAAAGAATGAAGCTGAAAACGCTAAAGCGCATTGCGGACAGCACCAGTTCAGATGTTTATTAATTAAATCAGTTATTTTCTGGAGTTAATTAAAAACAGGAACACTATTTTTTTTCGGCTTGCGTTACTGCCAGCCGCCTAGGTGTCTTACTGTGGAATGCACACTCAGAATGTACATTCGACAATTTTGTTTTGCTATGCTCAATGAAAAGCGTTTTAGAAAGTTTGCAGAACGTATGATGTAAACCTTATATAAATTATTTCAATACTCTAGATTTCTAAAACAAGAAATATGGTTTTAGGATTGACTCACTTTGAATCTAAAATAGTAACAAGTTTATTTCAGTAAACTGCTGATTAATAAGTAGGCATTACCTGCACTGCCAAGTGTGTTGTCATTTGTGTCTGATCGGAATTCAGGTGGGATTATAGTGATGCCAAAAATCTCAATTTGTTTAAATGGAAAACGGGCTTTGTTCTGCTGATCTGGTTGCCTTTTCTTTTTGTGCCTTGCTATGGTTTCCGCATTGTTTTGTCATGCTGGAGAATACTTTTGTTTCCATACATGGCAGCTTGCCCTTTGTTCAATTTTGAAAAGTGTTTTTTTTTGGCTCGGTGTCAAAATAGATTTGTGCTGAAGTTTCTACCGGTGATACTTCCCCCGCTACCTTTCTGTTGCAGTAGACGTTGCTTGGTGGTTGCTGTCTTTGACATTTATAACGCTTTCACACCTGGTTTATTGGCCAGCCTGCTCTTTTTTTTTTTTTGCAGTCTCAAAACAATCAGCTTGCTGTTTGCTCTGGTTCAAATAGTTCTCTGCTGAAATTGCTTGCTTGTGGCATTGCATTGCATTGTGTTGATCTTGTATATATATATATATATATATATATATATATATATATATATATATATATATATATATACATAGGTATTGACGCACATAGTTGCCGTGTGGTTCCAGGTTCCACCATTTTAAGTTTTTTGTAGCATCTTTTGCTCGTTGTTGCAACAGAAAGCCTTCTGGGAACGAAAGTGGTTTCTATGTACAATAGTGCCTTATGCTGATATTGTATATCTTGTAAGCATTTGAAGAATTTTATACAGACTAATCACTTGTTCCCATGTATGTTGGTGCACATCTCAATGGAAACACATGAAAGAGCAATGCTATTTGAAGTACAAACACTAGTCACATACACGGAGCAGTGTCATTTGTATTCACATTTTGCTTTATGATAGAGCTGCAAGTACTCAGTTTACTTCATGTGTTTTATTTATACCAACAATTCACAACATAAAAATGTTCGAGGACAGTCCATGAAATGTTTTTGTTATGACTATTATTGTTTACCAAAATGGAATAAACAGTGGTTAATACAAACATGTAAATGCTGAAGCTGCCAGTATCTGTTGGTTTTCATGCCTGTTTTCTAGAAAGCCAACATTACTGCTCGGCGATAAAGTGCGCCCTGCTCTCCGAAACTCCTGCGGAGTTCCCATCAAAAGATGGATCGTCGTCATCACCTTCCTCCTCCACGCTCTCAGAATCAAAGGAATCCTTGGACATAAGAATGATGTTGTGCAGAACACATGATGCCAGCACATATTTACTAATGAGTGCAGTGTCTTTCATGTCAAGGTATTTCAACCGCCTGACTTTAGCTTTTAGCTATGCGAATGCACGCTCAATTACTGATCTTGCTGCGTCTAGTCTTCAATTGAAGTGTATTTCTTGTGCACTTAGATGGCCATTATGTCTTTAAGGACGCATGAGTCCGACATACAGTGCATAGGCTGAGTCACCAAGAATATGGAAGTTTGCTGGTAACTTCTCTACTAGCCTGTTCAGGCCTGATGCACTGAACACCTTGGCATCGTGCATTTTTCCTGGAGAGCCTGCGTGCACATGGGTGAATGCCATGTTGCTATCACAGCATCCCTGCAGGATGATTGAGTGAAACTCTTTCCTGTTGTAATAAGCATCCTGCTCGTTCTCTGGAGCTTTTATAGCGATATGGCGACCGTCCACAGCACCGACAACTCCAAGAAACCGCCACTTTCGGTAGAATTCATGGGCTAAATCCTGCAGTGACAAAGGCCACTGGATAAAGTCTGGTGCTGCACCTGCCGAAAGTTCAATGATGTTGTTGCCAACGTAGTGCAGTAGGCCCTTGTTGACCCCAAAACGGTCGGCAACACCCCAGAAGGACTCTTGGTTGCCGAGCAACCACCGAGCCATTAACACCTTCGTATGAAGAGGTATCCTTGGTGTCCTTTCCGTGGTGAGTCTCTCCTGCGTGATCTGCAGCTGGACCTGGAAGCCAGCAGCTGGCATAGTTTTGATTATGATTGCTAGCTTGTGGTTAGTGCGCTTAGCGTCAATAAGACCCATCCAGTAAGCACTAATATCCCTAGTAGACTAGTTACAACATTAAATCTGATACAATACCTTGGTCCTCGCGAAACAAATGCAGTGTTGTGTACAGCGACCTTCTGCAAAAATAATCCACAGACTGTCGATGACTGCAAGGCAGAGGCGTCAGTTGCGGGGGCAGATTAAACCACGTGTATTGTTTGAAACTGATACGACTACTTACCTCAAAAGTGCTTCTGTCCATCCTGAAGTGCTCTTTGAATTGTGTGTCCGAGTATCTGGGCTAAATGTTGATGACATAATCCTGGATGCCTCGGATCATACGGCTTCTGTCCTCTTGCGATCTGCAATGAATTTCGATGGAGGCGAAATGCAAAAACGCCCGTGTGCTTGCGTTGTAGTGCACGTTAAAGAACTCCAGGTGGTCAAAATTGATCAGGAGCCCTCCACTACAGCGTGCCTCATAATCAGAACTGGTTTTGGCGCGTAAAACCCCAGAAAGAAGAAGCAGAAGTAGATCCGCAACGAGTCATCAGTCGGCATACAGCGGAGCAGAAATAAATCATCTGATAGGGTACCTCCGAGAACAGCACGAACAGATTGCATCGCATACGTAAGCCGCTGCTGCTCTCTCCGTCGCCGCGCGTCAAGTTCTTCTACCTATTCATCGAAGAACTGCAGGAGTACGATCGGCGGGGCCATTTTCAAAAAGCGCGCGAAGTGCGACAGCGGAAGCAACATAACATTCGCCAGACGTTCGTGCCCCCGAATACAGTCGGCGAAAATGGCCGTTAAGTTAAGCTCCGAAGGCGTCGCACTCGAGGGTGCTCCTTTGGATTTCGGAGCGCGCTAACTAAACGCGCCCATTATATGACGAGCTAATCGAGGAATTGCAGAATGTTTCTGCTTTCTAAATAAATGTAAAATATAAATTAAATATTACACGCCAAGTTCTGATGTAAAACGTGTGGTGCCGGGTGTTTACGCAATGCAGTAGTAATTTATTAATGTCATTCTTTTTTATTCTCAGCCGACAGGCTCTACCGCAAACGTAAATGAGTTGGCAGAGCGTAGCGCTATGCCGTCTGCTACAAGGAGCTCGCACGATGCACGAAACAGGAACGCACTGCCAGCACTTCTTAAGTAGCGAGCGCGACACAACCGTTAACTGGTTCTTAGGGACACCTTTACTAGCCGACTATATCAATTTTCCTTCTTTTTTCGCCCTTGGTCATCGGCTCGGACATGACCCGCTCGCCGCCGCGTTGCCGATATCCCTGCGATCTGCCCCACGGCGCGTCGCGTGATAGAAGCAATGGAAGTTGAAATCGAACATCACGATATACGGGCCCTGTATTGCCTGCGCGAAGTAAAATCCAAGAGTGCGGTGCTGATGGTGCGTACTGTACCGTGAAACTCAGGAACAAAGTGTGGCACTCGCGGAACTAGAGAAGAACGGGCAGCCAAATAAGGGATCTCCACAATATCTTCCCGTCCTGACTGTATAGTTTTATCAGCCGAACGAAGGAAGCGCTGAACAATAGGTTGAACCCTTCTGATTGCTGAACGGTGATCTGCGAGCTATTCATGCTGGCGATGGCACTGGGAATTCGACCTCACCATGCAAATATTGCATTGGCTTTGGAGCGGCGGTCACGTGAAAGCTGAGCCAGCGCTTCAACCGGCCAACACAGTAATTGCAAGAGCAACTTTGTGAACAGTGTCGGCATCAGAGACCTAGGCCATTCCGATGAATGCTTCGCGTCCGACCCACTTCTCGGAGCTGCAGGCCGGTGGCGATGAACCGCAGGGCTCAACGTTCCTTCCTCTGGGTGGAATGACCACTGGCACGCTTGCACTCCAATTTCCTCCATTTGAGAGCGTAATCTGCAGAAGGTCTACTTAGACAGCCGGCAAGGGCGGTGCAACTAATTATCCACCACTTCTTCGAACGCGCATCGCAATTCCAGCCGTGGTCGACACCGAAAGAGCAACGCTGAGCAGACGACGAAGGCAAGTAATAGCCACCGAAGCAACCAACGGGCGCCCGCGTGTCTCCGGGGTCGCGCGACCGGCGCGCGCGGCCAGGGTCACAAGCCACAGCAACGGAACCCAAAGCGGACTACCCCTTCGCCGCTTGCTACCACCGATTCGCTTTGAAGATGATTGATAGATGCGTGACGTATTCATAAATTGCGATACCGGCCCGCTGCCTATGACGACCTGTGACATAACCAAAACGTAACCAAAGTGTTGGCCAATGAGGTGAGGCCAAACGAACGGTTCCCCAACCGAACCGTTACAGACCGGCGTTGCGCGTACCCGTTCGTTCGAACGGGTGCGTTGCGTTCACCAGGTCGCTGTAACGCACTCGCTGCGTTCCCCCCAATAGCCAACTGATGCTAATTTGGCACGGCTACCATTGGATTTTTAAAAAGCGGCGGTAGTGCGCTTCGGACATTTCTTGTGAGCGACTGTGAAACAGGCTGAAACCTTTTCGGGGTGTTTCTGCGTTGTATGTTCGGTTTAAATAGTATTCGCTGCCGTGGTTAGTTAGGCTGGTTAGTACATGTGCAAGCGGTCTTTGCCTATGATTGTGATGTTCTGAAGTTGTGGAAGGTCGTCGCCCCTATTGCAAGTACTTGCGTTGTCGCGACGTCATTCGAACGCTGTACGATCAGAGCAGAAACAAGTTCTATATCCTCCCCCGGTGGTCGTGTAGGCGTCAGTTCTCGACGTATTGGCCAATGCACGGTGGGAGCCCGTGTTATCTACGGATGCGCGCTTGCACCAACTCTGACCAAACTCTGATGAGTCGGTACCTATGAAAGCAGTGCCATGTTGTTTTTGTTGATGCTGATTGCTGTGAATTGTGAATGCTGATTGCTGTGCTAACGCTTGTTAACGAAGCTTTCCCTCAAGTCTAAATATTTTAAGGCAGTTTGTCGTGTGCGTATCATAGCCACGCACGCTTATATCGCCTTCCGTTTCTCTACCACGGGTGCGCTTTAAGACCATGGCGCTGCATTTTTTGCTTTCCTTTAATTCCTTCTTCTCTACCCTTAAACTGGCTCTCTTAACTATACTACACGCAGAGACAAAGCAACAACGCGCGCATTATATCCCATAGATGAGATGAATATTTACAATTGTTATAAGGGTTATAATTATATTCGAATGCTGATTGCTGTGCTAACGTTTGTTAACGAAGCTTTCCCTCAAGTCCAAATATTTTAAGGCAGTTTGTCGTGTGCGTATCATAGCCACGCACGCTTATATCGCCTTCCGTTTCTCTACCACGGGTGCGCTTTAAGAGCACGGCGCTGCATTTCTTGCTTTCCTTTAATTCCTCCTTCTCTACCCTTAAACTGGCTCTCTTAACTATACTACACGCAGAGCCAAAGCAACAACGCGCGCATTAGATCCCATAGATGAGATGAATATTTACAATTGTTATAAGGGTTATAATTATATTCGAATGCTGATTGCTGTGCTAACGCTTGTTAACGAAGCTTTCCCTCAAGTCTAAATATTTTAAGGCAGTTTGTCGTGTGCGTATCATAGCCACGCACGCTTATATCGCCTTCCGTTTTTCTATCACGGGTGCGCTTTAAGACCACGGCGCTGCATTTTTTGCTTTCCTTTAATTCCTTCTTCTCTACCCTTAAACTCGCTCTCTTAACTATACTACACGCAGAGCCAAAGCAACAACGCGCGCATTAGATCCCATAGATGAGATGAATATTTACAATTGTTATAAGGGTTATAATTATATTCGAATGCTGATTGCTGTGCTCACGCTTGTTAACGAAGCTTTCCCTCAAGTCTAAATATTTTAAGGCAGTTTGTCGTGTGCGTATCATAGCCACGCACGCTTATATCGCCTTCCGTTTTTCTACCACGGGCGCGCTTTAAGACCACGGCGCTGCATTTTTTGCTTTCCTTTAATTCCTTCTTCTCTACCCTTAAACTGGCTCTCTTAACTATACTACACGCAGAGACAAAGCAACAACGCGCGCATTAGATCCCATAGATGAGATGAATATTTACAATTATTATAAGGGTTATAATTATATTCGAATGCTGATTGCTGTGCTAACGTTTGTTAACGAAGCTTTCTCTCAAGTCCAAATATTTTAAGGCAGTTTGTCGTGTGCGTATCATAGCCACGCACGCTTATATCGCCTTCCGTTTTTCTACCACGGGTGCGCTCTAAGACCGCGGCGCTGCATTTTTTGCTTTCCTTTAATTCCTTCTTCTCTACCCTTAAACTGGCTCTCTTAACTGTACTACACTCACAGCCAAAGCAACAACGCGCGCATTAGATCCCATAGATGAGATGAATATTTACAATTGTTATAAGGGTTATAATTATATTCGAATGCTGATTGCTGTGCTAACGTTTGTTAACCAAGCTTTCCCTCAAGTCTAAATATTTTAAGGCAGTTTGTCGTGTGCGGATCATAGCCACGCACGCTTATATCGCCTTCCGTTTCTCTACCACGGGTGCGCTTTAAAACCATGGCGCTGCATTTTTTTCTTTTCCTTTCCTTCCTTCTTCTCTGACCTTAAACTGGCTCTCTTAACTACTACACGCAGAGACAAAGCAACAACGCGCGCATTAGATCCCATAGATGAGAGGAATATTTACAATTATTATTAGGGTTATAATTATATTCGAGTGCGTATCATAGCCACGCACGCTTATATCGCCTTCCGCTTCTCTACCACGGTTGCGCTTTAAAACAACGGCGCTGCAATTTTGCTTTCCTTTCTTTCCTTATTCTCCGCCCTTAAACTGGCTCTCTTAACTACTACACGCAGAGACAAAGCAGCAGCGCGCGCATGCGATCCCATAGATGAGATGAATACATATATATATATATATATATATATATATATATATATATATATATATATATATATATATATAGCAAATTATAAGTCATAGCTCTCGTAGTATAGCCTTCCGGGCCGTTTCCTTTTTTTTCTTTTTCGTAAGTAGTTTTATTAGGGTTATTATAATTACACGGAGGTATTTCGCCCTCGTCAGCCGCAGTCCTTGAGATAGCTATTCTGGCGGCTAGCTTCCCACGCTATGCGTGCCGCCCTCGCACCTGTTTAAGCTTTTCCTACACGCTAGAGTTATACTATGTCCGCGCAACCTTGAGCGATCGGAAAGCGCGTTTTCCCCGCTTGGGCGGCGGAGAGGGGAGGCTTTGTTCCGGCCGCAGAGCTCTCCACGTCTCAGTAAGGTGACTGGTGGTGGTCTCGCGCGGACGATGCCCTCTCGGTGAGCGCATATTTCCCCCTCATCTTTTAAGAGGTTCAATACTTACAAGCATTTGTCTCACAAACCATATTTCTTTCAAGGGAATTTTCCTCGTCTCAATAATTTCTCTTGTCGTATTCGAGTGCTGATTGCCGTGTTATTGTTCGTTAACGAAGCTTTCCCCTCAAGTCTAAATGTTTTAAGGCAGTTTTCCTAGTCTCTAAAGCCGCTCGAGTTCGCTCTTCTCCTCGGGCGGCCATTTTTTCCAAGAAAGTATGCCTTCCAACCACTCGGAGCAAGAAGCAACTATCGCGGACAACCTCAACCCCTTTCCACATAAATATGAGACTCGGAGCAGGAGCTATGGCGCTTGAAAGTAACCTAGGGCTTGACGAACCAACCGACTGAGCTATCTTTACGGGCAACATCCAAGGGTGACGACTTCAAATCACCTCCTATGTTCCTTCTTTTTCTCCCCCTTTTTTTCTTTTTTTTCTTTCTTTTTAATGTCTTTTCCTTTATTTTATCACTGTACGGGAACCCTCTTAAAAAAACTATATATATCCTCAATTATGTATGGCCACACATGTGCAGGTCATATATACCAGGTTCTCTAGCCGAGTGCCATCCGTGCGGTATAACCGAGCTCAGATTGGTCCACCTTGACTGATCAAATAGGGCACCACTGTAGGTTAAATAAGGCGTACAACTCGTGCGGCACCCGCCGTGGTTGCTCAGTGGTTATGGTGTTAGACTGCTGAGCACAAGGTCGCGGGATCGGATCCCGGCCACGGCGGCCGCATTTCGATGGGGGCGAAATGCGAAAACACCCGTGTACTGAGAATTAGGTGCACGTTAAAGAACCCCAGGTGGTCGACATTTCCGGAGTCCTCCACTACGGCGTGCCTCATAATCACAAAGTGGTTTTGTCACGTAAAACCTCATAATTTAAATTTTTTAATTTCACTCCTGCGGGGACGGTAGAGTATCCGTCTCCCGTGCAAGAGGACCATGGTTCAAATCCCGGTGCCGCGCAATTCTCCACCGGAAAATATAAAATACAAAAAAAACCCGTGTGTTGAGAAAATTGCACGAACAGGCCTGGAGTGCGGCCTGACCCCGGTGACCAGAACCGGTAACGCACTCTCTCACCAGAGCAGGATTGGCCACCCTGGTGCAGTATATGGCCACAACCTCCTATATGAATACAACAATTGAACCCCGGCCCTCAGTCCCCAGCAGCGGCGAAGCAACTGACCACGGCGGCGGTCAGATCTGTGACGCTGCAGAGGGTGCTAAGAATACCTGGCTTCGGACAGGCCGCCATTGGAATCTGAACCTGGCAACGTTTAACGTTAGAACGTTATCTAGTGAGGCGAGTCTAGCAGTGTTATTGGAGGAACTAGAGGGTAGTAAATGGGATATAATAGGGCTCAGTGAGGTTAGCAGGACAAAAGAAGCATATACAGTGCTAAAAAGCGGGCACGTACTGTGCTACTCGGGCTTAGCGGAGAGACGAGAACTAGGAGTCGGATTCCTGATTAATAAGGAAATAGCTGGTAACATACAGGAATTCTATAGCATTAACGAGAGGGTGGCAGGTCTTGTTGTGAAACTTAATAAGAGGTACAAATTGAAGGTGGTACAAGTCTATGCCCCTACATGCAGTCATGATGACCAGGAAGTTGAAAGCTTTTATGAAGACGTGGACTCGGCGATGGGTAAAGTCAAAACTAAATACACTATACTGATGCGCGACTTCAATGCCAGGGTAGGCAAGAAGCAGGCTGGAGACAACTCAGTGGGGGAATATGGCATAGGCTCTAGGAATAGCAGAGGAGAGTTATTAGTAGAGTTTGCAGAACAGAATAATATGCGGAGAATGAATACCTTTTTCCGCAAGCGGGTTAGTCGAAAGTGGACGTGGAGGAGCCCGAATGGTGAGACTAGAAATGAAATAGACTTCATACTCTGCGCGAACCCTGGCATCATACAAGATGTAGACGTGCTCGGCAAGGTACGCTGCAGTGACCATAGGATGGTAAGAACTCGAATTAGCCTAGACTTGAGGAGGGAACGGAAGAAACTGGTACACAAGAAGCCAATCAATGAGTTAGCGGTAAGAAGGAAACTAGAGGAATTCCGGATCAAGCTACAGAACAGGTATTCGGCTTTAACTCAGGAAGACGACCTTAGTGTTGAAGCAATGAACGACAATCTCATGGGCATCATTAAGGAGTGCGCAATAGAAGTCGGTGGTAACGCCGTTGGACAGGAAACCAGTAAGCTATCGCGGGAGACGAAAGATCTGATAAAGAAACGCCAATGTATGAAAGCCTCTAACCCTACAGCTAGAATAGAACTGGCAGAACTTTCGAAGTTAATCAACAAGCGTAAGACAGCGGACATCAGGAACTATAATATGGATAGAATTGAGCAGGCTCTCAGGAACGGAGGAAGCTTCGAAACAGTGAAGAAGAAACTAGGAATAGGCAAGAATCAGATGTGTGCGTTAAGAGACAAAGCCGGCAATATCGTTACTAATATGGATGAGATAGTTCAAGTGGCTGAGGAGTTCTATAGAGATTTATACAGTAACAGTGGCACCCACGACGATAGTGGAAGAGAGAATAGCCTAGAGGAATTCGAAATCCCACAGGTAACGCCTGAAGAAGTAAAGAAAGCCTTAGGAGCTATGCAAAGGGGGAAGGCAGCTGGGGAGGATCAGGTAACAGCAGATCTGTTGAAGGATTGTGGTCAGATTGTTCTAGAGAAACTGGCCACCCTGTATACGCAATGCCTCATAACCTCGAGCGTACCGGAGTCTTGGAAGAACGCTAACATAATCCTAATCCATAAGAAAGGGGACGCCAGAGACTTGAAAAATTATAGAGCGATCAGCTTACTGTCCGTTGCCTACAAAGTATTTACTAAGGTAATCGCAAATAGGACCAGGAACGCCTTAGACTTCTGTCAACCAAAGGACCAGGCAGGATTCCGTAAAGGCTGCTCAACAATAGACCATATTCACACTATCAATGAAGTGATAGAGAAAGGTGCAGAATATAACCAACCCTTATATATAGCTTTCATTGATTACGAGAAAGCGTTTGATTCAGTCGAAACCTCAGCAGTCATGGAGGCATTATGGAATCAGGGTGTAGATGAGCCATATGTAAAAATACTGGAAGATATCTATTGCGGCTCCACAGCCACCGTAGTCCTCCACAAAGAAAGCAACAAAATCCCAATAAAGAAAGGCGTCAGACAGGGAGATACGATCTCTCCAATGCTCATGGTTATATTGCGCTCAGTTTTACAAACACGATACTAAGGAAGGACAGGACGTGGACGGACGAAGCGCTTCGTCCGTCCACGTCCTGTCCTTCCTTAGTATCGTGTTTGTAAAACTGAGCGCAATATAACCATGAACGTTCACCAACTAGCCCCCTTCATTGCTTTACTAAATGTTATTTCGAGTACATCGGGCTTCTACATCCCTAACCTTCCTATTGCGCTTCGTCCGTCCACGTCCTGTCCTTCCTTAGTATCGTGTTTGTAAAACTGAGCGCAATATAACCATGAACGTTCACCAACTAGCCCCCTTCATTGCTCTCCAATGCTATTCACAGCATGTTTACAGGAGGTATTCCGAGACCTGGAGTGGGAAGAATTGGGGATAAAAGTTGATGGAGAATACCTTAGCAACTTGCGATTCGCTGATGATATTGCCTTGCTTAGTAACTCAGGAGACCAATTGCAATGTATGCTCACTGACCTGGAGAGGCAAAGCAGAAGGGTGGGTCTGAAAATTAATCTGCAGAAAACTAAAGTAATGTTTAACAGTCTCGGAAGAGAACAGCAGTTTACGATAGGTAGCGAGGCACTGGAAGTGGTAAGGGAATACATCTACTTAGGGCAGGTAGTGACCACGGATCCGGATCATGAGACTGAAATAACCAGAAGAATAAGAATGGGCTGGGGTGCGTTTGGCAGGCATTCTCAAATCATGAACAGCAGGTTGCCACTATCCCTCAAAAGGAAAGTGTATAACAGCTGTGTGTTACCAGTACTAACATATGGGGCAGAAACCTGGAGGCTTACGAAAAGGGTTCTCCTTAAATTGAGGACGACGCAACGAGCTATGGAAAGAAGAATGATAGGTGTAACGTGAAGGGATAAGAAAAGAGCAGATTGGGTGAGGGAACAAACGCTAGTTAATGACATCTTAGTTGAAATCAAGAAAAAGAAATGGGCATGGGCAGGACATGTAATGAGGAGGGAAGATAACCGATGGTCATTAAGGGTTACGGACTGGATTCCAAGGGAAGGGAAGCGTAGCAGGGGGCGGCAGAAAGTTAGGCGGGCGGATGAGATTAAGAAGTTTGCAGGGACGGCATGGCCACAATTAGTACATGAGCGGGGTTGTTGGAGAAATATGGGAGAGGCCTTTGCCCTGCAGTGGGCGTAACTAGGCTGATGATGATGATGATGATGATGTTGTTTTTGTTCCCTGCTCGGTTCGCCTGTGTACATACTCGCCTGAATGTGTGCGATTGTGATTTGTAAGTTTTCCCCCGTCTGTCTGTACCAGATACCTCGCATTCAGCTCCTTATCACCTGTGGTGGTTTTATAACTTTGCTGCAGAATTTTGCCCTTAAGTCGAATAAACTTAGGAGTTGAGTGGGCTTGGTGGCACCGTCAAGGACGCCATGAGAAACCACTCTCTTCTTCTTGTACAGACGCTGCTCGGACTGACAGAGGCAACTCGGAACTGCGACCGGTCTTCGATTGTTCGGCACCATGATTCCGGAACGCTGGCTATCCTGCATCATCATGAGCAGCACCCCACTGGGCTATCAACACGGTTGACAACGCCAACCTAGCCGCCCGTGGATCAAGCATCCAGTATGATCGCAACGCCGCGCCTGCGCCGTCCCTTCGGCCAACCAGTGACAGCAGCGACATCGGACGAAGCTACAAAAGGCCGCAGCAAGCGCAGGCCCTCTTCAGTGGGCTTGGTGGCATCGTCAAAAACGCCATGAAAAAGCACTTTCTTCTTGTACAGGTTAGAAAGAAATGTCCATTTTCTAAGTGTCACAAAAGTGATGCTATTTGTTTTATGGTGCTACCAAGCCCTGAGTGTATATCGTGTTGTGTTTGCGAGTGCTTCCGCATTGTCCGTCCACTGTTGCTGCTTAGTGGTGACATCGAGGAAAATCCAGGTTTAAACACGCTCGACGAGATCTTAAAAAGGGTTACGGAAATTCAAAAACGCTCATTTACACAAATAGTGGTTTTTTAAAGATATAGCATAAAGATACTATATTTCGAGGTCATGTCGCTGCCCATGCGGGCCGGTACCACGTATCGACGAAAGGGCGTCACACTATCCATGTACGCGACAGGTTACTTAATGATGAAAAGAAAGTGTAAACACAAGGCTCCCGCCACCATGACGCATTTTTTTTTCTACAACAGCGACGCACAACGGCAGACTGATATTTATTTATCATGTACTTCTTAAATACTTCTTAAAGGGGTTTATTTTAGTTTTCATTGCGGAACCGCAAGTGCAGGGAGCGCCGCGCGTACACCACGGCCACGTATATGCTGGAGCCACGCTCTTCTTCCTCTAGCAATATGGCCGCCGGCGGCTTCACGCACTCCCGTAGGAGGCAGCTGGGACTTACACTCCAGAAGTTTAAGTATATAACCTCCTTGCATAAAAACGACAGTATGGTTGCTAATAAATTGTTGGCTTGGATATGTTTGGCACGAGGCCCAAGACGGCACCCTATCTTCTAACGCGCCGTTCTGTTTGCGTTCGCGTCTTTAGAAAGTACTAGCTCAGCGAGACATCGCCCACAGCGAGCCAGCTTAGACGCTACTGCGCATGTTGTACCGCGCATGCGCACTGGCGTCTACGCTAGCCCACTGGGCACGCTGGCCTGCTGGCTGGCTGAGCTATTGGGGGCGAGTTCCAGCACTGGAAAAGCTGGCGCCACCGTCGGCGCGACGTGGCATGAGGGATCACGTGGACACAGCGGCCGCGTCGGCTGCTTCGGAAGTAAATCAAAGTAAAGGCCTGTTCACACTACACGAAATATCCGGCGAGCGAAGCGGATTCGAACGCTTTTGACGCCGAGGAGGGCGGAAAGCGGCGCGGTGAAGGCAATCGGTCCAGGACCCGTTTTTTCCGCTTTCGCCGCAGCCGCAACTTTCGTTTTTGACGTAATAACCCGTTCAATGTCAACATGGCGACCAGCATGTCTGAGCGACCGATCTTCTCCGTAGAAATGCTCATCGACGCAATTAAGCAGCACCCCATACTATACGACAAAAGACACTTGAACTTCAAGGACATTGCCTACAAAGAGCAGCTATGGGATAAGATCGGGAAAAAAATGGGACTGAGTGGTAAGTACGACTGCTATTCACGCTTACTTGTGCCGATGCCGGAGCGACGAGACTTTGATGAGTGGTTTTAAAAGAGAAAATAGAAGAGATAAGTACAGCGCCGTTACTGCCTCTCGTGCGAGGGCACCTCCACAGCGCTGTACAGGTAAGGGGAAAGGGATAAAAAGAGTAGTGGAGAAAATAATGCATATAGAGAAAGACAGCCGAGCGCTAAGGCACGTCAAGGAAGGCGCGGCGGCTACAGCCGCTCGTACAGGTCGGCGCCGTCCAAGTATTCGAGCAGCGCCGCGAAGGCGAGCCCGATGACCGATGAATTTCTCATTGCCTGTACCTTGTTTCTATGCATATTTTCCGTCAAACTTCAGCAAACATTTTTCCCGCGCCGCTGCTTGCTCCTATGCCGTGCATGCTCCGCTCATGCGCCGTTCGAATGCCTGCGCAGGCATGCACGCGCGACACTGATGGCACCGCGAGAGTAAGGCAGTGTTAAAATAGAAACTTTCCTGTGCTACAACGGTGAGCGTAAAGTGTTTCTAACGATTCATGATCTGCGGCGACAGCCGATGCCAGGCAATTATTGCCGCGGGTAACGGCGGTTGTGTTGTGGTCAGCCAAATAAATAACGGCGGTCGGGTATTGCAACACAGCACAGTAAATAGCCGTTAAAAATTATCGGAGGTGCTACGCTGAATGACTCGCAAGAGCGCGAATGAAAGCAAACAAACAGTCCATCAATTCGCTTCATTCTACTTGACAAAAGAGCCTTTTATTCTCCGCAGGTTCGCTGTGTCAAAAAAAAGCTTAAGAACCTGAAGGACACATTCGCGAAGATTCGAAACCAAATTCGAACAAGCATGAAGAGCGGAGCCGGTGCCGCAGACTTCGCCACTATACAGTGGAAACACTTTCTGCCAATGCAAGCAATAATGGAGCCAATTTCAGAAGAGCCAATGTGAGTGGAGCAATTTTCCAAAATCTACACGAGCATTTGTAGCCTTGCTTGTTATATGTTATCCATGCAAAAACCCAGGAGGGAACAAAACCTACACTCTCAAGTTAGTAACCTTTCAGAGTGCTCTCCTTATGTGCAAATATATTTTTGCAGGCTCTATTCAAGCCTTGACTTCCTTCCTGAAGAGTAAGTTCCTGAACAATGTTCTTTCTATCATGTACAGGTTGCGACTCCTGCCAGCCATGACTATATCTAAAATGAATTTATCACAGTGTTATTGCCCAAACTTAGGCCGTCCAATAATTATAGGTTTATTCATTTAATAACTGTTGTGCACTGGAAACAGAAATCTCCAGGACCAAGATGAAGTGGCAGGAACTTCTGGCTCCTCAGTTCCGTCAAGTGGCCCAGCAACACCAGCAGCTGCTGCAACTGAAAGGTAAAGAACTTGTAATATAGGCATACAAGACTGCAATCACTGAAATGCCTTGCAATCTGTACAAACATGGCATTTACACACTCATTTTTACAGCCAACCAACAGAAGATGACTTAGAGTCTGACACAGATAGGTAGGTAGAACACTGCGACTCGAGCTTTTTCATTTCTCATGTAGCACATGCTTGCATCTAACCGCTTGCTATAGTGCCTCTGGAGTGAATGGATTTCGCTGCTGGGAAAGGTTCAATTTTTTCGAAGGACTCCAAGGCGTAAAAAAGCACGGCGGTCACCAAGGAAACAACGGAGGTAAATCAAGAATGATTACATAATACACGAATACTAAAAAAACTGTTTCAACTTGCAGCCCATTGAAAGCCCCTCAGCATGCTGCTGTAACTGCTGCCTGTATGGAGCACCTCCAGGCGGTGCGGACTGAGAGGCAGCAGAAGCAACAACTGCAGCGGGAGCCACAAGATGTCGTAGACCATACGTGCATGGCACTTGCGGCACAGCTGCGAATGCTTGGTCCGAGAGACCAGTCAGATGCGATATTTGAAATTCAAACAATGATGTACCACCGACTCCAAGGAGCCATGAATGAACAAAATTCGCACTAATGTTTTATATGCTTACTTCATCCACACATTTCTACTTTGCTGCACCACTGTATCACTGTAATTTTTACTTCTGTTTACCTGTTATGCATCTTGTTTCTTTTTTCTCTTACTTGATTTAGACTGTATCGTCCATTGCTTCATGCTTTTTATCTGTAATCATGTGTTCAAATGTCAGTTACTATGAGCTGAACTTCTCCCTTTTTGTATTGCTTTTACAAACGCACTGTTAATAACATCCCCTTTACACAATGCTAAGGGGCTTGTAAGGTATCTTAAATAAACAAACATTTTGGATGGCATTTCTTCCTTTGGCATTTCTTGCTTGGCCCATTTCCAGATTTATTGATATATGGAATATGTCAGGAAATACGGTTTGTGCAGTACTGAAATGGTGTGGTATTCACCTGCAACTACCAATGAAAACTATTAACATTTTTACAAAGCCAGCTGTTATGGGGTTAACTGCTGCCACCTTTTCATGATCTGTGATTGCATGTGCCTTTTTGTGTGTCACAAGTGCTGCCAAGTATATAGGTGCAGACACAAGTAAACGGATCATGCTATTCCGTTCTAATTGCAATCAGGCCTTTCCTTTTGACATGAAGAAACAGTTTGTCCATGAGGAAGCGCACTAGTGTCCACCAGCAGCCTGCAGATACCGCAGATGCCACTTTCAATTACTGAACACGTGAAAATATGAGAAGGCAAAATCGTGCTCCATTTGCTATTGTCTGCATCCGTACCTGCAACATACATATCTCTCAAGAATAACTTTTAGAAGATAGCAAAGTGTACGAGGGTGCTGTCATCACTGCAAGCAGGCAATGCAATATAAAATGTGTTTAAAGTGGCTGTACGTAAAATAAATGTTACCATTACTACACTCTGCTGCTCCTGATCATCTCCTCTTGCCAGGGGACATTGCCGCTTCCGATGAAGTGTTTGCAAAGCCTGTCTCGTGTAGTGTAGGCAAGCCTAAACACAAAACAAATGGAACATTGAAGCGTAAGTGCTCGCTCCAACATGTGGCAATTAACATCACTTTAACAACTAATCGTAAAAGCAAGCTATTTGGGGGAATAGTAAGTAAACAGCAGTCCCAGTTTTGTTTGCAGATATTTCCACAACATGATTACCTCGTTGGGTGATAACCTGTGGCAGGCACAGGAGTCAGTCCGCCATTCTCATCCGCTTCTTGCCTCCATGTTCCATCGGTTTGACGTCTCTGCCAATCTTCATAATCAGTAGTTCCTGGTGGGCAGTAAACTGCACGAGAGGAAGCTGTTTGTCATCAGAAAACTGTGAATGCATACACACGGTGATATAATCCGTCTGACGTTTTCATCTTTGGCTTCAAATGGCCGGCGCAGGATGCGCCACCTTTGAGCCAGGATCCCAAAGGCATTTTCGACAACTCGTCGAGCCCTTCTCAGTCTATAGTTGAAAATTCTTTTTTCTTGTAGCTGTGAAAACTGACTTGGTGCTCCCTGAACATCTGGTTGCTGAGCTTGCCCGTCAACACAGTTTCCAAACAAAGGGGGTAGACTGCAGAAGGAGTGCCGCTTCAGTTTCCTTATGAAGTTGTGTAAATTTGCAGGTATAAATTATCCCCAAGATCTAGCACACTACATGTTTACCGCAACAAATGTGCTACAGATAATCGCTACCTGTCAGAAATAACTGCGATGGCAACATTTAGAGTGGTTTAGGTCAATGGAGGAAAAGGATCTTTCCATGCTTGTATACAATCCCTCATATGCATACATTTGCAGCACTGGCTGATGACACATATATCATATTACGAGACCCTTAAAAGTGTGTAAAATCACTCCTCAAGATCTAGCTAATGGCTAGTACTGTAACGGCCAAGAAATGACGAAGGTAATGGTATTACTTACTCTTCCTTGCATACGGCCTCATGAGGTAGGTTTTCAGAGGAAACGCTTCGTCTCCTACAAAGAAGTAGGGCGTGCTGCCAATGTCGGCCAAAAGAGAGTCTTCAGGAATCCCTTGCAGGCTTTGGTCAACTCTCTTGAAGAATGGGCTCCGGGCAAAATTACCCCCATCTGATTCGCTGCCATTGTGGCCTACTTCTGCAAACAAGAACCTAAGAGTGGAGTGGAAACAAATTTTGTTATATTCATATGATCTGGTTCAAGGAAACATAGGCACATTTAACTTGCTATGGCTGCCACGTCACTCACATGAAAACTAATCATGACAGTTGAACTGTTGCATACATCAACATGCAGCTCAAACACCAACTAAATGATACAACTACAACCTTCCTCATTCTTTGAGGAGTTTTATAGATGACAAAGCTAGAAAGGCTCTAGTCAGAATCTGACAAGGTCAAGCCGTAAGTGACTTACAGTGGTTAGTAAAAAACAAAAAGCGATTTTAAACTTTACTTGAAAGGTGTTTTTGTAAAATAAAGTTGCATCAATTATATCTCTATGTTTTCGTTATAAGTTCTTAAGAAAGCATCCCTTACTGGCTGTTTTCTGAAATTAACACTACCGATGACTACTTAGAGGCTGTATATGATTCTTATGCATCTACCACATGACATTGTGCTCTCTGGGATTGAGACCCACCACCACACACAAAAAAGCTGGCAATTGCCAAGAAAAGAAAATCAACCAAACAGCATATACAACAGCTCCAAGAACTTGTAAGTAAAGCAACTGTACTTGCATACCTGTAGTGTGCATCACTGATTGCAAGCATCGACTTGCTGAAAGCATTCTTATAGTTTCTGTCCACACTGCCTGAATTGTTCGGGCACTCAATATTGACATGCTTTCCATCTATTGCGCCTAGGCAGTGTGGCATGTTCCAGATGCGCTCAAACTCTTCGGAGACATAAGTTTAAGGCAGAAAAAAAACGCAATTGATATGTTAAGCACAAGCCTCGAAGATAACCTCGGGCGGGGGATGTGTAAGATGCTCCATGTAGAATAGCAGTCCTAGAAGTCGTAGTAGTGATTTGTACCCTCGACAATGACACTGAAATTATTTATTCTGACAATTATGCTTTTATGTAGACTTTTTTGTACTGGTCGCTTTAGTTTCAAGGACAGTGGTCACGAAGTTTCAGTGCCTAAATTATATTTTATCGATACTGTCACTGGTTTACGCTCCATGCAGTATGTGCAAGGAAATGAGATCAAAGAACTTACCCTCAACCATTCATCTGGAGATGATTGCGTTATAACATATATAGGGCCAAGCACTTCCTAAATGGCCAGGCACACCTCTGAAACAAGGTTGCACGTTGTGGAACTGCCAGCCAAGATATTAAAGGCAGATGACCGCAGGGTATCGCCAACAGCCAGCAATCTGAAAAGAGGAAAAGAGAAGGGACAAACAAATTCAGCTACGCTCGCTAAGTAAACCTTCATGTGTACTGTGGTTCCAAAGCGATGGATCCAATCGCCTCCAGTTCCAGCAGCTATTTTCACTGGATAAAATGATAACACCAACCGTAATCCACATGAAGTTCAAGAACCAAGTCATCAGGCGCGCAAATAATGAGAGGAAATGTGTTCTAAATTCCTCGCATTCTTTCAAGTTATGCTGTATCCGTTACGAGCTTCACAGTATCCCTGATATGACTAGTAGTCTGTTTTCGGAGCAAAACAAAAAGCAAAGCAATATTACAGCATGTGTACAACAGGGCGTGCACAACAGCAAAAATATGTTCCCATCACCTAATAACTTGGGCCAGGCGGTGGTCTGGACGTATAGCCTTGCGAAACCGCGTGTCTTTTTTTGTGATGCGGGGGTCAAGGAGCTCCATCAGTGTGCCAAAGCTGCTCGGTGACATACGCAGGAAGCTGCCGAAAGAGAACCGGCAGTGAGAAGAAAGCACATACAACGCCCCTGTGTGCTCTATCATGAGTGTTGCAACGCCAAACGTGTACCGTGAAATGCTCCTCTCGCTTAAACCGCTCGATTAATGGCGCTTAATTTGCGCAGAGATGGCATACAACAGTCTTGCTTTTTCAATACCACGTATGGGTGATGTACCTGCCTGATTCCATCAATTACTTAGAAATCGGCCCCTCTGCAGCATCGGCGACCTATAACAGTCAACTTACGCAAAGCTGATGCCGGTAGTGCCATTTGGTGCCTATACATATTGCAGCTTCAAAGGTAAATCGTTCCAGAATAGACAAAACAAGCGTTACCCGGAAGGCACCACCAGTATACGCGACAGCTGCTTGTTTAAGGTCTCCGATGCTGCAGCCGACACGGATTTCTAAGCGATTCTGATCGATTCAGGCAAGTACATCCCCCAAACGTGATATTTAAAAAGCAAGACTATCGTATGCCATCTCTGAGTCAAATAACGCTTGAGTAGGCACGGGAGAGCAGCAAAAATGATGTCGCTCACGAACCCCTTTTTCTTTCATGTGCAGCTTGTTGCCCTAACCGGCGTGTGGCTTTCCCTGCTTCCCGGTCGACCAAGTGTTCCTTTATCGTCACCTGTGCTGAACTCAAGACCACCCCTGACAGTCACGACTGCAATCAGCGAAGATGACTGCTTCGCCCTACGTGACCTGCGCAGTGCTTTTGCATTGCACTCAAGCGGCACATCGGCAACACCAGCGCCATCACTCCACGGCGAGCCCTTAAAGGACTGGCGTCGGCTGTCCGCCTTCAGTGGACACGGGAGAGCGGCAAAAATGATGTCGCTCACTAACCCCTTTTTCTTTCATGTGCAGGTTGGTGGTACTTCATCTCTTAATTCTAAACGATCGAACAATCTTTGCCTGCTGCTGCTCCAGTGCCCCAGTGTGCTTTACGATACTCTGTGCGAATGCATTTTTGTTGCGAAACTTTTACTGCTTTGCGGGGATATAGAAGAAAATCCCGGTCCGCTAAACGCTGACTCTAGCAAATCGCACAAAGAATTGCTCGACGCCATAGGGGCCCTTTCAACGAAAATCGACAGTCGCCACTCAGAGGTGATGCATGCATTTGCTGAGCTAAAAGAAAACCAAGAGGAACTTTCACATACAGTCGCAGATCTTGCATGCAGATTGGCAAATCTTGAATCTACTGTCGAATGTCTTGAAACAGCGCTACCTACAGCAGATATCAGTAGTTCTGTTGGCCAGGCCGTTAAGTCTGAAAGTATTGCTTTGGCCTCGCGTCTTGATGATCTAGAGGATAGGTCACGGCGACATAATTTACTGTTTTTTGGCATCCCAGACGGCGTTTCCGAGACTTGGACACAATCGGAAAAGCATATCTGTGAGCTTCTCTCACGCCATTTAAATTTGCGTATTACAGATGGCACGGTGGAGAGAGCACATAGGTTGGGTGCTTATGTTGCAAATAGCCTAACACAAAATACTCACTGGTTCTCCGCCCCTAGAAACCCATGGATAACAGGATCCCTCTTAAAAAGTATTAAAAAACGTGATAACCTCCATAAAAAATTAAAACGCCAACCTTTTAATGTAACTTTAAAGTCGCGGTACATAACTTATTCTAACACACTTACCAGACTCTTGAAAGAAGCCAAGCGTTCCTACTTTGAGAAAACGATTGTCAAACACACAACTAACACCCGCAAAACCTGGGATACCATTAGGTCCTTTCTTCATCTGTCTTCACCAAACCACGCACTGAGCCAACTTAATACAGGAACAAGGGTAGTAACGGAAGCCACTGATATCGCAAATGAATTCAATACTTTTTTCTGTCCTACACATGATCATTCACTAGACAGTACACCACAGCCAGTGCTCAGGCAAACCCCTTATTCATTTTACTTGTTCCCTACATCACCCAAAGAAGTATCCGATTCAATCGCTAGTTTACGAACTACAGGTCCTGGCCTTGATAATTTACAACCTTCTAAAATCAAATTAGTATCATCTCATATCGCCGATGTACTCGCGCACATTGTTAACTGCATGTTCATAACAGGCGTTTTCCCCGATGAATTAAAACACGGTAAAATAACTCCTATATTTAAAAAAAAAAGGTAACCCGCCGTGGTTGCTCAGTGGCTATGGTGTTGGGCTGCTGAGCACGAGGTCGCGGGATCGAATCCCGGCCACCGCGGCCGCATTTCGATGGGGGCGAAATGCGAAAACACCCGTGTGCTTAGATTTAGGTGCACGTTAAAGAACCCCAGGTGGTCAAAATTTCCGGAGTCCTCCACTACGGCGTGCCTCATAATCAGAAAGTGGTTTTGGCACGTAAAACCCCAAATATTATTATTATTATTAAAAAAAGGTAACAAAGCATTCATTTCAAACTACCGTCCTATCTGCATGCTATCTTTTTTTAGCAAAGTCATTGAGAAACTACTTGTAACCCGCTTAACAAACTACTTTCACAAATTTAATCTTCTCTCGCCTGAACAACACGGGTTTCGTAAAGGTTATTCGACTGAAACAGCTATAACATCATTCACTGACAAAATAAAACATGCCCTTGACAACTCCCATATTGTTGGTTCAGTTTTCATTGACTTCAGTAAAGCATTTGACACCATCTGTCATAACATCCTTTCTTACAAGTTAGAAGCTCTGGGCATTCATGGCCCAGCTCTTACGCTCATCCGCAGTTATTTGACTAACAGAACTCAAGTTGTGAATTTCGGAGGTTCACTTTCACGTACTAAACCAGTCACTAAGGGTGTCCCACAAGGCTCACTTTTAGGCCCTTTACGTTTCCTGGTGTACATTAATGATCTTCCTCACTGTTTAACCAGTACTTCATCTATTCTATATGCTGACGACACGACTATATTTACTAATAGCAAATGCATAAATACTGTAATAAAACGACTCAATTCTGACCTAAGCAATTTATCTGCGTGGTGCACAAGTAACAAACTTCAGATCAACCCTTCGAAAACTCAGTTTATGCTTTTTCATACACACAAACGCGTCATCGCTCCCGCGCCACCGCTCGTCTTACAAACTCATGTTCTCTCACCTGCACATGAAGTTGTCTTCCTTGGCGTCAAACTTGACCCCCAACTTAAATTTAACTTGCATGCTGACATGGTTTAAAAAAAATTGCCTTTGGAATAAGAGTACTAATCCTAACGCGCTCGTATTTTCCACAAAACGTCAGAACTTCACTTTATCACGCATTTATTCACTGTCACTTACAACACTGCATCTCAGTTTGGGGAAACACATATTGCTCGCACATAATACATCTACAACATTTACAAAATCAAGCCTTGAGGATCATTAATTTCTCTAGTTACATGTCACATGCTGTACCAATTTTCAGTTCCTTAAAAATACTACCATTACGTTACATGCTCCAGCTCAAATTGGTTTTACTAATATACCGCACACTAAATCATGAAATAATTTTAGATGCATTTAATAACTCTGCTCTCACCAACACTAACAATACGAGATTTTCCTCTAACAACAATTTTTTACTTCCTCGAATAAACACTAATTATGGAATGTTTGCTTCCCTTTTTACGGCCATTAAATACTGGAACAATCTACCACCCCATATTAAAGCCTGCCGCACAACATTAACATTCAGGAGAGAGACGAAGAAATATTTACTAACGACACTACTGGCTACTGATTCATTACTATAAGTATATATTGTGTACAAATCTATTTCCCAGTTTTCAATGGTTTTGTACTTACCTATTGTATCGACAGCCTTTATTTATTGGTTATTCTATATGTTCCTTTGTCTTCTTTTTTCTCCTTTCTTAGGCATTTCAAAGTTTTTGTCGCATAGTCTATATAACATTTGTACTTTGCGTATTGTAAGCATATATTTATTTCTAATTATCTGTTACATTAACCCCGTGTTCTTTGACATGTGTCATTCCTATGTTCCATAATGTGTCAAATACTACATATTTATTTATTCATACGCTGTATCGTTTTCATTTGCTTGTTTTGAACTTCAATTATTGTAAGCAACCTTTTGTAATTGTTAATTTTTTTCATTAACTTCGCGTTTTCTGATGTTTGTCGCTGCTATGTTGCCAAATGTATTAATTCATGCAATGTTAAATTACTAATAGGAGGTCCCCCTGACAGTTCTTGTAACTCCGGGACCTCCTTCTGTACTAATGATGAATCACGAAATAAATAAATAAATAAAGACACGCCCAATCATCGTGAAGTTTTCTTCCTTCAAAACCAAAGAAAATATTCTCTCACAGAAATCTAAATTGAAGAGTACAGGTGTTTCCATTAGCGAAGATTTCTGCAGGGCAACGCGATTGACACGAAAAAAACTTCTCGAATTCGGCAAGTCTAGCGGCCAGCCTTTTTCACTTCGTTTTAATAAACTAGTGATTAACAATAAAGCCTACATATACAGCGCAGTCACTGACACTGTTTGTGAACTGGTGTCCCCTGGAGAGGCGCGCGCGGCTCGCAAAGCACCCAGCGCACGTGACAGGTGATGCGCAGCTGTCTGCAGATGGTGCTTCAATCTTTTTCACCCCAATGCACGCAGTATTCTCAATAAACGAACAACTTTATCATCTCGCATTGACGCATGCTCAGCTGACATAGTTGTCCTTTCAGAAACCTGGCTTTCGGCAAAAATAAGAAATGCTGAGATTTCCGAATGTGAAAAAAGCTACAAGATCTACCGGTACGACCGTGATGTTTGTGCTGGCGGGGGTTTTTAATTGCTGTGAATGATCAACTTTCTTCATCTAATGTTCCAGTAGTATCTGCTTTAGAACTTGGGTGCGTGCGTGTTGTTATTGATAATTGTGACTGCATTTTTTGCGCTTGCTATAGACCCCCAACAGCACCAAAATCTTTCTGCGATGATTTACATGATGTTCTCAACAGTCTAACTGTTCGGTACCCTACGTCACCTTTGTTTATTCTGGGGGACTTCAATTTTCCTAATATTTTGTGGAGAAGTGATTTCGGGTTCCATACCCTGGCAAAAAGCTCATCCGAGGATGCACAATTTCTGAATATCTGTTCAGACTTTAACTTGTCACAGTTAGTACATGAACCCACCGGTAAACCTTCTACGTCATCTAACATCCTGGACCTTATTTTCACCACTGTGCCTGACCTTGTTTGTAAACTCACTTACCTCCAAGGCGTAAGTGATCACTCCATTATTAATTTCACGTTGAAAATGCATGTATCTACCAAGAGACGATCTAAAATTATTGTTGACTATAACCGCGCTGACATGCCCTCAATGACCAGTGAACTGGAAGCGTTTACCAGCAACTACATTATCAAATTCGATGAACGATCTGTCGAAGAAAACTGGCAGCTCTACAAAAATAAATTGCTCGACTTAATTAACCGATATGTACCTCGAAGGCAGATTCCTTATGACTCACGCTCAGCTTGGTTCTATAATTACCTTAAGCGACTTCGCAACAAAAAGAAACGTATCTTCCGTCGTGCCAGAGAAGCCAATCTTGCCGATCGCTGGGATGCTTACCATCGTGCAGAAGCCGAGTACATTTATGCGGCTAGCAATGCCAAAAAAACCTATTTTAATGTCACATTGCCATCCCTCTTACTAACTAACCCACGTAAATCATGGAGTATTGTTGGCGACAAGAAAGCTGACTCCATTCATTTAGTTCATGTTTAGTTCATGGCAGTGATGTTGACGAAAACCAGTGTTGCACTGTGTTAAATGAAGTGTTTACCTCATTCTTTTGTGATGATAACTTTGCCGATTTACCAAATATTCCTGATTCCTTGTTCTGTGCTATCGATCCCATATTATTTGATTGGGTTGGTATTAACCGTTTGATTGATAATCAAAAGATCTCAGCTTCTGCAGGTCCTGATCTTATTAATTCAAAAATGTTAAAATGTACTCCATTATTTTCATCTGTTATTCTATCTAAACTGTACACTCAGTCAGTACAGTGCTCATCGCTTCCTTCAGACTGGAAAACGGCGAGGGTGGTTCCAGTCCATAAATCAGGTAACGCATTATGTCCCGAGAACTACCGACCCGTCTCATTAACCAGCATTCCATGCAAACTCTTAGAACACGTAATCTATTCTCACCTCATCGATTTCCTGGAAAGCAACTCGTTCTTCCATCCATCTCAACACGGTTTTAGAAAAACTTTTTCATGCGATACTCAACTTCTTTGCTTCACTAACGATTTGTTTGCCGCCTTAGATCAAGGATTCGATATTGACTGTATTTTTTTTAGATTTTGCCAAAGCTTTCGATACCGTATGTCATAACCTACTTATCCATAAACTTAATCAGCTTAATATTGACCCAAATGTGTTGTCTTGGATTAAACAGTTTCTTTCTAATCGAACTCAGTATGTCACAACCAATAACTCTTCATCTGCATTGTTAACAGTTATATCCGGAGTGCCACAAGGCTCCGTCTTGGGGCCTCTACTCTTCTTGATTTATATTAATGATCTCCCTAACTGTGTAAAGTCATCATCAATTAATTTGTTCGCCGACGATTGCGTAATATACCGAAAGATTACTAACCCTGATGATTCAGATAAACTGCAAGGAGATCTTCACAATATATCACTCTGGTCTAAAAAATGGCTCATGAAACTTAACGCTAACAAATGTAAATCAATGCGCATATCACGTAAAACCAGCAAGAGCAATCAGTGTCGATAAGTACTGAATGACACTTCATTAGCATCCGTTAACGCTCACAAATATCTTGGCCTTCACATAACTAATCATCTTTCATGGAATTTGCATACTAATTATATTACTGCTAATGCTAATCGTATGTTAGGATATCTTCGTCGTAACTTTTCTACCGTTCCTACTTCGGTAAAATTGACGCTCTACAAAACCCTAGTTCGCTCAAAACTTGAATACGCATCTGCCATTTGGGATAACAATCAAGCATCACTAACCGTAACGCTTGAAGCAATTCAAAATCGAGCAGGTCGCTTTATTTTATCTAACTATTCCCCGCCATTCCAGTATTACATGTATGAAAATAACCATGAATCTGCCAGATCTTTCTTTACGCCGCAAATGTGCTCGTCTTTGCCTATTTCACAAGGTTTATCACTCAAACCAGGTGCTCAAGAATCAACTTATCACCCCACCTTCCTACACTTCATCCCATTCAGACCACAGATATAAAGTTGCCGTCCCATCCTCCCGAACGAACAAGTATCATGATTCTTTTTTACCCCGCACAAGCGTCGACTGGAACCACCTTCCTGCTTCCATCATTCAGATCACAGATGTAACTTCATTCAAAACAGCAGTCTACCACGCTATCGCTTAACGTTGCCTGCATACCATTGTCTGCATATTACATTGCTTTGTATGTACCACTCCTTTCTGTAGTGCCTTAGAGCCTTGAAAGTATGTATAATAAATAAATAAATAAACGCTAATAAGTAGTAGTTTAAACCGAGCGAGGCATTTTGCAGTGCGTTTAGCGCTGCAACAGTCACAGTAAAACTTTGATAAAACACCATGTAAAGACACGTATACTTACTCTCTGTAGTACTCGATGTCTCGATCGCGAAGCAGTGGCAAGAGATTGTTCGCCTGTCCCAACCTATCCCGCTCCTGCAAGGACGGGCGGACCCACCACCGTCGCCGCCGCCGCCGCCGCGATATTGGTTGCTCAGCCCGTCGCAGCTCTTGAAGCATAACCGTCATTGAGTTGCAGAGGAGAATCGTGACAATTTCTTCTTCTTCCGACATTTCCTCGTCTTCTGAAAAGCTCGCCATCGTGCTGTGCTCCGTATCTCGCAGCTGGAAGCCCAGCAACGGCGCAATACAATAAGACATAACAAAAGCCCGCGAACGAGAGGCACTCACGTCAACTCTCGTCTCGTTCGCGAAGTCGCGAAACCGAAAAAGAAACTGCCGCGAGATCTCGCTGTCGTCGCGGAAAAGCGAGAAGCGGCGGCGGATCCGCCGATGCACGCGTCAACAGATGAGAACACTCTCGCTTTTTTCCGGCAAACGAATCCGCTTCGCTCGCCGAATTTTGGTAGTAGTGTGAAGGGGCCTTAAATCAGAGAGCTGTGCGAAGATTAACACTAGGTGCCCACGGGAAAACCACAAACGAAGCAGTACAGGGGGGATATGGGCTGGGCATCGTTCGAAGCACGGGAAGCTCAGAGTAAAATCCTATACGAAAAACGTCTGAAGAAATTGGACGATAACAGGGGGGCAGCTAAGCTATTTAAATACCTATACAGAAAGAGCGTCGACTCACAATGGCGGAAAAGAACTAGGAAGCTAACCAGTAAGTACGCCAGACACGAGGACGAAGAGAGACAGAGCATTAAACGATAGGCTAAAAACGCGGAAGGTAAAAATTAGATAAATTCAATGGAAAAGAAGCATAGTGTGGAACTATATCGATACTGGAAACAGCAGAGAAGGAAGGAAGCGTTTTATGATAACTCAAGAGGCAGTGCCCTACCCTTTGAAGCTAGATCAGGATGTCTTAGAACGGGCAGCTATAAAAAGAAATTTAACGAAGAAGAAGAGACATGTACTGTGTGTGGTAAATATGTAAAAACAATGGAACACCTCATACCAAAATGAGATGGTATCAATACCGATGTTGATGCGGCCACAGTCACGCTTCCTGAGGCCTTTGGGTTCAGAGATAATAATGGTCATGTAAATAAACATGCGGTGGAAATTTGCGGGGAATAATTTAGACCACTTGGGGTTATTTAACATGCCCCTAACCCTAAGTACGCGGGTGTTTTCGCATTTCACACCCATCGAAATACGGCTGCCGTGGCTGGGATTCGATCCCGAGACCTCGTGATTAGCAGCCAAACTCAATGCAAACTAAGCAACTACGGAGGGGAAGGAATGTTGGCAGTTGGAGGTAGGTGACAGTTGGCACGTGAGACAATTTGTTCCAATCCTCATTGCACGAGAATCGGTACCAGCCCTCTAAGAATGACAGCGTAGAATACACTGTATTTAATGTGACGGAGTCCGCGTCCAATATTGCACACCCGTATCACCCTGTAACTGACGACCAGGCATCTCGCTTATAAGTGCAGTCGCCTGACAGTTGTCGGGCGCTGGCGTCGGCCACAGGACCTACTTGACCTCTTTTCAACACTTGCCACCATTCTCTCCTTATTTTGCACCATCGGGTTTCACCTGAACTGCGTCAACAGCCCATTTATTTTTGCCAAAATTTAGCCACCCTGTCAACGTAATGGTTTCTTGTCTTTAGGTCATCTTTTATATTTAGTCTAATGCTGTCCTGAGATTTCCAGCGGTTTCACCTTTCCGAATATGCCCACATTTTCGTCGGCCTCTTCATATTTTGGAGGAATTTTTAATAGACGTTGAAATAATTGCATGGCCCCCTGACCACGCTGCTCAAAAAGTCATTTTATTTCCCTGAGGTCTTGTGCAAGCTTCTGCCTTCTTGCCGTTCATCAACCTGCTGGTTTCCCTGTCACTTGTATCCCATTTTCACGACTACAGTCCCATGGAAGTTGGCAACGATATAATGTCCATGGCATTAAAGCCGTTTAAATCAATTCTACCGTGCAGACGACAGCCGCTTTTGCTCACTGTGAATGCAAATATTGCATTAATGACCGCCAATTTTAAGCATATAAACTGATAGTCTTAAATATTATGCGGATCTCACGTAAGTGCGCATTGATGTAAACGAAGCTTTCTGTGTTCTTTGTTGTCATTGTCGTACGTAATCTCCACAGAGTAGTCAGGTACCCTCTAATGAAGTGCTGTCAATGTTTGCCTGATTACGCCCGCCACATTGATGCAAATAAATGTAACTTCAACTGATTTTCTCAGAAATTAACGCTGAATGAAACGCTGACGTCATCCTGAACAAGATCATCAAGCGCTGTAGTGCTCGATCTTATGATGCCCGTATTGGCAAGGTTATTTTCGTGTGTTCTTTTTTGGGGGAGGGGGGGGCGATGTGCTCTTGTACCGTACAAACGTCCCTCGGACGTCTCTAATGCGCTCGTTTTTATTCTCAAGCACCCAAGGAAAACAGTCATCGCTGCAACTCAAGATGTCCTGGTGGCAGGCCACCATGGCGTGTCGCGTAAGTATGCCCACGCTGATTCATTTGGCTTGGCATATACTATTTTACGCGTCATACTTCACCACATTCATTTTTCAAACTATGCCAGAGCTCGAAAAGGCCGGCCAACTCACTGGGCCCCTTTCCTCGGTTTATTTCCGCAAAGTGTATATCTATCGCTGTGGTTACCAAGCACGCCAAACGGTGTGCTACCACTCAAGCCTTTCTGGCGATCTGAGCAGCTGAAGTCGCAGGCTTTCTTGAACGCGGCGACGACGTTCAATATTGACACGTGTACTTATCTTTATCGGGCGACCACGTTTCGCCGCTTAACAAATGTAATCGCACAGCGAGGGACGCGCCTGCATGTATGCGACGTTTCTGGAAAGTTATCGATGCTTCTACCCGGCTGTCTGTTGTCGCCGGACCTTGTGTTATCTGATTTCATCGCTTGACGCGAATGGTGTAGAACTTTGTAGAAGGCATGCGGGTCCCAACGATTAGTCTGGAACATTCGATGACTGCTGCATAAAAGCCGACGCGCTTGACCCGCTGATCAGATTTTCGACGATCGCCGAGCGTGTTCGCCGCTATCGTTGCGCTATAAGTGTAGCCTGTTTTGTGGGCACAGGTTCGCCCAATAAAAGTTAGTTTTCTTGTTGACAATATTGCAACTGTGTTATTCAACGTCACCACCACGTGACATCTGGTGGAGGTGCTTGTGCGTTCATGTACCGAACGCCCCCGCGAAGCCGCGATTCAAGCCCGAAGCCCGAGGAAAAAACCGACATCGTCCAAGACCAGCGTGCTAGCCACAGACTGCAAAGACTGCCCCCAGAGCACGGACTTCTGCCTGAAACGACAAAGAAGATAGTGGTCAAGACAACCCAAATGGCTGCCCCAGTGTCCCCCATTATCCTACAACAACCTCGGGACCCACCAACCTTCCATGGAGCAGCAACTGACGACCCGGAATCCTGGCTGGAGACGTACGAGCGAATAGCGACTTTCAACAACTGGGACTCCGACGACAAGTTGCGGCATGTATACTTCACAATAGAAGACGCCGCCAGAACGTGGTTCGAGAACAGGGAGTCGACCTTGACGACATGGGACCTCTTTCGTACCGGCTTCCTGCGCACCTTTACGAGCGTCGTGCGCAAGGAAAGGGCCGAAGCCATGCTGGACGCCCGAGTGCAGCTGCCTAACGAGAACGTTGCCATCTTCACGGAAGAAATGAAACGTCTGTTCCGCCATGCCGACCCGGATATGCCCGAGGAGAAGAAAGTCCGCCTTCTCATGCGTGGTGTGAAGGAAGAACTTTTCGGCGCAATGATACGAAGCCCACCGAAGACCGTAGAAGAGTTCCTTCGTGAGGCCACCAACATCGAGAAGACACTCGAAATGCGGAACCGGCAATTCAACCGCCGTACAAGCTCTACCCACTACGCAGGAATTCAATCACTGGCCACGGACGATCTGCGCGAGACTATCAGGGCCATAGTGCGCGAAGAACTGCGCAAGGTCTTGCCTTCGTCGCAGCCTCAAGTGGCCTCGATCGCCGACATCGTTAGAGAAGAGGTGCACCGATCGCTTGGAGTTCCTGAGGTGCAACCAGAATCACCGCAACCCCAGCCGGAAGCGATGACCTACGCCGCCGTCGCACGCCGTCAAGGCCCCCTCCGCGACCGCGCCAGGGCCCCGTGACGCCGCAATTCCGTCGTCCGCCGCCGCCGCCGCCAGCACGCCCACCCGTCGCCCAGCGCACCTACACGAGGAAGACGGACATTTGGCGAGCCCCCGACCACCGCCCGCTCTGCTATCACTGCGGAGAAGCCGGCCATGTGTACCGCCGATGCCCATACCGCGAATTGGGACTGAGAGGGTTCGCCGTCAACGCGCCGCGTCCACAGCTTGGAGAGCGCCCACGCGATATCGCCGATTACCTCGCCGCTACTCAGTGGAGCTCTCGACGACCGTCGCGTTCGCCATCACCAGGGCGCTACCTGTCGCCGCAGCGCCGACCATACACCGGCCCAGCCCGGGGCCGCTCTGCGAGCCCATATCCGGAAAACTAAAAGCAGCAACCGATGGAGGTGCGGTTGCTGTTCGTCGAACTGACGAAGATCCTCCGCCGCCGACGAAGACACCGAAGAAACTACCTCGACGACACAACGACGACACAGCGCCGTCCCAACGAAGTCAGGAAGCCGAGACTACACCGACGAAAGACGACTTGACGACGCGACGTTCCAGCTTCAGTTCAACGCGACGCAGCCGTGATCCGACGCCAAGACCCAACTGCAACGCCAGACAAAGAACCACCGACCTCGACGTACTTCTCGACGGCCATGCAGTCACTGCCTTAGTCGACACAGGGGCCGATTACTCCGTAATGAGTGGACACATCGCCGCCCAGTTGAAGAAGGTTAAGACTGCATGGGAGGGCCCCCAAATTCGGACCGCTGGAGGACACCTCATTACGCCGACTGGAATCTGCACGGCAAGAATTACCGTTCATGACCGGACTTACCCTGCCACCTTCGTTGTCCTCCAACAGTGTTCACGAGACGTCATTCTCGGCATGGACTTCCTGAATCAACATGGCGCAGTCATCGACCTGAAATCGAAATCGATAACGCTGTCACAAGATCAAGCAATACCGCCGGAGAGCTGTCGTAGTCACCACGCCTTGAGTGTGCTCGAAGATCAAGTGAGCATCCCGCCGCGCTCCAGCATTATTATTTCCGTCGGCACTGAAACACCCGCTGACGTAGAAGGCGTCATCGAGGCCGACCAGCATCTACTGCTCGACCGTGAAATTTGCGTCGCAAGAGGGATCGCTCGACTCCACGGAGGGCAAGCGGAAGTTATGCTTAGCAACTTCAGCCAGGAGTTCAAGCACATCAACAAGGGCACGACGATCGCGTACATCGAAGAAATTCTGGAAACCAGCCATGCCTTTGTCCTCTCGGATTCAGCCGCATCTTCCCCGATGAGCATTGTCCCCGAACCAGACTTCGACGTGAATCCAAGTCTTCCTATGAGTAAGCAGCAACAGCTCAGAAGTCTTCTCCGACGATACAAAGACTGCTTTTCGACGTCATCGAGGATTAGACAAACACCAGTTGCAAAGCATCGCATAATAACCGAAGAGAGCGCTCGACCACTCCGCCAGAGCCCTTACCGAGTTTCGACGCGAGAACGTGAAGCTATTAGGCAACAAGTCGACGAAATGCTGCGCGACGACATCATCCAGCCGTCGAAGAGCCCGTGGGCCTCTCCTGAAATCCTGGTAAAGAAAAAGGACGGAACCCTACGCTTCTGCGTCGATTATCGTCGACTGAACAAGATCACGAAGAAGGATGTGTACCCCCTTCCACGGATAGACGACGCATTGGATCGTCTCTGCAACGCTAAATACTTCTCGTCGATGGACCTCAAGTCTGGCTACTGGCAAAGAGAAGTCGATGAGAGAGATCGCGAAAAGACTGCCTTCATCACGCCAGACGGCCTCTACGAGTTCAAGGTCATGCCATTCGGACTGTGCTCGGCGCCTGCAACGTTTCAGCGCGTCATGGACACGGTGTTAGCCGGACTGAAGGGGCAGACGTGCCTTGTCTACATGGATGACGTCGTTGTCTTCGCCGGAAATTTCGACGATCACCTTAGGCGGCTTGCGACAGTGTTAGAAACCATCAAGTCATCAGGGCTCACTCTGAAGCCGGAAAAGTGCCGCTTCGCTTACGATGAGCTTTTGTTCCTAGGCCACGTGATCAGCAAATCAGGAGTACGCCCCGACCCACAGAAGACAGCTGCCATCGCAAAGTTCCCGCAGCCAACCGACAAGAAGGCAGTGCGCAGATTCCTTGGCATGTGTGCCTACTATAGGCGCTTTGTCAAGGACTTTTCACGCATCGCGGAGCCACTAACACGTCTAACCAAATGTGATGTCGCGTTGAAGTGGGAAACGCCGCAGGCCAAGGCATTTCAAGAACTCAAACGACGCATGCAGTCGCCGCCAGTACTTGCACACTTCGACGAGGACGCTGATACCGAAATCCACACTGACGCCAGTAGCCTAGGCCTCGGTGCCGTCCTAGTCCAGAGGAAAGAAGGACTTGAAAGGGTGATATCGTATGCTAGCCGGTCCCTGTCAAAAGCGGAAAGCAACTATTCTACGACTGAAAAGGAATGCCTCGCCATCATTTGGGCTACAGCTAAATTCCGCCCTTACCTCTATGGCAGGCCATTCAAAGTCGTCAGTGACCATCACGCATTGTGTTGGCTAGCTAACTTAAAGGACCCTTCAGGACGGCTGGCGCGGTGGAGCCTCAGACTACGAGAATATGACGTCACGGTAATATACAAGTCCGGATGGAAACACTCCGACGCCGACTGCTTATCGCGCGCCCCCATCGATCCCCCGCCGCAGGACGACGAGGACGACGACGCCTTCCTTGGGATAATAAGCGCGGAAGACTTCACTAAACAGCAACGAGCCGACCCGGAGCTAAAAGGCCTCATCGAGTATTTGAAAGGGAACACCGACGTTGTCCCTAGGGCATTTAAGCACGCGTTGTCTTCGTTCACGCTAAAAAACAACCTGCTCGTGAAGAAGAACTTCTTACCAGTCCGCGCCGGCTACCTTCTTGTTGTACCGTCAGCGCTGCGTCCAGAAATACTGCACGCCCTACACGACGATCCAACCGCTGGGCACCTCGGATTCTCCCGAACGCTGTCGAGAATACAGGAAAGGTATTACTGGCCGCGTCTGACCGCCGACGTCGCCCGTTACGTCAAGACATGCCGAGACTGTCAACGACGCAAGACACCACCAACAAGGCCAGCAGGATTACTACAGCCAATCGAACCTCCTCGCCTACCATTCCAGCAGATTGGGATGGGATTGGTTGGGACCGTTTCCGATATCAACATCCGGGAATAAGTGGATCGTCGTGGCGACGGACTATCTCACCCGTTTTGCTGAAACTAAAGCTCTACCAAAAGGCAGCGCAGCCGAAGTGGCGAAATTTTTCGTGGAGAACATCCTGCTGCGACATGGTGCCCCAGAAGTCCTCATCACCGACAGAGGAACGGCTTTTACAGCAGAGCTCACCCAAGCCATTCTGCAGTACAGCCAGACAAGCCACAGGAGGACAACTGCCTACCATCCGCAGACGAATGGTCTCACGGAGCGCCTGAACAAGACCCTCGCCGACATGCTAGCAATGTACGTCGACGTCGAACACAAGACGTGGGACGTGATCCTGCCGTACGTAACCTTTGCGTACAACACGGCGGTGCAAGAAACAACACAGATCACGCCGTTTAAGCTGGTTTACGGCAGGAACCCGACGACGACGCTTGACGCCATGCTGCCGCACGTAACTGACGAAGAGAATGTTGACGTCGCTAGCTATCTCCAGCGCGCCGAAGAAGCCCGCCAGCTCGCCCGCCTGCGAATCAAGAGCCAGCAGAGGACCGACAGCCGACACTACAACCTCCGACGACGCTTCGTCGAGTACCAACCTGGCGACCGTGTTTGGGTCTGGACCCCGATACGCCGACGAGGACTCAGTGAGAAACTACTCCGACGCTATTTCGGACCCTACAAGGTCATCCGACGTATTGGCTCTCTGGACTATGAGGTCGTGCCAGACGGCATTTCCCATTCACAGCGGCGCCGCGCACGATCTGAAGTTGTCCACGTGGTGCGCCTTAAACCCTTTTACGGACGCTGACGAACTTCACCGTTTTTGTTCTTTTCTTTGCTACGAGTGCTTTTGTTTATTACCTTCGTTTGTTTGCAGCATCGGGTCGATGCTTTTTAAGAGGGTGGTATTGACACGTGTACTTATCTTTATCGGGCGACCACGTTTCGCCGCTTAACAAATGTAATCGCACAGCGAGGGACGCGCCTGCATGTATGCGACGTTTCTGGAAAGTTATCGATGCTTCTACCCGGCTGTCTGTTGTCGCCGAACCTTGTGTTATCTGATTTCATCGCTTGACGCGAATGGTGTAGAACTTTGTAGAAGGCATGCGGGTCCCAAAGATTAGTCTGGAACATTCGATGACTGCTGCATAAAAGCCGACGCGCTTGACCCGCTGATCAGATTTTCGACGATCGCCGAGCGTGTTCGCCGCTATCGTTGCGCTATAAATGTAGCCTGTTTTGTGGGCACAGGTTCGCCCAATAAAAGTTAGTTTTCCTGTTGACAGTATTGCAACTGTGTTATTCAACGTCACCACCACGTGACAATATGGTTATCCTCAAGTACTTTTCGCGGACTTCGCTCACCGCCTTTTCTCCAGTGTGATTTCTTACACTACTCGCTCCTGCTAGACATGAGTGAATGGAATGTACTTCCTTATGCGGTGGTTGCCTGCGACACCATTGAATCATTGTTAAAACTGCCTAAATAAATTGTATAAATGAGCGGGGTACATCACTGCCCTCCTTTCCTCTTCACTTTCCTTTTTTTCTTTTTTTTCCGGCCTGTCCTTCCACGTAATTGAAGGCACGTGCTTTATGATGCATCTGCCACTGCTACATATTTTTATACACACAACTACATTAAGTTTGTCTATATGTTCTGAAATGGTTTCCCACGCTTTGTATGCATATATCTCGTTGGCTGCCCACGGCCCCTCCGCCAGAATCTAATGCGGCGCAAGAGAGCAGCGCGTCTCAAGCCGAGCAGCTCGCGCTGTGGCTGGCGATGTGGCTGCAACGCCGGGCATTCCTTTTCACTACAATTCTTCTAGTTTTGTTTTTCTGTCTCTTAAGTGTTCGTCAACTTAGCGCTAAGAGCAGTTTGCATTTTCTTCTTCTGGAATGGTTTTACATTGTTAGCGCTAAATGCTACGTTTTCGGAAATGACACGCTGTTCCCATTTTCAAATTCAGTGCTACTTCATTTTGCTCACACTTCGCACCTTATACTCAATGTATTCTTCTTCATGTATATAACCACTCCTGCTTAAGGCCTCTAATCAGAGGCTGGCAGTATTCTTGAAATAAATAACACAAACACGCAACGATCTTAATGGAGTATCAATTACACGCTAGCTCACATGCTGTCGATGTACCGCTGAGCACCGGGAGCGTGGTCCTGTCTATCGGGACGTTATCGGTCTACAGCCTCGCTCAACAACACTGCTCGTTACTCATCACTTTTTTGTTGACAGCAGCATACTGTATTTCCTCTGAATATACTTTCGGCTTTAGTTGTGACCTTGCACGCCCTCTTGTTCTGTTTCGTTGACGGCGATCGTTGTCGTCAGGCTGCCACCTCATTCTGAGCTTCGCCCTCACCAGAGAGCACAGAAAGTTTTTTTCACAAACAAACCACCGGGATTCGAGCCCATGTATTCCCAGCATCCTCCATTTGGGAGCTGGCCGCGCTAACAATTACGCTGCTACTACCTCCCTCCACAATTTTCTGTTTATCTGCCCTCCCACTTCTCGTTTTCGTCGCAGACGCAGCCAGAACGGACGCAGAAACGAAAAGAAAGTAAAGATTGCTTGAGCCACCAGGTGACACATGACCTTAACTTTGGCAGGTTACTCTCATTGGTGCGCATGTGCTTGCGGCTAAGTGCAGATCGGGGGTCGCCTTAGCTTTATTGTAAATTTGCTTTCACCAACTCTTTTCGGATAAAACTGAAACGCCGGACAAAAATGAGACCTACCATTGTACTTTTTTCTTGCTTGCGAAGTTTAAACCAAAAACACTCATTCACACCAACAGGGATTTTTTTAAGAAATTGCATAAGGATGATATATTTATTTCGAGGACATATCGCTGCCAATACGGGCCAGCACCTCGTATCGACGAAAGGGAATCACACTGCCGATGCATGCGGCAGGTTACTGAATGATGAAAACACGAAATGGGGGGTGACTTTTTTTCAGTTCACGCAACTTGTTAGACACAGAACACCAGGCACCCACCACCATGACATTTTTTTGACAACGGCGACACACAACGGCGGACTCATATACTTCTTAAAGGGGATTCATTTTATTTTTCCTCGCAGAACCGCAAGCACAGGGAGTGCCGCGCCGTATACCGCGGCCACGTATACGCTAGCCGCCCTCCTTTTCCTCTAACAATATGACCGCCGGCGGCTTCACGCGCTCCCGTAGGCGGCGAATTGGACTGTCACTCCAGAAGATTAAATATATAACCTCTTTGCACAGAAATGGCAGCATGACTGCTAATATATTATTGGATTGGATATCATTGGCACGAGGCCCAAGACCCTGTCTTCTAACGCGTTCTTATGTTCGCGTCTCTGTCTTGAAGGGACGCGCACCATAACATGCTGCAATGGTGCTTGCGTTGAGCGCGTGTAAGGCGAGAAACGCTGTTCTAAAATGTCTGTTCTCTAACTTGTGCAGCAAACGCATGTTTATAGTAATCGCGCAATAACAAGAGTCCCGAGTATAGCAAGCGTAACCGCGAGCATCGAGTTATAGTCGTAACTTGAAGCAACAGCGTAGTTGTCATCAACAGACTCTGCCAGTAAGGAATCAGCGGTGTGGCATGGCTGATGAATAAGTAATTGCCAAGGTTGGTTTTCAGTGAACGTTTGTTACCTAGAACGGCGGGTGCTTATACTACCGCAAAGGACGGATACTGGGCGGTGACTCCAATCATTTACTCGCCACATCACACATCTACACTGAAACTCAACTGGTTTCACCAACTCTCGCTTATGTTCTCTCGACCCTAAACTGCGACTTCGCCTGCCACCCGGGCTCCAGCTTTTCCTCTCCTTGTGCCTCGCTTCTTTCCCAATGTGCCGAGACGTGCTTTCACTGATGCTTGCTGCTCCTTTTTCTGAACAAATGAAGGCATTCATTCATTTATTCTTAAGTTGCTGCAGAAAATAGCGTGTCTTCATCTCCATAATTACCCTGTCTCTCACCTGGACTCTCCCATCGCAAAACAATGTTGCTGTGTTGCAAATGGCTGGGCGTCACAAATACAATTTTCTGCGAATGGCCAGCAGCGCGGCGTTCCATTCTCGGTGGGTGTCGAGACAGTATACACAGCGCCTTCTGTACCACATCCACACTTAGCGCTCTGCTCCGTGAGCTACTATTAGCCGCTAGCACGCAGTACGAAATGAAAGAAACCTATTTGGGCTGGTCGGGGGCAGCTCATTTCGAATTCGTGAGACGTCGATTTAAAATATATATTTCTCATCTAAGCCTAAATGACAGCGATACAGACGAGGTGAGTTACGGTAGCACGTTGGTTTGGACTAACGACGCTCTTCATGCAACACTTGCGTCTTACGCCTGTTTTCGAACGGGAATGAAAGACAGGAGGGTAACACGCCTTCCTGAAATGAAACATTCGGAATAACTCTTCGTTTGACGGTTGGACATATGTCAAGGGCCCCCAATATGAACCACCTGCAAGTCGGTATCAGCTTGCAAAGGGAGACTCAGATGGAACGTTGTCAATCGGATAGGCTTTTAATTATCATAAGGATATCTTTATTGAAATTCCTTAACATGAGTGAAAGCCGACTAATGAGCATTTACATTTTCTGTGTTATGAAGACCTGATGTTAATAAACGGTTAATATAAGGTTAATACAAGGTCTTTTACATCCTTCTAAATTAAAAAGTGAGTTATTAATAACGAATTGTTGCAGTAAATGTGTAAACGCAGACGCCAAGAAGAGTCCTAGTCCGTTTCCCAGTATTCACTCAATGAAGATGGAGAACGTCTATACTCTCACCCGTTGTAGTGATGTGAAGAACAAAACACTTCCAAAAAAGTGAGTCACGAATATAACATATTATAAAAGGTGAGCTTGCGCTGGAAAACACTCAAAGCTCAACGATGGCTGCGCGCATAGTAGTGCTTCCTCTGGATCTGATCTACGGATCAAAACATCGGTTCATCATATTGGAATGCCCGTACATTGCAGCGCAATCTCGGGTCCTCAATTGCGATAGAGAATGTGCACCAGTATTCGCTTCACGCGCGCAATGTCATAAGATAACGCTCTTTCGCTATTGAATCCGTGACAACATACTGGATAATTAGAAACACATACAGGTGCGTCTTGAGCTAACCTATAACTTTGGTACATTGATTAGACGCTAAAGAAAGCTCCCCCCTCAAAAAAAAAAGAGAATACAGTTACTTTTAATATTAGCTGAAACATAGTGCTCGTGGTAAAAAGGGTCCCCAAGGACTGCACAGTGGCGCCGACATGCAGAAAATTAGAGAGCTAAACACTTTCCAATTACTGATATTTATCAAACCAGCATTTCGTGGTTCAATGTAGCCCTGTATTCCAGGGGCCAGTTCCACCACGGGTACTGTGTCGGAGGTCATGTTTCATGTCAGCATTATTTGTCACAAAATCACAGCATTGTTTTCTTTAGATCTTAACATTAGACAGCCAAAATAGATGCAGCGAAACGGTCATCTTAATACTTCAGTACTTTTCGTTCTAACGTACATGTCCGCACTGATCCATATGTTACAAAGTACTGAAAATGTTTCCAATGCTTTCCCCCAGGCAGCTGTTTTTATTCCTGATGATGGCACGAAACTGAGCCTGATGCCACCAGCGCTCAGAAATATAAACAGGAGCGTGGACAATGTTCTCGCACACCCTGTGTGATTGAGTGTAGTCCATTGTAAAGGCAGAAGTGCATGGTTGGGCACACGTGCTTAAGGGGAAGCTTTAGCTCGGACGCTCCTATCTAAATACATGTAAAAGCAGAATTAGATTCTTTCGGCATCCACTGCGCCAAATTTGACGAGGTCTGTTGCATTTAAAAGAAAGCCTTAATATCTAGTGACTGGTGGTTTCAAATTTTTGATTGAGGTTGCCAATTTTTTTTTATAAAAAATTGCCAAAACTCGAGAATTTTCAGAAAACGAGGCTATCAATTTACAACTCCGTGACTCAGCAATGAAACTTGATATCACAATTCTGTTAATTGCATCTAATAGTAGATCTAATGCGGACAAAATTGATTTGTTACATATAACTCTCAAAAAACTCAGTAATATGGAAATACAGATCTTGCGAAACCCTCATACACAAAGTAACAAATTCGCGTAACATATAAATTGACATAGAGAACTTGTCCGCTTTGAATGATCTTATCGATACTGTTTACAAAACCGCGATATCTGTTCTTGATGCAGAGCTATTAATTTATAAACTTCGTGCGTCTATTATTTTCGAAATTTCGGATTTTCTAAAATTCTTCTCACAAAATTCAGACCCTAAATCGAAATTCCGCTTCCAACCATCACTGGTATTGAACTTACTCTCTCAAATGCAACAAATTTCACTATAATTGGTCCAGGGGTAATCTCAGAAAAACGTTTTCGCGTTTTACATGTATATCAATAGGCCGTGTCGAAGTTGGGCCCGAGCTAAAGCTTCCTCTTAAGCTCATGAAGTTGATTTGCGCCAAGATAACCTGTCCATACTTTCATACTTACTTTATAAGAAGCCTACCGCACCGCCAATATGCCGGCTGCTTCTAACTGCACCAAACAAAACTATTAAACATATACAAGCAATGTTGACCTAATGTTATCATGCGAGTATTCAGATTTGTAACCTTTGGATGCGGAGTAAGTTGAAAAAATTGTGTACATAATTAACAAAGCTACGTTAATTAACTCTTCAGTGAGTGATCTTACATGGATGAAGAAAATGAGCAGCTTGGAGCCCGTCCTCGAGATTATGCAGCCAAGCGAAGAAATTTCTATTAAACGTGCTTCTGTAAGGGGCATGCGAACGAAAATTTTCTAAGTAAACGCTCTTGGAAAGCGTACCTGACGCAGAAAAAGAGCATATGTAAAGTCACAGAACAAGCTCTTCAAGACGGGACACAAAGGAGGAACCCCACACAAACTGTGCTAACAACTTGAAGCGCTGTTCTTTCTGTGATAATGAAGGAACTAGCCCGTCAGACATTACTTGCAAACCTCTAAAGTCAACCTGACAGCACCTAGCCTTTTGTGATGCTGTTATCAACAGTATGGCCCCGTGAGCATGTTCTTTGTGGCCGGCCAGTCCGCTTTCGATTTTTATTCACGCTGTTGTTTCGAAGACAAGCAGTTTAAATTCTTATTGTCAATATAGCAGCGAACGTGTGCCGCCGAAAGCTTGCTTGGTCGCAGAAGCGATGCGTGACGCAATAATCGTGCAGATAAAACGCGTCGCTGGCATCAAGACAATGCGCTGCCGCCGAGAAAAGGAAGATAACAAAAGTGAACAGCTTGGTAGCTGCTCACGCAGCCATGCCGATGGTGACGGTGCAATCGTGGCGAAATCTGGGGCGGTAGTATTGACGGCTGAGGAATTTATTTTCTTTATTTCTTTTTTTATGTAAAGCGAAGCCATTGAGAGGAAGTTCTAACTCGGGCCCAACTCCGGCGCGGCCTATTCAAATAGATGTAAAACGCCGAAACGCTTTTCTCAGATAACCCCTGGACTCTCTCACTCCGATTCACTCCGATTCCTAAAGAACGAAACCTATCAGCACCTTCTTCCTACAGGCCGATTTCTCTTCTGTGTACTTCCGTAAAATTGCTAGAACACATCATCTGTAAGCACATCACCAATTTTCTCGAGGAGAATCACGTTATTGATAACCGACAGCATGGGTTCCGTCGCGGTCTCTCCACTATTACGCAACTGATTGCAACTGTCCACGACCTGGCAGCAGCATTAGATAAGCAAAATCAAGTCGATATCATTTTTCTTGATTTCGAGAAGGCGTTCGACCGCGTATCACATCACAAATTATTGCTAAAATTAAAACCCATATTAAAACACGATTGCCTTCTCTCGTGGATTGAAGCCTATCTTTCGCACAGACGTCAAAGTGTAGATGTCGATGGTGTCCTTTCTGATGCGGTCCTAGTGGATTCCGGTATTCCGCAGGGCTCTGTCCTAGGTCCCCTTTTCTTTCTAGTGTCCATTAACGACATTGCTGAAAACATACATGTTAAACTGCGACTGTTCGCAGATGATTGTACAATTTATCAAGAAATTTCTAGTCCTGACGATCAATTTCTTTTAAGCGATTCCCTATATACAATAGAAAATTTGTGCTCGACGTGGCAGATGACTGTGAATTCGAAAAAGACCGTAGCAATGACTTTCACACGTAAAAATAATCCCTTAAGTTTTACATATCGCATAGCCAACAAACTTCTCTAAGCTGTAAATACTTTAAGATACTAAGGAATTCACATAACCTCTGACCTTCGATGGAATGTGCATATCTCGTATATCGAAAAAAAGCCCTAAGACAACTGCATTACTTGAGGAGAACACTAGCACAATCCAGTAAATAAATAAAGCTTTCAGCCTATAAAACCTATGTACGACCGCTATTGGAATATGCTGCGGCTGTATGGGGTCCCTGGACCGAAAGTAACAAAGTGAAACTAGAAAATATCCAACGCAAGGCAGTCAGGTTGCTAATGTTACAGCCCGAATATAAGCCCAACAGCCCTGCTGCACACCGCAGGACTCGAACAGCTGGACATCCGACGTCACCGCGAACGACTAAAGCTATTTTACTTATATTATCATAATAAAATAAAACTAGAGGAAGGCATTTTAGTTGAGCCACTTACCCACCGCCTTACGCGTTCCTATCATTCTAAAGAAGTCGGCGCATTTTTGTGTAAAACAAATGTTTTTAAATAGTTATTTTTCCCCGCACCATTGTTCAATGGAATGATCTGCCTGGAAACGTGGTCAGTTCCGAAACGGTGAACTTGTGTTTAGAAGTCCTGAGTGAACAATAGGGCACACATGTAATTTGTTTTGAGTCGAGCGTTTTTTTTTTTTCATTCTACTGTGTTTTGGACTCTGGTCGAGTTTCGTTGTTTGCTTCTTTTGTTAGAATGTACGTTTTCTATTTACGTTCTAGTGCGTTCTATTTACGTTCTAGTTTCTAGTACGTTCCTATTATTTCTGTACCCCACTCCTGCTTAAGGCTTGTAATACAGGCCGGCAGTATTTGCTAAATAAATAAATACATTTGCTTCGTATGAGTTATATACTAGCTTGCCTCGTCAATCTTAAACAATGTATTCTCTTTGCGGGAGAAGGCCATCGTGAAAAACAACGCAACATAACAGTAAAACATCCAGCAAGGTTCCTATCCAGAGGATCCGGCGAAATTGTGCACTAAGAGCGTGTCGACTAGCGCGCGATTGAAAGTTGAATTATGATCGTTGTAAGCTTGTGTTGCGTCTAGCACGAGCGAGTAGTGCTAGCGATGACATTGGTGTGAAAACGGTCTGCTCAGTCTGCGATAAGTTCTTGTGGATCTCCACATTGAACGTCGCAGTCGTCACGATGAGAGCGCTCCTGTGACATTATTAGCCCAGTGGGCTGGGAAGGCTCGAGTTGTAGCTCACCTTGAGGGGTATTGGGTAACAATTATTAATATACGTACTTTGCGATGATGAAAAATATGCAGAAACACCACTGGTGTTGTCTAACTATTCGTAAACAGGCCCCCAAATTTCAATTGGCCACCCCAAAAAATAAGTAGGTCCACCCCCTAATTTCACGTTGGCCCACCGTCAAATTTAAATTGGCCCACCCTCAAATTTAAAGTCGGTCACGCCCGATTTTCTTTTCGCCCAGCCTTAAACTTCAAGTTGGCTCAGTCCCTAATTTCAATTGGGCCACCCCTAATTTTGAAGCTGGTCCACCCATGAATTTCAATAAATCGCCCCCAAATTTGGAGTCGACGCCCCCCACAATTTAGGTTGGCCCACCTCCATATCGCCCCCAAATTCCGATTGGCCGACCCCGAGATTGCCCCGCATTTGGGTAGGACCAACCCCATATCACCCCCAAATGCAGATTGACCCACTCCAATACCACCTGCAAATCTAGGTTGGCCCACCCCATATAAGCCCCAAACTAACGCTGGCCCACCCCTCGATCACCTTACATTTAGGATGGTCCACCGCAAATCACCCCCCAATTAAGGTTAGTCCACTCATATATCACCCCCCAATCCAGCTTGGTCCAGCCCCATATCACCCCCATGGTTAGGGTGGCCCACCCCCCATATCACCCCCATATATAGGTTGGCCATATCATCCTCAAATCCAGGTTGGCCCACCCCCATATCAGCCCAAAGTTAGCCTGGCCCACCCCTCTATCACGTCTAATTTAGGATGGCCCCACCGCAAATCACTCCCAAATTTAGGTTAGCCCACCCCCATATCACCCCCATTCAGCTTGGCCCAGCCCCATGTCACCCCCATGGTTAGAGTGGCCCACCCCCCATATCACCCCCAAATTTAGGTTCTCCCACCCCCATATCATCCCCAAATCCAGGCTGGCCCACCCCCCATATTCACCCAAACTTAGGCTTACCCACCTCTATTTCACCTGAAATTTAGGTTGGGCCACCCCAACATCAGCCTCAAATTCAGCTTGGCTCCCTACCATTTCACCCCAAATTTAGGTTCGGCCACTCCCATATCACTACCAAATTCAGCTCGGCCCATCCCTGTATCACGCCCAGAGTTATGCTGATGCCACTTCCAATTTGAAGTTGGCCACCACAACCCTTTTTATGAAGACCTATGTATCTATGTGGGAAATGCGTCTAGTTTTTTGGCGTTACAGACACGATTTTGCACGATTTTGCTACCAAATTGCTGGGGTACTCGCCAAAGAATACTGCGCATTAAAAGCAAATGCACCGAACGAGCGACGCCATATGTTGTTCCTAAATGCTGACGGCTAGCGAAGCTAGCTTCTCTGTAGAGCGACCGGGAGAGACCCATCACGGGACATTTATTCAAATGGTTTTTTTACGGCCACACCTGCGGATTCATACCACTTGGCTATAGGGAATATGTTAACAGTAGCTATTAATCCCGACGCTGCACATCTTCTCCTAGTTGGTGCACTTCTTATTTGGATGCTTTAGAAATAATTAACGTTCGGGCAACGACTCAGCCTAGCAGACCCTTTGTTCCACATGGATGTAGCATAGAAATGGTACTGGCCACCGGGTGGCATCGTGGCCCAGGTGGACCTGATTTGCTCGGAGTGTGTGCCATTAAGGACAGCCGAAAGTCGAAGAAAACAGGCCTTCCAGAAGAAAGCAATAAGAATAGCCATTTTGTTCTCCCAGGTTCCACGCTACAAAGCACGAAAGTTTTTTTCTTTGCATAACACAAAGCCCTGCGCAAGCTTCTAGTTATGATGTCCAATGAATAAAATTTTCATAAAAGCAATGACTTAACAAATGAACACGACACTGCTACGTTTTAGGAAGAAAAAATAGAAAACAATACTTCAAGAGCACCACAGGAAAACCAGAACCGAAAGCAAATCTTGAGTTTTGTGTTTCGGCCATCTGGTAGGAGACTTAAAGCTAAGTCCTGTGCTGCTTAAAAAAAAAAAAAAGCTGCGCTGCTGAAAAACCAGAACCGAAAGCAAATCTTGGGTTTTGTGTTTCTGCCATCTAGTGAGAGACTACAAAACTAGGTCCTATGCGGCTTAAAAAAAGTGCGAAGCGGGAATCGAGCCGCAGCCACCGTGACGCCGGACTATAGGTGCGCGCGATTCTACCACTCGGCCATGGCTTCCGAGGCTTCGCCATGCGGTACGTTCATGTTGTTATAGATACCACGTGAATTTTCACGACAGTGTTACAAAAATCGCTTTTGGGAGCAGTGTTACGCCATGTGTGGAGAGTCGAGATAGGCATCAATCGAAATCTGTCTCCGGACTACATACGCTGCACTGCACTCTGAAGCAAAATTACACCCTTTTGCCACACATTGATAATCGTCATCTGTCTTGCCCGCATTTCCTTTCTTTAATACGGCGAGCCCAGTACTTCCCAGTAACGAATGGCATGCGCGTTATCAGCATGGCATAGCATTCCCAATAGGAAAGTAGCGGGCTCGGCGTTTTCAAGAAAGGATACGCAAGCAAGGCAGATGACGATTATTGTTGTGTGGCAGAGATACACTCCAAAGGGTGTAACTTTGCCTAAGACTGTGGGTATTACGACAGACGCCGTAGTTTTATCACGGGCATTGTTCTTGCTTTGAAAATCGAGTACAAATTATCGTCGTATCCATAGGCTTCCATTGCTAAATGTTTAACCGCTATGGGAACAAAATTTTTACGTGCCATAGCGTGATCGCTGCATTTGGCTCGTGTGGATTGTCTTCCAGAACACGTCTGTCACCTGCCTTTCTCAATGATCGACCTGCAGCTTTTGTTATTCGCGAAAAACTCGCTGGTTCCATTGAAATCGCGCTAGCTTCGTGCCGGGACCGCTTGGGGCGCTAGTTGGTACGTGTCCAGAAAAGCAGGATATGATCGCGGCGACCGCGCTTATAGTGGCGTTCACTGTACGTATTCGGTAAAGAAATAGCGTCTGTAAACGACTCTGGGCTTTCAATTGGCCCAAGATTATTACATCGACAGTCAAAAACTTCCCTCGTTTTGAGAGTACCTACATAAATGTCCAGGAGGGCTGCCGCGTGGTGTTTTTATTGAGCGCCGTAACGGAAACATGTGGGGAGCGCGCAGCGTGATCCCTCATACCACGCAAGGGAGGCGCTTCCGACAGATGGCGACTCCGTAACTCCTCACCCCCAATAACTCTCTTTTGTTTTGAAGGGACGCGCACCGTAACATACTGCAAAGGTGCTTGCGTTGAGCGTATGTAAGGCGAGAAACGCTGTTCTAAACTGTCTGTTCTCTAATTTGTGCAGTAAACTGATGTTTATAGTATCCCCGCAATCGCAAGGGTCACAAGTATGGCAACCGTAACCGCAAGAGTCATGGTATGGTCGCAAGTTGTCGCGACAGCGCAGCTATAATTCACAGGGCCTGTCACTAAGGGATACGCGGCGAGGTACGGCCGATGAATAATTGCCAAGATTGGTATTTGCTAAGCGGTAATTACCAAGAACGGCGGGTGCTTACACTACCGCAACGGACGCATGCTGGGCGGTGAGTCCAATCATTTGCTCGCTACATCACACTTCTGCACTGAAATTAAACTGGTTTCAGAAATTCCCGCTTATATTCTCTCGACCCTTAACTGCGACTTCGCCTGCCACCAGGACTCTATTTTTCTCTCTTTTTGTACCTCGCTCCTTTCCCAATGTTTGGAGACGTGCTTCCACCGACGTTCGGTTCTTTTCTTTTAAATGAATTAATTCACTCATTAATTTAATCCTAAATTGCTGCAGAAGATAGCGTCTCTTCATCTCCATCCTCATCCTCTCTCTCACCTGGAATCTGTTATCGCAAAACAATGCCGCTATGTTGTATATGGCTGGGCGTCGCACGTACAGTTTTCTAGCAATGTCCAGCAGCGCGCATGCAATTTTCGGTGGGTGACGGGGCAGTATAGAGCACCTTCTCTTCCACTTCCACACTCAGCACTCTGCTCCGTGAGCAGCCATTACCCGGTTCGAAGGCAGAGCACTATAGGCGAAAAATATCTTGGGAACTTGGTCTAAGCATTCTTCGATTCACAAGGCCACAAAAGACCAACTGTGCTTCTTGAAAGTGCCTGCACTGTGTGTACTGCAGTGTTCACTCTCGCTACCTCTTCATTCTTTTTCCTTATCTCTCTGTTTATACTTTAGTACGGAGCATTAGGATTGTAAAAGCGTAAAAAAATGTAAGCGAGTGAAGTTTGCAAGCTGGTCACGTGGGAGAGGTCGAGAGGAGATGGGACCGCTTAGAAAAGTATTATATATATATATATATATATATATATATATATATATATATATATATATATATATATATATATATATATATATATATATATAAGGTGTGTGTGTGTGTGTGTGCGTTCGTGCGTGCGTGCGTGTGCGTGTGTTTGTGTGTGTGTGTGTGTTAGTAAAGGCAAAGGACCGGCGCCCGGTCCTGTCGCTTGAGTCCTCGTCTTGCGCGCCTCGCCTTTCCCAGCACTTCGCTCCTCGAAGAGACAGGACGTGTGTCGAGTGAAGTACTGAAGAACACTGCAATTTAGTAAACGTGGCATAAATCATCGATCCTGGACCTCACAGAGGTGCGACGTAATGCTTACCGCATTTCTCTCGTATTTGCCGCTAAATTACCACCAAATTTGTTCCCTCCCCATGTGTACTGTAGCCAACCGGGCACGTCCATGGTTAAACTCCTTGCCTTTCGCACTTGCATTACCTGCCCTTTTCTTTAGTATGTTGCACTTTCTTGTGTCGGTGGCGTGCCTCATCTCACACAGGACGAAGTACAAAATGAAAGAAACCTATGCGCTAGTCGAGGGCAGGTTTTTTCATATTCCTGATGCGTCCATTTGAAATATAGATTCCTATCCAAGCCTAAGTGACAGCGATACAGGTGCGGTGAGTTACGGTAGCTCGTGGGTCTGTACTAACGACGCTACTCACCCAGAACTTCCGTCTTTTGCGTTGTTGTGAACCGGAATGAAAGGCAGGAGGGCAACACGCCTTCCCGAAATAAAAAATTAGGAATGACCCTTTGTTCGAGGGTTTGACGTACGTCAACGACCCACAATACGAAACACGTTCAAGTGGGTATCAGCTTGATAAGGGGGAACTTATATGAAACGTTAGATTATCCTAAGGTTAGATTATCCTTTACCGAAATTTCCTTCCTTGCCATCAGGCGAAAGCACACTAAGCATTTAATTTTTCTTGATTCTTGAGACCTTCGGTGAGTGTTCCGGTTGCTGCCATTTACAAATTCTTAGATTAAAAAGTCAGTTGCGAATAAAGAAATATCTCTATGAATGAGTAAACGCACACGCAACAAAAATCCTAGTTAATTTCCCATTATTCACTCAATGTAGTACGTCTGTACTGTCAAGTTGTAGGGATGTGAAGAACAAGGCAGTTGCAAACGAGTGAGTCACGGATATTACTCATTATAAAGGCCAGCTTGTGCTGGAAAAAAAACACTGAAAGCACAACGATGGCTGCTCGCAAAATAGGGCTTACTCTAAAATTAAATTATTGAGTTTTACGTGCCAAAACCACTTTCTGATTATGAGGCACGCCGTAGTGGAGGACTCCGGAAATTTCGACTACCAGAGGTTCTTTAACGTGCACCTAAATCTAAGTACACGGGTGTTTTCGCATTTCGCCCCCATCGAAATGCGGCCGCCGTGGCCGGGATTCGATCCCGCGACCTCGTGCTCAGCAGCCTAACACCATAGCCACTGAGCAACCACGGCGGGTAGGGCTTACTCTGAATCTGATCTACGAATCAAAGCATCGGTTCATCAGATTTGAATGGTCGTACATTGCAGCGCAATCGCGGGCGCTGAAATGTGATCGAGAATGTATACACCAGTAATCGCTTCGCGCGCGCAATCTGATTAGATAACTCTCTTTCGCTATTGAACCTGTGTCGACATTCTGGGTACTTGAAATACATGCATGTGCGTCTTGAGCTAAGCGATAACTTTGGAACGGTGGTGAGACGCTAAAGGAAGCTCACCCGTAAAAAAAAATAATTATATATTGTTCCTTCAATATCAGTTGAAGTATAATGCGCGTGGTAAAAGGGGCCTCCAAGACTGCAGAGCGGCGCAGACATACCAAAAGTTCCAGAGCTAAGCACTTTCAGGTTACTGGTAGTTATTAAACCGGTATGTTGCGTGTCAATGTATAGCCCTGTATTCTTAGTATAGGGACCAGTTCCATCACGGGCGCTGAGTCGGAGCTCATATTTCTCGTGACTTTACATACGTCAGCAATAACTATCACAAAATTACGGTATTTAATTTTTTAGGTCTTATCATTACACAGCCAAAATATATACCGCGAACACTTATTCTAGGACATTCGTACTTTTCATTCTAACGTACATGTCCACGCTGCTCCATTTGTTTCAAAGTACTGAAGAATACATCCAATCATTTCCCCCAGGCAGCTGTTCTAACACTAAAGCGTTAAGTGGCCCGTGTCTCAAAGAATCTCGTGTCGGTGTCGGTGGCGTTGTCAGTGAGCAAGAATTTTCGCACATATTTAAGCACATGTATATACCATGCCTTGCTAGATGACATGCGGTATATGCGTGTTATGTTGCCACAACATTCAATCACTAAAGTTGCTCATACCTTGTCTTACAGTCTTGACAAAGTTATTCCACGGAATTTTGAGACTGACAGCCCACAAACAAACGCCATGAAACAAAATACCAATAGCGCATACTTTTTATCTTAAATATTCTAAAACTGAAATATTAAAACTGCGAAACAACGCCAGAAACCTGAAAATGATGTAATTTCCTTGGCGCGGCTGAGCACATCCTCCGGGAGCGGCCCGCGCAAGAGGCCGCCTTTCTATCAGAACGCTCACCTGCGTGCATAGCGTTCCCCGCCAGCGTTTCCCGGTAAACATTAAAGTTACCTAAGCTGCAGTGGCCGGCAAGCGTGAGAAGCAGTCGGGGATCTTTGAATGCTATCGCGTTCCACTCTTAAAGGCAAAGCTTAAGCGTCCCCCGACTTTTTATTCTTAATGACACCGGGAAACCAAGCCTGATGCCAGCACTGCTCAGAAATGTAATCGGGAGCGTACACAATGTTCTCGCACACCTTGTGTGATGTACCGCGGCTTTGAGGTCCTTCTTGTATAATGCAGGAGAATCGATTGTAAAGGCAGAAGTGCACGGCTGGGCACGTGCGTTTAAGCTCATGAGCTTGATTTGCGCCAAGAAAACCTGTCCATGCTTTCACACTTGCTTCATAGCAAGCCTACTGCACTTTCAATATGTCGGCCGGTTTTAACTGCACTAAATAAAAACACTAGCCAATATAAGTCTTGGTGATATCATTTTATCATTCGAGTTCATTGGTGACCTCTACATACAGAGTAAGTTGAGATGTTGTGTGCGTAATTATCGAAGCTGCGTTAATTATATGTTCAAGTATTGATCTTAAATGGCTAAAGAAAATGAGTAGTTTGGAGCCCGTCGTCGAGATCTAGCCGAGCGAAGACATACATGCTTCTGTAAGAGCTATGCGAACAAACATTTTCCAATTAAACGGTCTCGGAAAGCGCAAATGACGCAGAAAATGAACGCCTGTAAAGTCAACCTGACCGCACGTAGCCTTTTGGAATGTTAAAAGTTGGGCTCCGTGAGCGTGTTCCTGGGGCGCGATCGGAGATATTTTGTTCGATACGCGTTCTGTTCGGTTGCTGCAACGTCACAAAGTTGCAGTATGCAAAATTTTTGACAGCGGGGCGGAGAGAGCAACCAGTCAGGAAGCGGTGACCTCCCTGGAAGTTTACTTGGTTTGCTTCCGTCATTTGTCGTCTGCTTGCAGACAGTATACTACAAAACGAAATGTTTGTCGTCTTATAAATGAATGAAATCTTTACCTAATAAATGTACTTTTTCTTCTCAAGCCTAAACAAGTTTTCAAATAGTAGTATGTGTGAGTACTTCAATTTATAACTATTAGTTTCTTTGCGTCGTCCCTAGGTGGTGTCGCGCACAGCGAGATGAAAATAGAAAAAAAAACGACGGGAACAGTGGCGCACTTTTCAAGAGGCAGCGGCAACATTCCAGTGGCTCGCTGTCACCGATGGTGGGGTCGATTTCTATGTACAACCAACGAATTATTTGTTTCGATAAACAAAAACGATGCCAGAATTCCCTTTCTGCCATTTCTTCAAACGCGTTTCGCACCGCCACAAGCTCTCCTCCTTCCTCTGGAAACGCCAGCGCAACAACCTAAGTTCCCAACGGGAGCGCCATTTTCTCGAATTAAACTATGGATTAGATCCAAACGTGTCATGCCGCAGCCGCCGGTAGGATCCAATCCGATCCACCAGACGTGCCATGCGAAGCCGCATGATCGCTCCATGCTTCCCAGCTCCCGTCGGGTTCGGCGCATAGCAGACGAAATGCTCGGTGGGAGGATGATTGACAGGAGCGTGTCGTCATTTTGACGTCACCAAAAACATGGCCGCGCCCCGCGGCTGGCGACGTCGGCGCGGAGTAGGCCAATCGCGCGCGCCGGTAACCGAACGAACGCGCCGGACAACTATCTCCGATCGCACCCCACCCTGGTGGCCAGTCCGCTTTTGATTTTCATTAACGCTGTTTATTCGAAGACAAGCAGGGGCGCTATTCTGGACACGCATGGCGGCTGCACGGCCGCCATTATCCGCCATGTTTACTCTCTGATTGGCTGTCAAGAGGTCACGTGTTTTGAAATTTGTGCCCGGAAGCGGAAGTATTGCAAAATGCAATTTTGCGTTTTCATCAAGATGACGAAACGTGACTTGGAGCTGCAAATTTTATGGACTAATACATGTTTTTGGTCCTTGGCAGCTGTATTGCGATGTTAGCGCTTCAAAAAGAATGTGAGCGGTAGCTTGCACAACCAGTGCAATGCATGTGCAATTGCGCGAATATGTGGTGGCGATCCGAGATATGCGCCATGCCAGCTTGATGATTGGCTGAAGGAATATCTCGTGAGGAGCGTCACAGGAAGGGCTCTTTCGTAAACGTCATTTTGACGATGCGTGACGTTGCGCTGGGCCGCCATTGCTGAGATTTTCTGCCATAATTCTTGCTGCGACGAGCCGCGCGAATTATGCTAATGAGCAGCCATATGCAATGGCAGCCGAGAGGAATACGTATCGCCACATTTTCCCCGCCGTTTGGCGCCACGAAAATCTTTTGTTCGTAACGCGTGCTCATAGTATTTGCATCGCTCTCGGGTGGTGTTGGCATTTGTGTTTGGGGCCATCATTTTTTAAAGGAACGCGCTTATACGAAATAATATTGGTTGAACCTAGCAAGCTTTCGGCAATGTTGTCCACTTTTCACTGCTGCATTTGTATTGTAATCAAGATTAATGCCTTTTCGCACAATCAAAAGTTATGACAACGGCCTCTTTATAATTTATAAAAAGAAATATATGCAAGGCGGCGCCTTGAAGTTTCCTCCCGCGGTGCGAGTAACCAGCGAAATGAACAAGAGATGGCAGCGCCGGCGCCTGTGTCGCGCTAGTGAATATCTCTGGCGCCCGCAACGCTATCGGTGATATTCGGCCGTTTCTCAGCCAGCCGAGTCGGGCTGAGTCACTTGCGTTTCACGAGATAGCGATAACGTGGCCTAGAACGTGCGCGCATCACCACTGGTATGTCGCGTATGTTGTCTCAAGCAAGAAAACAAGCGCGTTGGCACCAACATGCGATGACTCATTCCATTTTCCGGGGACACGAATCCTAGCTGTTGAAGCATACGACGGCTTGTACGCAGCAGACGACGGAAGCGAGAAGCGTTTTCGACGGAATAATTATACGCTTTGAGATAGCTGCTTTATTTTTACTGCGGAGGAAAACTGTTTTGCTTTACCGATAACGCTACATTCAGTGCCTTCATTTCAGTTTTTAGGCGAAACGTCAAGTTGGCGTCACGTTACGTAAGCAAAACGGGGCCACCAGCGCCATTTTGTTTGCGTCGCGCCTACGTCACGCATCGAAGAAAATGGCGGAATGTCCAGAATAGCGCCCCAGTTCTCAGTTTTAATATCAATATAGCAGCGACGGTGTCGCCGAAAGCTTGCTTTGTCGTAGAAGCGACGCATGACGCAATGACAGTGCAGGTTTAGCGCGTCGCTGGCTTGAAGACAATGAGCTGTCGCCGTGGGAAGGAAGATAACGAAGGTAAACAGCTCACGGAGCCGTGCCGATGGTGACTGTATCATCAATGGTGCCACCGTGACGAAATCTGGGGCGGCGATATTGACGTCTCAGGTGTTCTTTTTTTTGCGTTGATTTCGCTTTCAGAAAGAGATAGTACTATAAATGTAGTCATTCGTTCTTGTCTCGTAGATTTAAATATGGGTTTGACCTCTGTATCCCATTCGTTCCGGAGAGTAGGCTGTTGCGTACTCCAGGGTAGCGTACCGTACTGCTGCCGAGAAGTAGCGACGCCTGCCTATGGAAGCTCGACCGACATTACTTATTGGGTAGCGTGGCGTTGTCGGCGGGCTGCAGGTATCCGGTAGATCATGGCGACCAAGCAGGGGCGAGACGATTTGCTGGTGTGAAACTTGCACTGTTTATTCAAAGGTAGTTGAAAGAAAATAAGAAAAGCAAGTATGAAGTCGCAAGTAAGAAGTATATCAAAGTACATTTCGGAGCCCCTTAAATAGCTCTCTACAAGTGTGGGCGGGATCTTGCTTCCATCGAGGACACGTGACAGGCACGGAGAGAGGGCCCCTTCTCCTGCAATACCAAGCACGGGTGGGAGAGGTCGATCCTCTCATCGACGAATCCGGGGAGAAGGTCGGGTGAATGACCCCTCCGGTGCACGTGGGCTCCGGTTCACAGAAGGTCGGGTGAATGACCCGTCCGGTGCACGTGGGCTCCGGTTCACAGAAGGTCGGGTGAATGACCCCTCCGGTGCACGTGGGCTCCGGTTCAGGCGGGGTAGGGTGAATGACCTCTCCGGTGCACGTGGTGTCAGACGCCAACCCTAACAAGGCGTAAGCGGGGAAGTGCTCTCTCTCTTTCTCACCCACACACACATGCCCGCACGCACACACACACGCGCACGCACACAGAGAGAGAGAGAGATACGATACATGTTCGCCCGCAATCACATTTATACGCGTCCACGCGTGCACACACGCACAAAAATGTACGCACGCAGGCACACGGAACTGCATGCACGCACACGCATACACGCACTCGTGTGCACACAAATTCAAATACGGAGACACCAACACCGACGCACACGCAAATGCAGGTACACGGGTATACACTCCCTCTCCTACCCTGCTGCCTCGCAAATACATGCGCATGCAGACAGACTGAATGGCACTCGCTCATCAATTACCGTTCAAAACTCCAGCTGTAATAAATCGTTTTATGGTTTAAATTTCGCGCTTCTTCAAGTCTATGTGCCATCTGCTGAAGGGGTGGAAGACCATTTGCCCCTTTCGTGTCACATAACCGGCCACCTCCGACCGAAGCACTGCTTTCACGCACGACCAATGTTCCGACTGAGTGCCATCAAGTGTGGTTAAAAAGGACTACCCTCTTGGCGCAGACATTTGAAACTTGTTGATACTCGGCTATTACATAGAAATAAAATTGTTTGAAATTCGGGCCATTCAGTTACGCTTGTGCATTGGGGTGAAGTTTTACAGCATGGTGAAGGTGCGATGTCCACAGTTCCTGAGTATGTCCATGCTACAAGGCACGACAGTACATATATATATATATACATATATATATATATATATATATATATATATATATATATATATATATATATATATATATATATATATATATATATATATGTGTGTGTGTGTGTGTGTGTGTGTGTGTGTTTAACGTAGCACAAGGACATGCGCATGCTTGTTATGTTCCCCAAGGAATACAATATAATAAAAGCAATATCTTAACAAATAAGCAACCCATTCCTACGTTTTTGGAAGCAAAAATAGAAAATATATTTCTAGAACCCTCCTGAAAGAAACAAAACTGAAACCAAATCATGAGCTCTGTGTTTCGGCCATCTGGTGGAAGACTGTCGAACTCAGTCCTACGTGGCGTTGAAAAAAGCCACTCCCGCATCGGACCCACCGCCAGTATGACGCGGAACGATAGGTGCGAGCGATGAAACAACTCGGCCACGGCTTCCAACGCTCCCGCAAGTGATACGCTCGGATTTTTATAGATACCACGTGAACTTGCATGACTGTCAAAAATAGCTTTTGTGAACAGTGTTACGCCATGTGTGGAGAGTCGCGATAGGCATCAATCGAAAGCTGAGTCTCCGAACTACATACGCTGCAGCGACTTTTATGATAGACGCTGTAGTTTTATTACAGCTACCGTTTTTTTCTCGAAAATCTAGCACAAATTTTCGTCGTTTCCATAGGCTTCCACTGCAGAATCTTTAACCGCTCTGGGAACAGAATTCTTGGTTGCCACAGCATGATCACTGCATTTGGCTCGTGTGGATTGTCTTCTAGAGCACGTCTGTCACCTGCCTTTTTCGATAATTGACTTGCAGCTTTTGTTATTCGCGAAAAACCCGCTCGTTGCGTTGAAAACGCGCTCGCTTCGTGCCGGGGCCGCTTGGGGCGCTAGTTGGTACGTGTCCAGAAAAGGTGCATAGGTATGTACGGCAAGTTGTATTCTATTGAGGCAAAGAGTGCTTCGCATGAAGAGAAAAGTTGCTTATTTTGGTGGCAGGCTGACACATAACCCTCACCTCGCTAGGCAAAATATGGCTTCAGGGCGCATTCTCGGTCCTGCGCGCCGATTGTCGTCCTAGCACTATGCCAAATTTGTTTTCACTTACCTGCGTCAGTTTAAACAGAATTCAGACCGGGAGAAAATGCGGCATACTCTTCATTTTTTTCTCTCTTATACCCAAAACGCTGCTTCCAGGACCCTTATATTAAGGAACGGTTTCGTGTTTTGTGCTGAACTGTACAGTAATTAAAGCGAGTGATGAAAGCGGAATTTTTATTCCTGCTGGGTGCGACCGCCACAATCGCAGGAAGAAGACCTCGGAGGAAAAAAATATCGCAGAAATATCACGTAATCTTACTGAAAAATGTCAATATGTGAATACTACGGAGAAATTTTTTTTCCGGTAAAATATGTCAAGCAATACCCTGATTTATTTCGATTTGAGAATATTCACACGTGCACATGTTTATCTTTCTCGGGCGACCCCGTTTCACCGCTTAAAAATGTTATCGCACAGCGCAGGACGCGTCTGCATGTATAGGAAGTTTATGGAATGTTATCGATGGTTCCATCCGCTGTCAGTCACCCAACCTTGTGTAATCTGATTGCATGTATGCGCGACGCGAATATTGTAGAACTTTGTGGAAGACACGTGGGTCCCAGCGATTAGTCTGGAAAATTCGACGATTGATGTATGAAAGCCGACGTGCTTTCCCGCTAATGAGATTTTCGACGATCGCCGAGTCTGTTCGCCGCTATCGTTGTTCTTCGAGTGTAGCCTGCTTTTGAGAGCACAAGTTTGTCCGATAAAACACTAGTTTCGTTAATCACAGTTTTGCTTCCTTCTTCACCGTCACTACAATGTGACATCTGGTGGAGGTGCTACGGCATTCATGTACCGAACGCCCCAGCAAAGTCGCGATCCAAGCCCGAAACCCAAAGACAACACCAACGTCGCCAAAGACCAGCGTGCTAGCCGCCGACTGCAAGGACTGCCCCCAGAGCACGGACTTGTACCTGAGACGACAAAGAAGATTGTGGCCAAGACAACCCCAATGGCGGCCTCAGCATCCCTCGTTATCCTGCAACAACCTCGGGACCCACCGACCTTCCATGGAGCAGCTACTGAAGACCAGTAATCCTGGCTGGAGACCTATGAACGGATCGTGACTTTCAACAACTGGGACTCCGACGTCAAGCTGCGGCATGTATACTTCGCCTTAGAAGGCGCCGCCAGAACGTGGTTTGAGAACCGGGAGTCGGCCATGACAACATGGGACCTGTTCCGTAGCGGCTTCATGCGCACCTTTACGAGCGTCGTGCGCAAGGAAAGGGCCGAAGCTATGCTGGACGCCGGAGTGCAGCTACCTAACGAGAACGTTGCCATCTTTACGGAAGAAATCAGCCGTCTGTTCCGCCACGCCGACGCGGATACGCCCGAGGAGAAGAAATTCCGCCTTCTCATGCGTGGTGTCAACGAAGAAACTTTCGGCGCAATGATGCGAAGTCCGCCGAAGATCGTAGCAGAGTTCCTTCGCGAGGCCACCAGCATCGAGAAGACACTCGAAATGCGGAACTGGTAATTCAACCGCCGCACAAACTCTAAAACTGCGCAGGAATTCAATCACTGGCCACGGACGATCTGCGCGAGACCATCAGGACCATTTTGCGCGAAGAACTGCGCAAGGTCTTGCCTTCGTCGCAGCCTCAAGTGGCCTCGATCGCTGACATCGTGAAAGAAGAGGTGCAGCGATCGCTTGGAGTTCCTGAGGTGCAACCACAATTACCTCAGCCCCAGCCAGAAGCGATGACATACGCCGCCGTCGCAAGCCGTCAAGGTCCCCCTCCGCGACCGCGCCAGGGCCCTGTAACGCCGCAATTCTGTCGACCACCGCCGCCGTCGCCAGCACGCCCACCCGTCGCCCAGTGCAGCTACTCGAGGAAGACAGATGTTTGGCGCGCTCTTGACCACCGCCCACTATGTTACCACTGCGGCGAAGCCGGCCATGTCTACCGCCGATGCCCATACCGCTACCAGGGATTGCGAGGCTTCGCCGTCAACGCACGGCGCCCGAGGGAAGGTGAACGCCCTCCTGACATCGCCGGCTACCTCGCCGCTACTCAGTGCAGCCCTCGACGACCAGCCCGTTCGCCGTCACCAGGCCGCTACATGTCGCGGCAGCACCGACCATACACTGGCCCAGCCCGGAGCCGGTCTGCGAGCCCATATCCGGAAAACTAAAAGCATCAACCGATGGAAGTGCGGTTGATGTTCGTCAAACTGACGAAGATCCTCCGCCGCCGACAAAGACGCCGAAGAGACCATCTCGACGACATAATAACGACACGCCACCGTCCCGACGAAGTCAGGAAGCAAAGACTACGCCGACGAAAAACGACCTGACGACGCAACATACCAGCCACAGATCAACGCGACGCAGCCACGATCCGACGCCAAAACCTAAATGTAACGCAAGACAAAGAACCACAGACCTCGACGTGCTTCTCGACGGCCACGCAGTCACCGCCTTAGTGGACACACGGGCTGATTACTCCGTAATGAGTGGACACATCGCCGCCCAGTTGAAGAAAGTTAAAACTGCATGGGAAGGCCCTGCATGGACATGGAGTACTAATGACTGTGATGTTTTTAGGTTGCCTAATTATAATACCTATTATTTAAACAGGTCACACTCGAGAGGGGGTGGAGTAGCGCTGCTCATTACGGGTGATGCTGAATGTGAAATCATTGAGCCTCATACCGTAATCAGTGTCTCCAGACTATGAACTGTTGTCATTGTGCACAGATAAGCATGTATTTTCAGTGTGTTATCGGCCACCGTCCACTGATATATCAGCGTTTCTAGAGTTTTATGACCAATTTCTAGCATTTGTGGCTCATAATCATAATTCTAAGACAATAATAGCCAGTGGAGATTTTAACATTGACATGAGTATAAACAGTTATTTTTCAAACGCTTTCAACATGGGTATATTATCAAATGGTTTTGCCAACTTAATTAATGTACCAACTAGGGTTACACCGTAAGGCGAGTCAACCCTTGATTTATTTATCACTAATTCCATGTGGTCAAGCGTTAAATTCGGAGCATTATCGTGTTCAATCAGTGATCACCTGCCGGTGTTTCTGTGTGTAGAATTAAGCGAGTCAAAAGGAAAAAAGTTGCCACCAGTATTGTACCAGCTAATTACAGATAAAACATTGAAGTCTTTTCGCGACGCCCTGATGTCAACAAAATGGGACACTATCACTAACCTTACAGATGCCAATGAGGCTTACGACAAGTTCTTGGATATACTGACCCAACTATACCACAATAGCTTCCCTTTCAGAACACGTAGAAAAAGAAAGAAAACGCGGAAACCATGGATTACTCAATGAAATGAAAATTAGGGACAAGTTATATCAACATTTCCTTCAGACACGATCAACCGATGACCTTGTCGTATTGAAGAAGTATCGCAATAAGCTAACAAAAAGTTGCGACACGCACGCACAGTGTACTATTCATCTTTGCTGGACATTGAGTGTCGTCAACATAGTTTGATATGGTCGAGGTTGAATACTCTCCTAAATCGAAATCACTCACACAGGCCTTTAACGAAATTACACATTAATGGCAAAGATTTATCTGGTGTTAAGCTCGCTGACGTATTTAATAATTTTTTCACAAGTATCGGTAAGACTCGGTCTCCAGCCCCTCAGGCTAGTAACTACGTATGCGCTCATAATGACAACACAATGTACCTTCATCCTGTAACACTGAATGAAGTTGCGTCCGTTATAAAAGCCTTGAACAACAGCACTAGTTGTGACATAGACGGTCTTCAAGTTGGCCCTATTAAACACGTGGTTGACATTATTGCCCCAGTAATCGCTCATATTTTTAACACGTGCTTGCAATCAGCAATTTTTCCGGCGAAAATGCAGTGTGCAAAGGTTACTGTTATTTATAAAAAAGGAGATCGTAATGATCTGGGAAATTACAGGCCGGTATCCATCCTACCCGTGTTTTCAAAAGTGTTTGAAAAAATTTTGTGTTCAAGGATGACAAACTTCATTGAAAAACATAACTTGTTAACACCACATCAATACGGTTTCCGTAAGAACAAATCAGTCGAATTAGCATTACTAGAACAGAAAGAATATATACTAACAGAGTTCGAGAACAAAGCAATAGTTGTTGGTATTTTCGTAGACTTTTCAAAAGCATTTGATTTAGTTGACCATAATGTTTTGCTGGAGAAATTACAGAATTATGGGAAACGAGGACAGTCACTATCTCTCATAAAATCGTACCTTTCAACAGAGCCCAAGTGGTTAAAATAGATACTTTTACTTTAAAAGCCAAGACTGCCCGTAGCGGAGTGCCCCAGGGAAGTATTTTATGCGCTATACTTTTTAATATTTATATTAACGATATCGTCAGCATAAACCCTCAGACAAGATTTATTATCTATGCAGATGACACCAGTATTTCTTTCGCAGTAATCACATCCATACTCTCATTAAACAATGTAACAGTACAATGAAATCCTTAGAGGAATGGTCGAAACTTAATCTAATGAAGGTAAATGAGAGCAAAACGAAAGCAGTTATATTTAAGCCGAAAAACAAACATATACCTCTGCATCAAGGTATTAAATTAAACTCGCGAAGTATTGAAATAGTTGAGAATTTCAAATGTCTGGGTGTCATCTTTTCCGCGAACATGTCTTGGGATAATCACGTCAAAAATGTTGTAATCAAATTCAGCCAAATAACAGGTGTAATAGGCCGCTTAAGGTATATTCTTTCTACGCGCATGAAACTCTTGCTATATAATTCTCTTTTTTATTCACACTTGAACTATTGTCACTTAGTGTGGGGAAACACGACATCCAACAATCTAGAGCATATTCAGTTAGTACAGAAAAAATATCTCCGACATACATATAATGCTCCCTACACTGCATCGACAATAACTTTCTTCATGAACACCGGTGTAATTCCAGCGTATAATCTGCACAAATATCGATTAAGTCGTGCCTATAAGGCAGAAGTCCAAAGACGGCGTCCTTCCCGACCCTGACAAACTTCGTGCTGTCGCAGAATTGCTGGCGTCCTGAAAACATACGAGCGGCTCCGCCAGCGCTACAACTGGAGCGGCATGTATTCTAATGTCCGCAAATACATTCTGTCATGTGTAGCCTGTCAGCGTCGCAAGACATCTCATACGACAAGCCCTCTGCAACCTTTACCGTGTTTTGCACGTCCTTTTGATCGGATTGGCATTGACCTTTATGGGCCTCTTCCGAAATCGTTGGATAATTGTCGCAGTAGAGCACCTTACAAGATATGCCGAAACTGCTGCGCTTGCTTCGGCTGCTGCTCGTGACGTCGCCGCATTCATGTTACGGCATTTCATCTTACGGCATGGCGCACCGCGATAACTGCTCAGCGACAGAGGCCGTGTCTTCTTCTCCGAAGTTATTAATGAGCTACTCGCCGCTTGCCGCACTATTCACTGCACCACTACGACGTATCACCCACAGACTAACGGTCGAACGGAACGCTTCAACCGCACTTTTGGTGACATGCTCACTACGTATGTTGCGTCTGTTCATTGCAATTGGGACGATGCCCTCCCTTTTGTGACGTACGCGTATAATACCGCCATTCAGGCTACCACAGGCTTCTTACCATTTTTCCTTCTTTATGGACGTGAACCATCCACTACCCTCGACACCGTGCTACCATATCATCCGGATGCCTCTGAATTCACCCCTCTTTCCGAAGTTGCTCGCATGCTGAAGAGTACCGCCAACTGGCTCGCTCGTTCACGTCGGCTACACAAGGAATTCACTAAGATCGCCACGACAACGGGCAGCCCACACAGTCCTTCGCCGTGGACTCTCACGTCTGGCTTCCGCTGCCCTTCCAATCTCCAGACCTTAGCCCAAAGCTTGCTCCGAAATATCAGTCCGTACCGGGTCGTCGCGTGTACATCGCCTGTGAATTATCTGGTCGAACCGGTGAAGCCATCTTCGGACAAACGCAGCCGTGGCCGCGAGACGGTTCAAGTCAGCCGCCTGAAGCCGTACGACGACCCCCTTATCGTATCATCCCCTGAGGTCGCCAGGATGGCTCCTCTTCGCCGCGGGGGCAATTGTAGTGGGCAATATGCATGTGGCGCTGTGCGGACTGCCACCGCTGCGGCGCGAGACCCGAGCTCGGGCTGCTGATGCGAACGCCTAGGACTCGCGATCAACGCATATTGCGATCCCGCGTACGAGATGCAATAAACCCCCTTTCAATAAGAATATTTTTAATCTGCATAAACTCGCCCAATTGCAAACTAGAGCACCAAATTATAGCACAAGACACTTCGAAGAGTGGGCCGTAACGACACCACAGTCAAACTATGGGAAACAGTGTCTGAGGTATACATTACGCACACTCCTAAACTATTACAATTCGGTTGGTTTGAATCTCCTCTCTTCGTCCCTCAATGAGCTCCGGCTGATGTATGTGATTGATTTGTAATACTTCTATGACCATTATATGTATATTTTTCCTTCATGATCTTCGTGACTTTTTCAGTAATGTATATGATGTGCAATATTATGTATGTACGGTATACATGTGCATACTTGAATGAATGAAAGAATGCGATGCTGCCTCTGCCCAAATGAGGGATGGTGGACTTGTCAAGCTGTCCAATGGACAGCTTTTTTTCCTCCACCCCCCATCTGTATCTTACAAGATCTGTACCTTACAAGATGGAAAATAAACTTTCATTTCATTTCAAATTCGGACCGCTGGACGACACCTCATTACGCCGACTGGAATATGTACGGCAAGAATTACCATTCATAAACGGACTTTGCCACCTTCGTTATCCTCCAACAGGGTTTACGAGACGTCATTCTCGGCATGGACTTCCTGAAAGAACACGACGCAATCATAGACCTGAAGTCGAAATCGATAACGCTGTCGGAAGATCAAGCGCTACCACCGGAGAGCTCTCGCAGACACCACGCCTTGACTGCGCTCGAAGATCAACCGAGCATCCCACCGCGCTCCAGCATTATTGTTTCCGTAGGCACCGAAACACACGCTGATGTAGAAGGCGTTATCGAGCGCGACCAACTTCTACTGCTAGGCCGTGAATCGCTCGACTCCACGGAGCGAAAGCGGAAGTGACGCTAACCAACTTCAGCCAAGAGTTCAAGCACATCAACAAGGGCACGACAATCGCGTACATCGAGGAAATTGTGGAAACCAGTATTGCCTTTGTCCTCTCGGATTTTGCCGCAGCTCCCCCGATGAACATAGTCCCAGAACCAAACTTCGACGTGAATCCAAGTCTTCCTATGTGTAAGCAGCAACAGATCAGAAGTCTTCTCCGACGATACATAGACTGCTTTTCGACGTCATCGAGGATTCGACAAACACCAGTTGCAAAGCATCGCATAATAACCGAAGAGTGCACTCGACCACTCCGCCAGAGCCCTTACCGAGTTTCGACATGAGAACGTGAAGCTATTAGGCAACAAGTCAATGAAATGCTGAGCGACGACATATTACAGCCGTCGAAAAGCCCGTGGGCATCTCCTGTAGTCCTGGTGAAGAAAAAAGACGGAACCCTACGCTTCTGCGTCGATTATCGTCGACTGAACAAGATCACGAAGAAGGACGTGTACCGCCTTCCACGGATAGACAACGCATTGGATCGACTCTGCAACGCTAAATACTTCTCGTCGATGGACCTGAAGTCTGGCTACTGGCAAATAGAAGTCGACGAGAGAGATTGCGAAAAGACCGCTTTCATCACGCCAGACGGCCTCTACGAGTTCAAGGTCATGCCATTCGGACTGTGCTCGGAGCCTGCAACGTTTCAGTGCATCATGGGCACGGTGTTAGCAGGATTGAAGTGGCAGACGTGTCTTGTTTACTTGGATGACGTCGTTGTCTTCACTGGAAATTTCGACGATCACCTTAGGCGGCTTGCGACAGTATTAGAGGCCATCAAGTCATCAAGGCTCACTCTGAAGCCGGAAAAGTGCTGCTTCGCTTACGATGAGCTTCTATTCCTAGGCCACGTCATCAGCAAATCTGGAGTACGCCCCGACCCGCAGAAGACAGCTGCCATCGCAACGTTCCCCCCGCCAGTCGACAAGAAGGCAGTGCGCAGATTCCTTGGCATGTGTGCCTACTATAGGCGCTTTGTCAGGGACATTGCACGCATCGCGGAGCCGCTAACGCATCTAACCAAATGCGATGTCGAGTTCAAGTGGGAAACGCGTAGGCCGACGAATTTCAAGAACTCAAACGACGCATGCAGTCGCCGCCGGTACTTGTACCATTCGACGAGGGCGCCGATACCGAAATACAGACTGGCGCCAGTAGCCTAGGCCTTGGTGTCGTCCTAGTCCAGAGGAAAGACGGACTTGAATGGGTGATATCTTATGCTAGCCTGTCGCTGTCAAAAGCGTACGGCAATGATTCTACGACTGAAAAGGAATGCCTCGCCATCATTTGGGCTACAGCGAAATTCCGCCCTTACCTCTATGGCATGCCATTCAAAGTCATCAGCGACCATCACGCGTTGTGTTGGCTAGCTAAATTAAAGGACCCTTCAGGACGGCTGGCACGATGGAGCCTCAGATTGCAAGAATATGACGTCACGGTAATCTACAAGTCTGGAAGAAAACACTCTGACGCCGACTGCCTATCACGCGCCCCCATCGATCCCCCGCCGCAAGACGACGAGGACGACGACGCCTTCCTTGGAATAATAAGCGCGGAAGACTTCACTCAACAGCAACGAGCAGACCCGGAGCTGAAAGGCCTCGTCGAGTATCTGGAAGGGAACACGAACGTTGTCCCTAGAGCATTTATGCGCGGGTTGTCTTCGTTCACGCTAAGAAACAACGGGCTTGTGGAGAAGAACTTCTCACCCGTCCGCGCCAGCAACCTTCTTGTTATACCGTCAGCGCTGCGTCCTGAAGTATTGCACGCCCTACATGACGATCGAACCGCTGGGCACCTCGGATTCTCCCGGACGCTGTCGAGGATACAGGAAAGGTACTACTGGCCGCGTCTGACCGCCGACGTCGCCCGTTACGTCAAGACATGCCGAGACTATCAGCGACGCAAGACACCACCAACAAGGCAAGCAGGACTACTACAGCCAATCAAACCTCCTTGCCGATCATTTCAGCAGATCGGAATGGATTTGTTGGGACCGTTTCCGACGCCAGCATCCGTAAATAAGTGGATCGTCGTGGCGACGGACTACCTCACCCGCTTCGCTGAAACTAAAGCACTGCCGAAAGGTAGCGCAGCCGAAGTGGCGAAATTTTTCGCCGAAAACATCGTGCTGCGACATGGTGTCCCAGAAGTCCTCATCACCGACAGAGGAACGGCCTTTACAGCAGAGCTCACCCAAACCATTCTTCAATACAGCCAGACAAGTCATAGGAGGACAACTCCCTACCATCCGCAAACGAATAGTTTCACGGAGCGCCTGAACAAGAACCTCACCGACATTCTAGCAATGTACGTCGACGTCAAGCACAAGACGTGGGACGCGGTCCTGCCGTATGTAACCTTCGCTTACAACACGGTGGTGCAAAAAACAACACAGATCACGCCGTTCAAGTTGGTTTACGGCAGGAACCCGACGACGACGCTCGACGCCATGCTGCCGCACGTCACTGACGAGGAGAATCTTGACATCGCTACCTATCTCCAGCATGCCGAAGAAGCCCGACAGCTCGCCCGCCTACGGATCAAGAACCAGCAGCATACCGACAGCCGACACTACAACCTCCGACGACGCTACTTCGAGTACCAGGCGGCCGGTGAGCGTGTTTGGGTTTGGACCCCGATACGCCGACGAGGATTCAGTGAGAAACTATTGTGACGCTATTTCGGGCCCTACTGGGTCATCCGACGTATTGGCACACTAGAATATGAGGTCGTGCCAGACGGCATTCCGCATTCACAGCGGCGCCGCGCACGATCTGAATTGGTCCAGGTGGTGCGTCTTAAGCCCTTTAACGCACGCTGACAAACTTCCTTAGTTTGTTGTTTCTTTGCTACGGGTGTTTTGTTTGTTACTTTAGTTTGTTTGCAGCATCGGTTCGATGCTTTTTAAGAGGGGGGGTATTGACAGGTGCACATGTTTATCTTTCTCGAGTGACCACGTTTCACCGCTTAACAAATGTGATCACACAGCGCAGGACGCGCCTGCATGTATTGGAAGTTTCTAGAATGTTATCGAGGGTTTCATCCGCTGTCTGTCACCGAACCTTACGTAATCTGGGCCGCTATCTTCTACACGTTCGAAAAGGCGACGTTCGATTTCGCCTCGCGCGATTGTCCTGGCTGCGCCGATATTGCTGCCTAGGCCAATCTAGTCCAATCGCGTGAGGCGAAATCGAACGTCGGCTTTTCGAACGTGTACAAGATAGCGGCTCTGATTACATGTATGCGCGACGCGAATAGTGTAGAACTTTGTGGAAGACACGCGGCTCCCAGCGATTAGTCTGGAACATTTGACGATTGATGTATAAAAGCCGACGCGCTTGACCCGTTGATCAGATTTTCGACGATCACCGACCGTGTTCGCCGCTATCGTTGTATTATAAGTGTAGCCTGTTCTTGTGGGTACAGGCTCGGCCAATAAAAGTTAGTTTTGTCTTTCACAATGTTGCTACTGTGTTCTTCAACGTCACCACCACGTGACAATATGTTAATTGAGAATCTGATTTCGACAAAAAAAAGTCATAATTTTCAGCGATGGCAGTGCGTTGTACAGAAATGTTCGCTCAAGCAGTGACCATAGTGCACCTCAGCAAGACCTCCACCACATATCACGTTGGTGTGCGTCATGGAAAATGAATTTAAAGGGACCCTAAACAATTTTGACGATTTTCTACAAACGTACTGAGTCGTTAGAGTAGGTCCTTCTGGTCATTAATTGACACATCTAAGTGCTCGGCGTAAAGCGGGCAATTTATTGTAAGGTTTTAAAAATGCACATCGCTGCCGATCGCAGCAAACTGCTCGGCGGAATTTTAAGCCGGCTCTACCTATATGACGAAAATCGCCCATATGACGTCAGTGGGACGAGCTATCTGATTGGCTGACCAGGGCGCGTGATAGATAATTTTTCCAACTTTATGATAAACAAATGATGTTCGTAATAGTTGCAATGTTAGTTAATTTGTTTTTATAGAAAAGTAACATAAAGAGAATGCACAAGAACAATTTTTCAGTACCCTTAAGCACTTCCGGCACACAGGTAGTGTCGTCTGCTTGTGTTACAACGTGCTGCGTCTTTGAGGAGAGCTCCGCCGTCAGTGTCGGTCCGTGTTTTCGCGAGCGCTATGGTTCGACTTTTTTGAGTTGTGGACTGCAAACGTAGCGAGTGGCAATATGTCAAGCTGCGACATCGTGTCCCTCTGCAAGCCAATAGACGAGCGGACTGGCTGCAGCGCATCGGACTGCCGATATCCGATCGGCGCCAGGACCTGCGCGATTGTGGCCGTCACTTTACACCGGTAAGATTACTAACGCAATAGCGTTTCGCGAGTCCGGTATTAGGGTAAACGCAAGCGCAAGGGGACATGGCCTGGCTGTGTGCCCTTGCGTGTCGTTTCAGGGGATGAACTGAAGCGCAAATGTGAATGGCTGCACGGTGCAGCCACCTGGTGGCTAAGAGCTCAACCACACACAGTAGCAGTAACAAAATATATTCTGCTGGTGTAAATTTTTCGCAGAAGTGTAATCGTTAACACGTTGTTTTGTAAATGTTTAAAATGTTTTACACTTGGTTAGAGCAATATTAGCTCTTTCTTTGGCTGGTTAAGCTCTGCGCCAACGGGTGGCTGGACCGTGGAGACCGATCAGGCAGCTCACGTACATCTACGCTAAAGTTCCTTCATCAGCTTGAGTTTATAGAGGGTTTTAGAATAGCGGCCCTAAATGTTTTCGGGCCCCAAAGAAATAGCGTCGAAGCCACTCCGCATGTGTGAGACGCCAACTGCGTTTGGGTTTTGCTTTGGGAACTCTATTTCACCGATTTAGCGGGAGCCCAAATTGCGGCCCCAAAAGCTTTGCGTCAGCAGACATGGCGGCACCCATGAAAGCGACGGCTGTAACCTAGCACCAAACTGGGTTCGATTCTTGGTAACGCGTGAAGATCGCAAGCTAGGAGAAGTAACTGTGGTTATCGTTTACTCTCAACTAGCGTGTGTTAATGAGAGCAGCATTCCGGGAAAGTTGGTAATCCATTACTTAAATGATATTGCGCGACAAAAAAAACGACAGGGACGTGAGAGAAGATGACACACCAAGCGCAAACTTTCAGCAAAGTTTATTGTGCCACTGCGTCGATTTTATACATGGGAGGTAGTGTATAGCGCGCATGCACTTACAAGAAAATGAATTGCGAATTCATATGTAACATAGTTAGAGTCATGTGATGCCGCGTCCAAGAAATTTAATTCTTTTTCTGTGAGAGCCAGAGACCGGAAGCTAACACACTTATCACCCAATTTCGCGATCATCTGCGCTTCAGATATTTCACGGATGAGCTGCGTGCTGCCACGGGAGACAATCGTGCATTGATCCTCAAGAGGTTTGCATCCATGATCGCGACAGTGGATCGCCAAGAAACCACCAGAGCCGTTTTTTATATTGTTGCTGTGTTCGCAGAGCCGATCATTGAGGCAACGCCCAGTATGTCCGATATATTTCTTCCCACATGAAAGCGGGAGGTTGTACACCACCCGGTGGACACACTCGACAATTTTTTTGCGGTGACGCTTTCTGCACTTATCGGAAGGGACGGCATTTCGATCCGTTAGCCTGCAAAGCCTGCCGAGCTTGTTGGGAACAGAAAAAACGACTCTTACATTCGCCCTTTGGGTCATCTTCTTCAAGTTATGGGGCATCCCGTGCATGTAAGGTATGACACTGACTTTAGGGCGTATGCCGGGAGGGTCATCGGCAACTGACTTCTGCGTGCTGGATCGCGCTTCTCTTAAAATGCGTTCCGCGACAGACACTAGCACCACCCTAGGATATCCAGCCAAGGACAAACGTAGAGTTTGCTTTTCAAAGCTTACGTCCACTACATGACAGCAAGACTTGCTAAGGGCATTCTTGAAGCACAAACTGATAATGGCCCGCTTAACAAGCTTAGAATTCGCGGACGTATAAGTGGCTTGTTGGCTCTCGGCTCATACGACCAACACATGTGGCTTTCCTGAAAGCTCAGGCCAAGATCAAGGAAACGAAGAGCTACCGGCATCTCATGAGTAGTTTGAAGGGTGACTAAGCACTTCTGAAACGTTTCTAACGCTCTCATTAAGTTCATTTGTGGTGCCAAAAAACGTGCACTCGCCAAGAATGAAATAAAAAATAAAGAACCGACGTTTCGGGCCCCGTACGGGTCCCTTGATCACAATGAAGATGTAAGCATGGGCGCGCGGCTATTTATGGGTGAGGTGGCGCAGTGTTCGGGTGTATATCTCGGGAAGATTACCCGAACACTGCGCCACCTCACCCATAAATAGCCGTGCGCCCATGCTTACATCTTCATTGTGATCAAAGGACCCGTACGGGGCCCGAAACGTCGGTTCTTTATTTTTTATTTCATTCTTGGTGAGTGCACGTTTTTTGGCACCATTATGTTTCCTCGCCAGACGAGTTTTCGTCGAACACTTGACTAAGTTCATTTGTAGTTCAACGGGCCCTTTCCTAAATGTTCTTCGTGATCCCTGTGCCACTGTTTCCCTCATTGCCGCTATCGTTTGCAAAGCACGGACGCTCTCCTATTGTTTACGCATGAAGACCACCCCTCCGGACTTGGTTTCCCTGTTGGGAGGCTTTCTTCCTTCAGTGGGACACTCCACCAGAATCTGCAAGATCCTGCGTTCCGAGTGGAACCACCAAGCGCGACTCTACAGGCAGTACCTTTCGGTACAACTTCAGAGCGGTGCAGGGCGCCTCACAGCTAATGGTCTGCATCGCGAGTACTTTCGGTTGGTGGACCAGACAACTGAATTCCTATGGCAGCAAAAACTACGTAGACACCGAGAACAGCAGCCACAAAAGAAGCGGTCGGTCCCGCAGAACGTCGTCCATATTCCAGAGTCTGTTGATTTGCCTGAAAAGATTCCAGAGGTCCTATCTCTCGGGCCGAAGTTTGCCTTCCAAACCAAGAGGCCCCCCAGAGGACTTCTGTCCTACGTTCGAGGTGTCTCAAGGCTTGTCCCAGACCACGAGGTAGGCCGTATCGTATCGGAAGGTGTTGATGTACTACAAAGGTGCAAGCAACCGAAGGCGAGGATTTCGGTGAATCGGGTGGCCTCTTCACTGGTTGACAATTCGCTGTGTGTAATTCCTGCCGAGAAAGAATGCGGTTTAGCTGTGTTACCTGCTGAAGACTTTAACGTCAAGGCTCTAGAAGCCACCAGTGCCACGTTTAACTGTCATAGGGAGGTGTCGCTGGCCAAGGTAAAGGCTGTGGCAAAGCGCATGTGCAACAGACTTAATGCGCAAAAATTAACCAAAGCATTTGAAAACAGCAAGCGAGATCATCTACAAGTTTTCTTCAGTGCCAAAACGCTTAAACCTGGTGTTCCGTTACGGGTTGTTGTGTCAGAAATTGATACTTGGCAATTACGGTATGCTTCTATACGTGATCATGACTCATTTGTTTGTAATTTGAAGCGCAGTTTTACGCATGTTGTGTAAAAGCAGAATTTTATGCCTTTGACGCATTGTAAGTGTATCTACATGCTTTGTACAGAGTGTTGTTGTTGTTGTTTTCATCATGTATGCAATTCTCTTTCCTTTTTTTCTTTTTATATTTTCTTGTTGTATTCGGTGCTCTTTACCACGGTGTTCTATATTGCCTTCCCCCCCCCTAATTGTGTTTGACATATCCTGCTGTTAACCCCCCCCCCCCCTATGTAATGCCCATAAGGGCCTTTAGGGTGTCTGAATAAAAAGCCGTTGAGGGTGTTTTTACAACAAAAGTTGGGCCTTCTGCCTGTCAGCGACCCTTTCCTCGTTAAGAGCTCAGATACTGTGATTGGTTTTTTGAAATCACATTCTGACCGTGGTATTCAGGCGTTTTCTATTGATGTAAAGGATCCTTATTATTCCTTGCCGCATAGAAGCGTACTGTCCTGTGTTGAGCAATGTATCGATAAGTATGGTGCTGTTTCCTTCTCTTCCAGAATGCGGCCGGTATGTCTTGCAGTCAATTTTTAGAACTTCTTCAGATTTATCTTAATTACACCTTTATTGCTTGGGATAACCAATTTTTTTGCAGAAGAGCGGAGTTTGTATTGGCTCTTGCATTGCTCCCATTCTTAGTGACTTGTTTTTTATCCTGTTTAGACCGTGACATTTCTTCACAAGTGCAAGGCACTGCAGTTTTTAAAACATTCAGATACGTTGATGACTTTTTAATTTTCATTGACTGCTCTTCTAATGCCTTCATTCTGGAAGCTAAGAAAGCGTTAGAAACGTTTCAGAAGTGCTTAGTTCCCCTTCAAACCACTCATGAGATGGCGGTAGATAGGTCTCTCCGTTTTCATGATCTTCGCCTGAACTTTCAGGACAACCACACGTGTTGGTCGTAAGAGCCGCGAGCAAACAAGCCACTTCTGCCGTATGCGTCCGCACATTCTAAGCTTGTTAAGCGGGCCATTATCAGTTTGTGCTTCAAGAATGCCCTTAGCAAGTCTTGCTGTCGTGTAGTGGACGTAAGCTTTGAAAAGCAAACTCTACGTTTGTCCTTGGCTGGATATCCTAGGGTGGTGCTAGTGTCTGTCGCGGAACGCATTTTAAGAGAAGCGCGATCCAGCACGCAGAAGTCAGTTGCCGATGACCCTCCTGGCATACGCCCTAAAGTCAGTATCATGCCTTATACGCACGGGATATCCCATAACTTGAAAAAGATGGCCCAAAGGGCGGATGTAAGAGTCGTTTTTTCTGCTCCCAACCAGCTCGGCAGGCTTTGCAGGCTGACGGATCCAAATGCGGTCCCTTCCGATTAGTGCTGAAAGCATCACCGAAAAAAATTGTCGAGTGTGTCCACCAGGTGGTGTACAACCTCCCGCTTTCATGTGGGAAGAAATATATCGGACAAACTGGCCGTTGCCTCAATGTTCGGCTCCGCGAACACAGCAACAATGTAAGAAACGGCTCTGGTGGTTCCTTGGCGATCCACTGTCGCGATCATGGATGCAAACCTCTTGAGGATCAATGCACAATTGTCTCCCGTGGCAGCACGCAGCTCATCCGTGAAATATCTGAAGCGCAGATGATCGCGAAATTGGGTGACAAGTGTGTTAGCTTCCCGTCCATGGCTCTCACAGAAAAAGAATTAAGTTTCTTGGACGTGGCATCACATGAATCGTAACTATGTTACATGAATTCGCACTTCATCTTCTTGCAAGCGCATGCGCGGTATACACTGCCTCCCATGTATAAAATCGACGCAGTGGCAGAATAAACTTAGTAGAAAGTTTGCGCTTGGTGTGTTGTCTTCTCTCACTTCCGGGTCATTTTTTGTCGCGCAATATCATTTAAGTGGCGTGTGTTATGAAGATAGGTTCATTATACGCCGCTTATTCCTAATTAGATTGTGGATTTTATGGCTCGTAGGACTAACACGGCTAAGCTTGGCTAGTGAAGGCACGTAAAGTTGGTTGGCTCAAAACTAAGTGCAACCAATTGTTTGCTGCTTACAGAATAACTTCTAAATTGTGATTAAAGGCGAATACACGCAAGTTAAAATTACTATTCCTGTCATAAAATCGTATGTTTTATTTATTTATTTCTAATAGCTTTTATTTGACGCCATAGTGGCGCTGTCACCACAAGACGCTATCCGCGAACGCAAAGCCCTATTCTAAAAACTCTTCACTCCTGCGTACCCCAACGCTAACACCCGCAAAGCTCTTTGGGGCCCCAAACTATTGGGGCCCCTATTCTAAAACTCTCCAATACCTCCACCGTTCCGTCGAAACGTTCGGCTAGTATGTGATTACCGGAATACCAGATATGTTCGGCGCTAAGACAGAATGCTCGCAACGCACGCTGTTTCGATAGCTCTCCCTTGGGGTCGACGGCCAAGCGGCTAGCGGAGAAGTTTCGCTCGGGCGGGGACGGGCTCCAAAACAACCGGAAGTGGACGAAGTGACGTCGCATCGTGACGCAGAACCAGTGAAGGTGGAGCTTAGCCCCGATCGCTCGGCGAACGAGTTGAGGAGGAAAAGCATGGCTAGGGAGGAGGGTAACATGTAATCGCTTGTAGCTCCATCAATACCTAGCTTCACTTAAATTCTCGTGGCCATGTTCTACTTGAGCTGTATCCTACGCGTCTCCCAAACTTGTCTGAACCGTTTCAGGGGCCCTTTAAATACTGGCAATTGTAAAACTATAACTTTTAGCTACAAAACTCGAATTCACTCTTTACTTATTCTCTTAACAATTCTGCGCTCTCAGCTACGTCCTGCTATAAGTACTTATTTATTTTATTTATTTATTTATTTATTTATGATACACTCAGGGCCATTACGGCATTATAGAGGGGAGTGGTTACAAGCAAAACGGGTAAATTCAACAAACAGGAGTTACCAGTGCAGAAAAAAATTATATATATATATGTATATATATATATATATATATATATATATATATATATATATATATATATATATATATATATATATATATATATATACGCTAAAATGTTCCACAAATGGCACCTAGATATACAATGTTAGCTATGGCGTTTGTGAGTGCAGGTTGAACAATGTGAAGAAAAAGGTTCCTAGTTATACAGTGCTAGCTATGGCATTCTTGAATAATTGCTGATCTGCGATAGTGGCCATTGAGGCGCGGAGGCGATTCCACTTATTGGAAGTGCGTGGTACAAATGACTGCAAAAAAACGTTGGATCCGCAAAATGAAATACCGACCTTATGAATGTGATCTAGTCTGGGCGATACATACGGAGGTGGAGAAATAAGTTTGTTGCGTAGCAGCGGGTGATGAAATAATTCATGAAAAAGGCACAAACGGAACATTTTTCGACGTGATGACAAGGACGGTAGGTTAAGGCTAGATTTAATGGCACTGATAATCGCGGTTCTAATATAGTTAGAAAGAATGAAACGAGTAGAGGTATTCAGAACCATTTCCAGTGAATGCATTATGTTTACTTGACCTGGATCCCAGATGGAAGCAGCATACTCAAGTTTAGGTCGTATTAGAGTTTTATTGAGGATTAATTTTAAGGGAGAAGGTGCTTTGGAAAAGTTGCGTCGTAAGTAAACTAGCATTCTGTTAGCGTTACTTATTATAAGGGTGATGTGGGTATTCCAAGTAAGATCAGAGGTGATGTGAAGGCCAAGGTACTTGTAACTTGTTACCAATTCTAATGGAGCGTTATGAAGGGATTACACAGGTGGTTCACTGGTAGTTCGAGATACATGCATGAATTTACACTTGTTAACATTTAGTTCCATTAACCATGAATTTCACCACGCAGAAACGGCGTTAAGGTCAGCTTGAAGCCTGGTTACATCCTCGTCGCGAGTTATTTTGGTGTAAATTACGCAGTCGTCAGCAAATAGGTGAATTTGAGATGAAACACAGGAAGGTAAGTCGTTAATATATATGAGAAATAGGAGGGGTCCAAGCACGGAGCCTTGTGGTACACCTGAATAAACAGGACTGAGATTAGAGGTTACTTCGTTAGCTGAAACAAACTGTGAACGGTTAGTGAGGAAAACCTTAAGCCAGTACAAAATTTTAGGGTCAAGGTTTAGTTGTTGCATCTTGTAGATTAATAAGCTGGTGGCACACTTTATCGAACGCTTTTGCCAAGTCCAAAAAAATTAGATCTGCAACTGACGAGTGGTCAAGCAATAGGTTTAGTTTATGCGTGAATGATACTAGTTGGGTGTCACATGAATATGTTTTGCGGAAGCCGTGTTGAAACTCACAAAAAAAGGAGTTTTCTTCTAAGAAGTTGGCAATATGAGAAAACAGAATATGCTCGATAACTTTGCATGGTATACTGGTTAAGGAAATAGGCCGATAGTTCAGTGGGAAATTTTTAGTAGCTGTTTTGTAGAGTGGAATCACCTTCCCCACCTTCCAATCAGCAAGCAGTGAACCTTTGTCAAGTTATTGCTGGAAAATCTTTGCAAGAATAATGGAACAATATGTGCTGGTGTTTTTAGAAACTTTGCGTTAATTAAGTCACAGACAGGAGCGGATGAGAGTTTCAATGATGCGATTATTTTTTCTATGCCAATGGGTCCGATCATTAAGGCTGCATTGCGGCGTAGTCGTAAGATAGTGTAGTTGGGCGTGTTACAGGAGCGTGTTTAGAAAAGTTACGCGTAAAAACATCATTTAATAAAGATGCGCAATCGAAAGGGGGAATTGCGGTATCGGTGATATCAACAAGGGTTATGGCGTCGTCATGTTTTGGGTTAATAGTGCGCCAGAACATTTTCGTATCAGTAGTTAGCATGGATGGCAATGTGTTCTTTAAAAAGTTATCTTTAGCTTGTTTTAGCCCTGTTATGTAGTTATATGTAGCGCGTTTGTAAGCTGCCCATCTTTGAGCGTTTGCAGATGTTTCAGCTAGTCTCTACGAACGTTTCTTTTTGTTAGAAAGGCGCTTAATGTGGGTGTTGTACCGGGGAGCGTTATCATTACAGGAAAGAGTGTAGGTAGGGATAAATTTTCCCGTTAATTCACGAGTTTTAGTAACGAACATATTCCAGTTCGATTGAACACTGCGGTTATCGAAATCAGTCAGGAAAGTATCAATGAATATACAGAGCTCATTGTTAATTGATTCAAAGTCAGCTTTCTTATAGTCGTGAATTGTCTTGATCTTTTTTTCTGGATTCGGACGTGACATGTGATGCAGAAATGGTTAACGGAGTGATCGCTTAAGAATGGTAAGTAGGTAATGTTCGAAATAAAATCGGGTCGTGTTGTTAGCAGAAGGTCAAGGGTGTTAGCAACTTGTGGTGTGATTCTGGTAGACTGGGTTATCAGTTGATTAAGAGAGAACAGTGCGCACAAGTCAAGAAAACCTTTTGCTAACGCGGAGAAAGGGTGTATCACGATGGGTTCACTATGCCAGACTATGTTTGGAATGTTGAAGTCACCCAGTAGAAACAAGGGTAAGGAAGGAAAGCGTGTTACGACGATATTGATTGTGTCTTGTAATTCGTTAGCAAAGGAGGCAACGCCAGTAGGAGCGCGATAACATACGCCCATTATAACTTTTACGTAGTTTATTTCAATAATTGCCCAGACTATATCCAAGTTAGTAGCAATGGTAATGGGCTGAGAGTGTAGGTGTTTATTAATTGCCAGAAGAACACCACCACCTTGACGCAACGTAGGGTCGCAGCGATAAATTGAGAAGCCATGTGCGGTAGAGAAGATTTCATGGTCTCTTATATGTGGATGCAGCCAAGTTTCGGTAAGTGCAATGATATCTGGGTTAAACGTGTCGACTGTGGAAATGAATGAGTCGCGTTTGTTTATGATGCTTCGAATGTTAGTGAAAAGGACAGACACGTGGTATAAGTGACTTCCACGGCCCCTCGCGCTTCCCATTGGACGATTAGGTGGCGCAGTACGCGGTTCGGTGTTAGCACGCGTGTGTTGTGACGTGCACTCTGTCACGCAGTCTGTAACGGGATCGTACGTGCACTGCTTCTTGTTTACGACTAATTTGTTGTATCGGAGATGAAACAGGGGTTTGCCCGGTAACTGTTTTGCAAAGGAAATACGTTTACTTCGGATATGGCGGGTGGCAGCTGAGTAGTTATCACAGATCGTGATGTCTTTATCTTTTAGGAGCTTACGCGCGGAAAGCACCTTTTCCTGCCAGGAACGGATGCCAGGAACGCCTGCGAAGTGCCAAAAGGCAGAAGGTGAGCCATGATGCTGTTGCCACTCCGAACTGTGAGACCGAACGATCGTTTTTCTAGTTGTTGCTGATAAAAAATCGCCTTTGTTCGAACCTCCTTGACGACAAGGTGAACTCGCTTGCTATCATGTCCATTGAAAGTGACCTCGTCCGCGATCTATCCTTCGAGCAGACTATATCTGATTTCGCCAATGCGAAGGCGGGAGAGATGCCATTTTAAAAGAGGACTGTTTGCGATATACAAAAATAGTTCCAGTAAGTTCATTTTGTCGCCTCCCAGCCTCCACGTTTCCAATGAAACGCTGAGCAGTGTAATTCAGGATATGCAAATCTTCGTTGTTAGTCTCTTCTTTGTTCTTCTTGTGATATTTAGCGTGCTTATAAAGAACTGTATTTTTGTTGTTTTTGATAGTGCCACGTTTATTTGCTGTCGTCCTTGAACGAAAATATTTTCAAATAATATTTTGTAATTGCAGTTGGTAATTTTCATCTGTATTGTAGTGCATTTTTATGGTGTTTGTATTGCCTTAAGTATTGTATAGACAAGAACGGCACCGCGAGCGGCGCTGCTGCGCCGGGGTTGGGAGCGCCACATGCGGGGCGAAATTCAACTAGCGGGTGGTACGCCTCTCCCCATAGAGTGACTATACTGACTCTAGAGGACAAGCTACCCATAGGGCCGATGCATTGAAATCAGGAACCGCAAGAGCGCCGCCATGTTGCTACGCGCCGAGGTTGCCAGCTCCTGAGACGCTTGCTAGACTTGGTGACAGTAGTCAGTTTTAATCCGGCAACCGTAGCAGCGTAGCAGCATGGCGTCTCGCTTGTAGTGTCGTGATGTGTGCGTGCAGCCGTGTGTTTGGGCTTTATAAGTTGGTTCTTTATTCTATGTTGCGGGACGGTGTGGGTGTAGTCCATGTTTGCCGTACAGGGGGCGGTTATGCAACCGAGGGATGATCCTGTTGAAGTTTCCGGTGGTATGCGGTTTTCAGCGGTCACGCCTGTTGCAGGAGTGTCACTCGACGAGGTTACGAGCTCGAAGCTGTGGTCAGATTCCTCGTTGGCGTTCCGTAATTCTCTTCGCACGGGCGCGGTATGTTGCAAAAGCCGCTTTCGCGATCTCTCGTCGCGACGATAGATTGGGTTTTTTTGTTATTATAAGTACTGATCCAGCTGTAGGGCACATGTAACCGGCAAACGGAAGTCTAAACAGGCTTCAGGAGAGCACCTGAGATTATAATAAAGCAGGCGGCGCAGGAACTCCAGGGCACCCAAGGGACAGTGTAAAGCTCGAAGCAGAACGGGACGTAGGTTGGGGCCGCCGAGGCAGGTGTGTGCCAGGGAGTGTTCGCACGGACAGCTCCCCTGGCACGCGCAGCAGTGCCTCGCAAGGTCGAGATGCTTTAAAGGCACCTGCGCCCATGATGTTTCTTTTGCCTCGGTGCAGTGAGCACGATTAACGAGAATAATATGGAGGGCATCCGGTGCAGTCGCGAATGCGTCATGGCAAATGTAGCTCGCGTCGCCTGGCGTGTGTAGTAATATCAGAGTTGGTTGTATGAACTTTATGCATAATATGCTTTGTTACGGTACCGTAACGGAATGGGTCTAGAGGACGGTGTTGGTAAATTTTTTCGTACCGCCCTAATCCTATGCCCCCCTACAAACACACACATAACCCCCTTTTTTATGTATACATACAATTCCTGGCCGTGACGGATCATAGCCTCCTTTATTTTTGAAAAATAAGGAGGCTATGGAAGGATTGACCAGTTCTTGAAAAATAGAGGAGGCTATGGACGGATTGACCAGTTCAAGTTGTCAACTTGACAGTAACTGTCATAGGAATCACTGTAATAAACACAATTCCACGATCGGATTGTTTACTTGCATTTTTCGTTGTAACACTGCGGACTACATATAACTTTTTGTATATGTGAGAGAAGTATGTGGATATTTATTTTTGTTTTTATTTTATTTATTCATACTGTCGATCCCATCAGGGATCATAACAGGAAGGCCATACATAGTTATCTTGCAGTGTAACACTAATAATTAGCGCAATAATAAGATTAGACATATTAGACATGCAGTTAGCAGAGGCAGACATGTAGTAGGCAGAAAAGTAACGTTATACACTGTAATAATGTTACGAAAAAAAACAACAGGTAATCAAAGATAGAAAATTTACAAAGGTGAACAAAATGGTAGGCATAAATTATACAATGATACATAGCATTAAATTTAAGAGTAACAAGGGGTAATATAGGTAGTCTGTCAAATATCAATGGCGGTAAGCAATAATTACAGCAGGAAAAGAAGTAAACAATTTGCATAAATAAACAATAGTACTCAGTAATGGCAGGTAATACAAGTTATAAAAGTGAGGTATGCACAAGAGGTAGTAATCCATAAGATACGTTTAAGGTGTCGTTAAAGAAATTGTGATTATGTACACAATCTAATGAAATAAAATGGCACAAAAATAGATGGTGACACAGGTACATCATAATTGTGAAGCACGCAATTCATTTTCGGCTAATGTCAAAAAAGTAGTTAACGATGGTCTGTCTGTGATACTAGGGTCCAGCTTATTCCATTCACGTGTCATTAAAGGGAAAAACGAGTGCTTATGGCTTTCCGTATGAAATGGGTGTTCGTTTAATGACAGTGAATGTTTATGTCGGGCGAGTCATGTTTGTGCTAAAGATAAGTATTTGGAACTGTCTATTTTCAATTGATTATGAATAAGTTGATACATAAATTTGAATCGTGCAAGCTTGGCTCGTTTTTGTAAGGTCAGTATACCGGCCTGTTTTAACAATTCTGTGGGTGAGTCTGTTAACCTATGTTTGTTGTAAATATATCTCAGTGCCTTCCTTTGAATTGCTTCTAGTTTGTTAATGAGTTCTTTGGTGAAAGGAAACCAAACAACGTTAGCATACTCTAATACAGATGTGACAAATGTGTTATATGCTAGTAGTTTTGTGTTTGGGTGTGCTAGTCTAAGACGTCTGTTCAGGAAAAACAATTTTTTTTGTGCGGTCGAGGTAACGTTGTTAACATGGCGCTCCCATCTGAAATCGTATGTTAATGTTAAGTCAAGGTACTTGTACTCCTTCACTTTGTTAAGTGTGGCGTTATTTATAGTGTTGTTAAATTCTGATGCGAGCTTTTTTCTAGTAATTGATAAAGCAGCCGATTTTTTAATATGTAAAGTAATTTGCCATTCGTTACACCATTTGTACACAAGTGACAAAGCGTCGTTCAAGGCCACATGGTCATTATGAGAATGGATTACTTGATACAGAACACAATCGTCAGCAGAAAGTCTAACATTGACTGGAATATTAGAAGGCAGATCATTATTGTACATGAGAAATAAAACTGGAGCCAGAACACTTCCTTGCGGAACTCCGGATCTTACACTAGATTTCATGGAATATTGCTGGTTAACTTCTACAAATTGAGTGCGGTTAGTAAGGTAGTCCTTGATCCAGTTCAGAATAGGGCCCTTTCCCAAGGTAAGCTCAAGTTTATAAATTAATTTCTTATGTGTTACGCGATCGAAAGCTTTTGAAAAATCTAGAAAGATTAGATCGATTTGTTTCTGTTGGTCAATACTTAACGATGCATCGTGGACAAGCTCAATTAGTTGTGTGACTGTGGAAACTCCTTTACGAAAACCATGCTGACAATCCGTTAGTATTTCTTCCTGTTCAAGGTGTTTGGTTATGTGCATTAAGATAATGTGCCCTAGTAGTTTACAAACAGTGCATGTTAGTGAGATTGGTCTGCAGTTAGCGGGTTCTGTTTTACTTCCCGGTTTATGAATTGGTTTCACTTTAGCTGTTTTCCAACCCTTAGGGCGGGTACCTGAGGATATTGATTTGTTAAAAATTATTAATAAGTACTTGACCATCCACTCAGCGTATCTGCGAAGGAATGCATTTGGAATATTATCAGGTCGTGGTGATTTCTTTGGGTCTAAGTTAAGCAGTAGGTTAAGGACGCCTGTTTCGGTTAATGTGAGTGGCTCTAGTGGCTTATTTCTAGAGAAGCCTGCTTGTGGTAGTGTGCCGTTGTCCTCAGTGAAAACGGAGCAGAAGTAGTCGTTAAGCAAGTTAGCAGAGTTCCTGTTATCTTCATTTGAGGCTTCGTTGTCGTTACGATTCTTTTGGTTAATGTAGCTCCAGAACTTTGTGGGAACAGTTTTCAAAAAGTTTGTGAGTGTATTAGTAAAGTAGAACTGTTTGGCTGTCTTAATTTTTGATTTCATAAATTGGATAGCTGCGCTGGTATTTCCATGCGTAAATTTTAATGGGTTAGTTTTCAAATTGATGATGTTTTGGTTTTTAATGGCGCAAGGGCCAGGTGTGGCCAAAGAGTGCCATGCTAATGTTAATGCGTTCGCAGTGGACAGATGGGTTCGGTGATCTTAATGTGCCGTGGCTGTAAAGGGGCCTAAAAGAGATGATCGAAATTCCATAACATGTAGGAGTAATAAAATTATGGGAATGACCATTGACGTGTACTATGGACATTAGAAGGCATTGAGAAAGAATGAATGATGCAATATATAAAATACGTGAGATGCTAAAATGTCTGGAGCACTTCTGCCTCACCAGTGCCCTTGAAAGCCAAGGACCTAGAGGCATGTGCTATACAAAAAACACTATCGTAGATGTATCCTCTGGAAAGAGGATGCACTACGGAATAATTGGGCTTGTCACGTGTAGCACAACATCTTTCAAGTAAGCGAGGGCTTCTTTGGTCTTAAAAAGTGGTTCTACACCAACAAAACATGGCCGGATGCAGAGGGACGTGATGGCTGTATGCAAAAGGAAAATGTTTCCGCCTGTCTCTTTCGGCTTCCCGGCACTCCAGGCAGACGTGGAGGACAGAAAGCCTGTCGCCGCATCTACCACAGGTTGGAGGCTCGTTACCAGTCAGGAGAAAGTTATGAGTGCCGAACGTGTGTCCTATTCTTAGTCTAGTGAACAGGACGTCTGTTCTTCGTGTTTTCGTTGTTGGGTGCCAGAAACCTAATAATAATAATAATAATATTTGGGGTTTTACGTGCCAAAACCACTTTCTGATTATGAGGCACGCCGTAGTGGAGGACTCCGGAAATTTTGACCTCCTGGGGTTCTTTAACGTGCACCTAAATCTAAGCACACGGGTGTTTTCGCATTTCGCCCCCATCGAAATGCGGCCGCCGTGGCCGGGATTCGATCCCGCGACCTCGTGCTCAGCAGCCCAACACCATAGCCACTGAGCAACCACGGCGGGTGCCAGAAACCTAACTTAGGCTTAATTACGTGAAGCTTATTACTCGTTTCTGCGTCCCACAAGCGTTGCCAGTGGCTTCGCAGTTTGTTTCTGAGGAAAGGCCTCATGTCTGTGGCAGGGACTGCAGTAGAACGAGTACCCTGCGATGCCATTGATTTGGCCATCTCGTCAGCAAGCACATTTCCCTGGATTCCTCTACGGCCAGGAACCCAGCATATTACTACATGTCTGTGTGATGAGTAGATGTTACATAAGTGTGTGTAGAGTTCATTGAAGACAGGATTTGTATGCTTTTGTAAAGAAATGAGTGCTTTTACAAGGCTTAACGAGTCTGTAAATATGATGGCTTTGTCAAGTTTCAGTTTCTTTATATGTTTTACTGCACACAGTACTGCGTAGACTTCTGCAGTGAAGATACTTGTTATAGGGTTCAACACGTCAGATTCAGAAAGAGAGGGACCAACAGCAGCGTAGGATACGCCAGCATGGGATTTGGACGCGTCTGTGTAAAATTCGTAGCACGAGTACTTGGATTGAAGTTCTCGGAAATGCATAGCAATTTCAAGCTCAGGAGCGTGCTTCGAGACCTCTACAAAGGATGTGTCACATTCTATTACCTGCCACTTCCAGGGCGGTAATAGATTAGCAGGAGCCATTAGGCGATGTTCGAGTATTGGGACATCCATTTCTTCACTAAGTTCTCTTACACGCAGCGACAAAGGAAGTCTCATGGAGGGTCTGTTACGAAAAAGTGTTTCACACGTCAAGTCGTTCACGGTTGTGAAACACGGATGTTCCTTATTAGAGCGCACTTTCAGAAAGTAGGTAAAGCTGATGTATGTTCTCCGAAAATGCAGTGACCACTCATCGGACTCGACATACAGACTTTCAACAGGGCTTGTTCTAAATGCGCCAGTGTCGAGGCGGATACCCAGATGATGAACGGGGTCTAACATCTTTAGCGCGCTCGGTGCGGCGGAGTGATAAACCACGGCACCATAGTCCAGTCGTGATCGAACTAGGCTCCTATAAAGATTTAATAAACACTTTCTGTCGCTACCCCATGTTGTGTGGGATAGAATTTTAAGTAAATTCATTGTTTTAAGACATTTTGCTTTAATATATTTTATGTGTGGGATGAATGTAAGCCTGGAGTCAAATATGACACCTAGGAATTTGTGTTATTTGTTTACGGGTATTCATTGCCTATATATTTCAACAGGGGCATCTGCAGCAAGCCCTTTTTTTCCTGGTGAAAAGAACGCAGGAACTTTTGTTGGGGTTCACTTTGAACCCGTTCTCGTCTGCCCACTTGGACACTTTGTTTAAGCGTTGTTGTACCTGCCTCTCACAGACTGTTAGGTTGCAGGATTTGAAACCTACTTCTATGTCGTCTACGTAGACGGAATAAAAAATAGATGGGGGTAATGTTTTACGAAGCGTGTTCATTTTAACTACAAAGAGCGTGCAGCTCAGTACACCTCCTTGGGGTACCCCAGTTTCCTGTATGAATACACGGGGCAGTGAATTACCTATTTTCACTCGGAATGTGCGGTTTTGCAGGTACCTTTCTATAATGTTTAACATAGTGCCGCGGATCCCCTGCGTCGATAGGTCACGCAGGATGCCATAGCGCCAAGTTGTATCGTACGCCTTTTCCATGTCGAGAAACACGGATAAGTTTATGCACGAAGGCGTCGCGAATGTTTGCTATCATGCGCACTAGATGGTCGGTTGTAGATCGTCCTACTCTAAAACCACACTGATGCGGATCAAGAAATTTATTTAATTCAAGGAAGTGTAAAAGTCGACGGTTTATCATTTTTTCAAAAAAGTTTGCATATACAACTTGTGAGGGCAATCGGGCGGTAACTTGTTACTAATGTGGGGTCTTTGCCCTGTTTAAGAATCGGAGCGACCAGGGCTTCTTTCCATGCGGTAGGGAGGTATCCCGCAGCCCATATTGCGTTAAAAAGTGCTAGCAGAGTAATTTGAGTATCACTGGGGAGGTGTTTAATCATGTCGTACATGATCCTGTCCGGTCCAGGTGCGGAGCTCTGACATGCAGTCAGGGAGGCTCTCAACTCGGCAATTTTAAAAGGCGCGTCGAAGGGTTCGTTCTGTCTGCATTTGCGGTCGATAGCCTTGTGTTCTGCTACTTGTTTGTGTTTTAGAAATGCCTTGGAGTAATGGCTAGAACTGGAAACGTGCTGGAAGTGTTCGCCAAGGGCGTCTGCTTGGTCTTCCAAGCGGTTTGCTTCACTGTTTACTAGGGGCAACGGATGAATTTCTTGCCCCTTAAGCCTTCTCAGCCCATCCCATACTTTTGATTCTTGAGTATACGAGTTTATACCAGATAGAAACCTCTGCCAGCTTGCCCTCTTTGCCAGTCGTCGCGTCCTTCTTCCCTGCGATTTAACCTGTTTGAATTCTATTAGATTTTCTGCTGTAGGGCTCTCGCGTAGTTTGCTCCAGGCTTTATTTTGTCTCTTGCGCGCCTCTCTACAATCGTCATTCCCCCAGGGGACCCGTCTTTTGGATGAAGTGCCTCTTGTTTGGGGAATGGACTTTTCAGCGGCGTCAATGATAAAAGCGGTGAAGTATGAAACAGCATGATCTAGAGTAAAATTATCTATAAAATCCCGTGATATGTGGGTGGATTCCCTAAAACGTTCCCAGTCAGCTGAGGCCAATTTCCAGCGAGGCGAAGTGTGGACGCAAGTCATGTTTGTTTACGAAGTTCAGCGTTACTGGGAAATGATCCCTTCCGAATGGGTTTTTAATCACATACCATTCTAAATCAGGAAAGATGGAAGCGGAGCCGATCGCCAGGTCTATTGATGAGTACGAGTTATGATGTGGATTATAATACGTTGGTTCTTTCTTGTTAAAGAGGCACGCACCGGAGGTTAAAAGGAAATTTTCAATGAGTCGTCCTCTCGCGTCGCATCGCGAGTCTCCCCACATTGTGTTATGAGTGTTAAAATCTCCCACGAGTATATAGGGCTCGGGGAGCTGGTCAATGAGCTTATAAAGGTCTGTTTTTTCGAGACGCTGGTTCGGCGGTATATATATGGAACACACAGTTACTATTTTATTAAAAAGAATAGCCTGGACTGACACTGCCTCAAGGGGCGTGTTAAGGGCGACGGGTCGGCAAGCTACCACCTTGTCGGCTATTATTGCTACACCGCCGGAGGCATTAGCCTCCTCACGGTCTTTGCGGAAGATGGTGTAGTTTCTAAGAAAATTTGTATTGGTAGGTTAGAGACGTGTCTCTTGAACACACAGCAGCTTCGGATTGTGTTTGTGTATTATTTCTCTAATGTCGCCGAGGTTATGGAGAAGTCCTCTCACATTCCATTGTAGTATTTGTGTATCCATTATGCTATATGTGTTGGGTGCTGTGCGTTTAAGAGACTGAGGTTAGCTCACGGTCCTTTTTGAGGCGCCGTGACGGGAGTTTTGTCTCTTTTGGAGCGGTCGAGAGCGCCTCGCCGCTCCTTGGGCGCTGGTGGCGCCGTCTTGCTGGTGGTCCATCGCCTCTTGCGAGGCTCTGAACACGCGCAGCGCTTTGTTTGGCGTGAAGGCCTCGGCACGTTGGACGAGGCCTTTGGGGGCACCTGCCCGGAGGCAGATGGCCCCGTCTGCTTGGTTGGCGCAGCAGCGCTGGGCGGATGGCGTTACTGCGTGGGTTGCTTGGGTGAGAGCGAGCAGGGCACCTGAAAAAGTAAAGCCAATAATTTATCTTGACTCATGCAACAGGTTGGCACATAGGCAAATTTGCCTATGTTCCCACAGATAAGAAAGGTTCAGCATTCCGGTCATAGGAGATAATGAATAAATCTTATTGAAAAATATGTGGTTTCATGCAATGCCTACGTTTCAAGGGAACATGGATTACTGTGGGAGAATAAGCTGTCATAATTAGCAGGCGATTGAAGCAAGTGTTATAGGAAAAAGATGGACACATCGTTTGATTAACCATAATTACTAGTATTGAAGCAACAGAATACAAACATGAAATACCTTTAAAAATAACACCGACAGGTTGAGATAATAAATTATTCAGAAACTAAACCCTTCTGCCAGCAAAATACCGTAGTGTACTGGCTTTGACATTGCGCTGCTCAGGCAGAGGGCATGGGATTGAATACCGGCCACAATGGCTGCATTTAGATGGCAGGGAAATGCCAAAACCCCTATGTAAGGTCTATTGGGTACACGTTAAAGGAGACTAGGGATCCCGCCAACTTGAAGTTATAAAAACCGGGGCAAATTTCGAGATAAGCAAACTCACAAAAGCAGAAGGCCCTGGCCATGCGAAGACCATATAAAGCCTTTTAAGGTAGGTGCCAGCAGCCGCAAAATTTCTCGCAAAAGCGAAATATAGCAGAAGCGGTATTTTTCCGTAGATCACTTTTGCAAGGTATTTTACAATATGACACCCGACATGTTGGGCATCTACGGGCAACAGCGATTCTTGCACAGATCATAGCAAACACTGTTGCACCTAGATATACATAGACACATAGGTATAGGTACAGTCGCCGACTGATTTTCCGTACTCCAAAAATTCGGACATGATTACTCGGTCTGCTTCACGGCACCGCCATTCTCCCCATGGACCATAATGTATAACAACTTCCGAAAGTTCGGACGCCTTGCAACCTCTCGTCTGATTTTTCGGACACTCCTTGAGCCAACTTGATCGAGAGCACCATGCACCGACTCTGACCGTTGCACGGTTCTACTTGCTGAACGCCATTTTTGTTTTGAACGGAGCCTCCTTGCTGCCCCACGAAGTGGCGCTACTGCAAATCCCTGCTCATCATCATCGTTTCTGCCTGGTTTGTAGCTACAGCAGTTCCGGTCTCAGCTTAGTATGCCATGTCAAGACAATCCAGCAGCTGATTTGTTTGTTTCTTCGTGCACGACGCTGCGAGTAGGCCAGGTTTTTTGTTTGTGCAACTGATGTCGGCGTGACGATGTTTGACGAAGCAAGATGGGCCAATTCATTTCACTAATATCTAGAATAGCTACCTGTAAGCACCACCTACCTTTCAACAACATTTGCAAAGCAAAAAACCTCATCCTGAAAAGTCTGCACATGAAGACATCGGTAGCATCATCAGCGTGGGGCCTCAAGATAATTCGGCAAGCCAAGAAATTACTGACAGCACGAGTGCAAGCATGCCAACAGGAAATCAGTGGCTGAATAATGCACCTTCTACCAACTGGTAGACAGTGCATTTTCGCAAAGCCCTAACTACAGGAGATCATTGTTCAGGAGTTCCCGAATGCACAACTCTATGCCATTTTCACGCCGACTCTAGGGAAGCACCTCTGCACATTTGCAACAAAAAAAGCTAGATGCCCCAAGTGAAATGAGCCCACTCAAGCCATGGAAGTTATGTTTACCTTGTCTTCCTACAACTACTCAAAACCTAGGACTGCTGTTTTGCACGTCAACATTGGTGCCTCGCCTAACACAAGTGGTCTGCGCCGTAGAAGGTGCCATCAGTCAGCCCACAGATGAGGCCCACACCAGTGCTGTCAGTGCGCTATACAAATTGCAGAAGCACAGCCTACAAGCTTGTCTGCCTTAGTGTGATCGCACCAATGAATGAAAACCAACGAATCAAGTTTGTTTCGTGCCGAGAACAGTTGCCTCATGCTGGATTTTCCTACAATTCTTTCTAAGCACAGATAATGCTTGGTTTGTTGTGTAGGCATGTAAATAATGAAAAGGCCTGCATCACTATCTCTGAAAAAAAATCATGTAACAAAGCACGTACAGTACACAGGTGCAGTGTCTATCACATACCATTTCGTGCAGTAGAGGCTTCATCGGATAAACCGGCCAATGTATAAATGACTGGCAGCGTGATCAAGCAAACTTGATGCGTGGGTCAGTTAGCAGTGGTAGTGCACTGCTCTCGGCGCACATGCACCTATGTTTGAAAGCTGCTTGATCGTGACAAAATATAAAGACAAAAGCGCTGGAGAGATATCTGAGGCTTTTCTTATATGTATGACGAGGAACCTAGCACTAGCTCCCCATGCAGAGAATTACTAGACAGTGAGACTGCTTCTTATCATTGTAAAACAAGTGTCAAGCTCACCATGTGATGCGTCCTTTTCGTTTCTGTGCGAACAGCATGTATTCAGATCTATTCTCCCCCTTTCACCTTTTGCACAATATCACTGTGCGAGCAATAATACTGAACTGTTAGTAGCACTCTGTCCTGTTGCCTCCTTTCTTTCCTTGTGAATTGCGTGCTAAATAAGGCTTTTTTTGGTGAAAGAGTGCTAGTTTAACGCATAAACTAGCGCCACGGCACTTTGCAATAAAGGACTGTTATAATTCTCTAAAAATATGTCCATGTAGAACATGTCAAAAGAACACCTTAAAGAAAGAACCTGAGTGTATCTATCATAAAGACCAATCCTTGTCTTTTTTTCCTTAACCTAATTTTCAATACCGATATTGAAGTACAAGCTCACCATATTATATCACCTTGTCAATGAAGCAAGGCACAATGGTGCCCAACTGTCGCGGGACCAACTTGGATGTGGAGATCAGCGCAGATCAGCAACATAGCATGGTCGGCTTACACTTTTCCAGGTCCAGCCATACCTATAGCAGTTATAAAACAAGTGAGCTTAGAATCACAAGCGAAACAATATAAAAAGTGACACTGAACAAAGCAACTTTCGTTAAGCATAAATAGGATCGAAATGCTGACATTATGCCCATAAGTAACTTCACTTTGAGCAACAAAGCATCCAATTTAAGAAAGATTATATGTATGAGCTATCTATGTGAGAAAGATTAATCGAACGCCCTCTATTTGCCATACCCCTCCCCTTATGCATGGATGTCTCCCTGACTGAGTGAGCTGGGCTGATCCCAGGTATAGTGTAATTAAAGGTTGTCACTTGGTGGGCCAATCCCGATACAATTGCATGACTTGTACAATAACTTTAATGTGTATTGTAATGCTGGCCATCCTGCAGGCACTGCAACATAGCACCCATAAGACTAATGGCTAATTACCTGATAAGGTTAACTAATAAGTGTCCCCAGAAGCATAACTCGGCATGTATACTCGGAGGCCATTACTATAAGAGAAGCAATAGCAGAGGTGAAGCTTTATCCTGTGCCATATGCAAAATGGCCGAGCGCGCCCAGCTTTTGGTTACATTCTCACTTGTGACCACTGCAACAGGCTGACTGACATGCGTAACCAGCAGTTTGTAGGACCACATTTTCAAAACCTGCAATTTTTTTACATCTGAAGAGATCAGCCTCAAGCTCCATGATGCGCTGCACTCGAGAAACATTATAAACTGGCAACATTTAAATGCTATGCTGCATGGTGTGTTGCATGCTTTAGGAATTTACTTATTTATTTTACACATAGCTCATAGGCTCCACTTGGAGTATTGCATGAGGTGGCAAGAAAACAAATTCTGAACAAGGAGAACATTCAACAAAACAAGTCAGACCAAAGAAGAAAAAATAACATACTCTCATAATGGGACTATGTATCTGGCCTCTAGCTTATAAAAAAGACAATTAGGAATGTTTTACTACTGGTAGCGCTTTAGGGGATGGAATGTAGAATTCCAAGCTTCATACACTTTTAAGCCACCTTTCGTGGCTTTTTGTTTTGAAGTCCTATTCTCTGTACTATTACAGAAATGAATATCCCCCTCCAAAATAAAACAAAGAAAAACATGTAATGCACAGTAATGTAACACAATAATGTAATGCACAACAGTGAATACTTAGAAAAATGTAATTAAGAACATGGAGTCTATGTGGGCACAGATGTTAGAAGTCTACATGAAAGCATAATAATAAAGGTGGGCAAAGCATTTATGCTTTTGTCGGGCAACCTGCAGCAAGACATACAGGTAAAAGGATGTGCATGCCTCACAACACAGTCCCTAAAAATATCTGTCACAATACAGTGAGTAGGTATATCATGCATATCTACAATAGCCCCTAATTATATTTAACTCAGAGGGGGCTACCTATGTAACTTGATCAAACTGAAGGTGGGCCAAATTCTAAATATACGATTGAAGTAGACAGAAAATGGACGTTATGAATATGGCATCTACAGCAAAAGTGTTGTACATTATTGTTGTACATTATGTCATACCTGCCAACCTGCGAACATAATATATTGTAAAAATGCTGCAGACACTAAATTCTTTGTTGGGGACATAGCACACATTATTTTAAAGCTTGCTCTCAGCACCCCCATTGTTGCATACACACATTATTATTAAAGGGAAAATCGCACATCCACCCGCTCGTAGCAATTGCTACAAAAGAAACCCGTACGGATTCCTTGAAAGGAAAGCCTCACAGTTGAAAAAAAGAAACCGTCCAGGTCTGGGACTCAAACCCGGGACCACCGCCTTTCCGGGACAGCCACTTTACCATCTAAGATAACCAGGCGGCTAGCAGATGGCCGGGCGAAGTCGAATTTGTCGACAAAACGAAGCAAAGGCAAGGGTCTGACGTAATAGTTCTGCGGAAACGCGCAAGGTGTAGAGAAGTAATTAATAAAGGGGAAAAAATATTACGTCAAACCCTCGCCTTTGCTTTGTGTTGTCAACTAATTTGACTTCGCCCTGCCATGTGCTAGCCACCTGGTTATCTCAGATGGTAGAGTGGCTGCCTCGGAAAGGCGGTAGTCCCGGGTTCGAGTCCCGCACCAGGACGAATTTTTCTTCAACTGTGCGGCTTTCCTTTTGAGGAACACATACGGGTTTCCTTTGTAGCAAATGGTACGAGCGGGTGGATGTCTTATTTTCCCTTTATTAATTACTTCTCTCCACCTCGTGTGTTTGCGCAGAACTATTACGTCACACACACATTATCAACCATTATTTAACTTGTCGTGCAGCACAAAAAGCAGCAGCGAACTTGAAACCAGTAACTGACAACATTGTTTTTTTTTAGATTACAGAGCTTTACGCTGCTTCAGGAATTTATCTGACGAAACTTCCCAAAAGCAAGTGCCCCTCTGATGTTCTCGCTAGAGATATTGCATCGCTAATAATAAAGCATACAAGTACTATTACAATTAATTTTTTACATGCATTTTAACAATGTCATGCCCTCAATCTCTCATCAGCTTTAAAACATCTTAACCAACACAACTTCAGTGTCTTTCTAAAGTGACATTCATAAAATTGTAAAATGAGCCCACATTTGTAAACCCACGAAAAATTCAGGAGAGTGTCCAAACATGGATGATACCAAGAAAATATGCAGCTCGTGTAAGTGGCAGCAACTGCTTTGCACACACCTTGTCACAGCATGCACATCAGGTACTTTGCCGTGCTGTTGAGGCTGCAGAAGTGCCGCAGGTGCATATGTGGAGGTGCCTCTGGTTCCCAAAATCTTGCCATCCCTAAACAATAATAAATGCTTAATTTATTGTAATCCCTGCTGAAACTGCAAACTTGTGATATAAAAACATCACGTCATATCTTGAAAAAAGTCTCATACAACCAGTTACATGAAGCTGCAACTGGTTGTGCAAATATCTGATTGTAACATCACAGGCGATTAAATAACACGTAAATCGAACTGTAGCAAACATGAATTTACTATGAAAAGGTTCACACAAACGTACAGCTGTATAACGTGAAATGTGAATTGTACTATCAAAAAATTCCTTAGGACATGAAAAGCGTTCCAAAACCTAATTTGTTTATGCGGCGCAACAAAGCACTGCTCCCAAAGGACGATGCGCTAAAAATTACAACAGACCCCCTCTTTTTCTGGAGAGACAATACAGAAAAGAGTAAGATTTTTCGATTAAAAAGAAACATTGCTTATGTAATTTCGGCTTCTCTGCAAGATCGGAACCCTTTACAAGTACACGAAAACACACAGGACACTAATACACGTCATCTGACGACACTCTATAAACAGAAGAATTTCCATACAAGCTAAAAATCTGGCCATGCGTCGACGAAGAAATCGGGTGTTATCTCGCGCAGCTGTTAGCTGTGAAGACAACACATTGACGTACTACTTCTAGAAATGCCTATACCATTTCTCAATGAAAAATTATGTACACAAACAGTAACTTTCTTTGCTTGAATTTTTGTGCCCATTTAGATCAAAGAACCACCCGCGCTAGCGTGCTTCATAGGTGAAAGTAAATAAACCACAGATAGAGCTGTTGGTAACATGAATACGTTTTAGGGCAATTTCCATGGAACTTTTTGCTAAATGTGCACTGCGACATGAAGAACAACCATTTGAAAAGCACATTTATAATTCTTGCTGCTTTACAAATCCGGATTCGGTTGTTGTACGGATCTTGCGATACGTACAAGAACGCACACTTCACGAACCATAGACAGGAAGAAGCGCGCAAGCGCCGGACTTACCTTTCTAGGCGTACTCGGAAAACGCTCCTTTTAGCGTCACAGGTGCCGCGGCATCGACTGCACAACGGTCCTTCCGGCGCACACACTGTCGAATTGCGGATCAACTACAGGACGTAAGAGCATAATTTTCACCAAATTCTTCCGTACAGTGTGATACGATGCGAAAGTGCCAGAGGAGGAGATCCTTTTCGTGAGCCCGGAACAAAGAAAGCGCGAAGGGTCATATCTTCGACATCGGCGCACCACACGAAGGATACTGCGGGCTACATTACGCGGTCCCAGGGGTTTTGTGATTCTCAATGCATACAGAATGCACCACAATTTCTCTCGACACAGCGTACACACAATTAAACAACTGCATCGGACGGCGTCGGACTTTGGCAGCAGCAGTGTTGGCAGCAGCAGCAGCAGCAGCAACTGCATCGGACTTTGGCAGCAGCAGTGTTCGGAAGAGCGTTTGCCTAAATGCTCCTGCATACTGTTACAGATAACCCTGGATCCTAGGACGACACCACTATAAGCCGAGAAGCACACGTTTTCTGAGGCTGCATTTCGACTCCGGTTATCAACTAAGAGTTATCAAGGACGGACGTCACCGGCTGGCATCACCTGGCGTGGCGCTTGCATCGACGCATCTGCTATAAAGCTACGGCATCGCATCCAAGACGGCACTTTGGCAGCAGCAGTGTTCGGAAGAGCGTTTGCCTAAATGCTCCTGCATACTGTTACAGATAACCCTGGATCCTAGGACGACACCACTATAAGCCGAGAAGCGCACGTTTTCTGAGGCTGCATTTCGACTCCGGTTATCAACTAAGAGTTATCAAGGACGGACGTCACCGGCTGGCATCACCTGGCGTGGCGCTTGCATCGACGCATCTGCTATAAAGCTACGGCATCGCATCCAAGACGGCACTTTGGCAGCAGCAGTGTTCGGAAGAGCGTTTGCCTAAATGCTCCTGCATACTGTTACAGATAACCCTGGATCCTAGGACGACACCACTATAAGCCGAGAAGCGCACGTTTTCTGAGGCTGCATTTCGACTCCGGTTATCAACTAAGAGTTATCAAGGACGGACGTCACCGGCTGGCATCACCTGGCGTGGCGCTTGCATCGACGCATCTGCTATAAAGCTACGGCATCGCATCCAAGACGGCACTTTGGCAGCAGCAGTGTTCGGAAGAGCGTTTGCCTAAATGCTCCTGCATACTGTTACAGATAACCCTGGATCCTAGGACGACACCACTATAAGCCGAGAAGCGCACGTTTTCTGAGGCTGCATTTCGACTCCGGTTATCAACTAAGAGTTATCAAGGACGGACGTCACCGGCTGGCATCATCTGGCGTGGCGCTTGCATCGACGCATCTGCTATAAAGCTACGGCATCGCATCCAAGACGGCACTTTGGCAGCAGCAGTGTTCGGAAGAGCGTTTGCCTAAATGCTCCTGCATACTGTTACAGGTTAGTGGCTTTTTTAAGGGGGGTGTTATTGTGTTGCTGCCACTGCTGCTGCCAAAGGAGCGAACCTTGTTTATGTCAGTATGGAGTGTGTTGAGTGTGAACAAGAAATCTTGGATCCCAAAGAGAGTATATCTTGCATGACTTGTAAGCTTTCGTACCATGTAGGAAGCTGCGCAGGAGTGTCGGAGGCAACAATAAAATCTAAGAAATCAACCTACCAGAAATGGAAATGCCCGAAATGTAGGCTACCAACCTCACATGTTAACCAGGATGAGAAAGAAAAAGCACCGTTGACCGTAGAAGATATGTTGGTCGTACTTCAGGAGATTAACCGAAAACTTGATGTTTTGTTGCCACTGAAAGAAACTGTCGATGGAATTGAGCAATCGGTGCAGTTTATGTCCGAACAGATGACAGACCTGTTGACGCGCACAGAACAAAATGAGCGAGATATTAAAGCAATCCAGACTAGGCTCGCAAAAACAGAAATGAACAAAGAGCAGCTTGAATCGCTCAGTGTCCAACTCGATGACCTCGAGTGGCGCAACCGGAAACTGAACTTAGAAATTCATGGTGTACCACAAACGGAAGGCGAAAATCTTTTGTCCAAACTTAATGCTTTGGCCGGTGAAAGTGGATTGCCCCAGCTATCAGAACACGACATCACGGCAATTCATCGATTGCCGGCAAAGCGTGACAAAGTGCCTGGCATCATCTGCCGTTTCGCGAGACAGAGCATGAGGGACAAATGGTGGGCTAGCAGGCGGGAGTTGACCACTGCGGATGCCAATGTTCACATGTTGGAAAACCTGACCAGGCGAAATCGAGAACTGCTGAGGGAAGTGAAAGAATGGGCAAAAACAAATCAGTACAAGTATGTCTGGCACAGCAACGGCAAGATTCTGATAAGAAAGACTGATGGCGCGTCAGCAATGCTAGTGCAGCACTCTTGCGACCTTGGCAAGCTGCAATAAGAAGGGAGAATTGATTTTTTATTTTTGTTTCCTGCCAAAAATGCAGACTGTAACAGAAAAGAATTATCTACTCCCAGAGAACTTCAAAGATTACCTTGGCCCGGTTTTCCAGACGTCATTCAAATGTCTTCATATCAATGCTCGATCTGTCAGACGTAAAGAAGCATATTTCGACACTTTCTTTCAACAACTAAATGTTCCCATTGACGCTATCATGATCAGCGAAACTTGGTCTACAAGTGATTATGATGTCTTTCGAATTCCTGGTTATGAGACATTTTTTCTGAATCGTTACGCTGGTATTGGTGGTGGCGTATCCATATCATTTAAGAAGAAGTGGCGGCCTGAAATATTAGAGCGATTCACAGTTTCTGTGAAAGAATATGAAATCTTAACAATGTGTTTGAACAACACTATTTTTGTAGTGTGCTATCGTCCACCAAAGGGTTGCGTAGCCATATTCTTGAATTTTCTTGAAAGCCTGATTTCATTTGCAACCAGTCAGCATTTAAACATTGTCCTTGGTGGTGACCTAAACATTAATATGTTATCGGTTGATGCATCCCAAATGAGTTTAGATTTATTGCTTAGAACACATGGACTTCTGAATGCAATCAAAATGCCAACGCGTGTTACGATCACGTCTTCATCGCTGATCGATTTGTTTATCACTAACCATGACCCTAGTATGATCACATCTGGAGTAATAATTTCTGACATCAGCGATCACTTGCCAATATTTATGTGTGTTAAAAACATGTCTAAAAAGAAACGTAGTTCAACATATTCTTTCCAACTTATATCTGAAAAAACACTGTCGACATTTAGAAACTCGGTAGAAAAGAACAACTGGAGGCCTGTCCTTTTAGAAAATGACGCCAATAATGCTTACGAGGCATTCTTAGGTATTCTGAAGCCGATTTACGAGGCCTGTTTCCCAATATTAACAAAAAAACAAAGGCGTCACAGTCGCAAACCATGGGTCACACCGGAGTTGGTGGCAAAGATAAACACAAAGAACATCCTATATCATAAGTTTATTAAATCGAGAGCTGAATGTGATCTGACAGCGTTTAAAAAATATCGAAACCGCTTGAATACTGAGCTCAAGAAAGCCAGAAACGCCTATTACACAAATCAATTCACGTCAACTTGTGGTCGTGTCGACATTATGTGGAAGCGGCTAAACGCAATTTTGGGGAGAAACAGCAAATCAGGTGAATTAAATATGCTAAATATCGATGGTGTAAGTATAACTGGAAAAGAATTAGCAGATACGTTTAATACGCACTTTATTTGCGCTTCTAGAAATCAAGTCCCACATAACAATCTCAGTGATGTCGTTCATATAAGCGACACTATATTTCTCAAACCGGTTGAAGAAGCAGATGTAATGACAGCCTTCCACGAACTAAACAATAGCACATCCATTGATATTGATGGCCTCCAGATAAAGCCTATACGGTATATTTTTGACCTTATTTTACCATACATCACGCATATCTTAAACCTTTGTGTCAGTACCGCTGTATTTCCTCGTAAAATGCAGATTGCACGTGTAACAGTTATCTTTAAAAAGGGTGATAAAAACCAGCTCGGGAATTACAGGCCAATATCTATCTTACCCGTGTTTTCTAAGCTACTAGAAAAAGTAATACTTAGAAACTTTTTGCAGTTTGAAGAAAAACACAAAATTATAACAGCAGCTCAGTATGGCTTCCGTAAGCACCGCTCTACTGAACTTGCACTATTAGATCAACGAGAATATATATTGAACGAACTCGAACATAATAGGATAGTCATTGGTATTTTTCTTGATTTTTCGAAGGCATTCGACTTATTAAACCATACAATACTTCTTCGTAAACTTGAGCGTTGTGGCTTCCGCGGCCATGCACTATCGCTTGTGCAGTCATACCTCATGGATCGCAAACAGGCAGTAGCAATAAATGGTCTCCTCTCAGATATGCAATCTGTAGGCTGTGGCGTTCCACAAGGTAGCATTTTGGGTCCATTTCTGTTTAATCTTTACATCAATGACATTGTACATGCAACTCCATTCGTTAAATTTATCATCTATGCTGACGACACCAGTATTTTTCTTGCCGGAGATAATGCAGCCGAACTCACAGATACTGCAAACAATGCACTGAGGCAAATAGAAAACTGGAGTAGCAGAAATGCGTTGCGAATTAACACAGCAAAGACTAAAGTCGTTGTTTTCAGAGGTAGAAACAAGAAGGTCCGTCTCACTAAGAATATATTCCTTCAGTCCGTACCCTTAGAAGTTGTGCCTTCATTTAAAACATTAGGTATATTATTTAATGAAAGAATGTCATGGGATGATCATGTTAGCTTTGTAACAAATAAATGTTCACGTATTATTGGTCTTCTTTACAAGAACCGTGAGATACTACCGCGAAATGTAATGCTAATGCTATATAATTCATTGATACAATCGCATTTCAGCTATTGCCATTTAACCTGGGGTGCAACAACAGCAGGCAATCTTCAGAAACTACACTTGTTACAGAAAAAATTTCTAAGAATTGTTGAAAATGTTCCGCATACCTACCATACGGCCGCACTTTTCTTAAAGTATAACTTACTACCAATTACTAAACTTTATGACTATCGTCTGAGCAAGTGTGTGAAAAACGAGGTGTTGAAGAACATATCTTTTCTATCAAAATTAGCTGGTTTAGAAAAACGAGATGCAATGTACAGCACAAGAAACATAGCACAATGGAACGTAAAAACATACAGAACTTTCTATGGTAATCAAACATTAGAAAATAAACTACCACGACTTCTTAACAAACTCGCACAAAACGATATTGATCTCCAAAACACAACACGCCACAAACTGTTCGAGTATTTTTTACACTACACCTAACCTTTTTTTTTTTTTTTTTTTTTTTTCTGTGATTTGTCTACCCAATTCTTCTTTCTTTCACCATCATTGTAAGTTTTCTTTCCAGCCAGGACAATGCTGTTGATTTTATGCTGACTACTGTAACCGGATAACAACTCTGCTATATGTATTTTTTTTTTTTTTTTTTTTTCCTTTGTTATCTGTATTTCCTGTATTTTCTTTTCTTTTTCGTGTGTGTGAAAAAAAAGAAAAAAGGGAAAGAAAAAAAGGGGAAAGAAAAACAACCACTGTATTGCTGTCAAAGTGGGGGCCCGTGGCCTTGTCAAGCTGTCCAACGGCAGCTTTTACTACGGGTCCCCGCCATCATCTGTACCATGGTGGCAAAATAAAATTTGAATTTGAATTTGAATTTGAATGCAACGCGCACTCACATGTAGCGACAACTGAAGACGGCAAAATAATATCACCTGTAACTTTACCGGCGCTACCTGTGCTGCCATCTGTAGGCCGCCACCGAAAGCTACCGTGCTTTCGGTGATCTCATGGATGGTGACGGCGTTGTATTTCGATGTTATGCGAGTCGTACAGCGTCTTGTACGACGTATTTCAGCAACGTTGCTTTTAATAGAGAGGACAGCAATTTGCGTATACGCCGTATAGACGTCTCACCCACTTGAAAAACACAACAGGAAATTTTCAGTCTGTCTTATTTTGGGACGTTGTGACTGTCGTTCTGTTCTCTGTAGTGTGACGTCCTGTAGTCGAAAATTCTGCAGTTCCTGATCAATATTTGATTAAAAATTGACAGAGACCACTTTAAGGATATGTAAAATTATTAATACGAAAAAAAATAAAAAATAAAAGTAGAAAAAACACGCTTTCGCCTAGGATCCTAACTTCGAACCTGACGGTCCCGAGACAAGCACCTTACCACTGCACCACAACGAACATACCTGCTAATGTACGCTTAAGCTATGCCAACAGCATAAATCGCTGTCTGGGTTGCTGTTTACATTTACATTTTAAAAGCCAAGATGCGCTTTCACTTCACCGCGTCAACTGCCGCATCACTAGATGAGCAAAAGTGTTGTTACCATCGACAGGTACATCGTGGAGTGCTAGAACATCGATTTTGCTGTAACGATATCCATATTTGATAAGAAATTCAGAAATAGACAACGGTGACCGGGGACACTGAGGGTTGTTACTGCTAATTTCGACAGTTGTCTCTTGCTCTTTACACTTTTGAGCTCCCATATAATTCGTGTGTTCAATGCAATATAGCTGCATAAACACTCGTGGGTGAGTATTCATCCCGACAGTATACTGGCTTCTCACGGCAGCGCTGTACCAGATTAATGAGACCCGAGCGAGACAGCTTTTCACACAACTTTGTGGAACAATCCAAAACTTCTTTTCCGCTTCACATAAGCTTGTGCAATATTTCTGGGAAATTAACTAATGTGTCAGTGTAACCGCACATGTAAGTCCAAAGGCCTGCGTGCCCTATCTTACCAAATAAAACAAAGCGGATACGTAGGCATTCCCGCAGATGGTATGATTTTGATCAGCGGCCGATTTTGAGGAGGCCGGTAGGGCGTTGGGGGCTGGTGCCGCGCCGTCACGGCACAATTACAACAATTGGCCACGTCGACTTTAATACTGGTGTCGGTGCTATCAGTATTGCCGGCTTCAGAGAAGCACGATTGAATACCGCGCAAGAGAAAAGTACAGTGTACACCACCGATGCGAAGCTGACATCTTAAAGGGCCGCGACGGAAAGTGCTTCTGTTGCGACTTCAGAACTCTTGGCCGTCGCGACCGAATGTTTCTGTTGCGACTTCAGAATTGCTGTCATAACGTCAGAAATGTCTGTCGCAACTACGGAAACGTTAGGAACTTCTGTCGTGCAACAGAAATTTCTGTAGTTGCAGCAGGAATTCCTGTTGTCTTTTTCAACTGGGCAGGACCGGGAATCGGTTTGAAATTCGCAGCTAGCATATCGCAGTTTGGTCTGTGAATGTTCCGAGATGGTCACGCAATTTCTGTAGAGCTTGATAATGGCCCCAATTTAGCACTAGGGGCTAAATTGTCAGGATGTCGAACAATAAAAAAGTTCCTCCCCAGTTCTATTTAAGCATTAAACTGGTATGCATGATACCATCCAGTATGGTTGCCACATAGCTCCAGATTAAACCAGCTTTTGTGCCAAACAGGCGACCCTATATGGTGCCACTGCGTCCAGTATAAGCCAGTTTAGTTGCAAACAGGGCCCCTGTTAAGACCCATTTCTGCGTGAACTGGTCGTGCCTATACCTGCTTGCATGCCAAACGGGACCCCGCTCAGACCTGTTCGTGTGTGAACTGGTCCTGATTATACCTCTTTGCATGCCAAACGGGACCCCGTTCAGACCTGTTCGTATGTAAACTGGTCCAGTTTATACCTGTTTACATGCCAAACGGGACCCCGTTCAAACCTGTTCGTGTGTAAACTGGTCCTGTTTATACCTGTTTGTTGCTAAACAGGTCCCTGTTAAAACCAGTTTAAACCTGTATAACCCAGTTTGAATTTAAATACGATTTTCCAATAGGGCTGGTATTGCAATACCTTTGGAATCGGCCTACGTATGGGGAGTTCTTAATGCCTACTTCATTTCCGCCGAGGGTGGGCCCGGCACTGCACTACCTTCGGGATGGACCCACGTATAGTGAGCGCTTAAAGCCTGCTTCACCTCCGCCGGCGGTGGGCCCAGCGTTGCACTACTTTCGGGATTGACCCACGTATGAGGGGTGCCTAACGCCTGCTTGACTTCCGCCGCGGGTCGGCTCGATATTGCACTTTCAGGCCGACCCGCAGCGGAGGTGAAAAATTTTGCTTTTCGTTTGAGAGCTTTGACTGTCGTCAGCTTTCGCTGTCATTCCATCTTCACAGAGTGGAATGGTTGTCAATTTTTTCACTCCTTTTGGATGGCAGTAGTTATCGGCATCTCTTGGGGTGTCGCGACCTGTTTTGTCATCCATTCGGTACCCGCGTGATTAGCTCAAAAGGAATTCAATTTTCACCATATGTTGTAGCAGGCAGAGTGTAGTTTATTGTTTTCATTGTAATATTTTATTTCATTTATAATGCCCAACACAATTTTTATCTGACCATTTATTAACAATCAGGGGCATCTCTTTTGCTTCTTTAGTTCAACCTTCCTTATTTACAGTGATCCAGGGGCCAGGAAAGGGATTCGGTTCATAGACATCTGGTCTGTATGCTCGCGGAACGAGTGGCGGTCTTTTCCTTTTGTTTCATTATTTCCTGAAGTGACGGCTCGCCGCGACGCTGGCAGATCCTCGGAACCATATATCCGCGATATGGGTTAGGTAAGGTGGAAAATAAAATATTTCGAAACAGCGTCCATCATCAGACCCTCGAATGCTTGTTAAACCCATAAGCAATATGACTGTCACCCGTTACCTCGTCTGGTTTTCCCTAATTGCACAGCACTTTTCGTGCAAAATTGGCAACTGGAAACAAGGGTAGGAAGGGGATGAGGAATTAAGCGATCTACTAAGAGAGAAAGCCACGGCAACAGCCAAACAGGGAGGAAAAGCGAAAATTGTTTGTGAAAATATTTGTGGATCAATATCTTTTTATTTAGAATGGAAGTAGAGAAAACGCCACCGGAAGTGGATAATGATTCCGTGTGTTTTGAATGACGCTTCTACAGTAATCAATCGAGCCGCTTCACGTAGCCACTTCCCTGCTGTGCTAATGGGGGTGTTTTTCTAGCCTTCCGCGGTGGACGCAGCAAGTCTAGAACCACAGCGCGCTGCACTCTACGCGGTTGTACGGGACTGGGGACCACGCATCTTTGCGCAACTTCCCAAATAATAACACGTGTCGGTTTTGGCACTTGGTAGAGCAGTAAACGACGAATCCAAAAGAAGTGTCATTGTTCCGCAAATATACATTTTTCTACAATTCTTCCAGAGCTAATTCAAGAAACGCTACTATAAGTCCTTATTTTGCGTTTTCGCTTGTTAACAGTTCTTGGCAAGATTTTTCCAGCGCATCTTTCATACGCGAGTCCATTTGATGTGGTTTTTTGTTTGCCAAGTGAAGAAGAGGTGTATCTCAAAGGCGTACCTGTGAGATACACGTTATTTCAATTCTCTTTTGCAGGTTTACGCGTCTTTATGGCGAATGGTGGGCATTATTAATATTTGTACTAGTAAAAGTACCCTCCCCCTCATTTGCATAAAAATTTTACTTTGCGTTGCCCCCCCCCCACCCGAAAAAAAATCCTGCGTATGTGCCTGCTCGGAATAATAATCACGGAAGACTTCACTAAACAACAACGAGCAGACCCGGAGCTAAAAGACCTCATAGAATATTTGGAAGGAAACACCGACGTTGTCCCTAGGGCACTTAAGCGCGGATTGTCTTCGTTCACGCTACGAAAAAAACCTCCTCTTGAAGAAAAACTCACCAGTCCGCACCAACTACCTTCTTATTGTTCCATCAGGGCTGCGTCCAGAAATACTGCACACCCTACATGAAGATCCGGCCGCTGCGCACCTCGAATTCTCCAGGACGCTGTCGAGGATACAGGAAAGGTATTACTGGCAGCGTCTCACCGCCGACGTCGCCCGTTACGTCAAGACATGCCGAGACTGTCAGCGACGCAAGACACCACCAACAAGGCAAGCAGGACTACTACAGCCAATCAAACCTCCTTGCCGATCACTTCAGCAGATCGGAATGGATTTGTTGGGACCGTTTCCGACGTCAGCATCCGGAAATAAGTGGATCATCGTGGCGACGGACTATCTCACCCGCTTCGCTGAAACTAAAGCTCTACCGAAAGGCAGCGCCGCCGAAGGGGCGAAATTCTTCGTCGAGAACATCCTACTGCAACATGGTGCCCCAGAAGTCCTCATCACCGACAGAGGAACGGCCTTTACAGCGGAGCTCACCAAAGCCACTCTGCAATACAGTCAGGCAAGGCACAGGAGGACAACTGCCCATCACCCACAGATGAATGGTCTTACTGAGCGCCTGAATAAGACCCTCGTCGACATGCTAGCAATGAATGTCGACGCCGAACACAGGAACTGGGATGCCGTCCTGCCATACGTACCCTTCGCTTACAACACGGCGGTGCAAGAAACAACACAGATCACGCCGTTCAAGTTGGTTTACGGCAGGAAACCGACGACGACGCTCGACGCCATGCTGCCGCACGTCACTGACGAGGAGAACCTTGACGTCGCTACCTATCTCCAGCGCGCCGAAGAAGTCCGACAGCTCGCCCGCCTACGGATCAAGAAGCAGCAGCGTACCGACAGCAGACACTACAACCTCCGACGACACTACGTCCAGTACCAGCCTGGCGACCGTGTTTGGATTTGTACCCCGATACGCCGACGAGGACTTGGTGAGAAACTATTGCGATGCTATTTCTGAGCCTACAAGATCATCCGATGTATTGGCGAACTGGGCTATGAGGTCGTGCCAGACGGCATTTCGCCTTCCCAGCGGCGCCGCGCACGATCTGATTCACCACGCCTGATGATACTACCGATCTGAAGTGGTCCACGGGGTCCGTCTTAAGCCCTTTCACGCACGCTGACGAACTTCCTTATTTTGTTGTTTCTTTGCTACGGGTGTTTATTATATTCGTTCGCAGGATTGGGCCGATGCTTTCCTTAAGAGGGGCATATTGACACGTGTACTTGTTTATCTTTATCAGGCGACCGCGTTTGACCGCCTAACAAATGTTATCGCACAGCGCAGGACGCGCCTGCATGTATCGGAAGCTTCTAGAATGTTAACGATGGTTCCATCCGCTGTCTGTCACCGTACCTTGTGTAATCTGACTGCATGTATGCGCGACGCGAATAGTGTAGATCTTAGTGGAAGACACGCGAGTCTTAGTGATTACTCTGGAACATTTGACGACTGATGTATAAAAGCCGACGCGCTTGACCCGCTGATCAGATTTTCGAGGATCGCCGAGTGTGTTCGCCGCTATTGTTGTTTTTTGAGTGTAGCCTGCTTTTGAGGGCACAAGTTCGCCAAATAAAACGCTAGTTCCGTTAACCCGCCGTGGTTGCTCAGTGGCTATGGTGTTGGGCTGCTGAGCACGAGGTCGCGGGATCGAATCCCGGCCACGGCGGCCGCATTTCGATGGGGGCGAAAACACCCGTGTGCTTAGATTTAGGTGCACGTTAAAGAGCACCAGGTGGTCAAAATTTCCGGAGTCCTCCACTACGGCGTGCCTCATAATCAGAAAGTGGTTTTGGCACGTAAAACCCCAAATATTATTAGTTCCGTTAATCACACTTTTGCTTCCTTCTTCACCGTCACTGCCTATGTATTGCTACGTATGCATTGATTTCTTTGGCGAACTTACCTTGCCACCTATCAGAGGGGTCTGAACAGACGCAGTAACTGCGTATTGAATAACATCTCCTGCTTTTCAGTTTAAAACTTATCAGTCCGCAGGGCCTATCATTCCGCAGCGGCTGCTGGAGCACCTTATCAGTGAAGCTCTACCGACCGCCAAACACACTGATGCTCGTTTGCGTGCTCCATCATTCTGATGCTCTATCATACGCAGCCAACACTTTCATTGTGTACCATTGTATTCGAAATTTGTGTTTGCATACCACGCTCAAATAAGAATGTATCAGTGACAAAGATTCCTTAATTTTCAGATATTTGAAGGTGGAAACCTTCAGTAAGTGGCCAGCAGCAGACGCTGCTCCGTCCATATATGACAGTCTCGTTTCTGGAGCAAAGAAGCATTGTGGTACTAGAGAAGCCACCACAAAGTGCCCACATGAATATAATGGAAAATATTCGGGGTACCATAAAGCAGTCCATGTCGCCGGCCGCTTCACAGAGCCTCGGTCGATAAACTGTGGAATCGTCTGGTGCATACCAACCTCGCTGTCCGCCTGTTCAACAGCCTGCCCCGCTGGATGGTGGCGGTTTGAGGCGACACGATGAAATACTAGTATAATAGGAGGCCAAAGCCAAGTGGGCAGATCTAACGTGCATAAATCTATGAGCGAGGGAAGTCTTTCTTCGGGGAAACTTTCTTTAAGAATAAAAGTTAATATTCCTTCTGCGCTCAATCATCTTTCTGTTTGAGTGAGCGCATAGTATGCCTCAAGCACCTTGGCCCTACCCTAAAACCATGAGACATGCTAGCACATCGCGAAAGAATACTCATTCAAATGCTGCGAAACGTGCACGCTGTCAGTGCTCCGGCAGCGCCACCGCAAAACAGACCGAACGAATGTCAGCAGGATGCAGCCCCCATGCGTCACCAACCCTCTCGCCCTCAGCCTATACCACAAAATATCAGCTTCCTTTCACATTTATTCAATCGTCCGGGTCGGTCGAGGGGGTCGCCTGCCGTACTGCTGCGTTTTCCTCGCCACTTCTCCCACGCTTTTGCGTATGTATGTACTTTTGGATTATTTCTTGCGTTACACGCCGGACTTCGGCGAGTGAGGAATCTCCTATCCCCACGTGCGCGGCTTTGTGCGTCTATGGCTGGTCGTTCACGATCACCACGTGCGCCGGAGTTGTGCGAGTAACTGACTACGTGTACGCTACCTCTCGTGTACGATGGATTGTATCGACATTGGCCGGTGTCGCGTTGGTGCGCGTTTTCCAATTACAACCTCCGTGTGCATAGTATTTGTGTGTGTGACGGTGACGCTCACCCCATGCGTGACATTTGTGTGTACTGCGCTTCCACGCGCGCCGCACTGGTGCCAGTGAACCCTGCGATTCGCGTGTGTTGGTGCCACGTGCTTTTCGTTTGTGCGTGTGCGCTCGAATTATAACGTACTATGGCGTACTAGGCAAGGTTACAGCGGCTACCCGCCTGATCAAACGCATTACAAACAAGCACACGGGCATGAAGGAGGACAGTGTCATGCGCCTCATACACTCTTTCGCAATCAGTCACATCACTTATGTGGCTGCCTTCCACAACTGGAATGTCACTGAAAGGGAGAAAATCAACACCCTTATACGAAAGACTTACAAGATTGCCCTTGGCCTACCGGAATCCACAAGCACTGCTCGTCTGCTACAGCTGGGGGTATACAACACGCTTGAGGAAATCGTGGATGCGCAAAGAACCTCTCAACTCGAACGCATGTCTCTGACAGCCACGGGCGGTACATCCTGCAGAAACTTGGCTTCAACTACCACGTCCAACACGGTCAGAAACAGGTCATTCCACCCGACCTCAGCGACACGCTGATTGTCGCCCCATACCTCGAAACATGCACACCGAATTTAATCGGGGCCGACGCCAGGCCCGTGCCAAGACACTGCTGCGCTCCTTGGGTGGAAAGAGGACTACGCGCTTTGTAGACGCCGCAGAATACGCACGAGAACACCGGTTCACGGCGGTAGTCGTAGACGTTAGCTCCCGGCTTACGCACGCGTGTAGTGTCGCAACGGAATACCCCGAAACAGCGGAAGAGGTAGCGATTGCGCTTGCGCTTACCGACCCCCTCTGCGACGTAGTTTTTAGCGACTCACAATCCGCAGTTCGCAACTACGCGCGGGGGCGCATTTCCTCCGAAGCTCTCCAGATTCTAAGGAAAGCTGGTCGACAGCACTTCGATAACACCGCGATTATATGGTTTCCAGCGCACGTCGCCACCCCCACCGATGAGGGCCTCATTAACTTGAACGAGGTAGCACACCGCTCTGAGCGAGAACTGACCCGCCGCGCAGAATCGGAGACCGCCTCTTCAAGTTCGGAACTCCTGGTTCAAAACACGCGAGAACGTCTGGTCAAGTACAATGACATCACCAAGCACTACCAGCTAGGCAGGCGGTTGCTGCCCCCACCTCACCCTATGCTGAAACGTCGCCAGGCAGTCATCTGGCGACAATTGCAAACACAAGCATCCCCCAGTCCGGTGAGATTGCAGCACATTTTCCCCGCGCAATACCCGACTGCTCTTTGCAAATTATGTCAGGAAAATAGAGCGACACTGTCACACATGTTATGGGAGTGTCGGGTTACATCAGCTACAATGGCAGTAGCTCCAGAGGCTCTTGCGTCGAAGTGGGCCGCCGCTCTGCGCAGCTCCAACCTCAAGACACAAGAGTGGGCTGTCCAGCAAGCCTGAGAGGTGGCGACGAGGCAAGGCCTCGAAGTCCCCTCATGGGAGACCTGAGCCCGGGTCGTCAAATTTGCCGGATTCAAAATAAAGTTGTTTCCATTCATCCATGGCGGACTTCGTCGAACCAAACAAGCGCGCTCCTCGCTCTGGCCGCCGACGAATGCCGAGTGCTTCAAGCATCGACGTATCGCTAACCTGGTCCACGCACTGCCTTGGTCTTCGGCAACGCGATGCCGCGGAGGCGACGTCCGCAGAAATCGTGGACAAATGGCTCGCCAAGTGCGCCGCTGCCGCGCCACCCTACAACACCCCTGTCAATCCGAGTGGTGCTGTTAGCCAGCCGGAGCCTCCTACCTCGGCCTCTCGCAAGATTCACTCTTCCCCAGTCGGCTCGGCCTTCTCCCGAACCAACTTCCGTGGAACTCCCCGTGAGCTCCGATGATATGCATTTGTCTGCCTCTCGGAAACGCGACAGCGATAACGAGGGTGACGCCCCAGAGCTGTCGATGGGTTCCACTCCCAGAGAGGAAGAAGAAGTCAGCGCCTGTCCCTCCTTGCCCCACACCTGAGGACCGGGCTGCCGCTTCGACCGCATCTGCAACCAGTGCCGCGGTGCCCGATCCTGCCATTCCTGACAGAGACTGCGCCCCCGGAGATGCTGTGATTGCCCAGGCAACGGATTCACTTGTAGACACTCCTGCCAAGTCTACCACAGAGGCCACGACAATCTCCGAGGTGCCCAGGCAACCGATTCACTTGTAGACACTCCTGCCAAGTCTACCAGAGAGGCCACGACAATCTCCGAGGTTCCCCAGAAACCTCCACTACAGGCTGCCCTCGGAAAGACACCAGCTGCAAAGGTGACAAGCGGCAAGCCACAGAGCGCAGCTGCCTTCCAGAAGGATGCGCCAGCTCCTGTGATAAAGCGCCTCGAAAAAGAAGGGCAAGGGGAAGCAACGGACAACTCCAGGTAGCCTGCAGCCTCCAGCAACTGCTACCACCTCGGGCCCAGCGGCTTCTCCGCAGCAACAGGCGCCACTGAAGGTCACTCCCACCAGTCCCCAGATCGCACTCTCCCCGGCACCTGAGCAGCGAACCAGCACAGGACGCGTTCACCACGGTCCTCTCTAGGAACGCCCAGCGTCGCGCCAGGGCTCTACAACAAGCCGCCACCATACCAGTTAACCCAGCGGTGGTCGGGGCGGCCCTGTTCCGCCCTTCTGTCCCGGAAGGGACCTTCGAGCGAGGATCCCGTCTTGCGACTGCCGCTGTGCTCTCTGCGCTACCAGGTGTGACCGCAGTCCGTGTTAACACAAAAACAAACATCACGGACGCGACCTCGCAGGCCTGCTTCTGCTTATACTGTGCGACAAAAAACTTAAAATTTCTAAAAAGAAGGAAGAAAAAAATAAAGACAATGGGAGACAGAGAGTAAAAGCTATACATTAGGCAAATACAGAAGCATTGAATGTGGTAAACGAAATTTGTATACAATATATGTTCATAGTGATGAGTCTGTAGACAGTAGTGTCGATAGTAAATATTTCTTATCTCTCTTGAATGTTAATGTTGTGTGGCAGGCTTTAATATGGGGTGGTAGTTCGTTCCAGTATTAAATCACCATAACAAGAGCAGTAAACATTGATAATTAGTGTTTATTCGAGGGAGGAAAGAATTCTTGTTAGAGGAAAATCTCGTATTGTTAGTGTTGGTAAGAGCAGATATATTAAATGCTCAACTCTTGATGATCACTACTAGGTACTCTGCTGACGGTGCACTTGCACAAAACTCAAAATAATTTCAGAGACCTGAAAACGAAGCTGTTTTTGCCTACTCGTCAGTTGTTTCACAACCTGCACTGATGGTGTTATTCTCGAGTATAGATGGAGTATATGTTTGTGCTGTGCAAATATTCAAAATGCCAAATGTAAATCAAATAGCCGTTGACAATTTGACTTGTATTCAATTGGAGAACACACAATTAGAAGTTATCAAATCTTCCTTTCTGTCAATAATGACACATACTGGAATCTTCAGCGAGAAAGTCAGGTGCATTTGGGGACCATTCTCAAAGGGAACTGCACTTCCTGAGCGGACATATTTAGTAGGTAGTTTTTGCTTTATCAGTAATTTCTAGTCGTGCGGTAAGGATACCTCGCCTTTAGGCAGCCAACGAATTTGTTTTCTCAATTTGGACTGTAAAAATTATCATTTGGACAATGTGAACGTGTTCCTGATGTCATCTTGGTTCGGCACATACTATCACTTTTCAGTCACTCGCGTTTACAAACGTCTCAGTTGACCAGAACCCATGTTGTGACTGGCTATACATGTGTCAGACAATCTAAAAAAACATCTCTTCTAGTGCTTCTCTAAGTTTGTTTTCCACCTCTCAAGTGTCAAAACCCGCCATAGTGCCTTTGGCGTTGTGTGCTGCTAAGCCCAAGGACGCGGGATCTAATTCCGACTGCGGCAGCTGCATTTTCATGGGGGAGAAATGCAAAAACACCTGTGTCCCATGCATTCAGTGCACATTTAAAAACTCCGGGTCGTAAAAGTCAAGCCGGAGTCCCCCACTATGGTGTGCCTCATAATCATGTCGTGGTTTTTGCGCATAAAGCCCCAAAGTCACCTCTTGTATTCCCTGTGGCATTGTTTGCACGCATTTAAGGCCGTACTGCTCCACTCAAGGCCCATATGTAGTGAGGGTTTTCATATTGTAATATTTCTGGATAGAATTAAATATGAATATTTGAGGAAACTGGCCTATTAAATATTGAATAACAAATATGTTCACATTTCAGAGAAGTGTAGAGTATTCTAGGAAAAAAAAGAAATTTTGCATCGCAAGGGTTGAGTTTTAACATTGTTGTTACATTTTTAGTGCTTAGCGCAGAAACCTTAAACGAGACTGACGAGAGAAGCACACACAAGTGGTACTTTCAACAAAAACAATTTATTGGAAGTTGGATCACACGTTTATACACACAAGCATTTGGTAGCATTCTTGATAAACCTGGCCAGATTGATGTTATATTCTTGTATTGCGGAAAAGCATTTGAGCTTGTTTGTCACTCTAAACTAATTGAGAAGCTCGACATCTTCCACCATACATAATTGGCTGAATCTCTGCATACTTAACTAAGCACAAACAATTCGTCAGCATAAGCAATTGCCCTTCCCACGAAGTGCCAGTTACTTCCAGTGTTCCTCAAGGCAGCATGCTGGCCTCTTGTTATTTTTGATATATATTAATGATATTGTAGAAGTAGTCAGTCACCCCATTCAAATAAGGCTGTTTGCTGATTATTGTTTTTTATTTAATGAAATCCATTTCTATGGGCCCAAAATTCTGTTATTTAAATCTCAAAATTGGCCTTCGCCGGATAATTCGAACCTCACTGGTCAGATTCGCCCCAATACAGCTATAGGGTGAAGCATACGGAACCTTTCGTGGTGAAGCATACCAAGAATGGACAAGGGCCACCGTCACAGGACATAGTATGTGTTCCTTCATTATACAGGCACGCAGTCTCCTGTCATAGTAGGAGCACCTAGGCACCAAATAAGCATACTGGAAGCTATTCAGAGCTGTTTGTTACGTTTCAGTGGTGATTTGAGTCCTTGTTTCATCTTCCATGCGTGTATCGTATATGAGACCGTCAACGGGGCCTAGTACGTGTTCCTGAATTAAATGTGCCGTGCACGGAGAAGTGGAACACAATCATGTGTTTTGGGAAAGCTAGCAAGAAGGAAGGCAGTAAGTTCAAAAAAACTGCGATAAATTAAGCCGAGGAGATGTTAAAAGCCAACAAAGGAGTGTGAGTCTATCTGAAGCTGTGAAGGCGTGCCCATACACGTATTAGGTGTCTTGGTACTCGTACTGTGACTGGAGACTGCACATGTGCATGTAGTACGTAAATTAGGGAACACGTGCTATGTCTTGCAACAATGGCACCTTTCCCTGCTTGGTATGCTTCTGTGCATAGCACATCTGTATTGCAGTGAAGCTAACATTAAGAAACATAGTAAACGGGGCGAGTTGGTAGCTGTTCACGGTTGCAGGGGTAGCGCTAAACTGAAACGCGACCAAAGTAAACTTTAAAGGCAAATACTCCCAAGTGAAGCAGTGGCATGTTTCGATGTTTGCTTCTGTCTTTTATTTAATTCGACCAATCTCAATGGTCCTGTCAGGTCGAATTAACGGGCGTGCTTCATAATCAGAACTGGATTTGGTACGTAAAACCCCAGAAAGATGATCGAATTACCGGAAGTCGACTGTATATATGTCTCTTGAGTAGAGCCACGCTGCCTTAAATGCATGCAACCAATGCCACTTGGAGGGAATACAGCAGCTTAATTTGGGGTTTTACATGCTGAACCCACGATATTGACACGTGTACTTATTCATCCTTTTCTGGCGGACTGCATTTCACCCGCTAAAAACGTAAGGTTATCGCTCAGCATAAGAGGCACCTGCATGATAGGAACTTACTCAAATGTTATTGTTGATTCTACCTGCGATGTTTGTTCTCGCCTAACCTTGTGTGATTAGATTGTATGCATGACACGAATTGTGAAGTACTTTCTGGAAGGCATTCAGGCACCAGCGATTACCCTGTAACCTTCTACGAGTCATGTATAAACACTGACGCGCCTTAAATTTCAGATAAGATTTTCGCCGATGGCCGACTGGGCTTGCCGCCGTCGTTGTGCTTGACTGTTGCTTCTTGTTTCCGGGCACAGGTTCGCCCAATAAAGAGTTACTTTCGTGATTCACAGTTTTTGCTATTGTGTTCTTCACCGTCACTACACTGTGACAATATGATAATGAAGACACGGTAGTGGGAGACTCCAGGTTAATTTTGGCCATCTGAAGTTCTTTAACTTGCACTCAATGCACGGTAGCCAGGGGCTTTTGCATTTCGCCCACATCGAAATGCAGCCACTGTGGCCGGAATTTAATTCCGCACCCTTGGGCTTAGCAGTGCAACCCAAAAGCCACTATGTCTCCATGGCGGGTTTCGAAACTTGAGAGGTGGAAAACATGTGTGGTTATGAGTGAATTCTCCTCCTTTCTTTAAGGGTGGCTGAAAATGCGGGGGAATGGCGCCCCTGCGATCTCTAGCGATGCCGATGTTTTAAACCTAATAATCGATTAAACGGTTTACATGAGCACAAAAAATTTGCTTCTTTATGATGACAAAGCCCTAGCCTACCGACTCAGTGGATTTCCACAGTGCCATCAAACTTGTTCATTGTCCCTTTAAAAAGTAGAAATACAGTATGTTATTTCAAAAACCAGTAAATCAAACACGAAGAAACAGTGCGAAAATTGGACTACGGCTAAAAGACACACCACCGACTACCAATTCATGTTTATTGTCATGTCCACAAAGCGGGTGTTTCTCTTTAAATGTGACATTTAAATTAAATCACACCTGCACGCCCCTGCCATTTTTTCTAATAGATTATGTGGCTAAGGACATGAACGGCAAGAAAAATTTACACCATAATTTCGTTAGCTAAGTATGCTGAATGACTAACTTAGGTCACATGTAATTTCGAAATTGAAGCCGAGGAGAAGTGCTTCTACTTACGTCTTGTAAGTAGAAGTTTTAAGACTAGCACCACTTCTGGGGTATCAGTCCCTCCAAAAAAAGAAAAGAACGAAGAGCTAGTGGGGCAATCGAGGACAGTCCATAGTTTGAACACGCAAGAGAGTTTTTAAACAGATTATTACGACAGCTGACATCTACGTGTACATGTCAGAATTGTGGAGTGGCAGCTACACAGCTGGAATAATTCCGGAATCATTGCACATTTTTAAAGACCTGGAATGAAATGGAAATGGAATGGTGGTCAGGCATTTTGCCTTTAGTTTTTACCTCCTGCAAGAATATTTTTTTCTTCAAATAAACATATTTGACTTTGTATTAGTCTGACAGATAGAATGGGAATGGAATGAAATCCCGAGGTCCTGGAGTGGAGTTGGAATGGAATCAGCACTTGGTCCCGAAGCACTAAGTGTCTATTTTAAGCGAGACTACACAACTAGTAAGTTTGCCAATAGACCGATCCCACTGACCAGTTTCACGACGCCACCTATGCCGCGGTGCATGCTGGTACTTGTAGTCATCCGGTCGGTCCAGCCACCCGGGGTGCCTGTGCGTCCTGTTTCCGAACGATTTTTGGCAATTTTTATGGTTTTGTAGAGCCATCGTGCGATGGAAAGATTCACCTGCTCCGTTCCTGGGTGCTATAACAACCACACGAGGGACAAAAGCTTCGGAATCTGTGTGTTTCTTAAAGAGCGAAAGCTTCGAGAGACGTGGATCCAACGAATTAATAGGTGGTTCTGGTAATACACAGCGCGAGAAGAAACACGAGGACGAATGGCGGCCGCATTTCGATCGGGGGCGAAATGCAAAAACACCTGTGTACTTATATTTATGTGCACGTTAAAAAACCCCGGGGGGTACAGATTATTCCGGAGTCTCCACTTCGGCATGCCTCATAATCAGATCGTGGTTTTGGCACACAAAACCCCATCTTTAATCTTAAGTTCACTTTTTTTTCGTTTGTGAGCCTCTTCTGTATTTGCAATAATATGTATATTTACCGCTGTTTATGTTCAAATTTTTCTTTGTAATCAAAACCCCCTATGTAATGCCCTTGGGCCCTGAGGGTATTGTAAATAAATAACTAAAGTGTTATAAGACTGAAACACACGGCTTTCTTATTTTTATTTTCACCTGCCAGCCTGAAGTTGGCGAGAGCTCCACTTTGCCACCCGTACATGAACAACAGGTCTCTGCCACCGCTAGCAGCGACAGCGATGATACTGTCTCAAACGGCTTAATCGACCAGCACTGATGAAAGTGCGTCGCGGCTGCTCGTACTGGAGAGCGGCGCGTATTCACGTGCGCGAAAGACCTCCCGCCATGCAGTCGGAGTTTTCGAAGCAGCAAGCGTACGATTCGCTCGAATGCAAATGAAAAATTGGCGTAGCTTGCACGGGAGGCGTAATGCTGAAGAGACAGCGCAGCTGATGGGCATCTACTAGTCCTGGCTTTTGGGTTAGGTTAAGCACTAGCAAATCATCCCCAGCATTTCCCGGAATTCATTGATTATTTGTCGATTATCGATTAGCTATTGATTGGATATCGCAAGATATTGGCCACGTTTCGGGCTAGGCTAAGCACTACCTAGTCATGCCCGGCATTTCCCAGAATTTGTTGATTATTCATCGATTAATCGCTAAAATCGATTCATCGAATAAAAATAGCTATTGTAAATATTTTCCTTGTTTCATTTAAATGCACAAAGCCTCAGAAATAAGACTGATGAAATTGAGGCTGATCTCGAGCTCATAAATTGTCATTTTAACATAATTGGATTTACAGAAGCATGGCATATATCGAATAGCGATGTTACACAGTTAACAGGTTATGACAACGTCTCTGTATTTAGGAAAGAAAGATGTGGCGGCGGCGTATCTTTGTATATAAAACAAGACACTGACTATGCGGTTCTTCCGGAATCCACCGTAGTTTGTGATCATTTTGAGACAGTTGGTGCGACCAATCATAATACGATTGTACTTCTCACGTACCGACCCGCTCACGGATTAGTTAGCACCTTTCTCACTTACGTTGAGTCTTTTCTTGAATATGCTACCTATACTAAACGACATCTTATTAAATTTGGTGACATAAATATTGATTCAGGAGCACCTGCTCGAGTTGATGTTATCATATGGGTGTGAAAATATTGTAGATGAGCTGACACGAATCAGTCAACACTTCGAAACGCTCATAGACTTGCGCTTTACTAATTTACCTTTGAATAAAATAACATCCGGTGTAATTTTGACGAGCTTAAGTGATCACGTTCCTTTTTTTGCCTTCTTTTCCTTGGTGAGAAAAATGGATAGAACTAAATTCCTCAGACGAATAATCAATGAAAGTAACATTGTGCAGTTCCATTCACTGATGGCTGACGTAGTCTGGGATGATATATATAGTGAAAGCAACCCGTGTAAGGCATATAACATTTTTTAGAGAAAGTGCTTCACCACTATAACAGTGCTTTTCCACTCGTGCCTATAAAAAAGCACAGGAGCATAAGAAAAGAGTGGATTACTCCGGTATTATACAGACATATAAACAGAAAAAACTGGCTGTTTGCTGGTTTCATAAAAACGAAAGATCCAGTTCATTTCACGGAGTTTAAAAAATTCCGTAACAACTTAACTTCAGATCTTAAGAAAGCAAAATCAGCTTACTACGACACCAAATTTACCACAGTCATGAACAGTCCTAAATTATTCTGGCAAACAGCTAACAACATCATAAAAGATCGAAAAGCACGCATTCCGCTTGATTTTTACTTCGACGGTAAAAGATTTTCAGGTGTACCACTTTCAAACAAGTTTAACGAACATTTTCTCAATGCAGGCTCGTCAGATTTCTCACGCATGACCCAAGCGTTAACGCCTATCGCTTCATCTGTTCCTTCCACTAATAGCAATTCGCTGTTTCTGACTCCTACATCGGAGGAAGAAGTTGTGAGTGTTGTAAAGGCAATGAAGGATGGGTGCTCGCCAGGAAATGACGATATTAGTGCACGCCCCATGAAGACCGCACTTCCATTACTTGTGGGTCCTCTAGTATATATTTGTAATCTCATATTAGACACCGGTATATTCCCTGATAACATGAAAGTTGCACGCGTAACCTTAATATTCATAGGAGGAGGAAAAAATGATCTGAATAATTACAGACCTATTTCTGTTTTGCCGCTGTTTTCTAAAATCCCCGAACGCATAATATACACGAGGTTAAATGAAGTTTTAAGTGCTCATAATATAATATGTAAACAACAATATGGATTTCAGGCTGGAAAATCAACGGGGACAGCACTGCTATTCATAAAGGACTGTATTTTGGAAAACTTTGAACAGAAACTATATACACTGGGCATTTTTCTTGACTTCCGAAAAGTCCTTGACTCTATTAAACATGAAATTCTGGTGAAAAAACTGGAAAAGTATGGTATCAGAGGAATAGCACATGAGCTGATAGACAGTTATCTCAAAGGAAGAAAACAACACACTTGTATGAATCAATTTCTCTCAAATATAGGAATAATTAAGCAGGTGTGCCGCAAGGATTTATTCTTGGGCCTTTGTTATTTATTTTATACATCAATGACCTCGTTAATATCCCCCTGACACCTGATATTATCCTTTACGCGGATGACACTAATGTCTTCTTTTCTGGTCCAAATCTAGCCTCACTTGAACAACATGCAAATCAGTGGCTGAGTCCAGCTACAGATCTGGTTAAATAGCAACGAACTTTACTTAAATATAAAGAAAACACAATATATTATTTTCCGCCCCAAAAACAAGCCCTTGAATCATCACGTCCAACTACAGATCTATAATACCAATCTATTGCCAACAAATTCTTGCCGCTTCCTGGACGTCTGTTTCAAATATGACTTAACATGGACAGATCACGTGGTACAGGTTCGTTTGAAAGCATCTAGGTCTATCGGTTTGTTGCAACGAGTAAAATATATTTTACCTCTGCGTTTGAGAAAGCAAATTTATTTTTCCATAGTTCACTCCTATTTTATGTACTGTCTGCTAGTTTGGGGCACATGTAACAAATCAGATTCAGACCGCCTTTGCTCGCTTCAGTTCAGGGCGTTGAAGACGGTATTCCGTTCCGCACCCGTTTCCAAAGAATCCCTGTACGACGCAGTTAAGGTACTGCCGTAATATCAACTTTACAGTTTCTTATTGGCTGTACTTATTTTTCATAACATTAAGTATGATTTTACATCCTTCTGCACTAAGTACTTGAACAGGAACTTTATCCATAACTTGCGCACTGTATCTATGGTTTGGTCGAAGTCACGCACAAATTATGGTACTCAGATCATAGACAACCAAATAGTTACACTCTGTAACACTTATCCTTTCATGATCAACTGTATAAATGATTGCAAAACCATTTCTCAATTTAAGAAAAAATGAAAATGATGCTTTCTTCTCCTGCCTCTTTTGCTTAGAATTGTACTTTTCTTTCGTCTTGAGCAAGTGCAATTTGACTGATTTTTTACATCATTGTTTCCGTGAGTTAGAATGATGTAATCAATGTATAATGTCAAATCCTAGGATAATTTGCCATATGTGACACAGCATTGTATTACTGAATTTCCAGTGATTGCTTTGGTATCTCAATGTAGTGCAGTATTTTGTCATGCCGACCTGCTGTCATAATGTGTGATCCCGAGGTGAAGGCCCTGTCAGGAGACATTGTTGCCTCCTTTTGCCGCGCCTCGTGGACATCCTGTACCATCTATGTATGTCCAAATAAACTGAATTGAATTATCGATTTCCTATTGATTGGCTATCGATTGACTATCGCAAGGTATTGACCACATATTTGGGCTAGCCTAAAGCACTACCAAGTCATCCACAGCATTTTCCGGAATTTTTTGATCGATTAGCTACTGATTGGCTATCGGCGTTTTTAACACCACTGTTAAAAACGCCGTCTAGCTTACCTAAGAACTTCTAGATACCGCTGTTACCGAAGTCTGCAAGTCGTGCGCGAAACCCATGTAGGTAAGCATCATAACGGCATGAAAGTTTCGGCGTCACATTTCAAACCTGTCTCCAACACGTATACAAATCCTATTATGTCCGTCGCTAAGCAAACATAACGTTGCAGTCACCGAGGTGCACGTGTGGAAAAATAATAACGCAAAACGACCGCGTGCATCAGCATGTACTGCATACAAAGCTCGAACAAATACGATACTCAACGCGTAATCAGAGGGTAACAACCAAAATGAAACAGTGGCTCGCACTTTTCAACGTTCGCCTCGCATGCTGCAATGAACAGCTCATGTAATTTCTTGAAATACATGACAAATTTTTCTCGGTGGTGGAGTGGAAGAGATGCCTGGGAATCTCGTGCGCAGTACACAATGAGCGCGGACTGTGGTGGTTTGGTTGACCAGTTGGCTACAACCAACATGGTGGCGATGCAGAGATGCAGCGGTGGCGTAGAGGTAGGGCATCCGCCTCTCGTGCAAGAGGACCGTGGTTCGAATCCCGGTGCCGCGCAATTTTGCACCGGATAAAAAAAAATCCGCGTGTTGATAAAATTGCACAAACAGGCATGGAGTGCTGCCTGATCCCGGTGACCAGAACCGGTGACGCACTCCTCACAAGAGCAGGATTGGCCACCCTGGTACAGTACTTGGCCGCAACCTCCCATATGAACACAACAATCAAACCCCGGCCCTTAGTCCCCAGCAGCTGCGAAGCAACTGACCAACGGCGGTGGTCAGACCTAGCAGAGGGTGCTAAGCAGAGGGTGCTAAGGGTGCAGAGATCAGCAGAGGGTGCTAAGATCACAGAGGGTGCTAAGAATCCCTGGATCCGGTCAGGCCGCCATTGGAATCTGAACCTGGCAACGTTTAACGCTAGAACGTTATCTAGTGAGGTGAGTCTAGCAGTGCTATTAGAGGGCAGTAAATGGGATATAATAGGGCTCAGTGAAGTTAGGAGGACAAATGAAGCATATACAGTGCTCAAAAGCGGCCACGTCCTTTGGTACCGGGGCTGAGGCGAGAACTAGGAGTCGGATTCCTGATTAATAAGAATATAGTTGGTAACGTACAGGAATTCTATAGCAATAACGAGAGGGTGGCAGGTCTTGTTGTGACCCTTAATAAGAGGTACAAATTGAAGGTCGTACAGGTGTACGCCACTACATCCAGTCATGAAGACCAGGAAGTCGAAAGCTTCTATGAAGACGTGGAATCGGCGATGGGTAAGGTCAAAATACACTGCACTGATGGGCGACTTCAATGCCGCCAAGGTAGGCAAGAAACAGGCTCGCGAAAAGGCAGTGGGGGAATATGGCATGGTAATATGGTAACTCAGGGGACCAACTGCAATGCATTCTCACTGACCTGGAGAGGCAAAGCCGAAGGGTGGGTCTTGAAATTAATGTGCAGAACACTAAAGTAATATTTAACAGTCTCGGAAGAGAACAGCAGTTTACGATAGGTAGTGAGGCATTGGAAGTGGTAAGGGAATACATCTACTTAGGACAGGTAGTGACTGCTGATCCGAATCATGAGACTGAAATAATTAGAAGCATAACAATGGGCTAGGGTGCGTTTGGCAGGCATTCTCGGATCATGAACAGCAGGTTGCCATTATCCCTCAAGAGAAAAGTATATAACAGCTGCGTCCTATCAGTACTCAAGTACGGGGCAGAAACCTGGAGGCTTACGAAAAGCGTTCTACTTAAATTGAGGACCACACCTGTAGACACATCAGACATGCGTAAGCGGGCTTTTAATTGCGCTCACGCCTGTGTGCTGGGTTGTCTGCTGTACTGCTGCTTCGCATCTGTACGCCTGCACAAAGTCGGCACCGACAGTGGAATACGTGCAGCCAAATCATGAACCAGCCTTGCGCCTTTTGAAACGAACGGAGTGGTTCAGCGAGCGCCATTGCTGCACCACTGGAACGAATGGCAGGGTGCAGCACCTCGTGAGCTGGTTCAGGTGGTGCAGGCGAATCGAACGCACCTAAAGTAAAGCACATTCAGGAGCGCTATAACGTAAAATGATACCATACTGTTTTGAGTCCAATCTCTTGACGTCAAATTTACGTGACCACAGGCGCAAGCATCGGGCGGGGACCTGCAGCGTGGTCTGAACAACCCAATCAAACACTCTCCTCGTTTATAGGAGGTCACCTTTGTTCGATTTCAAAACCGATAACATTGCCTGCACTCAGCGGTTTTTCTTTTCTAATTGATTGACAAGAGGTGAGGAGCACGGTCTAGTGGAGAGGGTTTCGATGGGGCCGAGCCAGTACAGTGAAAATAGAACACCGCATGAAGAGGTTGGTGCCGGCTTCTCTGATTGGTCCGGTTCACTTTACTTAGCTTGCGGTGGCTGGTCGAAAATCGCGGCAGCGTGCAACGGCAGGATAAGAATGCGGCTAAAACGGATCCTCAGCAAGGAAGAGTTGGCAGAGCGATGCCGTACACGTGCTGAAAGGTCTCGATAATGTTTTACTGCCACGAAAAAAGGTTTATCATGTGCAAATAAATACATGCTCAGAGTGCTCTCACCGAAATACATGCTCTCACCGGCAGGTGCAAGTAGCGAGGGCCTGAGCGATCAGCGTGCAGCCATCTATTCCTTTCGGAACGGGGCAATCTCTGGCTATTCAGAAAAATTTTCAATTTTGTTCGGCATATTCATGCATTTTTTCACGTACACGTCACTTTGACGCAGTCAGTTTTCGCGGTGTTGTGTGGTCACGTGAAAGACAGGCGAAGTGGGTGTAGCCCAACAACATTGAACCAATAGCAGAGGGCTAATGGTGAAAAGGCGTCGAATCAGGAATAATTATTTTTTGCAGGGTTTAATGATGCATAGTTAGTGTGTACACATTATATCTGATAGGGAGCTATCGCGGTTTTCGTGACGTCGCTTGACAGACAGGCGAAGTTGGGAGTGGCCCGAAAATGTTTTGACCAATCGTGGTGGGCTGATTGCAGAATTGAAATAGAAAAGTTTGGAATCATTTTACGTTATAGCGCCCCAGAAGTCTACAGGGAGCCATAGAATGAAGTCTTCCATGCAAAGATGGCCAACCTCACATGGTTCACAAGGCTGACGTAATGAAGTCGATCTAAGCTGATCTCAACCTCCCAAAGTGATGAGACGTTGTTTGGCTGTTAAAATTTTTAGCTATGGCAATGGCAACTCGGGCGCTTCTCAAGTGAATTGATTTTCACTTTTTGCTCGAGTATTCCGGCATTGTGATGATGCAAATAAATTTCAACTTCAACTTAAACTTCAACTTCATGAACGAGCTTGAGTGAGGTCGAATGCTCGATGAGGTTATCATATTTCACAGCTGCTGATGTGTGCATTTCCTCCTCATGAATTAATATGCGGAAAGTTTTATAATCTTACTGATTTGAAGGGGTAATTATTTGATACAATAGCTCCAGGCAGGAATCTGAAAGTGGGCTTCACACCAAGCCTCCTGAGACTTCGTTTTCAATTTGTATAGACAGTTCTCATCATATGTGAACCGTAGGTGTACATTTCTTTTGCTTCACATCCCATGCGCGACACCACCGCAGTTGCATACCTTGCATCGGCCTGTATCCTCTGACCTCACTTTCAAAAGACAGTGAGTCACATGCCAAACTCCTTCCTCGTCGAGTATTCCTGCTCTAAACCAATAAATGACAGTTGTTGCCTCTCATTCAGTGTTGGCCAAAGACAACTATCCAGAATCTTGGTACTCAATAATGAAACTAGGCAAGACAAGTTTCTTTCTGGTATGTTGCTTGTAGGCAACAATTGTCAATGAAGGGTTAATGAGAAATAAATTGAAAACTGAGATACAGTAGAACCTCGTTGATACGATCTTCACAGCAATCAGAAAAAAAAGTGTATCATACGAAAATCATATCATCCAACATATTATCCAACCAAATCCGATTTTCGGGAGAAGAAAAAGAAATTGACATCCCGAAAAACGTATTAAGCAGAATTGTGTCGAGGTTCCACTGTATAAAAAAACGACACTAAAACGAAACGGGATGTAGAAAAGTTAGTAAATTACTAACTGTGCTCTGAAGCTTGTCACGACTTTTTCTAGAGTTTAGAAGTCTAGGACCTTGATTTAACGCAAGAAATGAATGGTCAAAAATATCATGTCGGTACCCCTTTAATGTTCAACATCTTGAAACGTATTTCTCCACATTGAGAGGTAATATTCACCTAAGCCATACAACTCTTAACAAAGCATGTTTCACAGTCTTGCAGGTAAATTGAAAATTTACAGTGGTGCACCTTCAAATGGTGCAGTCAATTCTATGCACCTAATCCTTGCATCTTTCATACCTGCTCAAGTCAGAGGCAGGAAATTAGGACAACCACCTCCAAAACACTTCAGTTATCTCTTTCTGAAAGAGAGAAGTGTGTTTTATCCAGAAATTTTTGACATAGCCAGACTGGTCTCAAGGCAAATTGACAGCTATGTTCCTCGCGAAGGCCAGATTCATACAGGTGTAATCGACCCCATCATGGTACCCGCGTCTGTCAGGGCAGAGCATTTCCTTGTCGATTTCTCCACAGAAACAAGACGCTATCGACATTTCCTGACGCTCTAAACCACATCATCGCCCTATGTTAGAGGAGAAACTGGTGTGAAAACTTCTATTTTCACAGGTACAGGTTCCGTGACATTTGGTGCCGAGACATGACAAGATGGGTCAAATGTGCGTGAACCAGAATTAACTTACGATGGCACTTGAACATAAGATAAGTTAGAGAAACATTGCTGTAAACAGATGGCAACACAGGTGAAAAGCTTTAGATAACGATGCCGAAGGACAGACACCATTGCTTGTTGTGCTTCAGTAGAAGCACAAGGTGAGATTTTCAAGATCATAAGCTGAAATATAAGCTACGCAAGGCAAGCAAAGCCCACCTGCCAACTGTGTTCGCAGCAGCTTCACATATTGTCAGCCCACGTGACCTTTCTGTGGCCAACATAATATGGCGGTTGTGTCAGGATGACTTTGGGCGGAGATGCAACGTGCCCCAAGCAGTCTCGCCTCTAGCTGGCATAGCAGATGCAGCCAAGGAGCGCCTGCTGCATAAATCCATCTTGCGTCTGGAAGCGTCCGCAACCTTCATAAAAGTGTTACAGAGAAAAGACACACCAAATATATTTACTGAATATTTACAAAAACTGTAGCAGCTGAGAAGATAGTAGTTAGCACGAAAAGTTCAAAAGTGTTAACTTCTTCGTCAGCCTTTTAAAATTTCCTGTCTAGATCACTATACTTTATCTAAAGCAGGAACAATTGATTAATCCTCTTCAAAGACAATACAGCACTGACATGGGTTACTCACATGAACGAACCCACTTCATGTGTCAACCACTCGAATATACTGCAGAAGAGTACGCATTTGCGCTGGTTGGTTCATGATTACGAGCAATGAGAACAGCGCTAAACGAGAGGACGAGTGAGGGGACACAGACAACAGCGCTGACTAACAACCAGAGTGGCTTTTATTGCTTCAGTCAGCATGTATATGCTCCGCCGCTATCTGAAACCACAGAATCAACAAAATTGGGCATGCGCAGGGGGATTGCAATTAATGCGATAGGAAGGTTTAAGGTTTTATATGCTTTCCACTTTCGTTTCAATGGAGGATAAGCTTTTTATACAGAAGAAAGGTGTGGGCATCGGTTCATGTATAGCCCCTGTTCTTAGTGACATCTTATTAGCCAGCTATGACCGCAATATTGTAACTAAGCTCAGCCAGACTAGCACTGTAAAAGTGATGCGATACGTCGATGACTTTCTAATTTTTTACAATACTAACACCACTGACGCGCAGCCTGCTGCTGCCATAATATTTGACTTGTTCCGCACAGTTCTAGATTCTTTTGAATTGACCACGGAGCATCCGTCCGACAACAAGCTTCGTTTCTTAGACTTGGAGCTAACGTTCTTAAGCAATCATGTATGTTGGGGTTACGCTCCTCGGTTTCATAAGAGCCTTCTCCCATTTTCGTCCGCGCACTCAAAGATAGTGAAGCGCAGTATAGCAAGATCCTGCATGAAAGCGGCCCTCATCCGGTCTTGTGACCACCAAGTGGATGTAAGCTTCGAAAAGCAAGTAGCCAGGCTGAAGCTCGCAGGTTTCCCGGTACCGCTTTTGACCAGCATCGCTGAAAGCCTCGCAACGAACCTTAAAGGAAAGCAGTCGGCAGCTACTCTATCTGAGAATCGCTCACGGCAAATGGTTGCGGTTATACCATAAGTGCACCAGGTTGCGCACAATCTCAAAGAGGTTGTCAGTAGGGCAGGCGTCATGTTGCTGTTCACTGCCAAAAATAAGTTAGGTAGCCTGTGCGACCAAGTCAATCGGGAACGCAAGAACAACACAAAAAAAGTTGTGAAAAGCAGCACAGACAGAGGTTTGTTGGTGACTGTTGTGACTGTGTGGTGTATAAGATCCCCCTTTCATGCAAGCGTTTTTATATCGGCCAAACGGGGCGCTGCATCAATGACCGCATGTGCGAGTGCTCAAACAAATTTCAAAAACGGGCTAAAGATAGTCAATTGTCACTGCATTGCAATGAATACGGCTGCAAGTCATCTTTCGAAGCTGTGACCTACCTGTCAAAATACCGCGATGACCGCGCACGCCTCATTTCCGAAGCTTTCCACATTCACGTTAGTGGCGAAGCATGTGTAAGCCTTCTCTCCATTTCTCTCCATCCGAAGGAGATTGCCTTCCTATCGCATTAATTGCAATCCCCCTGCGCATGCCCAATTCTGTTGATTCTGTGGTTTCAGATAGCGGCGGAGCATATATATGAAGACTGAAACACTAAAGACATTTTCGTTGTTAGTCAGCGCTGTTGTCTGTGTCCTGTAGTTTAGCGCTGTTCTTATTGCTCGCACTCGAATATGTTTTAAACGCAGGCCTATTTCCAAAGCCCCAACTGCAGTGCACTTTCTTTCGTGAGTTATATGTAAATTAATTTTGGCTAGTTCATGGGTCCTAACCTGAATACACAGTGCAAAACAAAATATAGATGGAAGTGACAACGTGGACAGAACCTTCTTCCAACTGTATCTATTAGAGCATAACCGCCCTATAGCGAAGCAAAATATAGGGAACTGACACTTATAGTGAAAGAAGTGCCAGTCCTGATTACACTCCCATAAACATTCACATATTTTCAATGATATCCCATTCATGCACTGCGTGCACAAGAGACTACTTCAATATGACACATGGCTTTGGTCTAACTTAGAATGATCAGAGGTCCCCTGTTAAGCGATTACGTGAGAAGTTTGGTTCAGCACATATTGATTGGTTTCATCGCATGGTATTAATATAATTGGTATTTTTACTAAATATTTCGCCTACTGCCTAATGGGAAATTTGATGCAACTCTATACATGTTTTCATTTCGCAATATATTGGCTGGCGTGGACAATGTGTCTCGTGTGACACTTCGCAAACGAAGCAAAGAGTGGCGCGACTGCCTTGCTAATTGGAAGACCACGAGAGCAGCACATGGGTGATGCGTGGGCGCAATGCACAGCAGCTGCCGCAGATAGACCTCCGCTCATGCAGCGCTTTGTTTCCATGCAGACGATACGCACTAGTGTGGTATAAAGGTGTCCAAGATTTTCCTTCTTACGAAACATCTAATGAAGCAATAGTTCCTAAGAAGGCCGCTATCCAAAATAATCAAGAAAGAGCAATAGACAAAAATGTCACAGAAAATCACATCAAACGAGGTCAGAGCATCAAAAATTGACAAACATTCTAGGCCTTGCCATTAGAAAAAGTCTTGCAGCAAGGTTAATAGCAAGGTTAATTGAGCACAAATGATATGCAGGTGTTCTATGGAGTGATGTCAAGGCTCAAACACTGAGCTCTGCTCTTCTACAGGACCTTGGTGATGTACATTTTAAATGCCATTCTTCTGGATACTGTGGTTTCCAGGAAAATTGGTCATTTTAAGAGGACAGGGCACCACCATAGTACATTTTCAGGCATACTACTTGCGCTGGTAGACATAATTCAGGTCTGCTGACAATGAAGATTGGCCGCAGGACACGATAGCAATGACAGTATTTGGCAGGATGTTTAGACAACAGACTAAAGAGTGCACTGGAGGTGAAAGCAGTTCTTTTGGTGAGGTATTTAAGTCGGCTTTCAACAGTGCATTGCTTGCATATAGGGTAATGTACTTGTCCTATCTAAGTTTGTTAGAGTGTACTTATGATAGAAAATTCTGATCAAAACCACACAGTGGTATGGTGAGGCGAGTGGACAAAACAGTGGTTTTAAAGCATTGTTTCGTGCTGAGTACTAAGTAGCAATTTCGGTATTCCCGCACAGCAGCCAGGTTAATGAGATGAAAAATGGGGATAAAATGCCAAAGCCAATGACAATGTGTGAAGCAAGACCTATAATGTTTCAAAGTTCTTTGAGTCGTGTGTGCACCTTGTTGGCAAATGTGTCAGCTTTCACGTAGAAAAAATGTTGTCACTGGAAACAACTTCTCAAAGATAATCATTTGTTTAAAAACAAAGCGAGGTTTTATCAGACAAGAGTTCAAAAAAGCCTGCCTAATAAAGAAAAGCACCAGTAATTTCGACGTGCTCTTACATTGAACACACTGTGATTAAACTGTCTATGGCATCTATAGCATGTCGCGCGGACGAACACTTAGGCAAGAGACAATGCCAGCAACTACGGCAGAATAAGCTAAAGCAGAGAGAACAGTAATGGCATGAGACAGGCTGTAGCATTACAAAAAGTAAATGCACAAGTTTGATGAGAAATGATAAAAAAACACAATTCAGAGCCCTTCCACTATGTGAAGATGGAAGACCAGCTGAAGCTATACTTGTTGATAAGTATACTGAGTTATATATGGTTAATTGATTGAATAAACACACATACACACAACTTCTTTGTAATCTTATATGTTCTATTTACTTTGTCGCCATGCTAACCATTGCTTTGTGGTCACTGTGATATAGTGCAATTTGTTGCTGATGCTTTCGCGCCCACTCCCGCTTTTGTTCGCAAAGGTGATCGTCACGGGCACGTTGTTCTTCATCGGTCCCAGAGCAGCTATCCGACATTACGGATCTGTGGACAAGACGCGTCCGGCTATAGCAGCTGCCCGTTGCCTTCACGCCCATTCACGCTGTTGCTCACACTGGGGCTCTTTACATGCACATTGTTCTTCAGTACGGACAACGCACGTCCTGGCTATAGCAGGACCGAAGTAAAACTGCTGATAACATCGCTAGAGCGATGTCGACGTCACGATGTCGATGTCAACATTGAATTTCTTTGTCGAAAGTTACCTGCAGTTACAGGCATACTGTCGCGCTGTCGTAGTATTCTTCCACTACAAGCAAAGCTTCAAATTTACTACGCTCTGTTTTATTCACACATAAACTACTGCAACCTGGTTTCATCATCATCATCATCATCAGCCTGGTTACGCCCACTGCAGGGCAAAGGCCTCTCCTATACTTCTCCAACAACCCCGGTCATGTACTAATTGTGGCCATGCCATGCCTGCAAACTTCTTAATCTCAAACTTCATAACCTAACTTTCTGCCGCCCCCTGCTACGCTTCCCTTCCCTTGGGATCCAGTCCGTAACCCTTAATGACCATCGGTTATCTTCCCTCCTCATTACATGTCCTGCCCATGCCCATTTCTTTTTCTTGATTTCAACTAAGATGTCATTAACTCGCGTTTGTTCCCTCACCCAATCTGCTCTTTTCTTATCCCTTAACGTTACACCTATCATTCTTCTTTCCATAGCTCGTTGCGTCGTCCTCAATTTGAGTAGAACCCTTTTCGTAAGCCTCCAGGTTTCTGCCCCGTAGGTCAGTACTGGTAAGACACAGCTATTATACACTTGTCTCTTGAGGGATAATGGCAACCTGCTGTTCATGATCTGAGAATGCCTGCCAAATGCACCCCAGCCCATTCTTATTCTTCTGATTATTTCCGTTTCATGATCCGGATCCGCCGTCACTACCTGCCCTAAGTAGATGTATTCCCTTACGACTTCCAATGCCTCGCTGCCTATTGTAAATTGCTGTTCTCTTCCGAGACTGTTAAGCATTACTTTAGTTTTCTGCAGATTAATTTTTAGACCCACTCTTCTGCTTTGCCTCTCCAGGTCAGTGAGCATGCATTGCAATTGGTCACCTGAGTTACTAAGCAAGGCAATATCATCAGCGAATCGCAAGTTACTAAGGTATTCTCCATTAACTTTTATCCCCAATTCTTCCCAATCCAGGTCTCTGAATATCTCCTGTAAACACGCTGTGAATAGCATTGGAGATATCGTATCTCCCTGCCTGACGCCTTTCTTTATTGGGATTTTGTTGCTTGCTTTATGGAGGACTACGGTGGCTGTGGAGCCGCTATAGATATCTTTCAGTATTTTTACATACGGCTCGTCTACACCCTGATTCCGTAATGCCTCTATGACTGCTGAGGTTTCGACAGACTCAAACGCTTTCTTGTAATCAATGAAAGCTATATATAAGGGTTGGTTACATTCAGCACATTTCTCTATCACCTGATTGATAGTGTGAATATGATCTATTGTTGAGTAGCCTTTACGGGATCCTGCCTGGTCCTTTGCTTGACAGAAGTCTAAGGTGTTCCTGATTCTATTTGCGATGACCTTAGTAAATAGTTTGCAGGCAACGGACAGTAAGCTGATCGGTCTATAATTTTTCAAGTCTTTGGCGTCCCCTTTCTTATGGATTAGGATTATGTTAGCGTTCTTCCGAGCCTCCGGTACGCTCGAGGTTATGAGGCATTGCGTAAACAGTGTGGCCAGTTTCTCTAGAACAATCTGACCACAATCCTTCAACAGATCTGCTGTTATCTGATCCTCCCCAGCTTCCTTCCCCCTTTGCATAGCTCCTAAGGCTTTCTTTACTTCTTCAGGCGTTACCTGTGGGATTTCGAATTCCTCTAGGCTATTCTCTCTTCCACTATCGTCGTGGGTGCCACTGTTACTGTATAAATCTCTATAGAACTCCTCAGCCACTTGAACTATCTCATCCATATTAGTAATGATATTGCCGGCTTTGTCTCTTAACGCATACATCTGATTCTTGCCAATTCCTAGTTTCTTCTTCACTGTTTTTAGGCTTCCTCCATTCCTGAGAGCATGTTCAATTCTATCCATATTATACTTCCTTATGTCAGCTGTCTTACGCTTGTTGATTAACTTCGAAAGTTCTGCCAGTTCTATTCTAGCTGTAGGGTTAGATGCTTTCATACATTGGCGTTTCTTGATCAGATCTTTCGTCTCCTGCGATAGTTTGCTGGTATCCTGCCTAACGGAGTTACTACCGTCTTCCATTGCACACTCCTTAATGATGCCCACAAGATTGTCGTTCATTGCTTCAACATTAAGGTCCTCTTCCGGAGTTAAAGCCGAATACCTGTTCAGTAGCTTGATCTGGAATTCCTCTATTTTCCCTCTTACCGCTAACTCATTAATCGGCTTCTTATGTACCAGTTTCTTCCGTTCCCTCCTCAGGTCTCGGCTAATTCGAGTTCTTACCATCCTGTGGTCACTGCAGCGCACCTTGCCGTGCACGTCCACATCTTGTATGATGCCAGGGTTAGCGCAGAGTATGAAGTCTATTTCATTTCTAGTCTCGCCGTTCGGGCTCCTCCAGGTCCACTTTCGGCTGTCCCGCTTGCGGAAGAAGGTATTCATTATCCTCATATTATTCTGTTCCGCAAACTCTACTAATAACTCTCCCCTGCTATTCCTAGTGCCTATGCCATATTCACCCACTGCCTTGTCTCCAGCCTGCTTCTTGCCTACCTTGGCATTAAAGTCGCCCATTAGTATAGTGTATTTAGTTTTCACTCTACCCATCGCCGATTCCACGTCTTCATAGAAGCTTTCGACTTCCTGGTCATCATGACTGGATGTAGGGGCGTAGACCTGTACAATCTTCATTTTGTACCTCTTATTAAGTTTCACAACAAGACCTGCCACCCTCTCGTTATTGCTATAGAATTCCTGTACGTTACCAGCTATATTCTTATTAATCAGGAATCCGACTCCTAGTTCTCTTCTCTCCGCTAAGCCCCGGTAGCACAGGACGTGCCCGCTTTTTAGCACTGTATAGGCTTCTTTCGGCCTCCTGACTTCACTGAGCCCTATTATATCCCATTTACTGCCCTCTAAATCCTCCAATAGCATTGCTAGACTCGCCTCACTAGATAACGTTCTAGCGTTAAGCGTTGCCAGGTTCATATTCCAATGGCCGCCTGTCCGGAGCCAGTGATTCTTAGCACCCTCTGCTGCGTCGCAGGTCTGACCGCCGCCGTGGTCAGTTGCTTCACAGCTGCTGGGGACTGAGGGCCGGGGTTTGATTTGACCTGGTTTAGGCTAGCACAACTAAAACTAATATAAATAACGTTGTTACGATACAAAAAATAATTATACGACAAATTTCAAATCTTGAACGCACAGATTCCACGAAAAAAGCATTTCTAGAGCATAATTGACTTCGCGAGGTTAAAATGGATGATTTCGTTTATTGGAGTTGTTTAATTTTTCATCAACTAAAATCGTTAATTACCTCTCTTCTCTGGCATCGTTACAACGTTACTCGTCGACTGATATGTGGGCGATATCACATTTTCCTACGAATTACAAACTTCAGTCACTGACTCGGAGTGTTCCCCTAACACTTAATAAGCACCAAAATACTGCTGGATAGAGTAGTAGGCAGCTCGAGCATATGTTGGGCAATTGCAACTAAATAAAAGATCCAGCGTATTGTGAGTGGCCTTTCGGTTTGATACCGTGTTTCTGGCCTGTTGTGTATTGTTTATGTACAGAGTGTTTGCGATTGCTTATGTATCGAGTTGTAAGTCATATTGTTTTTTTTATTTCGTGTTTTCATGCCTACTGATTGCGTACAGTGCACTTGAAATTGTTATTTGAGAATGAACTTCAACTTTGTGTCTTTTCGTTACCTGTTCTCAACTTTGTTTCTTTCTTTCAATACTTAATTTGCTGTTCTTTGGCGTATCTTGTAAAACTGATTTCTTAAACTGAAATCGCGTTTGATTCCATTGCTTGCAAGTATACCTGTTTTTTATGTGTCTTGTCCGCTATGCCTTGTAACGGCTTCCTGCGCCTTTTGTTAAGCTGCTCTAGCAGCTTTTAGCCAGGAAGCCGTCCAGATGCAAGTCGGAAATGAATTGAATTGAATTGAAAAAAAACGAGGCACAGACATTGGTGGGTACACAATGACGTTTTATTCCGCCATCCACTCCGGAGCCAGTGAGCACCGAGGCGCACGGCAGGTTACTGCGGATTCAATTCATATTTATACTTCTTGTGCGCAAACAAACAGGGACGAAGAATAGGGGCAACACAAGGACGAGCGCTTTCTAACAACTTGGTTGTTAGAAAGCGCTCGTCCTTGTGTTGCCCCTATTCTTCGTCCCTGTTTGTTTGCGCACAAAAAGTATAAATATGAATATGTTCCAACTAGGCCGACGCGCAGTTAGGATTCAATTTCGTCGACGCAACTTTTTTGTACACACCCTGTCGATGTATGCACTTTTGGTCACAACGTAGCCATATACAGCTTCGCTGTAAAATTAGCAGAGGAAAGGGAAGCAGGCACGTTCAATGCATGATAAAAGAATGCAGCAGGCAAAAAGATGCGGTTTCTGCAGCCGTTAACACAAGCCATGACCTTGTACAGCCTGTGGCAACAAAATGGAGCACAAGCAGATAGCTCAATCACTTCGCGGTTGTTCTAGCCTTGTGAACTGTAGCAACTGGCTTTCCTGTTCAGGAAGCACGGACAACGACACTGCAGACGTGTTGGTAATATCAAGCTTTGATGCAGACATGGTAAGCTGTGGTGAGGAATGAAGTGTGATCTTTGTTTCCACTTCTGCATGAATTTTGTGGAAGTGCTGGAGGTTCAAGGTTTTATACAGCAATTAATAATTTATGTACGTGGTCTAATAAACCATTGCAAAGTTAATGTGTAGCATCAGCAACAGATAGCCAAGCACTATCACAAAAAAAGTAAAATAATGCTGGGGAGGGATTGTCGAAAGTTGCCGGTTCTGGAGTAGAGAGACAAAAGGACAAGACTGGATCGATCAATTGGAGATGACTGAAATCATGTACGGTATGTCGAGGAAGAAGCGGACAGAAGGAGTACAAGGAAACACATGAAGGAGAACAGTCTGACAGTGTGAAGGCAAGAGCATGACGTAAAAAAGATTGGAAGAAAGTAGCAAATGAATGGGGAGATCCGATGCAATGGAGCAAGCATTTTCTGCTAGAAATGTTATTGCTGTTGCGCCTTTGCCCTGGTGCTGCAAATGGAAGGTCGAAGAAACAAGTACAGTACAAGTTGAAAATGTGTTGTGGCAAGAGTGAGCGGCATTAGATAGGTGCCTCAACAATATGATTGAATTCGCAGTGCTCATGTGCACTCAACAAAGTGTGGTAACCTGTGCTGCTGGAAGTGTGTGAGCTATCTCGAGATGAAATGTGCAATCAGCCACCTCTTCCATATTCAGAAAAGACTTAAGACCAGAGGAAAATTTCTAAAACTACAAGACGGAAACCTGATTTAATAAATCATAGTTTGGATATTTTCTGTAGAAGCACATGCACCAACGTAAATTAATTTGCACTAAAAGTTGGACTTCAGAAAATAAGCGTGTCAACATTACGCTAACGATAAACGCACGTCCACTACATGGGTTACTCTCCTTGTATGAAAACATAGTTTTCACCTTTTGCTCTCCTGTTCGCCACATAAACATTGAGGATTAAGACGAAGTGTCACTGTTTAGTGCAATGCGTTTGTCACTGGCTGACCACAAATCACAAATTAATCGCTATCAATGTCGTATAATGAGCATTAAAAAGTTCTTTTAAGCTCCTACTTTGTGACTGATGAGCCAGCTGTGCTTACATAGGTGCGAATCCACCTCCAGAGGGTCATCACTGAATTTCATTTTTTTTTTACAGGAGCGTGGACAGCTGCATAAATAGTGTTTTTTGACTGACTGCACATAGGTCACCAGGCTTTCTATTATTCTTTTAAATCAGACACATAGGCGTACGTTATCCTCTTCGTTTAGTAAATATGGGTAAACCTCGACAAAATGACGCAGCTGAAAACGCTTGAACGTGTATGCGTTTTCTATCCGCAGTGACGGACAAGGTGGCCCGAGCGTTGCATAATGCCGTTTGCCTAAAGTCAGATTCGCCGCAGGGTACCAGTGTCGCGCAATCAAGCATGCGCTGTGTATTGCGGCGAAGTATACCAAGAGTGGAAAGCTTCCACTGTCAGAGGATATAGTGTGATATACGTGCGCACCTGCCGTCGCGTCTCCTGTCGCAGTACAAGCACAAGGACGCCGAACGAGTGTACTGGCAGGCATTCAGAGCTATTTCGCCCGCGGTCGAAGCGATCTGAGCCTTTGTTTCGCACAGATAGAGCGCCTCCTATATGAGCTAGACATCATAGCAGCGGGGATTAGTAATACGCGCTCCTTCATTAATTACCCTTGCGCACAAGCTCCTCAGAATCGCTACGAATCTGCACCACGTAGCCAATATCAGTGTTACTGTACAGCTTTCACAAGGGTCTACTGCTAGGAAATTGCATGACGACCATTTTTCTTCAGTATACATTGGTTCCCTATTCATCCGCAGGGCGTAGTGTTTTGCCAGTGTGGCTGTACGGCTCTCACAACGATGTACAGCTCAGATTGCATGGCGACGCAAGTTTTAGTATTTTCACATACAGAGTACAAAATGTTCCATTCCCACGAATCTCCAAGTGTGTTGTACGCTCAGTTACACTAACAGCTAATGCATCGGCACGGCAGTTGAATTCATAAACTCTTTCCGTACCCGCGATTCCCCTGAAATGTGTGGTATGCTCGACGACACTAATGAACAACACATCGGCACGACTTACTTCGCCATTAAATTCATTTGAGAAAACGCCTCACGTCCAAATGTATCCCCCTGCGACTATCAGGATTTAATATGCTACCGCGGCAAAAAAAAAAAAAAGCAACAAGCTCGCATCGGCACGGCAGTCGAATTCATAAACTGTTTCCGTTCCCACGAATATCCTAAAGTGTGAGGTATGCTGACCTTTCTCAACGACATTAATGACCAATGTATTAGCACGATGTAATGCTTTGCCACTAAAGTCATCCTAGAAGACAACTCACTTCCAAACGTATCCCCCTGCGACTACAGAAATTTAATATGCTACCGTCGCAACAAACTCACCTTATACACGGATTCTTCGCTTTGCCGGCCACGCCATAGAATAAAGAATCAACTGCCACGCATTCTGTTGATTATGCTGGCAGCTCGGCTACAGACGAACGGAGCTAACAATTTTCTTCCCTGTAGTACCTAGGCGAAAAAGAATCTCAAGGAGCGAAAGTCCCCACATTCCTCTCTCGCAACCACTGCTCCTTACCCATACGCAGAAAGAGGGAAGAAACGCAATTATGATGTGCTCGTTGCCAACAGGAGCATTCACGTACACGGGTCTCTTACGGTAACTTCAGCCGCCTACCTACAGGCATAGTGCTTGCCTTCGTCGCATGTGGTGGTTTGGTAACGAGCGACAACCAGCAGTACAAACAGATTGGACAGAGAATAGCACCTGTTTGAACCAACAGAACTTCCATTGCTAAGCAATCAGGGGACGCAGGCATCTGCTGCCGCAACCAAGACAGCGACATGGACTACCCGGCATTTTAGAGTTAACTCCTTTCCAACCTGCACGTTTTTTTTTCTTTTGAGGGCCGCCAATGTGTGACTCAAACTTGGTGTCCCATATTGTCTCAATATGGACAAGTCGCTTTCATGCGCATCACCTTCGGCAGCCATTCTTGCCGGCCTTTCCACCCATACGGCTATCAAATTCATACACTTCGAACCATGTAAGCACATATGCTGGTCTCTGTTTTGAGAAAATCATGGCCGAGGTAGGCCACAAGCACAGTTTTCCCATGGCTGCCGCAAGAAAGAGCGAACGGGGAGCACGAGTTACGGTGTGTGTATGCTGGGAGTCTATGTCGCTGTGTGGACTGCAGGGGCAAATGCTTACCTTGAGAGATTGCTTACCAATGCACCTGACCAGGCCCCCACATCTCAGAAACGTAATACGGCTACCACAGCCAAGTGGGGCAACAAAACCAGATTCTGCAATCAATCACTTCAATGTAGCTTGCGCAAAGACCCAGGCTATCGAGGAAGAAGAGAAATCATCAACGAGACTAGGAATATGGAAAATGAGAAAGCTTGCATTCAAGAGAGAAGCCACTCTGCTCTGCAAGCATTGAAGGCTAAAAACATAAAGAAAAATAATATGGTGCATAGCACACGGTGCGTAGGTTAAGCAAGACACATGTCGATGCTGCAGCAACTATTTCTGGAGATGAATTGTGCACGACAACATACACTAGAAGATACTGCTACAGATATGTTAGGCTACTCACACAGTGAATGGTAATAAGTATCAGCGAAGAATCGGTTGACCTTTATGTTTGGATGAGGGTGAATGATCTCTAACGAGAATGGGCAATGAAAAAGCTTGCATTTATAGACGAAAAATTACACTTGGCACAAATGGAATCGACATGGCCAGGAAGCTGATTAAGGGCAAACTGATGGAACTATTTTGGCCAGTGTCGTCCGCGCTTGGTTAGAAGTTGCAGGTGCATCTGAAGACGAAGAATTTCTAGAAAATCCTTTTTGAGTCACCTGGATGACTCAGCCAAATGTCCGTGCTAGTGGAATGGTGGCTCAAGCTCTTTTCAGTCTTGACACACTCCTCTGCAGACTTGATATTTCATCCAAATTCTTCTGCATGCGCTTCTTTGTTCGTGGTGTAAAAGCCTTGCAAATTTGGCTCCAACCCCTTCCTGTTGGTGTAGATAGGAGCTCCTGTGAAGACCAAGATGTGCTTGGCCTAGACTCTGATGCGGCAAAACAGTGACACATGAGATACAGCACAGATTAGCCAAAGTCATGTGTGTTCTTTTTTATACTCTAAGCAATTATATTGAACCATAAATAAGAACCAACGTTCATACCTGCTGCAAACAAATGACATGTATCTCAACACTAGCAAGCCAATACAGCATATATCAAGCATGCCTGTCAATACTCGTATTCATACTTACTGTTGTACGTATATTTTTCTTTCTTATTTGTACTTGTTTAGCCTATCTACCTTGACAATTACTATTATTACTGGTTCTTCCTCTAACCCACTCCTGTAATAACCCTGTCACAGGGTTGACAGTATGTTGAAATAAATAAAATAAATAAGTAAATAAATATTTATTTCTGAACCACGTGTAATTTACCTTGTAGTGGCAGCCAACGTCCACACAATGGCCATGTTGTAGCAGGCAGCAGCTTCTGTTTAGTGCGTGGAGTTTCTTGCTTTATACTGGTGCCGTCCTCGTTACTGCATGTCTGGAACAGAAATTTTCACTGAATCAGAAATTGAGAAAGGACAATTTTGCAATATGAAATGCAAAAAGGTGTGACATATATATTGTAATGGTTTGCGTCTACAGAACACGTGCAAATGTACACTGTCTGTTCTAGGGTGCCTAAGCAGCGTGTTAAATAAATATTGCTATTGTCCATAATATTGGTGTCTACTTAACTACAATGCATGTTAACAGCTTAAGTAATATTAAGATCACAAATGCGAACGTTTGTGCGTTCATTTATACACAAGAAGAGATCACGCTGCTGGTTCCACAAGCAAATGCATCAACGTCATGAAGCTATAAGAACTGATGAATTATTTTTCTGCATGGACGTGATGCACCGCTTGACTACTGCGAAAACTAATGCCCTACGGTAAACCAAACTGAACAGCAAGAACATTTGGAACCAGCAAGTACGAAATCATATCCAGCTTTAGTGGACACGTACCAACTAGCGCTCCAAGCGGTCCCGGTACGAAGCTAGCGCGTTTTCAATGGAACGAGCGCGTTTTTCGCGAATAACAAAAGCTGCAGGTCGATTATCGAAAAAGGCAAGTGACAGACGTGTTCTAGAAGACAATCCACACGAGCCAAATGCAGTGATCACTCTATGGCACGTAAGAATTTTGTTCGCACAGCGGTTAAAGATTTAGCAATGGAAGCCTAGGGAAATGACGAAAATTTGCACTCGATTTTCGAGGCGACAACGGTGCCTGTCAATAAACTGCTGCGTCTATCGTAATACCCCGTGCAGCGTATGTAGTCCGGAGACTCAGCTTTCGATTGATGCCTATGTCGACTCTCCCCACACGGCATAACACTGTTCCCAAAAGCGTTTTTTGTAACACTGTCGTGAAAATTCCCGCGGTATCTATAACAAGATAAGCGTACCACTTGGCGGAAAGTTCGGAAGCCGTGGCCGAGTGGTAGAATCGCGCGCAGCTTTAGTCCCGCTTCGCGGTGGCCGCGGTTCGGTTCCCACTTCGCACTTTTTTTTGAAGCCGCATAGGACCTAGTTTGGTAGTCTTTCACTAGATGGCAGAAACACAAAACCCAACATTTGCTTTCGGTTCTGGTTTTTCAGCGGCGCAGTTTTATTTTAAAAGCCGCATATGACTTAGTTTTATAGTCTTCCACCAGATGGCAAAAACACAAAACTCATGATTTGCTTTCGTTTCTGGTTTTCCAGTGGTTCTCTTGAAATATTATGTTCTCTATTTTTCCTTCCCAAAACATAGCAGTGTCGTGTTCATTGGTTAAGCCATTGCATTTATGAAGATTTTATTCATTGGACATCATAACTAGAAGCTTGCGCATAGCTTTGTGTTATACAAAAAAAAAACTTTCATGCTTTCTAGCGTGGAACCTGGGAAAACAAAATGGCTATTATTATTGCGTTCTTCTGGAAGGTCCGTTTTCTTCTACTTTCACCTGTGCTTAATGACACTTACTCCGAGCGAATCAGGTCCACCTGGGCCACAATGCCACCCGGTGGCCAGTGCCATTCCTATGCAACATTCGTGCAGAACAAAGGGTCTGCTAAGCTGAGTCGCTACCCGAACGTTAATTATTTCTGAAGATTCATCCAAATAAGAAATGCACCAACTAGCAGAAGATGTGCAGTGTGTGGAATAATAGCTACTGTTAAATTGTTCCCTACAACCAAGTGGTATCACTCCGTAGGTGTGGCCGTAAAAAAAACCATTTGAATAAATGTCACGTGCTGTGTCTCCCCGGTCGCTCTGCAGAGAAGCTAGCTTGGCTAGCCGTCAGTATTTAGGATCAACATATGGCGCCGCTCGTTAGGTGCAGTTGCTTTTAATGCGCAGCATTCTTTGGTGAGTACCCCAGCAATTTGGTAGCAAAATCGTGAAAAATCGTGTCTGTAACGCCAAAAAACTTGACGCATTTCCCACATGAATACACAGGTCTTTATAAAAAGGGTTGGGGTGGCCAACATGAAATTGGAAGTAGCATCAGCATAAATTTGGGCGTGATACAGGGATGGGCCAAGTTGAATTTGGTAGTGATATGGGAGTGGCCCAACCTGAATTTGGGGTGAAATGGTAATGAGCCAAGCTGAATTTTAGGCTAATATGGGGGCCCAACCTAAATTTGAGGTGGTATAGGGGTGGGTAAGCCTAAGTTTGGGGGAATATGGGGGGTGGGCCAGCCTGGATTTGGGGATGATACGGGGGTGGGAGAACCTAAATTTGGGAGGGATATGGGGAGTGGGCCATCCTAACCACGGGGGTGATATGGGGCTGGGCGAAGCTGAACCGGGGGTGATATGGGGATGAGCTAACCTAAATGTGGGAACGATTTGCGGTGGGCCATCCTAAGTTTGAGGTGATAGAGAGGTGGGCCAGGCTAAGTTTGGGACTGATATGGGGATGGGCCAACCTGGATTTGGGGATGATATGGGGGTGCGCATACCTAAATTTGCGGGTGACATGGGGACGGTCTAACCTAACCATAGGGGGATGTGCGGCTGGTCAAGCTAAATTGGGGGTGATATATGGGTGTGCTGGCCTTAATTGGTGGCTGATTTGCGGTGCGCCATCCTAAATTTGAGGTGATCGAGGTGTGGGCCAGCGTTACGATGGGTCGGATATGGGGGTGGGCCAACCTCGATTTCCAGGTGGTATTGGAGTGGGCCAACCTAAATTTCGTGGTGTTGTGGAGGCGGGCCAATCTGTATTTTGGGATGATATGGGGTTGGTGCTACCTAAATGTCGGGGCGATCTCGGGGTCGGCCAATCTGAATTTGGGGGCGATATAGGGGTGGGCCAACCTAAATTTTGGGGTGCCTCGACTCGAAATTTGGATCACAATTTATGGAAATTCGTGCGTGGATCAACTTGAAAATTAGGGGTGGCCCAATTTAAATTTGGAATTGGGCTAACTTGAAGCTTAAGGCTGGGCGAAAAGAAAATCGGGCGTGACCGACTTTAAATTTGAGGGTGGGCCAACTTAAGTTTGACGGTGTGCCAACTTGAAATTAGGGGGTGGGCCTACTTATTGTTTGGGGTGGGCCAATTGAAATTTGGGGGTCTGTTTACGAATAGTTAGACAACACCAGTGGTGTTTCTGCATATTTTTCATCATCGCAAAGTACGTATATTAATAATTGTTACCCAATACCCCTCAGGGTGAGCTACCACTCGAGCCTTCCCAGCCCACATAGCTAGTAATGTCACAGGAGTGCTCTCATCGTGACGACTGCGACGTTCAATGTGGAGATGCACAAGAACAAATCGCAGACCGAGCTGACCATTTTCACACCAATGTCATCGCTAACACTACTCGCTCGTGCTAGACGCAACACAAGCTTACAAACATCATATTTCAACTTTCAATCGCACGGTAGTCGACACGTTCTCAGTGCACAAATTCGTCAATCATCTGGATAGGAACCTTGCTGGATGTTTTACTGTTATGTTGCGTGGTTTTTCACGAAAGCCTTCTCCCGCAAAGCGATTACATTTTTGAGATTGACGAGGCAAGCTAGTGTAGAACTCAACGCAGCAAATGTATAAAGGGTTATAGTAATTTTAAAAAAAATATGTATAAGTAAATAAGATTTCAGATGGTATTTTTTCGACCGGGCATGACAACGATTTCTTCCCGCCTGTCACAGTGCTTTGACCAAAAACCTAATCATTTTGCTCAAACGTGTTGCCCCAATACTACTGTGTAGTATTGTAGTACTACTAGTGTTGCCTCAGCACTGTGTACTGTTGTTGATATTGTAGTAATGTGGAGTTTTCCTCTTCATAAGAGCACAAAAAATATTCCAGATAGTAGCTTAGCGCAAAGTACATTGGAACATCTGAAACCAGCAATTATTTTTAATTAGCGGTTTGGTCTTCTCCGCTGGTAGATCGCTGTCTGATCACTTCAACGAATTTTTTTGTGTGGAACTGCAGCAAAAACAAAGACCCTACTATTTCATTGCCAGGACCTTTATGCCCTCCACACACACAAGAAGGACACCAGATAATTGACACTATCAGTTTATAAATTGATATTGTTTTGCTAATTTCAGTGTAGCGTGGTGTCTGCGAACGGAGTATTTTCTTATTATCAGTCCAGTGTTAGCAGTCAGAAGCACTTCGGTCTACCATCCCCATGAGGGCATACTAGCCATTGCAGCGCTTTACTCTAGGACAAGTGCTAAAAACTTGGTGTGCTTTGTCCTTTAAGCAGGTCGTCCATTCATTCTGTTATGGTGACCATCAAAGTTGTGTCCGTCAGGCCTCCTCCTCATCGGCCTCCTCCTCAGGCCTCCTCCTCACCACAGCGGGCAGCCGTTGCCTTGGGCGCGGTCGGTTAGTCCTCGCGCTCGGGCGTGTGCCGTTTCCTTGCTGTTGGCATGCTTCTCCAACGCTTGTCCTGCATGCGCCGGGAACCACTTGATTCGAGTCTTCTTGTCGCGGTCTGTGTGTCGAAGCAGGACGCGTGCCGCCGTTGGGGCAATTCTTCCTTTGGCGTAGTTCCTCACCGCCTGTCTGGAGTCGCTGAGGATCATGTGGCATTCTCGGTCTACGATGGCCAGGGCGATGGCTATTTCTTCTGCTTCCTCCACTTGCTTGCTCGATGTGCTGGCGGTCGCCCGCACCTTGCCTCCGGAGTCCACCAGCGCGATCGCGAAGCCGTTGCGGTAGGCATATTCGGCTGCATCCGCGTATCTGGCGCCGGTGTCTTCCACGTGCAGGTCCGTCAGTGTCTTGGCTCTAGCGCGTCTTCTGCCTTCGTTGAATTTCGGGTGCATGTTCCTCGGCAAGGGGTCAACCCGCACGTACCGTCGTACGTGGTCGGGGACGGGGCATTTTGGTCCCTGCTGTTCGTGATAACCGATGCCTAGACTGCACAGCATCTTTCAGCCGGCCTTTGTTGATGACATTCTGTCGAACTGAGCGGCTCTTTGCGCTTCGGCGATCTCGTCGAGCGTGTTGTGTATGACCAGCTGGAGGAGACATTTTGTGTTGGTAGTTTCGGGTAGACCGAGGGGTGTCTTCTAAGCCCTCCGGATTAGGATGTCTAGCGTGTTCTTTTTGCTTTTCACCCACTTGTGGAAAGCTGCCACCTACCCTATGTGGCAGAGTACGAAGGAGTGTATAAGTCTGGTGAAGTTTTCCTCCTTCATGACTCCCTTCTTGGTGGTAACGTGCTTGAGCAGTCTGGTGGCGTTGGCCGCCTTACCCATGATGCGGGTGATGGTATCTTCGTTCCTGCCGAGCGCTTCGATCGTCATGCCCAGGACTCGGATATTGCTGACCGTCGGTATTGTGTTACCATCCCTGGTGCGGATCTTGATCTTTTCGTGTTTTCTTTGCTTCTTGATTTTGTGCGTTTGGATCGGTTGGTAAAGCAGCAGCTCCGACTTAGTTGGGGAGCAACGCAGTCCCGTACCTTCCAGGCTTTCTTAGATCCTGTCGACGGCCGTCTGTAGTATGGATTTTATGCGGGAATCACAGCCCCCTTCCACCCACAGCGTAATGTCGTCCACGTATATCGTGTGCTTCAGTCCTTCAAGCTGGCATACTCTTTTGGCAAGTTGAATCATAACAAGGTTAAATAGCATGGGCGAGATGACGGAGCCTTGTGGAGTGCCCCGGCTCCCTAATGTCTTCTCGTCCGTCTTTAGGTCGCCAGCTCTGAGCTCCGCCGTTCAGCCGGTGAGGAAGTCTTTGAAATATTCGTACGACCTCTCGCCTAGGTTTAGATTGGACACCTGTGCGAGGATGGCAGAGTGCGTCACTTTGTCGACAGCGCTTTCTAGGTCGAGGCCGAGGACGGCTTTGGTGTCGCTGGTTTCGCCGTCGATGACCTGATGTTTGATAAGTAAAACATCTGAGTGCCCTCCCACTGTGTGAAGAAAGATGACCAGCAAAGCTGTGTATGTGGGCTCCTTAATGGCGCACTGCACCTCCGCCGTATGTCGGCCCCGCATTGCACTGTGTTCGGGATCGGCCCACGTTTGTGGAGTGCCTAATGCCTGCTTCACCTCCGCCGCAGGTCGGCCTGGCATGGCGTTACATTCCGGATCAGCCCACGTACGGGGAGAGCTGAACGCTTGCTTCACCTCCGCTTCGGGTCAGGCCGGTATTACGCTATCTTCGGGATTTTGCTCCACACGCGGACACGATTGTGGGGAAAGTAGCCTTTAAGAGGAACCTTTAGCTCTGGTGGTCCTATCTAAATACATGGAAAAGGAGAATTTATTTTTCTCCACAACCACTGCATCAAATTTTACAAGGTTTGTTGCACTTAAAAGAAGAACTTAAAATCTAGTGACTGTTGGCTTAGCATTTCTGATTTAGGTAATCATTTGTTTTTCAAAATTGGCAAAAATCGCAAATTTTCAGAAAATGAAAACATCAAGTTCACAACTCTGTCTTTCGGCAATGAAAACTATCACAATTCTGTACATTGCATCTAACAGCACATCTAAAGCGGTCAAAATTGATATATTACTCATGAATCTAAAGAAATTAGTAATGCGGAAATACAGCTTTTCCACAACCCTTGTTCACAATGTAACGACTTCACGTAATATATAAATCGGCATATTGGATTTGTCCGCTTTGAATTGTCTAAAGGATGCTGTTTACAGAACCGCGATATCAGTTCTTGATGCGGAGTTATTAATTTGTAAACTTCGTGCTTCTGTATTTTTTGCACTTTCGGATTTTTGAAAATCTTTTACCAGAATTCAAGCCTTAAATAGAAATTCCGCTTCCAATAGTCACTAGAATTTACCTCTCTCTCCCGAATCCAGCAAATTTCATTAAAATCAGCCCAGAGGTTATCTCAGAAAAGAGTTTCGGCGTTTTACATCTATTTGAATAGGCCGCGTCGGAGTTGGGCCCGAGTTAAAGCTTACTCTTAACGACTTCGTTGTAAAAAAGGAATAAAAGAAAAAAAACACCTCAGTCTTCAATATCGCCGCCTCAGATTTCGTCATGATGGCACCGCCACCATCGGCACGGCTCCGTGAGCAGCTACCAACGTGTTCACTTTCGTTATCCTCCTTCCCTCAGCTGCAGCGCATTGTCTTGATGCCAGCGACGCGCTAAATCTGCACCATCATTCCGTCATGCATCGCTTCTGCGACCAAACAAGCTTTCGGCGGCACACGTTCACTGCCGTATTGACACTAAAACTTTAAAATGCTTGCCTTCGAGATGGAACGCGACTATGTGGCCATGGGGAACATGTTCACGGGGCCATACTATTGATGACAGCATCACAAAAGGCTAGATGTGGTCAGGGTGACTTTACAGGTTTGGAAGGAATCACTGACGGGCTAGTTGCTTCATATCACATAAAGAACAGCGCTTAAAGTTAGCGCAATTTGTGTGTGGTTCCTTCTTCGTGTCCCGTCGTGAAGTGCTGTTCTTTCTGTGACTTTACAGATCTTCTTTTTCTGCGTCAGTTACGTCTTCCAAGAGTGTTTACTTGGAAAATTTTTGCTCGCATGGCTCTTACAGAAGCATGCTTAGTTAAAATTTTTTCGCTTGGCTGCATAATCTCGAGGACGGGCTCCAAACTGCTCATTTTCTTTAGCCACGTAAGAACCATTACTGAAAATTTATTTAACTAGCTTTGTTAATTACGCAAACAACTTCTTAACTGACTCCGCATCCAGAGGTTACCAATCTGAACACTCGAATGATAAAATGATGTTAACATTGTTTGTGTCGTTTCAATAGTTTTATTTCTTGCTGTTAAAAGCAGCCGGCATATTGATGCTGCTGTTGACTTCTTATAAAGTAAATGTGAAAGCTTGGACAGGTTATCTTGGCGCAAATCAACTTCATGAGCTTAAGCACATGGCCCAACCTTGCACGTCTGTCTTGACAACCGATTCTCATACATTATACAAGAAGCACCTCGGCGCTACGGTACATCCCACAAGGTGTGCGAGAACATTGTGCGCGCTCCTGATTAGGTTTCTGAGCGTTGGTGGCATCAGGCTCGGTTTCCTGGCATCATAAGGAATAAAAACAGCTTCCTGGAGGAAAGCATTAGGCACATATTCAGTACATTGTAACATATGGATCAGCACGGATATGTACGTTAGAACGAAAAGTACTAAAATATTAGGGTGAGGGTTTCGCTGGATGTATTTTAGCTGTCTAACAACAAGATCTAAAGAAAAAAATACTCTGATTTTGTGACAATTAACGCTGACATGAAATATGAGCTCGGACACAGTACCCGTGGTAGAACTTGCCCCTGGACTACAGGGCTACATTGAACCACGATATGCTGGTTTGATAAATACCAGTAATTGGAAAGTGGTTCGCTCTTGAATTTTCTGTATGTCGGCGCCGCTGTGCAGTGTTGGGGGCCCCTTTTAAACCACAAGCACTATGTTTCAGCTAATATTGAAAGCAAATGTATTCTTCTTCTTAGAGGGGGGGGGGGGGCTTTTTTAGCGTCTAACCACAGTACCAAAGTTATCAGTTAGCTCAAGATGCGCCTGCATGTGTTTCTAATATCCAGTATGTTGTCACGGATTCAATAGCGAAAGAGCGTTATCTAATCAGATTGCGCGCGTGAAGCGAATACTGACGTACATTCTTTATCACATTTGACGACCCGAGATTGCGCTGCAATGTACGAGCATTCCAATCTGACGAACCGACGCCTTGATCCGTAGATCGGAATCAGAGGAAGCACTTTGCGGGCAGCCATCGTTTTCTTTGAGTGTTATTTCCTTTTCCAGCGCAAGCTCATCTTATAATGAGTAGCATTCGTGGCTGACTCTTTTGGAAGTGTTTTGCTCTTGACATTACTACAACGTGAGAGTATAGAGCTGCTCCATCTTCATCGAGGGAATACTGGGAAACGGACTAGGCCTTTTCTTGCGTCTGCGTTTACACATCTACCGCACCAATTTATTTTTCACAACTTACTCTTTAATTTACGGGGCGGCGAAGAGCAACCTTTTATTAACAGGATGTTATAATAACACGAAAAACTTAAATGGTTATTAGTTGGCTTTCACCTCATGGTAAAGAATTTCAATAAAGATATACTTATAATTAAAAGCCTATCCGATAGACAACGTTTCATATGAGTTCCCCTTTGCAAGGTGATACAGACTTGCAGGTGGTTCGTATCAGGGACCCTCGACATATGTCCAACCGCCAAACAAAGGGTTATTTCAAATGTTTCATTTCAGGAAGGCGTGTTACCCTCCTGTCTTTCATTCCCGTTCGCAAACACGCAAAAGACAAAAGTGCTGCGTGGAGAGCGTCGTTAGTCCAAGCCAACGAGCTGTCATAACTCACCTCGCCTATATCGCTGTCATTTAGGCTTAGATAAGAACTATATATACATATATATATATATAACGAGAAGAAAGGGGGTTTAACCGAGGGGCCCGATTTTTACTAGTCATATCATAAGAAGCCAACAAACACTGACACCAAGGACAACATAGGGAAAATTACTTGTCCTTAATAAATGAAATAAAGAAATGATAACTTAATGGAAATTAAAGTAGATGAAAAAAGAACTTGCCGCAGGTGGGAACCGAACCTGTGAAGGCTGCGAACCTGCGAAGCTGCGAACCTGCGAAACCTGCGGACATGCGAAGGCTGTGGGTTCGGTTCCCACCTGCGGAAATTTGTTTTTTCATCCACTTTAATTTCCATTAATTTATCATTTCTTTATTTCATTTATTAAGCACAAATAATTTCCCCTATGTTGTCCTTGGTGCCAGTGTTTGTTGGCTTCTTTTGATATGACTGTATATATATATATGTGTATATACATATATATCTATATATATATATATATATATATATATATATATATATATATATATATATTAAATCGACGCATCACGAATCCAAAAAGAGCTGCCCGGGACCAGCCCAGCTAGGTTTCTTTCATGTCGTACTTCGTCGTAGCGGCTAATAGTAGCTCACGAAGCAGAACACTAAGTGTGGATGTGGCAAACAAGGTTTTCTATATACTGTCTCGTCACCCACCGAAAATTGCCCACCGTGCTACTGGCCATTCCTAGAAAATTGTATAGGTGACGCCCAGCCATTTGCAATACAGCAACATTGTTTTGCTATGGGAGAGTCCAGGTGAGGGACAGGGTGGTTATGGAGATAAAGACACGCTATTTTGTGCAGTAACTTAGGAATGCATGAATGAATGCCTTCATTTATTGAGAAAAAGGAGGAGCAAGCATCAGTGGAAGCACGTCTCAGCAGATTGGGAAAGAAGCGGGGGACAAAGAGGAAAAGCTGGGGCCCGGGTGGCAGGCGAAGTCGCAGCTTAGGGGCGAGAGAATATAAGCAAGAGTTGGCGAAACCAGTGGAATTCCAGTGTAGATGGGTGATGTGCCGAGTAAATGATTGCAGTCACCGCCCAGCATCCGTCCTTTGCGGCAGTATAAGCTCCCGCCGTCCTCGGTAACAAACCTTTACTGAAAACCAATCTTCGCAATAACTAATTCATCAGCCATGCCTTGCCACGTATTCCGTAGTGGCAGGGTCTGTGGATTACAACTACGCTGTCCCGACAAGTTACGACCATAACGTGACGCTTGCGGTTACGGATGCCATATTCGTGACTCTTACTTTACTACTACTATACTGCGCGAATACTACAAACATACAAACTACAAACTGCACAAGTTAGTGAACAGACATTTTAGAACCACGTTTTTTGCGATACATACGCTCAACGCAAGCACCATTGCAGCATGTTACGATGCGCGTCCCTTCAAGACAGAGACGCGAACGCAAACGTAAGAACGCGTTAGAAGACAGGGTCTTGGGCCTCGTGCCAAACATATCCAAGCCAACAATATGTTACCAATCATGCCGTCGTTTCTATGCAAAGAGGTTGTGTATTTAAACTTCTGGAGTGACAGTCCAATCCGCCACCTACGGGAGCGCGTGAACCTGTGCAACCTGTGCTTGCGGTTCTGCGATGAAAAAATAAAATTAAACCCTTTTAGGAAGTATATCAGTCCGCCACTGAGTGTCGCTGTCGTCAAAAATAGAATGTCATGGTGGTGGGTGCCTTGTATTCTATGTACAACATGTTGCGAGAACTAAAAAACACTCGTTTCCTGTTTTCTTCATTTAGTAACCTGCCGCGTTTATCGGCACTGTGATGCCCTTTCGTCGATACGTGGTGCCGGCCCGTATTGACAAGACGGCATGACCACGAAATATAGTATCCTTATGCCATTTCTTTAAAAAATCACTATTTGTGTAAACGAGCGTTTTTGCTTTAAACCTAAAAAACAAGAAAAAGATATTCAACGGAAGGTCTCATTTTTGTCGGGCATTTCAGTTCTAGCTGAAAGGAGTCGGTGAAAGCAAATTCACAATAAAGGTAACGCGACCCACAATCTGCACGCGGCCGCAAGCCTACATGCGCTCCAATTAGAATAACCTGCCAAAGTTAAGGTCATCTGTCAGCTCAAGCAACCCTTAACGTTTTTTCGTTTCTGCATCCGTTCTGCCTGCGTCTGCGGCAAAAACGTGAAGTGGGAAGGCAGATAAACAGAAATTGGTGGAGGCAGGTGGTAGCCTAATGGTTATCGTGCCCATCTCCCAAATGCAAGATGGTGCATTTGGGAGATGGGCTCGAATCCCGGTGGTTTGTTTGTGAAGACAGCTTTCTGTGCTCTCTGATGACTGCGAAGCTCAGAATGAGGCGGCATCCTTACGACAACGGTCGCCGTCAACGTAACAGAATAAGCGGGCGTACAAGGTCTTTTCTCTGCACCAAGAAAGAAATGTAAGTAATCATGCGAAAGTTACTACACACTTCTTTCTTTGGCATTTCAGACTTGGTAGACCACATTAAACATACACGTAGCGCAAAAATTTATTCGTTGACTGCACCACTAAACATCCTACCGTGCTGCGGTGAAGCTATTCCCTTGACCCACCCCCTTTCCCCCGTGCCTAACCGCATAGGTCATGTGCACAGTGCCACAGAATTCTGTTTCGAGGATTCTATGCATGTGCTAATGTTTCTCCAGCCATTGAGCGTAAGTAAATTGAGAAAACTACACTAAAACATAGCACTGCTCACTGTCTAAGTATGCAATAGGTTGTGATGATTGTGACACCTATATGGATGTGTAATCTTGCACATACTCATTTATCAAAGTGACTTTCCTATAACTTGTACCTCTCACAAACTTGTGATTTCATGCACACTGTGACACAATCGTGCACACTCAACCCACCTCCAAAGTGGGTGAAGTACACCCATAAGGCTATAAATCAGTGTGTGACTGTTGGTGGGATTGAATCCGTCTTCCAGCAAAGCGGCCCAATGTTCTAACCGTTAACCCATAATATCACATATACTTCTCTTGTGCCAAAGTCAGTCTTTGAAACATCTGGTGCGTGCAAAACGTGCTAGTTGCTCGCATTCTTCCCTCTTGACAGCTAGTAGTTTGAGATGCTATGTTAGACTGCATTGCCTTTGGGATCAGGCTACATTTTCTGCTAGATCCTTCAAAGTGGTTGAAGTTCACCTGTAATGCTATCACATTCAAAGTAATAAACTAACAGTCTCCCAGTAAAATCCAATTAGTGGGTCTTTGCAGCTGTTTATATTATGCATTAATGTGTCATGCTCATAATATGTCATGCTACTGTTCCACCTGTAAGTATGTCATGCTATCTCTTAATGTTTGAATCAACTAGAAGTGACACCGCCATGTTCTTTAAGTTCAACCTTTCACCTGTCTGCCAATCATGTATGTCGGCATTATGAGCAGAGAAGAAATCAAGCTCACTCTACTGGCACACCAAGCTTAGTCTGCTCAAGCTTGGTGCAGCAAGGTCTTGTTAATTCATCAATGTATTAAAAACTCCTTCATCAAAATGTGTTCACACTAAATCAGGTGTCACACTTTCAGAATGGATGGCAGGGTGCGAAGTGGTAGAATGGTCGTAGAACAGTCACAATACCACTTTGCTTGAGCAAAGTTTCAGTAGAGCTAAAACCGAGTTCAAGCATGCCTAGCGCATCAATTAATGCAGCTCCCACTGTCAAAGACATGACAGGGTACTGAGTGCAAGCAGAACAGACAAATGAGTTGCTGCATCATGTATGGAAAGGTGCTACTGTGGGGAGGAGGAAGTGGCTTGATACAGAAGAAAACGGTTCAACGAAGGAATACTCGGTTGCATGGTGATGGAGCAGAAACAGTGGCCGAGTGCACCCCCGTCTAGGGCGAGCTGCTTCGGTGTTCTCCGGTTACGGATACTAAGAGCTAAACACGATGCACCATCTGGGGCGGTATGCCCCATACTATGAAAGAACTCAGCAATCAGCAAGAGCATGGAGTTTCCTACTAAACTGAGTACAGGGACTTCCCTTACACCACAAATCGGCACAAATTTCAGTGCGAACACCTAACGCGCGTAAATTAGATGTTAGTTTGCGGTGACGGCGCTGTGCACGCATTGTTTGGGAGCAGCAATAACTATTCCTTACTACATATTAAGTGCAAATTTTCTCGGACGCAGTACCAAATCCCGTACTAGAAATGCTGTTCGCAAAACACGCTGCTTGTCTATCCAGACGCTGAACAGTTATAGCATTAAGCATTAAGAAGCATTAAGCAAGAAGCATTAAAAGCATTAAGAAGCGATTCTTACGCTTGAAATTCAAACAACGCGCATAAGAGACGCGAACTCACGAACTCTACGATTCGCTAGCACATAAGAGGATTAATTAGATTGACTTGCAATGCTTGCCCGCATCTCTTTCGTACCTGAACAATGTGGGCGTTACCGGTGGTTTCAGCATTTCATTTGTTTATTACTACGCGCACATTCTGCTGGAAGCGGTGTCAAGCGAAAGTTCTGCGAAATCGCTACCCGCTTTGCATATCCAATGCTCGGTCAGCTACGTACGATGCACCGCGCCAATGCACATGATACATTAAGTTCCCTCTAGGTCAGTCATTGTTCATGGCTCTTCAACGCACATGCCTGCTAAACGCTTTTCCTGTGAGAGAATCACACTCAAGTCTTATGTGAAGAGTAAACGCGAACGTACAGGCTCAATTTCCAGAAGCATAGTAAAACATTCGGAAAAGCGCCGATTATGGCTGATGACTGCCGCTGCACGCTTCACAGCATGACTACCATTCATGCTATAAAGAGCACTCATTCATTCATCAAAAGAAACCTGCCCAACATTATCATTGTTGTAAAAAAACAGCCTATGCCTGTGAAGCTGCGAGCTCAGTATGAAGTTTCATTGCCTCTCCACACATAACTTAACGCTTTAGTGCATGAAATTCTATCAGACCGTGGGATCCTATTAGAATTCATGAAGCTTCCCAGCCCTACACAAGCGTTGAGGTAAAGCCCTCGACATACGCAAATACTTCGTGGAAACGAAAGAATGACTCCATAGTGCGCTTGTGCTTAAGGTGAATGTAACCATTTGCTGCCGCTCAGCTCAAGATTCAGTCTCAAACCGTGAAATTCGGTCATATCGCGTGACATAATTACAAACTTGTCGAACTTCACCACACTACCAAAGCGTTAAAGTAAAGCCCTCGACAGACGCAAAAACATCGTGGAATCGAACGAGTGACTCCACAGTGCACTTGCGTTTAAGGTGAATGTAACCATTTGCTCCGCTCAGCTAAAATTCAGTCTCAAAGCGTGAAATTCGGTCATATCTTGCCACACAATTACAAACTTGTCGAACTTCACCACAGTGCCAAGCGTTGCGGTAAAACCCGCGGCAGAAGTATGGCTGCGTGAAATGGCATGAACGCACAAGTGGCGCTTTTGCGCATGATGTGAAGTGAAAACATTTTGTGCCACCATGCACAAGTTTGCATCTCCATGTGTCTTTTTCAGGCAGACCAGGTGATGTCGTTGCAACTCCGTCAAGCTTAACAAGACTATGCAAGCGTTGCCATAAATCTTGCAACAGAAGTAGCTAAGGTATAAAAAAATTTAATTAATACATGGGAAACACTTAGCGCCGACGGTGAATGCAAACATTCATTCTCTCATTGCACACATGTCTGTGCATAGCTGCTTGAAACGAAGGAAATGCTGTGCAGTGCAATATTAGTTATATCAACATTTACACACGTTGATGCAAAACTTAAGGATTCTATGGCTTGTGTGCTTAGTCAAAATACAACAATAGTGAATTAATAAAATGTGTTTTTATTCATGACATGATCGGAAACATTCCACGCCTTTTTGCAGATAAATCACAGCATGTATAAAAAAATCAAAATTTCAAGGAACTCCTGCTAGATATGTGCAACTTTCAGATAACAGCATGTATGCCAAGATAGCATCAGCTGTTATAATTAAGAAGTATCTTTCAACTCCTTACAGTCTGTCGCTCCCTTTGTGCAAAGCACTGTGAGCTCTCTCTGTTGCAGCCTTCTTAGCGCAGCGCTCCTACGTCACTTCGTCAGAGCCACTGTGGAGAAAAAAATAAGAGATAACCAATTTTATACCTGAGCTTGCTGCCAGCCATCACTACCATCTGGGGGCCCCCAATGCTTGACGTGATGTCAAGCAAGCTTGCCTTTTCAGCTGTCCCCTGCCTCCAAGCAATCTTTTTGCTCCTTTCTTGCCTATAATATAAGTGGAGAAGTTATGCACACAGTATGTAAACCACATTCAGCAATGATAAGTGACATTGTTCTCATGCACTGATACCTAAGCTTTTTATTGTTGCAGTTTTAATATTGAATAGGCATGCTTGGATAGTGAAATTTTCTCATTGAATCGATAGCAATATTCAAGAACAATTCCCTCTGAATATCAAATCAAATATTGAATATTCCCAATTTCTAAAATAATGAAATGAATAATGCCGTGGAGTCTGTTAAGGAAAAAGGACTTGCTGGCCTTTTTGGATGCGTGTAGTGCCATTGACAACTAGATGTAAAGTCTACTAGGAAGCTTGTAAATGAGAAGCAAAGGAAAGCACAATCATATCTGGTGCACAATGACCATGACACAAATAAAAAAATGAACAGCATGTCCCAGACAAATGTAGTCTAGTAGAGTATAAAGCTCAGTGAAGGAGCTAAGGGCAATACTGCAGCCCTGCCTATCATTTTGAAGGAATCCAAGCATATGTAGAGATTGACAAAACAATACATTGCTTTGTCTAATTAGACAGAGCAAATGCAGTCTTCCTAAGGCAGGACATGCTTACTCAACTATAGCATGTAAATGACTTCCTCCATATCTTTGCTTAGAAACTGGATCATCTGCGCAACAATCACAGTTATCCTGCACTATAACCATTCAACGATTCTCCATTTATATCAGTCTTCCTCCTTGTAGACTGCAAGAAGTGTTGTTGTCCCTTACAGTATTCAAACAAAACAAATGCACCATTCCGCAACTTGAAATGGTGAATTCTTGAATCGAATACGAATTGAATAGCAAAGACTATTTGATTCATATATGAAATTTTGAATATCTGCACACTCCTATTATGAAATTGTAAGATTGGCTCGTAATCGCAATATATGTGGCAAATTTTCTGTTAAAAATGTGGGTTAGCCCCCGCATGCATCTCATTTCACAGCCAGTCAGTCATCACTTAATTTCCTTGCGTTGCTGCTATTCACTCTTTTATACATTGCAACATTTGCACTGATAATACTTGCTACTGGACATATCAATATTATGTGCAGCATGACGTATAATATCCTATATATTAACAAGGAATAGACGATACTAGAAATTATCAGTTATCATATATAATATGCAAGACAGTTAACTGATAATCTGATAAACTGATAAACTGAGCACCAAAATCGGTGCTAGAGGAAAGGAGGGCCGTAATCTGCAGCAGAGGATTGGGAGGTGTAATTCCAGGTAGCATAATTCACTGGCATTGAACGGAGTCAGCTAATGCAAGGCAAGGATATGACAGAAGCTTTCAATCCTGCAGTAGACATAAATTGCTTAATGAAGTTAATTATGGCCATGTATGCACTTTGAAAAACATGGAAGCTTCAATATAACAATTAAATGTACCTAGCAGCACAGAGTGGATTCAGATTGTACTTAGGCATAGAGGATGGCTTGTCTCTCCTGCCTGATGGTGTCCTGCTTATCTCCCCTTACAGCCACTAGTTTTAGACGGTGGTGGCAACTGATAAAACCAATGCATACAATAATGCAGAACATAATCTAGGTAATTTTTGAAACATGGAAGACTTTCGTCTACCAAAGCAGGTAACAATAGTGGTACTCATATTTTCGAGTCGGAGAAGAATCAGTGTGCATGTAAATTGTTTTCATATTGGGTCCTAGCTATACTTCAAACCACAGTGTGCCACATGGCTCTGTTCTGGCCCCCTTCCTGTTCATCATTCATCCTGCATGGAGGATACAAGACATCACAAGCATTGAGTTCTTGATCTATGCATATGACAAGACAATTTGATCAACGCATGGTAATCTTGATATGCAATGTAAATAGCTGCAAAATGCTCTTGACATACTCCCTGAATATGCAGAGACTATTGGTCCCCAACTATCTATAGGAAAGTCCTGCTGCATTCATGTTACTAACAATTAAGATAAGGGAAAGTAAGCTCAGTCGTCGAAACTGACTTTGAGCTAGGAATCAACCCGTTAGTAACGCTAAGAATTCATGAGCTACCTCTCCTTAGCCTTGGAATTCATCTTTCTGGTTCAGGCTCAAGCTAGCCTAAGCCAGTCTTGAAGTCATCGACCTTGACTTTGGACTTAGTATACAGAATTCAACCAAGTGCTGGTAGAGCTCACACTGAGGTGACACACCAACTTGCAAGTTTGTTAATTTGACCATGTATCGCCTATCAAGCACAGTTTCGTTGACCGAGTACTCAGCAGTGGGCTATACTAGAGTTCACCATCTGAGAAGTCAGGGCAATAATGGTACTGAATCATGTCTTATCTCAATCCAAATGCTTAAATTGCGTGCCCATCTTAGCACAATTATGGAACTTGTCATTCTGTGCAAACATGTAAGACAGCTACGATAACCGATTTCCCTATTAATTGCAGCTCTCTCTTCTCATTTCGGCAGAGATCCTCCCATTATAATGAGATTTTTTGACCTCCTGCTGTATGGCACTGTACTTATATTAGCACTAATACAAGAATAATGTTTAGTAGAAGTAATTATGCAGCTATTTCTTACGTGAGATATCGGGATCCCTAGAGTACATTGTGCAATTTTCCCAGACTATGATTTTCAGGGCAACATAGGATGGATCGCCGCCATCATCCCATTTACAGCATTAAAAATCATTTTTCTTTTATATGCACACACCTGTCCATTTGACTCAAAGAAAAGGCTTATTGCAAGACTGTGAGACACTAATTATGCATGCTATCAGATCCTGCCACACTAAATCATCTAGGAAAGTTGACGAAGATTCTAGACAGCATCGAAAAGAAAAAAATTGAGATCTGGAAACTACGGGCAGGCTAATGTGTACTTTTGTGCTCTCATTTATTACTATGAGGATACTCTATAGGTTCATATGTGATGGCTTTGTGGTGAGAAAAGAAAGAAGTTAGGCAAGGATGTCACCTGCTATGAGATCTGCTTTATGAGAAAGTATAGACTGCATTAGTACCTGTGTGGGTAAACCAGCATGTTCCCTGAACAAGTGAAGCTATTTTAGCCTACAAAAGCTGCCTTGAGGCTACTTCTTTTCCTTAAATTGTTGGCAAAAGGTATCTTGCTCTCTTAAAACAATTTTCACAGGAAAGTGCTGCATACTTATAAGATGCACATCATATCTAAGGCAACATGTAAAGCTTTATTTCGATAGCTAGTAAAGCCTTGGCCATCACTAATGTCCATGCTGTCTACTAATATGGCAGCACCATGCTTACACATTTAGACATATTTTGCCGTCAAGCATGCAAGAATGCAGACAACTTTGAAAATCTTGGTCACAAACCTGTCTCACGTACTGATGTTTAAATTGTGTCAGTTTCCATCGTCTCCATGCTGGGTGATCCCACGAGAGATCAACACGGGTCAAAAAAATTTATATTTTAGATTGGATAGAATATTTTATATTTTATGCACATATCACTCAGTAGCATGAAATTGAATATGACTTCTTTGCCAAATGAATATTTAGGAGGAACAAAAATATGGAAATTCCTCAGTATGGAGGTACCCATTTCACGCACAAAGCATTCTCGGAAATTCGCAACAATGTGAAATATAATATATTGCAGCTACAAAGAACATATTTTTGTCTGTAAAACATAGACGTAAAGAAGGGCCAGCTAGCCGTGCAAAACGGAAGTTTTTTAGCATAATTGCTTAGTTTGCTACAATTTTCAAAAGTTGCTATATCTACGATTTTTTATCAACTATACCAATCCGTAGAGCCTGTTGAAAGTTGGCAGACTGTGAGACCTTAACCTATTGAACAACTGTGCACAATATTGTTGTATCACAAATTATCAGTTTTACAATTCACTTCAAATGTGATGTTTTGACGAAAAAGAATGCGATATAAAAATCGAAATAAAGAAAGAACATTGTAAATTAAAAACAAGTTGCATTATTTTATTTGTAAGGACAATACTCCAGGTGGTAGAAATGAGAGCTTCGCCAGAACGCAGCAATGTGCTAAGAAAAAGGGACATCGGGGTAAAAATAACATGTACAAGGCTCTGACTTGCGTAAACTTGGCCATGATTGCTACAGAAAGGCAATTTTGGCCTTATGGTTAATACGTATACATAAAAGTGCGTTTACTACAATAATCAATCGCTTTGACGGGAATAAAGAAGCCTCAATATAACCTTTACATGACTCTTTTATTTAACTGCATATCTGAGCAGCTTATGGCGTAGATAATTTTTAACGAAGGTTTGTATTTCTTTGCGTGCTACAGAATTAACGGTTAACTACCTGTGAATGTGCACAGGTAACAGAATGTACGGCAGGTGAATGCCTCTAAAAATCGCACACTGGTCATTATATAAACGTCATTATATAACCTAAGATGCGGTGGTGGGAGTGGCAATGCTGCTGGTTAGGGCAGTGTTAGCTGGCACATAGTTCCAGCTGCCAGGTGCCTAAAATTGCCGAAGCTACCTTTCTGTAGCAATCATAGTCAACTTTAGGCAAGGCAGAGCCTTATGCATATGCTGATGTCCCTTTTTTGTCTGATTATGTCTGATGTTTAATAGTACAAGGGCCTGGAATGACTAAAGAATGCCATGAATGTCGCATGATCCATTTAACACTTAAAAATGGATTGCTATACATAATAAATATTGGTTGTATACAGGCTTAAAATTACTAGCTCTATAGGAGTGTAAAATATATCTACTGTTAAAATTACAAGCCTATAAGTGATGTTTGTCTTTGCTGAAATGCATGAGGAGATGAGAAGATAAAGCATTTGAACTGGTGTGGTCTTTTACCAAGCGCTCTGGGCCTTTTCATAGCTCTTACGCACAATGGCTTGGAAGCTGGCACTCCATGTGCACTGCAGCATTGCAGCTTAAGCCTTCAACTGGAGGAGATGCTATGATTTAGGACTTTGAAGACACTGTATATATTCAGCATACCTACATCACTGATGAAAGTACCTGACAGTTTTGTTATTGAAAAGTAGATTGTTGCCAAGGAAAAGGGCTGTACTGAAAGGTACACAGGTGCACATTATATCGCACTTCCTGTCACAGCCTATGCAAGGCTGACAGTATTTGTCAAATAAATAAAAGATAAAAATATAAATATAATGTAATACTAAATTGTGGTTATGCTGTTTTATGGATAGGCCTATTTTAGAGACATGTTTTATGGCCAGACTACCCGTTCTCTATAAAGACATGGACACCGACCCTCCAAACTTGTTGCATGTTGATGGCTCGCTGCTCATCAGAAGGTGAGAATGTGTACATGCCACCCATTTTTATTCTCCACATTCCAAATTCCAGCCACCTTGCTTGTCTTTTCATTGGGATCAGGCTGCACTAAGTGTAAAAAGGTAAAAACAAAAAAGGAAAATCTGGTTGCCAAACAAAACATGAGTCCAAGTGTCTATGCTGCTAACTAGACTTGGTATACATGATCCCGTTATTTTGTGACGAGGTGTAACACCAGAGTGCAGAAGCACCACCATCCATTCACTACATCTCGACTGTCTTATCATTTGGCCAGTTACTGTCACTCATGTGGATGTAACCCCATGCTCAATCACACATTTATGCTTTCCCATCATTGTAACAAATTAATGAGTGAAATAATTGAAACATTTCGTATCAACAAATTACAAGACAAATGTATTAGCCAGGCTTAAATTGGGACCCTCGTGACGAAGAAATGCAGTTATCTAGACGTTTGTGCTAGAGTGAAATGAATTATTGTTACGTTTTTATTTTGTCCCTCTCTTGATATTTACACATGCATACGCTACCATTCTCTGTCATTGTTTTGTTATCACGTAGCTTTGTGAATCTACTTTTGAGATTTATTTTTCTTGTTGTGTATACTGTTGCTTCAGGACATATATATATATATATATATATATATATATATAAGAGTTTTCCTTAAACAAATAAATTTCTTGTGTATACAGTGCAAAGTCTACTTTCTTCACCTCTCTTCTTTCGTCTGTGTTGCGTCATACCGCCAAGCAAGGCATCGCTATAAATCTGCACCCACTTGCTCACTTTTCACTTATTCTGCACTGTGTGTAATTCATTACTGACCTTTATATATTCCATGTATCTTGCAAATAGCTTCGGAACATTTTACGCAAGAAAAGCTTTAGGTTCGTGAATGAAATATGAGCTCCACTTTCAGGGCCTCTATAAGTGATGGATGCTTCTTCTTAATCTGTGAGCCAGAGATGGATCCTAGGGAGCCTCTACAGGGAGGCCCACGTCAACATATGCAAAAGAGAAGGGGGACCTCATAGCACACTTTGAGCGCTAAAATGCCAGCATTCTCAGGAGAAGCCTGGGCCCTCAGGACTCAAAATCTGCCGGTGCTGCAAGCTCATTTCATTCTAAGCCACGGCGAGCAGGCACCATATGCAATTAGGCCATGCACAAAAACTTGTGTAACTAGCTTAGTACCACGTTTTCGTGGTTTTTATATGTTTTCATTACTTTCACTGTGCTAAGGCAGTCAATGTGTAGTAATACAGCTTTATGAATTCTTGTGCCTATAATATTGCTATGGGATAGTATTTCCAATGAGGAAGTACCGAGCAGTAAGAAGACGACGACGACGATTGGAAGCTAGCGCAGGCTGTTGCCTCTTGGCCGACTGCGGCGTATTGCTTTGTAAATATACTTGTAAATAGCTTTTCATTGGTGTCTTCCTACGTAACATATCTGGTGGAGGTGGACGTTCCCTGTACCTCGTCACGGAGCTTCGCAGTGGACGGTACGTCGAGTCTTGCTTCATGGCTCCCGGCGACGACAACTCGACTCCGCCGGCTCCGACACCTGCTGCCACCTCGACGACCTACATCACTCTACCCGCTCCCCGTGATCCTGGCGTATTCTCGGCAAAAGATGGGGAAGACGTCGAGGACTGGATCAGCCTGTACGAACACGTCAGCCGCAATAACCGGTGTGACCCTACTATCATGCTCGCCAACGTAGTCTTTTACCTCGGTGGCACACCTCGAGTTTGGTATCGGACGCACGAAGATGAGCTCACCAGTTGGTATTCGCTTAAGCAAAAGCTCCGAGACTTGTTCGGCAGCCCCTACGGTCGCCAACTTGCCACGCAGAAGGCGCTTTCCAGTCGTGTGCAGACGTCAACGGAGCCCTACGTCACGTACATTCAGGATGTCTTGGCTCTGTGCCGCAAAGTTGACGCACACACGACTGAATCCGACAAGGTCTCCCAAGTCCTCAAAGGCATTGCCGATGACGCCTTCAACTTGCTCGTATTTAACAACGTGGCGACGGTGGATGCAGTTATAGAAGAGTGCCGCCGCCAGGAACTCGCGAAAAGCCGACGTATCGACCAACACTTTGCCCGTCTACCCAACACCCCAGCGACATCTTCCTGTGCCGACGCTCCTCGTCCTAACAACACTGGCGATGTTACCAGAATTTTCCGGCGTGAGATCGAGGCCGCCTATCCGGCCGCCTTCGACTCCAGCACCTCCAATGCACCTGCAGTCATTGTTTCCCTGATCCAGGCAGTGGTCCGCCGGGAGTTCGCCAACATGGGTATTCACACCATCTGCTCGGCCCATCGCCCTGATACCCACCCGGCTTCTTGCATTCCGCCCCATCCCGCACCTTCTTACCTACCACGTTTCCGCAACCCCTCTGAAAGGCGCACTGCAGACGACAAGCCAATTTGTTTTCACTGCCATGGAATTGGGCACATTTCTCGCACTGTCGCAGTTGCTGGAGTTCCCCGAACCAGTCTACATATAATGCCTACTCTCGCCCCACAGGTGGCCATTCTCGTCCCTATGCTGCCCACTCAGATAATGCCGCCACCGATTCTCCTGTGCCGAACCGCCCCTATTCTCGTTTGCCTTCGCCCCAACTAAGACAATCTCGCTCCCCCCGGCCCCGTCGCTCCTATTCGCCGACTCCCTTCGGACGCCGCTCCCAGCCGGAAAACTAGACGATTCAGCGCCTCGAGGTGACACTGCATTGCTTCCTACGCCGGCAAATCCTCTCCTGACGTTGCCCACTCATCTGAACCTTCTTGACGTGCAAGTCGACGGTGTTCCTGCATCTGCTCTCATAGACACTGGGGCAAATTTGTCGGTAATGAGCGCTGACCTTCGTAACCGGCTGAGGAAAATAATCACGCCCGCCACGACGCCGGTTGTGCGTGTCGCCGATGGCGGAACAGCCCCTGTAATTGGTATGTGTGCCGCCCGCGTCTCCTTCGCCGATCGCTCCACTACCGTGCTATTCACAGTCATCGCTCACTGTCCCCACGACATTATCCTCGGCTTAGACTTCCACTCCGCACATTCTGCTCTCATCGATTGGTCCGCCAGTACTCTCCGCCTCGAGCTGCCTGTTCTGGATCCCGCTGAACAACGCCCTACTCGCCTCAGTTCCGTCGACTTCGTTCGCTTGCCACCTTCGGCACTGACTTATGTAGACTTCGTGTTATCCCCACCAGTCCCCGACGGTCGCTACGTCGTGGCTCCTATGCAAGACATCCTCTTTACGCACGGGATCACAGTACCTCATACAGTTTTATCTATTGCGGCGAATTGCGTCTGCCTGCCAGTGGTCAATTTCGGCTTGACGACACAAGTGCTGCCACGCGGGATGTCTCTGGCCCAACTTTGCTCGTTGGAGGATCACTCTGTAGCATCGATTTCAGTAGACGACAATTCAGCCGATCCTCCTCTACCATCGCAGCCGGCAACTTGTACCACCGCCAACTTAAAGAAAATGATTGCACCCGACATGCCATCCGAGCACGCTCGTGCGCTCTACCGCGTTCTGATTTCCTACCAAGATATTTTTGACTTTAACGATCGTCCTTAGGCTCAAACAACAGCTGTTAAACATCGCATTAATACCGGCGATGCCCCTCCTATTCATCGCCGCCCGTATCGAGTATCACGGGCTGAGCGTCACGTTATTCACACCGAAGTTCGCAAAATGCTTGCCAAGAACATTATTGAACCATCATGTAGTCCATGGGCGTCACCTGTTGTGCTGGTAAAAAAGATGGATGGCTCATGGCGCTTTTGCGTGGATTATCAGCACCTCAACAGCGTTACCAAAAAGTACGTGTATCCCCTACCTCGGATTGATGACGCCCTTGACTGCCTCCACGGCGCTCGCTATTTCTCCTCTATTGACCTTCGCTCCGGCTATTGGCACATTGCCGTGGACGATCTCGACCGCGGGAAGAACGCTTTTGTAACACCCGACGGTCTTTATCAATTCAAGGTGCTGCCGTTCGGTCTATGCAACGCTCCTGCCACTTTTGAACGCATGATGGACTCCGTTCTTCGCGGTTTCAAGTGGTCCACGTGCATGTGCTACTTGGACGACGTTATAGTATTCTCCCCAACATTCGCTACGCACCTCGAGCGCCTCTCAGCAGTCCTGGACATTTTTCGGCGAGCCTGTCTGCAACTCAACGCATCGAAGTGCCAATTCGGCCGTCGCCAGATTACCGTCCTTGGACATCTCGTTGACGCGAACGGAGTCCAACCGGACCCAGGCAAGATCCATGCTGTTACGCACTTCCCTGTTCAAAAGTGTGTCAAGGATGTGCGCAGCTTCGTCGGCCTTTGCTCGTAGTTCCGCCGTTTCGTGAAAAATTTCGCGGCCATAGCACGACCACTAACCGAGCTTTTGAAAAAAGACGCCCCTTTCCATTGGGGCAATAACGAGGCCTCTGCATTCTCGCTTCTAATCGACCTTTTCACAACGCCTCCCGTTCTGGCCCATTTCGATCCTTCTGCGCCTACCGAAGTCCGTACTGATACCAGTGGTCACGGAATTCGCGCAGTACTGGCACAACGCCAGCGTGGCCACGACCGTGTTATCGCTTGCGCCAGCAGGCTCCTCTCGCCCGCGGAGCGCAACTATTCCATCACTGAGCGTGAATGTCTCGCCCTAGTTTGGGCGGTTGCGAAGTTCCGCCCATACTTATATGCAAACCTTTTCCGTTGTCACAGACCATCACGCGCTTTGCTGGTTATGCTCATTGAAAGACCCTACAGGAAGACTTGGTCGCTGGGCCTTACGCCTCCAAGAATATTCGTTCTCTGTCACCTACAAATCTGGCCGACTACACAAGGACGCTGACTGGCTGTCTCGCTACCCGGTAGACGAGCATGATGACGCCGACAGTAGTACCGCCGACGGCATTTTCTCTGTGTCTGCCTTGGCTAACATCGCCGATGAGCAGTACCGAGACCTATCGCTGCGAGTACTCATCGAGCGTCTGCGCTCTACACCTACCGACGCATCCGTTCGCCGATATGTCCTCCAGGGCGGCATTCTATACCGAAGGAACTTCCTCCCTGATGGCCCTGATCTTCTTCTTGTCGTGCCAAAACATCTACGACAGACTGTGCTGTTTGAGATGCATGACGCACCCACTGCAGGACATCTTGGGGTAACCCGCACGTATGACCGCGTCCGCCGCCGATTCTATTGGCCTGGTCCCGCTCGCTCCGTCCGACGCTATGTTGCTGCCTGTGATCCCTGCCAGCGTCGGAAAACACCTCAGGTGCTACCTTCAGGTCATCTCCAGCCGATCACCGTCCCTGTGGAACCGTTCTTTCGTGCTGGATTAGACCTTCTCGGTCCCTTTCCCACGTCATCCTCTGGGAACAAATGGGTAGTCGTCGCAACTGATTACGCCACCCGATACGCTATCACGCGGGCTCTTCCTACCAGTTGCGCCACTGACGTTGCGGACTTTCTCTTGCGTGACATTATCTTAGTGCATGGCGCCCCGCGACAGCTGCTTTCTGACCGTGGTCGTAACTTCCTCTCGAAAGTTATCGCCGACATTGTGCGTTCCTCCTCTATTCAACACAAGCTGACTACCTCATACCATCCTCAAACCAATGGCCTGACAGAGCGGTTAAACCGTACTCTTACCGACATGCTGTCCAAGTATGTTTCGAAGGACCACCAAGACTGGGACGTTGCCCTTCCTTACGTCACATTTACTTATAATTCTTCCCGGCACGGACACCGCCGGATTTTCTCCATTTTATCTACTCTACGGTCGCGAACCGACCTTGCCCCTTGACACGGTACTTCCTCCTGCTGCGATCTCAACAACCTAGTATGCGCGCGACGCCATCGCCCTCACCGACCATGCACGCCAGCTTGCCCGTGCTCGACTAACGGACTCGCAAACCACGCAGCTGCGTCAGTACAACGCCCGCCACCATGACGTACAGTTTTCGCCTGGTGCACTCGTGTTCCTGTGGTCGCCCTCTCGTCGCGTCGGACTTTCAGAAAAGCTCCTTTCGCGATACACAGGGCTCTACCGCGTGCTGCGCCAGGTAACGCCTGTGACGTACGAAATTGCTCCTTTGAGCTCAACCTCGTCATCTACTCTGGCATCTAGTGATGTCGTGCACGTCAGTAGGCTCAAGACCTACTACACTGCTTCAGAGTCCGGCCTTTAGTCGCTCCGGGACGGCGCTTTTGCCGCCGGGGGTAGTGCTACGGGATAATATTTCCAATGACGAAGAGCCGAGCAGTAAGAAGACGACGACGACGATTGGAAGCTAGCGCGGGCTGTTGCCTCTTGGCCGACTGCGGCGTATTGCCTTGTAAATATATTTGTAAATAGCTTTTCGTCGGTGTCTTCCTACGTAACAATATATTTTATGGGCAAAATAACTGTTAGTGCTTTGCTTGTAAGTGTGACTGCTTGCCGGTTAATAGCCTCACATGCATTGAAAGAAGCTTCCAGTTACTCTTGCTTGTGATTTTGAGGCGTCAGTGATGAACTCTGAGCATGTATACTTCTATTTAAGTTTTAAGTTTGCAGTTGCATATATGCACACCTAGCACATGCTTGGAAGTTTAAGGAATGAGGTGTCGCACTCTTTGCATTGTTACTGTGGCGGTGGCAAATGCTTAGCATGGGTCATTAAATTATTTCCAAGGATCGATCTGTCCAAGACCTGGCAACAATGATCTTAACATGCATTGTGAATGGCATTCTGCATGTTGGCCGTGTAAATAGATCAGAGTATTTGACACGCCATCTACTACAGTGTGGCAGCAGTGTTCAGAATCTATGTGAATGTTAGCATGAGGCTACTAAGTGGCGCACTTGACTGGGGATGCAGAGGTTCACGGAGTCGGGGGAGGTGGGGGGGTTGGGGCTGTGCCAGCCACATACATACATCTTGAAGAAGGGGGTATGTGTCCTTCGTGCCCCCCCCCCCCGGGTATATGCCACTGACGTTGCTACAGGAGGTGGGAACTTGAGGCACATTTCTTAGTCAACTTTAGGCGATCCCTAAGCCCAACTGATGGATTGTCTAAGGGTCACTCCAGGACATAGTCTCTGAAGAGATATTTCCTGTGCCCGGGTAAGGTCATAGGCAAGGAGCAGACTTATCGGCGAAGTAAGGCACATATATACGTATCCCACCAGAGGCAAGATTCCAGTGTGTGGTGAAGAGCATGGGGATTAGATGGAAGGAATACAATTAGGTGTCACAAATGAGGCTGTTGATTGAGCCAATTGGTCTGCCCAAATGGTTGAACCAATTCCATCTGTGCCCTTGTACTAAGTGCACCTCAATACTGAGGTGTGAGGAAGTGTAGAGTCTGTGAATTTATTGACAGATTTGTAGCATTCTTAACTGTAACTTGTTTGAGCTGCTTCACTACAGTAAGTGATTGAATGTTTTATCGTAAGTGATAGAGATGGACTTGCACTATTGTGATGATGGGTGCTGTACAGATGGACTAGATGGCATTGTGAGAGGCTTGCAATTGAAGTAGTAGTGAATTGGGCGTTTCTGCATTAAATGTGATGAAAAAAACAATAGCGGGGTGAGATGGGCTCACATAGTTTTGTTGTGCTCAGCAGGTCACAGATGCTTATTTCTGGTAAGCCTCACAAGATTCCATAGTGCCATGTTATGTAACAAGCTTTTTTATAACTGGAAATATGTAGATAGAAAGAATCTGATGGGCCCAGTGTATACCAATTGTCATCGATCGTCAACTTGCCCTCCCTAAAGCCGCATTGATACGGCTTATTTAGCTTTCTAGAGAGTGTAGGTGATGATGATTTATCATTTTCTCGAAGACTTTGCTTACACAGCTACAGTATCACAGACCTGTTGCTAGCTGCCAAAGATGGATCCTAATCTTGCTTCTTTGAGAAGAGGAATTACAATGGCTTTCCTTTTTATGCAGAACGAACATGCCTGAAATGACAGATCTTTTTTATAATTTAAAGAATTATTAGTGTTTCAGGATGCAAGTGTTTTAATATCTCGTGTATGTATAATTCGATCAAGTGCCAGGGGCAGACTTATTACAGAAATTTAAGGAGGCTTTAAGCTGAGAATGATAACAGCTATAATGTGGAGCATACTTGAAGTTTCCTTGTTTTCATTCAGCCATTTCACATAGAAGAATCTTAATAATGTACATCACCATAGAAAATAGGTTCGAAATGTGAAGCTCCCACCCTCCCCAGGTGCATTCTTTGCCTGACCTCGTAATTTGTTCCCTTAATTGATAATTAGCCAATGGCAATTGAAGCATGGGTTTGCTTCTGTTTAAGCCTTCCAAGCCCAACAAGCAAGGCCTACGACTGGGTCACCTTTCATTATACATTATCTTGAATACATTTTTAAGATCTTCGGGACCGGCCCAGTTTACTATTACTCTTTCAAGGATCCGCTCAATTTACTCGACGATACGCACGAGGACGCGGCTAATCCCCGGAACGCAGGAAAAGAAAGCTTCTGTTTATAATTGAGCCCAATGGTGGCGGTCGCATCGGTTTCTCCGCGATCCGAGTCAGTAATATTTGCGCAGCTATGATGACATTAAGACGCAAGGCGCTGCTGGAAATGGGGTGTCAAACTGGTTCACTGGTTGCTTCTATCTCGAAAACGAATCATGGTGACGGACCTTTGTGGTAGACTACTAGCAAAGAACTCGTATGGGCCCGACCCTTTCAGGAAACATTCGAGTGACAGTGCTAAGACTGCAGTTGCACTTATCCGTCACACTGTATATAAATCCATATTGCGGCGTTCGGAGACTGCTGTAAACACAGTGCGTGGCGACGTAAACGTGGGCATGTACGCTTGCAGCGCTTGTCGTCTGCTGCTCCAGAGAGGAAACGGGAAAGAAGCGTGCGTGCGCTTGCGGCCCCACCACATTCCTCTGGCTCTCGGGTGACGCATGAGACGCTCAAAAATGTTGCTTTCCATCTCTGCAGGCACCTGATAGATAGTATAATATTTTTCTGCCTTGTAATATTGAACGCTGACTATTATTATAGAGAAACGCATGACAGTATTGTTGAAATCATTTTGCGATGATATCCTTAATAAACATCTGTACATTAATTAACACATAAGCCATCTTTCTTTCATATCGTTGCAAGTTAAACGCATTGTTTAGTAAGATTTGATATCTTTCAATTGCATTTAGTTTAATTTATTAAAGTGACATCACTTCCGTGCGTCGCAGGAGTCGATTCCGTGTGGAGTCGTCTGGGGAGCACCACGTCGCACGAGACGCTGCCAATGCCATACTAAAACGCTGCTGCCACGCACGGAAGTGACGTCACAGTTATGATGACGTTGTTTAAGCAAGTATGGCGTGTTCCGGTTTATAGTTTCGCGAGCGCTGCTGGAGCTCCTTCAGCTTTTCAGCTTAGCTAAAACACAATTTTACGGTTTCTTACTGCATTGAGTGTTAGAATGTTGTTCTAGTTAGTTGCGCTGGAAGAACGGGATGGTGTTCGAGCTTGCGATCTCGAGCGACACATGGGCCCAACGCTGGAGCAGCTCGTTTCCTTATGCCTTGCAGTGCGTTTATAGTTGGTAGTGTGGTCTTGTGCAGCTCCTGTTACGTTTTTCAGTGCTGTTGCTCTTGTTTGTTGAATTTGCTGTTGTGAATGGGGCATATGCGGGCTCTCAGTTTGGAAGCACTTTTTTCTATTACGGTAAAAACATTTAAAATCATTCTAAGCGCTTGTTGCTGCAGTTGCCACTTAGTGTTGTGCATCGATCGCAAAAAAATATCTTTTCATCCTTCGTAGAATTGCTGTTGCAGATATTGCCTGAGTTAGTGAGCTGTTGCAATTTTTATATGACACTCGATGTTGCACTTACCACTGCTGTTTCTTGTCTTGCATGTTCATACTGTTTCCTTGTTTATCTCGGGTTTTAGCGGCTAGCGAATCGCGACTTGCTTGAGCAGCTGCTCGCCACAGTTCAAAAGGCACATGTTCAGCAACCCCAATGTAAACTATGAAGACATATTGCAGAACGTGGCCCAGCCGCTCATAGTTCTACTTTGGCTCAATTTTGTTGTAAAGCTTGACTGTCTTGAAGACCAAGAAATGTTCTTAAATTTCTTCCTGCTAGTTTGCTAAGCTGCTATTTAGAATTGCTTCTTTTGATAGCGCTATGCGAGGTACCAGGTTTGCGCGAATGTTCTTCGCAACTTGTTCTCAAACACGATGTAGGTTCATTGCAGGAACCTGCATTGGGTTATAGATGTGAGATGCACGCTAATATGACCGGTGTGGGTTTGCAGGTCCGTGCAAGCCACTTTCAAGCAAATGCCAAGTTTCCATTGTATGAATCTTCCTTGACTTAGCAGGGCTTGTTTGGTTAATCCCTTCATCTGTGCAATAGAATGCTCATAGGTCTTGAGCTCTATCCTGACCTTCTTGTCCAACAAAAAAAATCTTTTATGCATTGCATTAGAGAATATATCTGGGTGATAATGTGACAATTTTTGCCTCTATAACCTTTCTTTTCTCCTATCTTATCAGTGAAGGCATTGTTCGAACAGACTGCCGTGCAGTGACAGAAATTCTCGTCACAATAACAAAATCTCTCAAGGAGATTTTTGAGTCGGACTAGGACTTCGTCTTGGGCAAGTTGGTGAAATATCCTGCACATTGTTTTTGTGCGCAAAAGGATATTTACAGAGGAAGGACACATGAAAGTGCGAAGTACCAACTGATTTAATGATTCAAAGGATGGAACATAGGGTACAAATTTTGCGCAAATGCAAGAGGGGAATGGTAATGACAGTGCTAGTTTGTCTAGTAATACTACAAATAGGCATTAAACTAGTGCACCTCTGGGGAATTAAGCTAATTGAAGTGCTACTAACATGTGCACAATCTTTCTGATAAAATATACCTTCGTGAGCTCAAGCGCTGTTTTCAGTTTTTTCAATTTCAGTTTATTACTCCTTAAATACAATGCATTGGAAAGATAAAATATACAGACGAGGGTCCCAAAGTCAAAGACTGCAACGGAACCCTCGACCCTTTTGTTGCTACTCCTGCCCAGAATCATAATGTGCGAAAGCAAGGCTCACATGAGCAGGCCTTGCAGTGTGCGCTGCACCATCCGGATTATTTAAATTGTTTGAATGCTCTTTGAAATAGTCATTCACGCATTGGAGTAGTAAAGGCAAGGCGCAGAAGACCAGGACTCAAGAAGAAGAGCGCAAACGACAGGACTGGCGTCAGGCGCCGGTCCTGTCGTTTGTGTTCTTCTAATTGAGTCCTGGTCTTCTGCGCCTTGCCTTTACTACTTCAAGCATGAACCAACTAGCCCAAGCAAGAGTTTTACTTCAGGCATTGGGACGTTTGGTCCACATAGAACTTTCCACAGCTGAGAGGTATTTTATAGACCAACGCACAGCACAATGCACGAAATGGTTGGCGTGATTTTTCATACAACCTTGTCTCGTGGTACGAGAACACAATTGAGCTAATTTGACAGATGTGTAAAGGAACAATTGGGACATTGTATCTAGCAGGCATGTTCTTGAAGCTGTGGGTAAATTTAAGCACACATTTGTACGTTGCACATATTTGTACCTGAGGCGTACAATTTGTACACCTCAGGACTAGTGGCGTCTGTTCAACTTAATCTGATTAGAAAGTCCTTGTCGAGCTGCTCTTCATCTTTCAGGGAATGGAATCGGCCATGGCACGCATGACCTATAGAATAAACTTGCTTTTAAAAGCCTCTCGATCTAATCTGCCTCATTTTGCCATCAGTGATAAATAATTCACTGCTGTTACTGTAGCACCCACTTAAGTATAGTCCAAGGTGATACCTTTTTGGTCCCAAACCATGGATTCCGTCACTTTACCTGCAGAAATTAAATTCCTTAGGTTTAGGGGAACAAATGTATTTATTTTTCTTTGTTTAGACATTGTACAAAAATAAGCGTGTGCCAATTCATAAAGAGTAACCTACAAAAAACAGATGCCTCTCTTCACAATAGCGTACAAGCTTCTGGCACTGCCCAGGTTGGAGCAAAAACTATCAGTGCTTCGCATGGCAAGTTGAGTCAACACTGGCACGGTGTTGACTTCACCCTGTTGTGCCAGTGTTGTGCTAATATCGAAATTGCATGCATGATCTTGCTTAGAGCAACAAAAATGACATGAATTTTGCTTTGTTACTAGAAGCCAATAGCAAAATTATTCGCTTTCATGTACGACAAATGTTGTACACTGCTGCGTACATTTTCGGCGTGAAAGAAGGGGTCTTTTTTGCTGGAGTGCCAACATTGATAGCAATAGAAACACAAAAATTGTTTTGTTTTTTTTTTACTCTGCCACACCGTATATGAATTTATGCTTTGAGATAGCAATTCAAAAGAGCCTGCGAGCACGACTCGGCTCAATATTCGAGTAGCTCGCTCTTTCGTGGCACTGCTTCGACGCTCTAGTGAGCCCTCAATTTTTGCTTACTTTAGCGTGCTCAAAGTGATCAGCCGCTTCTCAAGCTAATGCATGGAGGTAATGATGAAGTGGGACCATTATATACACGCCACTAAAATATCTATGCATATCGCTGACCCTGCTACTGCGGCCGCACATTGAAAAAAGCGAAATGGAAAATTGATTTAGGGGCGCGTTAAGATAGATCTAAGTCCGGATTTTTGTAATAGGGCAGCCTCACGGTCGACTTTCGCCGCATTATTAGTATGCATTGCAATGCTGTCACAAGTCGGTGACAAGCCTCACGCTATTTTAAGTGTAAAACTTGTCTCTAGTTGCAAATCAGATTAAAGGGTCCGGTTAAGAAGGCACTGCTGCTCCATGTAAATAGCACCTCCCAGGCGCATACCTTCACTTAACGCTGAAGTAACGGGAGCCTGGTCTGGCCACCAGCATGAAACAAAAGAGGTGATGAAGCCTATGAAGCATTGAGGAGGGGGGGCTACTCAAGTGAGGCACTAGATCGCCCGGAGCAACGATCCAAGGAAAACATGTATTTTATGTTAATCTTGATTTATTAAACAATTTTCTCGCCCTAATGTAGCAAAGAGGGCATCTTAACCAAGCCTCTACACGGACAGGCAGCAGAATGACACAAATGTCCGGAAATGCCATTAGAAATGTTAACATACGAGCACGGAAAGCGCAGTTGCCGGTGATGTGAGGACTGACGACTTAACAAGTACCACAATGCGGAATGGAAAGCGTATGCGTCAGCTCCCGCCTTTTAAAAAGATTCATGCTTTTACTGAACACGCCAATACCATGCTGTGCGCCGACCAGCTTCAAAGCCGCAAACTGCAGTCTTGCAGGGTTGCGCTTCTGCTGTGACAGGTGTTGCGGCGCTCGCCGGCAAGCTGCACTGTCAGGAGCGTATACTAGATTGAGAAGAACCTTATTTCCACATTTCTTGTCAGCAATTCGGTCACATTTAGCTAAAGCTTTCATGTTTCGTGCACTAGTGAGTATTTACTCTAAGCACCTTCATGACAAATCGACTGTCTTTGCTATGCGTTTAGCTGAAAACCCTCTATGTTTTTAAAACTGATTCTGAACAGTATCCACAATTGCCGAGTAGGTCACTTCCTTAGGCCTCCTCGGACATTCTTATCTTCCAAGCTCAAGTATCTCGTATGGAGCTGAGCCACCATTCTTTGACCAGATGGTGAAAATAGACAATGAAATCGGAGAAAGCATAGGGTAAATTACTTGTGCATTTTTGGAATTTATAGAGAGTATAGAAAGAGAGATTAAAGTGGACGAATAGATAGCTTGCTGTAGGTAGGAGCTGAATCCACACCACCTTCATTAGGCATGGGGTGCCTTACCAATTCACCTACTGTGGAACTCACCCTCCAATCTCCTTGGCATAAGCCACTACCACTCACAGCCTGAGAAGCAGACCTCTTAACTGCAGGCATCATAAAATACATCAGCAGGCAACTGTTCGAGGGCTCTGACTTCGGATGCCCCTTGATGCCCTAAGATAGGGTACGAGGGTTTATTAGCCATTTGCCCAATCGGGGCAAGTGGCCTGTTGATGCAATTTCATCAAATGAACAGGCATTTAAAATCCAGCTTCACTCAATTTGTTGTACATGCTCTTACCAAATCTGTTCTTTGAAAGGTGAAGCGTTGCTCACTAGAGCACACCATCGGACATAAAAAGAAAAGACATCACTACACATGACTTTGTGCCATATGTGTTCAGAATTAGCCACAAATTGAAAAACTTGGCTTGTAGATATGGTGCCCCAGTGGTTTCTCCCGTACCCAAGCGATTAGCCCAATTGTGTTTTTGTACCACGAGTACTGAGAGACAAGGATGTATGAAGAACCATACCAAGCACTTTTTGTATAGTGCTGTGAGGGTTATCAGCACGATACCTCTCAGCTGTGGCAAATCCTATGCAGGTCAAAGGGACTAGTGTCTAAAGGGACCCTAAGGCAAATAAGTCAAGCTAAAGTAATACATTAGTGCTCGAGAACGTCTGCATCGCTATTATTGCGAACAGAGCTTCAGTAATTAATAAACTGAAGTAAATGCAGGACACAATTAGAGGCTCTCCCGGGACGTTCAAGTACTAGCTCGATGACGAAGGTACTCCTCATTAAAGTTCTGTCGCTAGGACTCATCCAGTAATAAAAAGATTGCTGCATTGCATTATAAGATGAAAGAAAATGCTACTCGGCTAGTTCTATTTGATTTTTAGAAAAAAGAACCCATTGAGGTTACCCTTGAAAGTATCGCCCACGCTTTCACGTTTCAGTACATTCATTATCACGTTGTGCTGAGCTGGCTTTTCTGGCACGCGAAACACAAACTGCAAGGTATAGAGAACTCTATGTTCATGTGATGTTGCGCGATTCCCTAACAGTTCATGCTACTTGATCAAGAGCAGCTGCAGCAGCGAGTCCAACGTTCCGTCTTGGCTCGGTTGCTCCATGGCGGCTCGTATGCATTTTGCTCAGAAAACTGCAGCACCGTATGTAAGGCACCGTTTTACACGTCGATGGAAGTAAAGGTCAGTGATGGCGCAACGTCGCCACTCCGTCCGCAGGAGCAGGCGATTTGAATTGCTCTCTAGGTATGCGAACCCTTCAGACGCAGTTTTCTCCAAAAACAAGTCTCTTCTTGGCACGAAACAAACACTGTGAGGTTTATGGAATGCTACTTTAATAGGCCACATCTACTTCGTATTTGCCTTTAGTGTCCCATTAAATGACCATAATAGGATGCACTCTAACAATTCAAATAAATTTCATGGTGTGCATCTTGGCATGCTTTGCAAGGCCTGCTAATGTGAACTGTGCTTATTGCGTGTTATGATTTTGGGCAGTGCGTGAGTTCATGTTTTTAGAACGATCCTGCATGTGTTAGTAAATATTGTCACGTGGTAGTGACGTTAAACAATACAGCAGCAATAGTGTGAAAGACAAAACAAGCTTTTATTGGGCGAACCTGTGCCCACAAAGACAGACTACACTTAAAGCACAACGATAGCGGCGAACACAGTCGGCGATCGTCGAAAATCTGATCAGCGGGTCCAGCGCGTCGGCTTTTATACAGCAGTCATAGAATGTTTCAGACTAATCGTTGGGACCCGCGTGTCTTCCACAAAGTTCTACCCCATTCGCGTCACAAGATGAAATCAGATAACACAAGGTTCGGCGAAAACAGACAGCGCATAGAAGCATCGATAACTTTCCAGAAACTTCAAGTACAAGCAGGCGCGTCCCGCGCTGTGCGATTTGTTTGGCGGTGAAACGTGGTCGCCCGATAAAAATAAGTACACGTGTCAATACCCCCCTCTTAAAAAGCATCGACCCGATGCTGCGTCGACCCGAACGAAAGTAATAAAGAAAAGCACTCGTAGCAAAGGAAACAACAAAATAAGGAAGTTCGTCAGCGTCCGTAAAAGGTTTTAAGGCGCACCACGTGGACCACTTCAGGTCGTGCGCGGCGCCGCTGTGAATGCGAAATGCCCTGTGGCACGACCTCATAATCCAGTGCGCCAATACGTCGCATGACCTTGTCGGCTCCGAAATAGCGTCGCAATAGTTTCTCACTCAGTCCTCATCGGCGTATCGGGGTCCATACCCAAACAGGGTCGCCGGTCTGGTACTCGACGAAGCGTCGTCGGAGGTTGTAGTGTCGGCTGTCGGTACGCTGCTTCGTCTTGATCCGTAGGCGGGCGAGCTGTCGGGCTTCTTCGGCGCGCTGGAGATAGGTAGCGACGTGAAGATTCTCCTCCTCAATGACATGCGGCGGCATGGCGTCGAGCGTCGTCGTCGGCTTCTTGCCGTAAACCAGCTTAAACGGCGTGATCTGTGTTGTTTCTTGCACTGCCGTGCTGTAAGCGAATGTTAAGTACGGCAGGACGGCATCCCAGGTCTTGTGTTCGACGTCGACGTACATTGCTAGCATGTCGGCAAGGATCTTGTTCAGGCGCTCCGTGAGACCATTCGTCTGCGGGTGGTAGGCCGTTCTCCTCCTGTGGCTTGCCTGGCTGTATTGCAGAATGGCTTGGGTGAGCTCTGCTGTAAACGCCGTTCCTCTGTCGGTGATGAGGACTTCTGGGGCACCATGTCGCAGCAGGATGTTCTCGACGAAAAATTTCGCCACTTCGGCTGCGCTGCCTTTTTGTAGAGCTTTAGTTTCAGCGAAGCGGGTGAGATAGTCCGTCACTACGGCGATCCACTTATTCCCGGACGTTGACGTCGGAAACGCCCCCAACAAGTCCATCCTGATCTGCTGGAATGGTCGACGAGGAGGTTCGATCGGCTGTAGTAATCCTGCTGGCCTTGTCGGTGGTGTCTTGCGTCGCTGAGAGTCTCGGCATGTCTTGACGTAACGGGCGACGTCGGCGGTCAGACGCTTCCAGTAATTCCTTTCCTGCATCCTCGACAGCGTCCGGGAGAATCCGAGGTGCCCAGCGGTTGGATCATCGTGTAGGGCGTGCAGTACTTCTGGACGGAGAGCTGACGGTACAACAAGAAGGTAGCTGGCACGGATTGGTGTGAAGTTCTTCTTCACGAGCAGGTTGTTTTGTAGCGTGAATGAAGACAACCCTCGCTTAAATGCCCTAGGGACAACGTCGGTGTTCGCTTCCAAGTACTCGACGAGGCCTTTTAGCTCCGGGTCTGCTCGCTGCTGTTTAGTGAAGTTTCCGCGCTATTTGTTCCAAGGAAGGCGTCGTCGTCCTCGTCGTCTAGCGGCGGGGGGGGGGGGGGGGGAACGATGGGGGCGCGTGATAAGCAGTCGGCGTCAGAGTGTTTTCTTCCGGACTTGTATATTACGGTGATGTCATATTCTTACAGTCTGAGGCTCCACCGCGCCAGCCGTCCTGAAGGGTCCTTTAAGTTAGCTAGCCAACACAACGCGTGATGGTCGCTGACGACTTTGAATGGCCTGCCATATAGGTAAGGGTAGAATTTTGCTGTAACCCAAATGATTGCGAGGCATTCCTTTTCATTCGTAGAATAATTACCATCCGCTTTTGACAGCGACCGGCTAGCATAAGATATCACCCGTTCAAGTCCGTCTTTCCTCTGGACTAGGACGGCACCGAGGCCAAGGCTACTTGCGTCAGTGTGGATTTCAGTATCGGCGTCCTCGTCGAAGTCTGCAAGTACCGGCGGCGACTGCATCCGTCGTTTGAGTTCTTGAAATGCGTCGGCCTGCGGCGTTTCCCACTTGAACTCGACATCACATTTCTTTAGATGTGTTAGCAGCTCCGCGATGCATGAAAAGTCCTTGACAAAGCGCCTATAGTAGGCATACATGCCAAGGAATCTGCGCACTGCCTTCTTGTCGATTAGCTGCGGGAACTTTGCGATGGCAGCTGTCTTCTGCGGGTCGGGGCGTACTCCAGATTTGCTGATGACGTGGTCTAGGAATAGAAGCTCATCGTAAGCGAAGCGACACTTTTCTGGCTTCAGAGTGAGCCCTGATGACTTGAAGGCCTCCAATACTGTCGCAAGCCGCCTAAGGTGATCGTCGAAATTTCCGGCGGAGACAAAGATGGCATCCCAGTAAACAAGGCGCGTCTGCCCCTTCAATCCTGCTAACACGGTTTTCATGACGTGCTGAAACATTGCAGGCGCTGAGCACAGTTCAAATGGCATAACCTTGAGCTCATAGAGGCCGTCTGGCGTGATGAAGGCGGTTTTTTGGCGATCCCTTTCGTCGACTTCTATTTGCCAGTAGCCAGACTTGAGGTCCATCGATGAGAAGTATTTAACATTGCAGAGCCGATCCAATGCGTCGTCTATCAGTGGGAGGGGGTATACGTCTTCCTTCGCGATTTTGTTCAGTCGACGATAATCGACGCAGAAACGTAGGGTTCCATCCTTTTTCTTCACTGAAACAACTGGAGACGCCCACGGGCTTTTCGATGGCTGGATGATGCCGTCGCGCAGCATTTCGTCGACTTTTCTTACAGCTTCGCGTTCTCGCGTCGAAACTCGGTAAGGGCTCTGGCGCAGTGGTCGAGCGCACTCTTCGGTTATTATGCGATGCTTTGCAACTGGTGCTTGTCGAATCCTCGACGACGTCGAAAAGCAGTCTTTGTATCGTCGAAGCAGACTTCTGAGCTGTTGCTGCTTAATTACGGGGAGACTTGGATTTATGTCGAAGTCTGGCTCGGGAACTACGGTCTTCGGGGTAGATGCGACAGAATCCGAGAGGACAAACGCATTACTGGTTTCCAGAATTTCCTCGATGTACGGGATCGTCGTGCCCTTGTTGATGTGCTTGAACTCCTGGCTGAAGTTTGCCAGCAACACTTCAGTTTTTCCTCCATGCAGTCGAGCGATCCTTCTTGCGAAGCAAATTTCACAGTCGAGCAGTAGACGTTGGTCGCCTTCGATGACGCCTTCTTCGTCAGCGGGTGTTTCGGTGCCGACCGAAATAACAATGCTCGAGCGAGGCGGGATGCTCACTTGATCTTCGAGCACACTCAAGTCGTGTTCACTACGAGGGCTCTCCGGCGGTATCCCTTGATCTTCCGACAGCCTAATTGACTTCGACTTCAGGTCGATGATTGCGCCGTGTTGGTTCAGAAAGTCCATGCCGAGAATGACGTCTCGTGAACACTGTTGCAGGATAACGAAGGTGGCAGGGTAAGTCCGGTCATAAATGGTAATTCTTGCCGTGCAGGTTCCACTCGGCGTGATGAGGTGTCCTGCAGTGGTCCAAATTAACGGGCCTTCCCATGCAGTCTTAACTTTCTTCGATTGGGCTGCGATGGGTCCACTCATGACGGAGTAATCGGCTCCTGTGTCTACTAAGGCGGTGACTGCGTGGCCATTGAGAAGCACGTCAAGGTCGGTGGTTCTTTGTCTTGCATTACAGTTAGGCCTTGGTGTCGGATCACGGCTGTGTCGCGCTGACCTGTGGCTGGTGTGCGACGTCGTCAGGTCGTCTTTCGTCGTCGTATTTTATGCTTCGACACTTCGTCGGGACGACGGCGTGTCGTTATGTCGTCGAGGTAGTTTCTTCGGCGTCTTCGTCGGCGGCGGAGGATCTTCGTCAGTTCGACGAACAGCAACCGCACCTCCATCGGTTGCTGCTTTTAGTTTTCCGGATATGGGCTCGCTGACCAGCCCCGGGCTGGGCCATTGTATGGACGGCGCCGCGGCGACAGGTAGCGGCCTGGCGACGGCGAACGGGATGGTCGTCGAGGGCTCCACTGAGTAGCGGCGAGGTAGTCGGCGATGTCACGAGGGCGTTCACCTTCCCTCGGGCGCTGTGTGTTGACGGCGAAGCCTCGCAATCCCAGGTCGCGGTATCGGCATCGGCGGTACACATGGCCGGCTTCGCCGCAGTGGTAGCAGAGCGGGCGGTGGTCGGGGGCGCGCCAAATGTCCGTCTTCCTCGCGTAGGTGCGCTGGGCGACGGGTGGCCTTGCTGGCGGCGGCGGCGGCGGTGGTGGTCGATTCAATTGCCGCGTTACAGGGCCTTGGCGCGGTCGCGGAGGGGGACCTTGACGGTGTGCGATGGCGGCGTAGCTCATCGCTTCTGGCTGGGGATGCGGTAATTGAGGTTGCACCTGAGGGACTCCCAGCGATCGCTGAACCTCATCTTTCACGATGTCAGCGATCGAAGCTACTTGAGGCTGCGACGAAGGCAAGACCTTGCGCAGGTCTTCGCGCACAATGACCTTGATGGTCTCTTGGAGATCAACGGAGCGCAACGCTTGGATGGCACACTGAGGCGTAAGTACTTGGCGATTATATTGCGTAGTGCGCATTTCCAAAGTTTTCTCAATCGTCGTAGCCTCTGTCAGGAACTCAGCTACGGTCTTCGGTGGGTTTCGGATTAGTCCGGCGAAAAGTTCTTGCTTTACGTCTCGCATCAAGAACCTACCTTTTTCTCTTCGGACATTTCCGGGTCGGCGTGCCGGAAAAGACGAGCCATCTCTTCTGTGAAGATGGCGATGGTCTCATTGGGTAGTTGGCCTTGGGTTTCCAGCAGAAATTCAGCCCTTTTTTTTTCGGACAACGCTCGTGTACGTCTTCAGGAAGTTACTGCGAAACAGGTCCCATGCTGCAAGGGTGCACTCCCGGCTCTCGAACCAAGTCCTCGCGGCATCTTCCAAGGAGAAGTACACATGTCGTAGCTTATCCTCAGATGTCCAGTTATTAAAGGTCGAGATCCTTTCGAAGGTTTCGAGCCAGGTTTCCGGATCCTGCGACGTAGCTCCACGGAAGGTAGGGGGCTCTCTGGGTTGTTGAAGTACGACGGGTGACACTGGGGCTGCCATTGTGGTTGTCTTGGCCACAATATTTCTGGTTTTCTCAGGTAGAAGTCCGTGCTCTGGGGGCAGCTGTTGTAGACGACGGCTTGCTCGCTGGTCCGGGACTACGTTGGTGCTCTCTTTGCGGTCCAGGCTTGGATCACGGCTTGTTGGGGGCGTCCGGTACATGGACGAAAGGCACCTCCACCAGATGTCACGTGGTAGTGACGTTAAAGAATACAGTAGCAATAGTGAACGACAAAGCTAGCTTTTATTGGGCGAACCTGTGCCCACAAAGACAGGCTACACTTAAAGCACAACGATAGCGGCGAACACAGTCGGCGATCGTCGAAAATCTGATCAGCAGGTCCAGCGCGTCGGCTTTTATGCAGCAGTCATCGAACGTTCCAGACTAATCGTTGGGACCCGCGTGCCTTCCACAAAGTTCTACACCATTCGCATCACGCGATGAAATCAGATAACACAAGGTTCGGCGACAACAGGTAGCGTATAGAAGCATCGATAACTTTCCAGAAACTGCGGATACATGCAGACACGTCCCGCGCTGAGCGATAAGATTTGTTAGGCGGCGAAACGTGGTCGCCCGATAAATATAAGTACACTTGTCACTATAATTCATTTTAATTGCATGTGACCTTAGAAGCAGGCTAGTAGCCAATACACTCTTGTATGCTACCCCAAGGCATCGAGGCGGTCAAAGTCAGGACCGTCGGCCATGTGCCTGCCCCTAAGCCCAATAATTGGCAAATCAGTTCTGTGGAATCCCGCAATATCAAGGAGGGTTCACAAAAAAAATTCGCATCAACCTGACTTTAGCACAATGTCCTGTGTTCCATTCCCGGACCAGGATAATTTTTTTTCAGCTATGAAGTTGTTTTTCAAAGAAACCCATATGGGATTTAAAAGAACTACTTTCAGCTGAGAAACCTATGATGCCATCGCTGTTTAAACATACATCACATGACATAGCCATAGGTACGTACGATTGTATAACACATAATCACTGATAACTTCACAATCTATGCTTCTCTTTCATATGCTCGTCCAGTACACATGTAGAACGCAACCGTCTGCATGTCGTAAGCTGACTTCAAGTGGCCGGAGTAGAAATCATGCCGTCAGTGTCACATAATCATGGTCACTGACGTCTTTTAGATGCCGTTACACGCATAGTTGTTCATTTTACTTAAACATGTCGGTCCGCCTAGCAACATTTCACGTTAATCATAACAATGCTGGGTTACCAGCAAACTGTTACCATAACAGTGGTTCCCATATTGCATGGGAGTTGCTCCATTTTGATTTCCGACTTGTGCAAATGTTTAACCCTTCTGCTGGAATTCAAATTAACAAGTCATCATGGTTAATTACATGAATGCAATAATGACTTGCAGGCTAAGGCAATGTTTTCTGACTTGCGACGAAAGCACTGTGGGCAGAGATGTATGTACAAAGAAGTTGTGGGAAGGCTGGGTTCGGTCGTCCTGGTCACCAATTTATGGGAGGCAGCATGAAGAGGTAGCCGCCGTAGCCACTGTTAGTTTGAGCCAGCCAGCCATGGTGCCACAGGATCTTGGGGCCGGCTGACACCGCGTCTGCTTTTGTCAAGCGCGCTAGCGTGTTCTATGCTCGCGCTCCCTGCATGTGAGCTCATCTTTTTCACCTGCTTTAGAGGTGACAGTCGCACCGCTACGAGGTATTAAACATGTTTACTGTTTGAGCATCCCTGAATTGCACGAGCTATGAAATACACCGATCACGCAATTGCAGAGCCCTACCGCTAAGTATATCTGGCAGGTGTCATTTGTCCTGTAAGTGTTCATGTTTTCCCTGTCCATTGTACAGCTGTATCCTGCTACGTATACTTGGTTAGATGCCGACGCCAAACTTGGAGGAAGAAGCGAAGAAGCTATAGCCACATTATATGACTTTAATGTGATAGAATTTTACGATTATCAGCATTCAAAATTAGCTCTCATTACAAACCACATTTAAACTTTTGTGAGAAACCCTCACTAGAAGACAAAGCTTATACTTTCTGATGAGCCTGCCCTGCGCATTTTCATTCCTTAAAAATTTGTCTACTTTTATCTTCAGCATTAAGTGAACAGGATTTTTCAACTCATGGTCAAAATACGTTTACACAAGAACTAAAATTCGTGCTATCTTGTGCTGTCTAGGCCAAATTTCAGCTTTTATGTGTTGTATGTCATCTTGTCATCTTATGTGTTGTATGTCATCAATTGTATGTTCTACTTGGCGCTTAACATATCCGATAGACAAATTGCACACAAACAAACCATTTGTATTACAAACTTTTAACTTTATATGCAAAAAGTACTACCATTGCAGACAGAAAACGCTGAAATATAGTAAGAAATTCTGAGAATTGTTTTCTGCGCGAGTAATATGGTTGGCTTTGGGCAAGGGTCTAAATATGTTGCATAATTGGGTTTCCTAGTCAGTTTTTCCGTAATACAGCCGTTGTTACAGGACATGTGTGTTCCTTAATTACACATCCGCGCACCTACTGTCTCCTGTCATAGTACAAATACCAACAAATGTAATGACTGTACTGACAGCCATTCAAAGCTGTTTCTGTGGAGATTTAAGGCCCATGTTCTGGGGTGAAAAGTGTGGCGCTAGCTGTAAGAAAGTACCATTTTGTTTATCAAGCCAAAGTTTATAGCGATCATGTTTTTAAGTGTTTATTATTTCTATAATATTAGCTACATCCTTGCAAGGTGATTGAAATAAGAGCTCACCTTGCCACAGCCATGTCCAAAGTAGCTCTGATGGCCTGCTCGTACAATTAATAGGTGTATTGGTGCTTTACTGACAGGAGACGGCGAGTGAACGCACATATAATTACGGAACACATTATATGTCCCGTGACAGTGGCCCCTTTCCACTTTTATAATATCCTTCGCTGCCGTACATTGCGTCTGCTTCACTGCATAACAAGAATGCATTGTGGCAAAGCTGAATTTAGGAAATTGAATTATGCAACATTTCTGGGAACCTTACATGGCTTCATCATGTAGAGGTGCTATGAAATGTCACGCTGCTCTATATTTGCAGCAAACATAATCTGCGTCATACAAAAACAAATGCTTGTGATACTTATTCGCAAAATAATTATGTAACGTTAGCCAAAATATTACCTGCCGTTTTACTTGTGGCACTGCTGCCAGTAAGTCTGAATAACCGGGTGGATCTGAGTAGTGTGGCTATGAAAATTGCACATTGATAATATTTGCATTCCGTTAAGATCAGTTTTTGCCTTTACTAGGATGCAAATGAAAAAATGTTATTGTGACGTAGCAGTTAGCATGACCTTTAATACTCCCCGAAGACATGGTGAACCGATCACACTGAAGGCACAGATCAATCTTAAAATGGGCCCCCACAAGAGATGAAGATGAAGAAGATGATGTGATGATGATCATGTGCAGATGATGAAGAAGTGCCTAAGAAATGCCCACATTATAATTATTTGTGTTATAATTATTTGTTAGAAGAATTATAAGCAACCTCTAGAAACCTGAAAATTTGTGATGAAATTGTAAAAGTTGGCAGGTATGTATTATGACACTGAAACAGAAAACATTCATTTTTTCATTAAAGAAAGCCATGTATGCATTCACTTTTTCTTCTTCCCTCTTGTCCTGGGCCTTCATGGTCTACACTGTGCAACAGGTAAAATGATGAGAAATATAATTAAAGACAAAGAAAATCCTAGCCTGCTAACATATGCCAACTCAGTACAGTATTGACACGTCCTGATTTATTAAGCGTGCTCACCTGTCAATTCAGGCACAGAAGCAGGCAACTATAACTTCCGTTCTTGAGATGAAACATACACAACCAAGCTTACATAGGAAACTACTTTCAGGAGGCCGATTATTGACACGCATTGCAGATAGTACTATGGATCAAGCATAGAGCTGACCACAATGCCCTCGAACTCTTCCCAAGATACATCTATTGTCTAGCATCCTAGGCCAACCTTCTGGCTATGCTTTGAAGCTGCTGTCAGGTTTCGAACCAAGCCCAATCGCTTTCTGGCTTTGTTCTCCTCCGCGTCTTGCCATTTCCCCCCTCATTTATGTTTGTCATATTGAGACAGATGTGATAATTTTTTTGTTTGTATGATGTTTGGGCAAAATCGATTTCAAATAAAAGAAGCCACTGAGCCATTTTTATGGCCTAATTTTCTTTGTGCTCATTGATTATGCAGACCTACCGGCACGGCTGCATGTATACGGCAACTGAGTTCACATCAGATGTTATGTGAATATTTAATTAATAAACTTCATATACATTTCTGCATGTCTGCAGCACAGACCCATTGCGGCTGCGACTATATTGAGCTGCATGGCTGTTCACAGCATCATTACGGAATACAATCTGCCAGTCGTTACGTAATAAACATTCAACATAATGTATAACCGAACAATTTTTTGTATATTTTTCTAAATTTAAGTACTTTCTGGCTTGCACTGTCGTGTTCTTTTAAGTTTGGCAGGCCTAAAAATCGCAACAGACTATCTAACTATGTGAAGTGATTTTTAGCCATTACGTATTCACTGCGTTTGCCTGCTTTCCACATGGCTACCAATAATCAGTAGATATCATACAGGTTCTTTATATTTGGAATTGGTGACTTACCCAAAACCTCATAGTACCCAAAAGAAAATAAAGCCATTGCATACATGCAACAAAAGTTTAATGCACCCATGGAAGGGGAAGTAAATGTAAAGATTTAAGTAAGAAGCTAAGAGTGAGATGGCATTTTGACGTGAACAGCAGACTACAATAAATAAAGCAATGGTACAAAACAAAGTAAATGAACAAAGTATTGTTCAGCCAAAGAAAACATTTCACTGTTGCAGCAAGGTGACACGATGAGGGAAGCAGCACTGCACTCACCCCAGCAACTACAGGACCATATCGAGAAGCTTGTGTTCTGGCCACAAAAATGGGGGCTCACAGGCCTAATGTTAGAATTCTGTGGTGTGGTGAAGTTACAAGTCGTACTCTTGTAGCGATGTGTTGGCCAGTTTTTGACTGGTTGCCCTAGTCCAGTGAAGTTTTGACGGCATGTCTTCAGCACAATCCACGGGGCGATTTTCCTACGTGGCTTTCCTCCGCGTTCCAGCTATTCCCTTCATTTTTGTCACCCGGGGCTTCGTGGTCCGCAGTGATTAGTCCTTTACTTATTACGTACAAATAGGTCCTTTCATTTTCATGTTTTGTTGCGTTGAATGCCCTCGTACCTATTGCAAACAGAAGAGGAAGATAGCATCACTCTTATATCATGATCGTTCACATTAGAGTTTCATCAAATGAGCAAGATCAAAGTAGCCATGGTATCTGTCTCAATTCTTCACATTTTGTGCTGCAGGCGTCATCTGTAGGTTTGTGAGGCGGGATCACCTTCCGCTTCCTTCAGCTCCTGTATGACCTTGCCCTTCAGCACAATGGCCTAAAGTTCAAAAAGCCGGGATGCCCCCAGAGGTGAATGACACAACCTGTCAGCCCAGCCCTCGGAGCAGCCGATGACCTGCCTATCGATGCGAAGGACAACTGCAAAGACAACTGCAAAGCTTGCAAGGCTGACACGATAAATTTCTTCAGTGACATTCATTTTGAAGGCCCAGCCTTTGAAGTGAACAGCACATAGAGTGCAGACTTATCTCGCCACCATAACGATGACTGCTCCATAGCTCAATAGCTGGGATAGCAAGTCTCATCGGAAGGCTGATCATGCAGGCCTAGCCCTTGAAACCACCAGCTCTGTGCCTGCCAATATTCTGCGCCTTCATCGTGATGGGCACTCCAAGGTTTGCAAGGCTGGAACTCTGAGGTCATCCCATCTGAATTTGGAAGCTTTGCCCTTCAAGCAGCCAGCACCACCACGGCAGTATTAAAGATGGGAGGAACTGCAAGGATCACTGATGTTTACAAACAATTACGTGGCATCCTTGGCTGTGCACTAACAAGTGCCCTAGGGACCTAAAAGACTGAAATATGGGACATTGAGTGGCTGAGAATTATGGAAATATTCTTGCGCACTGACATCAAAGAAATCAAAGAAAAGTGATAGAATACTTACACCTATGTCACAAATAGTTGTTAAGTTCAACTTAGCTTGCTTACATCTGCAATTGATGCGACAGGCGTTGAACAAACTAGACCACCAGATTCATAACACTAGTAGTCTGGATCAACAAGAGTGACATAGAGGCTTGTGAATACTTTGAATTGGACATGTGCTGCAGTAAAGTGAAGCTCGAGGTACGATTGACCAAGTTAGACAAGAAAGCATGTTATACATCCGCTATGCCAACAGGGATTTTAATAAGTAGGCCATAGAGCTGGGTTTGTTCACATGACGAGAGGATGCCCATTGATCAAGCTAAGTAACTCGGTCTAAAAAATGCTGCAAAAAATAAACACTACTTCAGTAGCGATATTCTCGAAGCAAATAGATGCATTGCAGAAGCAGCAGTCATAGCACAGGAACTCAGAGGCAAATCTGAATTTGTGCCACAAAAGCCATTCTATTCTCTCTCAGTAAGTCTGCTATGCTCTGTCGGTCAATGGGTGCTGTGTCTGTTCTGAAGACGGCGACAGCGTTCCTTTCACTGGGTCTGATAATCCATCTGGCATCACTGCTAAAGAAATTTTCAACATTTGTCATAAAGACAAAAACGCAAAACAAAGGGGGGGTGGGGAATGAAGCTTGCAGAAAAAGGAGACAAGGATTCTTTGAGATAAGGTTTGGCAGTCAGGATCAGAACCAGAACAATAAGTCAAAGGAGAGTTTATTCACTTTCGTGTGTGATCAAACGGACATGCATCATATTGAAGGCATCAAAAAGAGCAAAGCGATGAAGCGAAGGCACTTGGCAGCTTGGAAAGAGAGAGTCACGCACTCGAATGCAGAAAGATTGCGGGAAACAACTCAAGCACCCGAATGCAAGAAAAGAGTGAAAATTATACTTTATGTTGAAAAAAAGGATTTCCTTTCAAACATAAGGTTAAAAAAATACTGCCCCACTGCACGATACGTAAAACATTATAAACAGCTCCAAAATTTAATAACTGTACAAACTCAACCTGAAAGCCTGAAATAGATGGAAAAAAATTTGTTCCTTGTGAGCAAATTGGGATTTTTGCATTGCATAAGCTGAATATGTGCAGTTTTGGCTTGACAGAAAGGTTATTCATTAGTTCAACTTCTATAGTGGTGACTGAAATAGGAGTTCGGCAATGGGAAAGAAAAGAACCTTTGTGTGCAGTAGTGTGAGTGTTAAAGTCGACAGAAGTACAGTGTGAATAGGGTCTATTTAAGGCAGAAATACCGAGATATAAATTGCACTGGTATAGAACTGATTCAGGTTATCTTGGCAGGAAGCAATAGCCTGCCCTTTACTTTGCATAGATTCTGCCTTACTTGTAGATGCATACTTGTAGTTGCATAGATTTTGCCAACACTTGTACGGCTGTTACATTACTGCGTACATCGGCAAAGTCTGATGGCTGTTATGTTAAATGTCATGTATAAGGCAGCCATTCATGTCTATCCACGAGCAGGCATATCCGTATTTTACGACTGTGCGCAAGTTTATTGTTGACAGATTCCGTATGTTGCGCATAACATAAAGTATGTCCTTGCATTCCTGCTGAACGGCTACATTTTTCAGTTTTGCCCTGCCCCCTCACTCTAGGTCTTTGTCCAGAGAAGGAATTCCCACTGCTTTAGTGCCCATGACAGAGTCGATGCTGCTTCAAGCTTCAACAATTCTTGTGCCAGTTACAGCTGTGCGAGCCAATATTTGCACTAAGAAACTTTTACTTAGCTCCTTCAGATTTTTCAAATAATGTACCTTACCGACAAAACTGTGCCCGGGGGCTATCCCCTTTCCACTTTTCTGTGGCATTTACGACACATCATCAAGCCATAAATGCTTGTTCAGAGCACCCAATACACTTTAGGCCGAACATCTTCTGCAAAGTTCCAATTGAAGAGGTACTGACATGATATCTTCAATTATCCCTTTTTTGTCGTGAAATTAAGGCTTTAGAGCTCTAAAAATATAATGACAAGCACTGGAGTGGCGTAATTTAGTATAATAGCTTTCCTAGAGCCGGTTTCGGTTTTGTTTTCTAGAGGGATAATGGTGTACTGACATCACAACACAGTATGTGGTCACGTGGGAGAAGGACATTGCGACGTATTGACACTCTCTTGGGGCCTCTGGCCAGCTCGGTCGACTTGTGTGCTGCTACACATGAAGGCCATTGTAGCAGCATAGCGGACGACTGAATGAGCCAGAGCGAGTGTCGTAACATCGCAATGTCCTTTTCCCACATGACCATATACTGCATCGTGACGTCAGGGCATAGTATCCTCCTGGCAAACAAAGTGGCTGTAAGGAAGCTACTATATTAAATTATTTATGGCGTACTGAGGCTTCACCCCTCTAACGCTGTCTGTCGTCTTCTGTTCATCCATATTCATCACTGTTAAATTCAATTATAAACGTGCACTCACCAGCTCAGTTAAGCACACTACTACCAAACGATTCTTTATCCCCTTCCATGTCGCACTGTTACTCCGATGGGGGCGAAATGCAGACACCCATGTATTGTGCATTTGGCGCACATTAAGGAAACCCAGGTGGCCAGAATTAATGCGGAATCCCCCACTACGCTGTGCCTCATAATCATATCATCGTTTTGGCATGTATAACCCCACAATTTGTTTCATTCTGAGCAGAAGTGGCTAATGTATTTTTAAAACCTCAGTTGGCAACGTGTTTTACCTGCTCAGAAAGAACAAATTTGCTGTCCCATGGATTATGCATTGCCTTTGATCAGAAGCCTGACTAAGCATTGAGAGACATCTTGGCTTGTCCGTGGCATTGCTAGAGAATGCGAAGTACTGCTTATGAGCTGAGCTTGTCTTTGGCCGTTTTTAGCAAAAAGCAAAGGATGAACCTAGCTCGTTGAAGGCACGGAAAGTGTTAAACATCCCACAAATTTGTACAAGTATTTCTTTTCAGAATCAAGTAGGGGAACACAAGCTGCACACCTGGCAAGTATTGGTTGTACAATTGACGGAAAGCTAAGTCTACCAATCTTGCTAGAAAGCATGCCTGAAATGATGTACGTGAGCACTTGCAAAACTAGACAGCAAGGACAAAAGTCTAAGAATGCAAGGCATGCGGTGAAAAATTTTGGGCAGCTTTTGCAAAGAAACTGTGGGTAAATTATTAGGCTACTATGAAAAAGCCTTTGGCAGACAAGTTATTTTTAATATTTAAGCCTGGTGACACAAAGTTGCATTGCTTATACAAAGGAATACTGTTAAGAGCTTGGGTCGTGGCTTTCAGTGAAAGGCAATAATGAAGAACAAGTCTTAACACAGCCACCTATCTTTATCTGTTTGGACAATGATTTAAAGAGGGCGGGGTTGGGGGAGAGAGCTCAGTAGCAGATTAAGAATGATGTATGTAGGACATGCCCACACATCATTAGGAATGGCAGATGACATCGGTGATATTTCTGGCTCCTGTTCCGAACAATAAAATATCAAGCACATTCTCTCTACAATGTCTCCTTGATCATCAGGTTTATAATATTACCCTCTTTATACACCTAAATTTATAAAAAGGAGCTCTAGACAGGCTTCACACAAATCGAGTAGCAATGTCTTTTGACAAATTAGCTTAATAGCATCAGCGTTAGGCATATACTTCCACAATCCCGTTCATTAAGTACTACTTGGAACATATACAGAAGAAAAGTCACTTATATTGATATCAATTACAGCTGCCCGGTTCTCAGAACTTTCAAGCAACCAGAGGGGTTCCATGCTGTAATGTCTTCCCGGTTCTATTAGTATGTATGGAAGACAGGTTTATGCATTTATGTACACTAAACGCAAAACACTTTCATTAGTGAGCATGGTTCTTTCTTTTGTGTTTCTTTTTCAACTTGAAAGGAGAGAAATGAGTGCGAGATGATGGTTGTTGGTACATTTAGATTGCCACAACACACTGATTATTAAAAATAGAGTTGCCGTGAACCCATAAACGTTTATCAAATATATAAAGAAGTGAACCTTAGCAAAGCTGCACAACCATAAGTCAATTAGGTCAGTTCAAGTGCACATACTGGTTAAAAAACAAGCTTAAAATATAACGTACCACATATTAATTTAGCCCTCAGAGAGCCACTCATAGGTGCTAGCGTGGCTGAGATGGTGATCAGTAATGATCCTACAAAAAAACGTAGAAAAAATTACCGACGATTACGTTACTTCCTAATGCGAAATTTGAGCGCAGCAAATAAGCTGTTTCACCTTTTCGATAGATTGAGGCAAAGAAATCGAACAACACATGTATGCGCTATCACAGAATTTTTTTTTTATATTTCCCGTACTCCTGGATCATCTCGACGGCGGCGACGGTAAGCTTCTGCTTCGGCGGCACGCACCTCTGGATTCTGACGGCGACGGCGCTGGGCCTCTGCTCTGGCAGCTCGTTTAGCAGCAGCAGCAGCAGCAGCAGACGGAGGACTTCCATCGGTCGTCTCGCTCATGGCTCAGAAAGAACTGGCAGATAATTTCGCAGTGGCGAACGGCAGCGGCAATTTCGGCTCGGGCGGTGCACATATAAAGATCCGCCGCCACCGATCTGGCTCTCTGATTGCCACCGCACAGGGCGAACGGCAGCGGCAATTTCGGCTCGGGCGGTGCACATATACAGATCCGCCGCCACCGATCTGGCTCTCTGATTGCCACCGCACAGGGGTTGCATTGGAGGAGGAGCGAAGAAAGGAATTAAGTTCGAGCCGGCGCTTTGACAACCGGAGACTCGCAGGAAGAGGGGGGAGGGGGGCGGCGTGTACACCCAGCGGCAAACGATGGGGGCAGAAGCGCGCGCAGCAAGCGGACAACACGATAAAGGGAGGAGGGAAGAGATAGCAGCGACTGACTGATGCCGCTGACGCCGATACAGGGGGGGGGGACCCTTTCCTCCTCTTTCTGCATGGCGGCGACGGTGTTCTATGCAGTCACGTTATCTTGACTCTCTAGCGGCGTCAGCGGCATCCAGCGGTATCAGTCGGTCGCTGCTAGCGCTGGGGGGATGAAAGGGGGGCGGAGCTGGTTACGAGGCCGACGACGACGCGAAACCCAGGAACGGACGCCAAAGAGCTGCGCTCTAAAACATAATCCGTGTTCCTGCTAGGGTTTGAGTTCAATGCTTTTGTTTATAAGCCAGGTGTTCCATACGCGACAGGGCATCAGTTTCATTCTTTTCTTTCCAATGCAGACACAATCCAACAATAATTGTAACCCAGTGTATTTGATCGCATTTGAACGTTTCAACAATTCAAATGCTGAGCTCTTAAGAGTACTAAAAGTGAAATATTTTCATGTGGGCAGTTCTATCAGTCAATACAGTCATCCTTAGTCCACTATAACTGCTGTTGTCGTAAATAATAAATGATGTGTAATATTAGGAGATGTTGCACAAGTAAGCACCTTCAGAAGATAAATAAATTTTGTACACCACAGTTCTTAGTACAGTTACCCATTGACAAAAAGCTCATAAAATTGACATGGTGCTTAAGAAGCCCGAGTATGTTAAAGTGAGCAAAGGCTTTGCAAGTTTAAAAGCCGTCCACCAAGAAAGAGGTGTTTTCAGGTAACACTATACCATAGTAAATACAAAGGGCAAGTGGAACAGTAGGAGCTTCAGATTATATTTGGTCATGGCCAGGACATTACGTAAAATGACTATGAGATACTTTCAGCTGTCCACAGAATTGACAGTGCAAGGCTTACCTTAATTAGAAGGTTTCCCTGAAGGGCTGCCACAGTAGATTGAGGCCTACTTGTATATAACTATATATATATATATATATATATATATATATATATATATATATATATATGTGTGTGTGTGGGGGGGGGTGCCTTTGGCAGGCATTCCCAGATCATGAACAGCAGGTTGCCATTATCCCTCAAGAGAAAAGTTTATAACAGCTGTGTCTTACCAGTACTCACGTACGGGGCGGAAACCTGGAGGCTTACGAAAAGGGTTCTACCTAAATTGAGGACGACGCAACGAGCTATGGAAAGAAGAATGATAGGTGTAACGTTAAGGGATAAGAAAAGAGTAGATTGGGTAAGGGAACAAACGCGAGTTAATGATATCTTAGTCGAAATCAAGAAAAAGAAATGGGGGGGGGGCATGGGCAGGACACGTAATGAGTAGGGAAGATAACCGATGGTCATTAAGAGTTACGGAATGGATTCTAAGGGAAGGGAACCGTAGCAGAGGGCGGCAGAAAGTTAGGTGGGCGGATGAGATTAAGAAGTTTGCAGGGACAACATGGCCACAATTAGTACATGACCGGGGTAGTTGGAGAAGTATGGGAGAGGCCTTTGCCCTGCAGTGGGCTTAACCAGGCTGATGATGATGATGATGATGATGATGATGATGATGATGATGATGATGATGATGATGATATGTGTGTGTACTGGTTCATTCGAAGTTCTGTGGGTTTTCGTCACCCCACTTGGGAGAAATCTTAGCACACCCCTTTAACTATCGCAAACTAATCCTTGCTTCGAAGCTTTCCACTTCCTCTTTCTATGGCCTTCACTTTACTCTTATGCACCTGCTTATTCTCCTCGACCCTTGCGAGCGATGAGCTATGTGGAAATCAGTTGTTGCCCTAATGAAGACAAGTCTCTTTGTCCAAACGTTGGCTCCATACAGAAGATTCTCTTGTTGAGTGACTGTAGGTCAGTTAATAAATTGTGAGGTGCTCTACTTGCTCTACACAAAATCTTGTACAATAAGGTGTAATTTAAAACCACCGTTTATTTCTGGCGAAGTGGTACCTTAGTTGGCCAGGCCATTGCCTGACCAAGTGTGCTGACCAACTAGCTGTCTCTGGTTAAGACATAAGTACAAGGGCATCTCAGTCGTTCAAGTGAGTATGGGAAAGAACATTTCACAATAACTTTGGTTTATTCTCAAATAAGAATAAGTTATTCTGACAGGGCTGCCTTTGTGGACTCGCTGGATTGAAAAAGCACACATAAATCACTGCATGGTTTCATATGAAAAGCTGACATTTCTATTGCGTCATTGTTTCACGCTACAAGTAAATAATCTATTTCATTAATAATCTGGGAAGCTCAGCTAGTTGGTTATTAATCATCACACCTTGCAGTGTATTCTTAGGTGTCTTCGCTTTGTCCTTGACAGTGCGCTGCTTCACCACCAAGACATGATCATCTATTTCATATTTCGCAAAGGCTAACTATGAAGCTTTCGATGACAGTAGATAAAGAACTATCAACTGACAACTCTGATTACAAAAAACATAGACCATCAGAACACCGACATGATCGGGCAAAAAGAGAGCACACCAGTACCTGATTGCCACCTTTATTTCCTATACTAGCGAACGTGCCACAAATGTCGGACACGTAAATTCAGGAGCGTAAACGGCTCCTGAATTTCGCAGGTACAAACACCCAGTCAACAATTGTAACGTGCAGTGCGGAAAGACATTTTTATAATGTATTTTGTATGTATTGGTAGTGCGCTATCAAAGAACTGCGGCGCACAAATATCGTGAAGCTATTACAAAATCAGCTATATTTATACATCCTTCGCTGCAACCAAGAATGTTAACAGAAAGCATCCTGCCTTTTACACATATAACCGAAGCCAGATTCAAAAGCATGCATATTTAGAGTGTTCAAAAAAACAGCGCTATCTATTACAAGTTCCGTATCGTTAACCTGCACAACGCCTTGTAATACATTAGAAATAGGAAGGGAAAAAATAACAAAAATGTAAATATAAAACATAAAAATTAGTAAATCATTGCACATTGTCCAAGTTTCTAAATACTAGCACATACAGCTTTAATGGACGACTGCAAACAGCAGGCATGAATTACTGATTGGTAACGCACACCAAAAGACACAAAGTATGAGCCGAATGAGTACTGATTTGCAGGGACTGTGAGATCACTGTGACCACTATGAATATGGACAGCATGCAGTTCCTGGTGAGAACCACTAATTTGTTAGTCACTGCGCAACGAGTAAAGAATATGTACTTCTGACATGCAGCTTCTCTGCAGTACAGCGTAATAATGAACCTCATTGACAAAAAACTAGAAAGTTGGAAACATCTCACTCGCACGAAGACACTAAAACCACAAAACTCAAGCTAGACAGTTATTGGTTTAATTTTGCGGATGGTTTATCATAGTACCAGTGCAGTCGGCGATACATCTTCAGTGCAGCCCAAATTTTATGTGATGAAGCCGATAGATGTGGGTGTAAAAGTTCATCGCAACCATCGCAATGCTGAGAACATATCGTAAAAACTTTATTTACACACACACACACACACACACACACACACATATATATATATATATATATATATATTGCAACTGGGTAGTATTTCCAATGACGAAGAGCCGAGCAGTAAGAAGACGACGACGATTGGAAGCTAGCGCGGGCTGTTGCCTCTTGGCCAACTGCGGCGCATTGCCTTGTAAATATACTTGTAAATAGCTCTTCGTCGGTGTCTTCCTACGTAACATATCTGGTGGAGGTGGACGTTCCCTGTACCTCGTCACGGAGCTTCGCAGTGGACGGTACGTCGAGCCTTCCTTCATGGCTACCGGCGACGACAACTCGACTCCGCCGGCTCCGACACCTGCTGCCACCACGACGACCTACATCACTCTCCCCGCTCCCCGTGATCCTGGCGTATTCTCGGCAAAAGATGGGGTAGACGTCGAGGACTGGATCAGCCTGTACGAACACGTCAGCCGCAATAACCGGTGTGACCCTACTATCATGCTCGCCAACGTAGTCTTTTACCTCGGTGGCACACCTCGAGTTTGGTATCGGACGCACGAAGATGAGCTCACCAGTTGGGATTCGCTTAAGCAAAAGCTCCGAGACTTGTTCGGCAGCCCCTACGGTCGCCAACTTGCCACGCAGAAGGCGCTTTCCAGTCGTGTGCAGACGTCAACGGAGCCCTAAGTCACGTACATTCAGGACGTCTTGGCTCTGTGCCGCAAAGTTGACGCACACACGACTGAATCCGACAAGGTCTCCCAAGTCCTCAAAGGCATTGCTGACGATGCCTTCAACTTGCTCGTATTTAACAACGTGGCGACGGTCGATGCAGTTATAAAAGAGTGCCGCCGCCTGGAACTCGCTAAAAGCCGACGTATCGACCAACAGTTTGCCCGTCTGCCCAACACCCCAGCGACATTTTCCTGTGCCGACGCTCCTCGTCCTAACAACATTGGCGATGTTACCAGGATTGTCCGGCGTGAGATCGAGGCCACCTATCCGGCTGCCTTCGACTCCAGCCCCTCCAATGCACCTGCAGTCACAGTTTCCCTGATCCAGGCAGTTGTCCGCCAGCAGTTCGCCAACATGGGTATTCACACCATCTGCTCGGCCCATCGCCCTGATACCCACCCGGCTTCTTCGATTCCTCCCCGTCCCGCACCTTCTTACCGACCACGTTTCCGCAACCCCTCTGAATGGCGCACTGCAGACGACAAGCCAATTTGTTTTGACTGCCATCGAATTGGGCACATTTCTTGGCACTGTCGCAGTCGCTGGAGTTCCCCGAACCAGTCTACATATACTGCCTTCTCTCGCCCCCCAGGTGGCCTTTCTCGTCCCTATGCTGCCCGCTCAGATAATGCTGCCACCGATTCTCCTGCGCCGAACCGCCCCTACTCTCGTTCGCCTTCGCCCCAACGACGACAATCTCACTCCCCCCAGCCCCGTCGCTCCTATTCGCCGACTCCCTTCGGACGCAGCTCCCAGCCGGAAAACTAGACGATGCAGCGCCTCGAGGTGACGCTGCATTGCTCCCTACGCCGCCAAATCCTCTCCTGACGTTGCCCACTCATCTGAAGCTTCTTGACGTGCAAGTCGACGGTGTTCCTGTATCTGCGCTCATAGACACTGGGGCGCATTTGTCGGTAATGAGCGCTGACCTTCGCAACCGGCTGAGGAAAATAATCACGCCCGCCACGACGCCGGTTGTGCGTGTCGCCGATGGCGGAACAGCCCCTGTAATTGGTATGTGTGCCGCCCGCGTCTCCTTCGCCGATCGCTCCACTACCGTGCTATTCACAGTCATCGCTCATTGTCCCCACGACATCATCCTCGGCTTAGACTTCCACTCCGCACATTCTGCTCTCATCGATTGGTCCGCCAGTACTCTCCGCCTCGACCTGCCTGTTCTGGATCCCGCTGAACAACGCCCTACTCGCCTCAGTTCCGTCGACTTCGTTCGCTTGCCACCTTCGGCACTGACTTATGTAGACTTCGTGTTATCCCCACCAGTCCCCGACGGTCGCTACGTCGTGGCTCCTATGCAAGACATCCTCTTTACGCACGGGATCACAGTACCTCATACAGTTTTATCTATTGCGGCGAATTGCGTCTGCCTGCCAGTGGTCAATTTCGGCTTGACGACACAAGTGCTGCCACGCGGGATGTCTCTGGCCCAACTTTGCTCGTTGGAGGATCACTCTGTAGCATCGATTTCAGTAGACGACAATTCAGCCGATCCTCCTCTACCATCGCAGTCGGCAACTTGTACCACCGCCAACTTAAAGAAAATGATTGCACCCGACATGCCATCCGAGCACGCTCGTGCGCTCTACCGCGTTCTGATTTCCTACCAAGATATTTTTGACTTTAACGATCGTCCTTAGGCTCAAACAACAGCTGTTAAACATCGCATTAATACCGGCGATGCCCCTCCTATTCATCGCCGCCCGTATCGAGTATCACCGGCTGAGCGTCAAGTTATTCACACCGAAGTTCGCCAATTCTTGCCAGGAACATTATTGAACCTTCATGTAGTCCATGGGCGTCACCTGTTGTGCTGGTAAAAAAGAAGGATGGCTCATGGCGCTTTTGCGTGGATTATCAGCACCGTAACAGGGTTACCAAAAAGGACGTGTATCCCCTACCTCGTATTGATGACGCCTTTGACTTCCTCCACGGTGCTCGCTATTTCTCCTCTATTGACCTTCGCTCCGGCTATTGGCAGATTGCCGTGGACGATCTCGACCGCGAGAAGACTGCCTTTGTAACACCCGACGGTCTTTATCAATTCAAAGTGATGCCGTTCGGTCTATGCAACGCTCCTTCCACTTTTTAACGCATGATGGACTCCCTTCTTCACGGTTTCAAATGGTCCACGTGCCTGTGGTACTTGGACGACGTTATAGTATTCTCCCCAACATTCGCTACGCACCTCAAGCGCTTCTCAGCAGTCCTGGACGTTTTTCGGCGAGCCGGTCTGCTACTCGACGCATTGAAGTGCCAATTCGGCCTTCGCCAGATCGGTTTTATTCAATTCCACATGATGCACTTTTTGTTGCCGTAAAGATGTGCATAGAAAAAAGTGGCATCATAGCTTTTCAAAATGCAGCTAGTGTTACGTTTGAGCACTTTTTAACATTATTGGAAGCCTATCTTAATAGTACCTTTATTTCCTTTGACAAACACCTTTTCTTGCAAAAACGCGGCATTTGCATTGGTTCGTGTATTGCGCCGCTGCTGTGCAACAGATTCTTATCTAGTGTTGACCGCCTGCTCGAAGAGGCTTTTAAACGGGACAGCACTTTAAACATTTAAAAGTTTTTAGATACTTGGACGACTTTTTCATCCTTTTTAACAGACAAGGCTCATTGAAGCACTGCGATATTTTAAACATCTTTAGGGACAATGGTAAAGGGCTTTCGTTTACGCATGAAGTGCCACAGCGTAACACCCTGCAATTTTTAGATTTAAGATAAACCTTTCATGATGGACAAGCTTGTTGGCAATATTTCCCACGTGCCAAGAAAGGGTTGCTACCGTTTAATTCTTGCCATTCCGAAATTGTGAAGCGTGGAATTGCTATGCTCTGCCTGGAGTCTGCCCTCGAAAAATCGTGTACACACACGATGCAGGCCTCGTTCAATAATCAGATTAAGCGACTGAAAGAAGCACAGTTCCCTGACTCGTTGGTGACCTCAGTCACCGAAAGCCTTTTACGGAAAGTTAAAGGTACCAGCGCCACAAGGGAGGAAAAAAGAGCCAGCACCGTAAGACCTGCAGTGATTCCTTATATTCATAAGGTCTCCCATAACCTCAAGAAGGTGGCAGGCCGGTATGGTGTACCCATCGCCTTTTCTGCCCCCGTCAAACTGGGTCGACTCTGTTCGAAAACCACACGCGAGGAGACCGGTTCGCAAGGCTGTGGCAAGAAGCATAGCACGTCCTACGGGAGATGTGCTACAGGCGTGGTGTACGAAATTCCCCTTGAGTGTGGCAAGTCCTATATAGGACAGACTGGACGCTGTATAAATGAACGAGCCAGGGAACACGAACTAAATCTAATGAAAGATGGCGTGGCACATTTGCCTGCGCACTGCAAGGCCTGCATGTGCAAACCACGGTTTTCTGAGATTAGGATTCTTGGCAGAAGTAGATTTCAAACAGCACGTGAGCTGATGGAAGCCTACTATATCAAGAAGAAAGGAACAAATTGCATTAGTGATACATCTATCGTGCTCTATAAATCAGAAACTTGATTGTTTGACCGCTGCGTAACGTAGATCTGTGAACAGCCAGCGCATGCGTGTATGTATATATATATTCTTGGGTCACAGCCCAAAATAAATCAGTTGGAAGTGCCGCCTGTGTTGTCTTTGTGTGTCTTCCTTTTGTGAGTTTTCAATTGCGGCAAAAACATGTCTTTTGGTCGCCAGATTACCGTCCTTGGACATCTCGTTGACGCGAACGGAGTGCAACCGGACCCAGGCAAGATCCATGCTGTTACGCACTTCCCTGTTCCAAAGTGTGTCAAGGATGTGCGCAGCTTCGTCGGCCTTTGCTCGTACTTCCGCCGTTTCGTGAAAAATTTCGCGGCCATAGCACGACCACTAACCGAGCTTTTGAAAAAAGACGCCCCTTTCCAGTGGGGCGATAACGAGGCCTCTGCATTCTAGCTTCTAATCGACCTTCTCACAACGCCTCCCGTTCTGGCCCATTTCGATCCTTCTGCGCCTACCGAAGTCCGTACTGATGCCAGCGGTCACGGAATTCGCGCAGTACTGGCACAACGCCAGCGTGGCCACGACCGTGTTATCGCTTACGCCAGCAGGCTCCTCTCCCCCGTGGAGCGCAACTGTTCCATCACTGAGCGTGAGTGTCTGGCCCTAGTTTGGGCGGTTGCAAAGTTCCACCCATACTTATATGGCCGTCCTTTTTCCGTTGTCTCATGCCATCACGCGCTTTGCTGGTTATGCTCATTGAAAGACCCTATAGGAAGACTTGGTCGCTGGGCCTTACGCCTCCATGAACATTCGTTCTCTGTCACCTACAAATCTGGCCGACTACACAAGGACGCTGACTGCCTGTCTCGCTACCCGGTAGACGAGCCTGACGACGCCGACAGTAGTGCCGCCGACGGCATTTTCTCGGTGTCTGCCTTCGCTAACATCGCCGATGAGCAGTGCCAAGACCTATCGCAGCGAGTACTTATCGAGCGTCTGCGCTCTACACCTACCGACGCATCCGTTCGCCGATATGTCCTCCAGGGCGGCATTCTGTACCGAAGGAACTTCCTCCCTGATGGCCCTGATCTTCTTCTTGTCGTGCCAAAACATATACGACAGACTGTGCTCTTTAAGATGCATGACGCACCCACTGCAGGACATCTTGGGGTAACCCGCACGTATGACCGCGTCCGCCGCCGCTTCTATTGGCCTGGTCTCGCTCGCTCCGTCCGACGCTATGTTGTTGCCTGTGATCCCTGCCAGCGTCGGAAAACACCTCAGGTGCTACCTTCAGGTCATCTCCAGCCGATAACCGTCCCTGTGGAACCGTTCTTTCGTGTTGGATTAGACCTCCTCGGTCCCTTTCCCACGTCATCCTCTGGGAACAAATGGGTAGCCGTCGCAACTGATTACGCCATCCGATACGCTATCACGCGGGCTCTTCCTACCAGTTGCGCCACTGACGTTGCGGACTTTCTCTTGCGTGACATTATCTTAGTGCATGGCGCCCCGCGACAGCTGCTTACTGACCGTGGTCGTAACTTCCTCTCGAAAGTTATCGCCGACATTGTGCGTTCCTGCTCTATTCAACACAAGCTGACTACATCATACCATCCTCAATCCAATGGCCTGACAGAGCAGTTAAACCGTACTCTTACCGACATGCTGTCCAAGTACGTTTCGAAGGACCACCACGTCTGGGACGTTGCCCTTCCTTACGTCACATTTGCTTATAATTCTTCCCGGCACGACACCGCCAGATTTTCTCCATTTTATCTACTCTACGGTCGCGAACCGACCTTGCCCCTTGACACGGTACTTCCTCCTGCTGTGATCTCAACAACCGAGTACGCGCGCGACGCCATCGCCCTCGCCGACCATGCACGCCAGCTTGCCCGTGCTCGACTGACGGACTCGCAAACCACGCAGCAGCGTCAGTACAACGCCCGCCACCGTGACGTACAGTTTTCGCCTGGTGCACTCGTGCTCCTGTGGTCGCCCTCTCGTCACGTCGGACTTTCAGAAAAGCTCCTTTCGCGATACACAGGGCCCTACCGCGTGCTGCGCCAGGTGACGCCTGTGACGTACCAAATTGCTCCTGTGAGCTCAACCTCGTCCTCTACTCTGGCATCTAGTTGATGTCGTGCACGTCAGTAGGCTCAAGACCTACTACACTGCTTCAGAGTCCGGCCTGTAGTCGATCCGGGACGGCGCTTTTGCCGCCGGGGGTAGTGCTACGGGATAGTATTTCTAATGACGAAGAGCCGAGCAGTAAGAAGACGACGACGACGATTGGAAGCTAGCGCGGGCTGTTGCCTCTTGGCCAACTGCGGCGTATTGCCTTGTAAATATACTTGTAAATAGCTTTTCGTCGGTGTCTTCCTACGTAACAATATATATATATATATATATATATATATATATACGTACTGGCTACCTGCGAGACACCGAACATCGCGAAAACACGAGGAAGCTCAATGCACGTGTTTAACCGAGTTTAAATTTTTTTCGATAGAGCTTCACTGCATAATACTTATTGCTGCTGTAAAGCCCATTTGCAGACAGCAATTATGCATTGCAGCGAATAGCTGGGTTTATTGCCTGGCGTTAACAGCGCAAAACGTCGACGAGACATGAGACACTAGGATGGAAAACCAACAAGCCCAACCTGCTATTCTAGTGGGTTTATTGGTTTTATTATTGCTCGCGAGTGGGTGCGTAAAGAGGGCGCGAACAGAGAGGAATCATGAGGGCAAAACAACGGCTTAAAACACCACATCGGAATCACCTCTGAATGCCTGTCGGTACACATATTAGATGGTTCAGTGCTCATACTGTGACCGGAGACGACGTGTACGCGCGTGTGTAATTACGGACTCTTACGATAGTCCCCGTGAAAGTTGAACAGAGCTCTCTTTCAAACTCAGTATGCTTCACGGCAATGCAGTTTGTATGACTCACCACATAACTTGTATGTATTGTGGTGAAGATAAAGCAAATCTGGCGACAACCATTAAGAAACACATACAAGGCCTTTGCCCAAGTGTAGGGGTATATATATATATATATATATATATATATATATATATATATATATATATATATATATATATATATTGACACGTGTACTTCTTTATCTTTATCGGGTGACCACTTCTCGCCGCCTAACAAATGTTATCGCACAGCGCAGGACGCGCCTGCATGTAAAAGAAGTATCTTGAATGTTATCGACGGTTCCGTCCACTGTCTTTCACCGCAACTTGTGTTAGCTGATTGCATGTGTGCGCGACGCGAATAATGTGGAACTTTGTGGAGGGCACGCGGGTCCCAGCGATTGCTCTGGAACATTCGACGACAGGTGTATAAAAGCCTATGCGCTTGACCCGCTCATCAGATTTTCGACGACCGCCGATCGTGTTCGCCGCTACCATTCTTCTTTGAGTGTAGCCTGTTTTTGAGGGCACAAGTTGGCCCAATAAAACGCTCGTTTTGTAAATCACAGTTTTGCTGCCTTCTCAACCGTCACTACCACGTGACATCTCATGGAGGTGCTGGTGCGTTCATGTAGCGAACGCCCCCGCAAAGCCGCGATCCAAGTCCGAAGCCCGAGGACAAAACCAACATCGCCCAAGACCAGCGTGCTGGCCGCAAACTGCAAGGACTGCCCCCAGAGCACGTACTTCTACCTTAGACGACAAAGAAGATCGTGGTCAAAACAACCCGAATGGCTACCCCAGCGTCCCCCGTTGGCCTACAACGACCTTGGGACCCACCGACCTTCTATGGAGCAGCGACTGAAGACCCGGAATCCTGGCTGGAGACCTACGAACGAATCGCGGCTTTCAACAACTGGGACTCCGACGGACGACAAGCTGCGGCATGTATACTTTGCCTTAGAAGACGCCGCCAGAACCTGGTTTGAGAACCGGGAGTCGACCTTGACAACATGGGACCTGTTCCGGAGCGGCTTCCTGCGCACCTTTACGAGCACACTGCGTAGAACAATGTTGCTTACAACACGGCGGTGCAAGAAACAACACAGATCACGCCGTTTAAGCTGGTTTATGGCAGAAACCCGACGACGACGCTCGACCCCATGCTGCCGCACGTCACCGACGAAGAGAATCTTGACGTCGCGACCTTTCTCCAGCGCGCCGAAGAAGCCCGACAACTCGTCCGCCTACGGATCAAGAGCCAGCAGCATACCAACAGCCGACACTACAACCTCCAACGACGCTTCGTCGAGTACCTGCACGGTGAGCGTGTTTGGGTTTGGACCCCTATACACCGACGAGGACAGCGAGAAGCTTTTGCGTCGCTATTTCGGACCGCACAAGATCATCCGACGTATAGGCGCACTGGACTATGAGGTCGTGCCAGACGGCATTTCGCTATCACAGCGGCGCCGCTCACGACCTGAAATAGTCCACGTTGTGCGACTCAAGCTGTACTACCAGCGTTAATGAACTTTGTGACTTCGGGTAACCGACCTTTGGACTTTGTTTCTTTTCGCTGTTTTATAAGTGTTCTTTTGTGTTTCGCTCTCTTATATTTGTAGCATCGGGACGATGTTATTTTAAGAGGGGGGTAATGACACGTGTACTTCTTTATCTTTATCGGGCGACCACTTCTCGCCGCCTAACAAATGTTATCCCACAGCGCAGGACGCGCCTGCATGTAAAAGAAGTTTCTGGAATGTTATCGACGGTTCCGTCCACTGTCTTTCACCGCAACTTGTGTTATCTGATTGCATGTGTGCGCGACGCGAATAATGTGGAACTTTGTGGAAGGCACGTGGGGTCCCAGCGATTGCTGTGGAACATTCGACAACAGGTGTATAATAGCCAACGCGCTTGACCCGCTCATCAGATTTTCGACGACCGCCGATCGTGTTCGCCGCTACCATTCGTCTTTGAGTGTAGCTTCTTTTTGAGGGCACAAGTTCGCCCAATAAAACGCTCGTTTCGTAAGTCACAGTTTTGCTGCCTTCTCAACCGTCACTACCACGTGACAATATATATATATATATATATATATATATATATATATATATATATATATATATATATATATATTGTAGAGTTTCTAACAAGAACGGCAACAGAAATGGCATAATCTAAGTAAGACGGGTGTCGTCCGCCATTTTATTCCAACTTCTTCCTTCTCACTTCTCCCCTAGCCCCTTTCTTCGTCTTCTGTCATGCGTCCAGCGCAGACCGCTTCACTCTTCCGGATTTCTTTTAATTACACCTGCTGTTGTAATACTTGAATATGTTTCCAATAGCGGCGCACTCCGTTTGGTCCGAGGCTCCGGCGTACCAGACATTCTCAATATTCCATGCTGGCATGCAGTCTTAATAACTTGAAATGGTCCGCAAAATTTTGAATTTGAAGGCACAGCTCCTTTCCTTACAAGGACATAGTCTCCAGGCTGTATGTCCGGTATCTCGCTACTGTGCCTTTTATCAAAGTTTCGCTTCATGCGGCGCTTGTAGACCTCCTGTTCTTTGACAGTTTTCCTTACGTCGGCGAGTTCGAGGTTCTCTAGGAGACCTAGCTCACGATCTGCAGGAAGTATGGGCACTGTATCCGAAGTTACAAAATGAGGGCTGCAGCCTAAAGCCGTGGTGTATGATCTGTTGTGATGTTTCACAGCGGCCTCGAGACAGCACTTCCAGCCACCGGCAAAGTCTGGATACATCTTCAGATACTCTTTGATGTCTCGTATGGCACGTTCCGCTAGGCCGTTTGCTGCCGGGTGGTACGGAGAAGAATACTTTACCATTGTGCCGTGCTCCTGTGCCCACTTTGATAATTTGGCACTCCGGACAGCCGGCCCGTTGTCGCAGACGAGCGTCTTTGTGTGTTTAAAACATTCAGCTTTGAGGATATCTATTACGATGTTTGCGTCTTCTTTGCCAGCTTTAGCCGCAATCGTCCTTGTGCACTCATCTATGGAGAGCAAGAAAGCTTGCATTCGCTTGACTCCATCTCCCGTCTTCTTGAGCTCCGCGAAGTCCAAATGAATTACTTCGAACGGGACGCTTGAATATTCAGGGTTTATCATAACGTCTGTCGATTGCTTGAATTTAACTTTGTTCACCTGGCAGAGGTGGCATGTGCGGATGCAATGGCTGATGTCGTTTTTCATGCCCGGCCATGTGAATCTCATGAGCGATTTCTTTTAAGTGCGCCAGAAGCCATCATGTCCACCCGATTAAGGGGTGTCGTGGTATAAATGAAGAATCCTTGGAATCATAGTTGGTGGTACGTGATACCTTCCATTGATAAACTGGAGCTCTTCTGTACCTTCCCATAGCTTAATATGATTCATTGTCTCTGGATTATTGCTTGATTCCTGTACAAGTAATCTTGATAGTGCCTAAGCGTCAGTGAGGAGTGGGCCAGGACGGTGCGAAATTACGAAATCAATTAGTTGCAGATAGTTCACCCATCTAGCAATGCGGCCTCTTGGCTGGGCCATGCTCAGAAGTTGAGTCAGTGCTTGATGGTCCGTGAAAAGTATGAATTTGGCACCTTCCAGGTAAGTACGAAAGTATTGCACAGCTTTTAAGACGGCCAGAGCTTCCTTTTCTGTGGTAGAGTAATTTATTTCGGTGGGTTTCAGGGTATAGCTGTAGTACCCCACAACGTAGTGTTTGGTCTGATCAGCTTGTTTGGATGGCTTCTGGTATAGAACTGCACCGGTAGCATAATGTGATGCGTCCGTGTTCAGCACGAAAGGCAGAGAAAAATCCGGTGTTCGCAAGATGGGGTCCGACGAAATTAGTTTTACAAGCTCACGATAGACAGCTTCGCACTTCTCGTCCCAATGAAGAGGCACGTCTTTCTGAGTTAAACGTGTGAGGCACCTCGTTCTCAGTGCATAGTCTTTGATAAACGCCCGGAAGTGTCCTGCAAGGCCAAGAAAAACGCACAGGGAGTGCACATCATAAGGCTTTACCAGCTTGGAGATTCTCTCTACCGATTCTTGCTTAGTGCTTTCAGTCTGTCCATCAAACAGCCTGCCAAGAAATACTACGGTATCTAGAAAGAACACACTTTTCTTGAAGTTGACTTTGAGTTGGGCAAGTCTGAGGGCATGAAGAACTTTTGAAAGATGACTACGGTGTTCTTCCTTTGTCTTTGAGTAGATGATGATGTCGTTGATGTACACATTGCGAAATATGCCCAGGTAAGGTTTCAGAATGTCTGTCATAATCTTCTGAAACTACGCAGGGGAGTTTTTCCAACCAAATGGTACGCGGTTGTACTCAAACAAGTCAAATGGGGTTATGAACGCGGTGTACTTCTTCGTTTCTTCACTTAGTGGAATCTGCCAAAAGCCCTTGCAGAGATCTATTCGGGAAAAACAATGGCAACCACCAGTTTCGTCAATGATGTCGTCGATTCTCGGCATTGGATAAGGTATCAATTCAGTTTGACGATTGAGAGCCCGGTAGTCGGTGCAGAGGCGGAATGTCCCGTCTTCTTTAGGTGCAATAGTTATAGGAGAAGCAAATGGGGATACAGAAGGCCGGATGATACCTGCGTCTAACATCTCTTGCAACTCCTTTTTCAGCCAAACCTTTTTATCTCTGGACATATTAGAGGGGGTTCTACGAACCACTGTTTTATCTGCGAGCTCGAAAGGAACGACATGTGATTTCATTGCTGGAGGGTAGCTTCCCAGGCACATAAGCTCTGGGTACTTAGTCTTCATGTCTTCCTAGTGAAAAATTAGCCTTCATAGACTAGGTTCTTCACCAGGATCTTCTGTTCTTATCGTGTCTTCGGCCATTACCTTGTCATCCCAATAGAGGTTTATCTTTAGTTTTTTCATGTCTGGACGGGACAAAAGAAAATCGTAGGTGACATTGGGAATTGCCAATACGTCACTGGTAATAGCATTTCCTTGAAATTCAATAGCCAGGTTTACCCATTCGCTATGCATGGTCACTGACCCATCGTAGGCTTGGACACGCAATGTTCTACCAGCGTGCAGACGACCGGCATCCACTCGAGTCTTGTTGATAATTGATACCGAAGCTCCACTGTCAACGAGAGCCTTCACTTCAATGCCATCTACCTTAATGGGGGCGTACAATAAGCTTGACGACACCAAATACACTGTCTCACTGAAGCTCTTTTTCTGGGACTTTTGATGCACGGTAGACAGATTATGTGGAAGTAGGTTGCCATGAACTGCGGTAATTGGTTCTTCACCATCCTCCCAGTCTTGATTTACGCTTCCCAGAGATTTGTTTATGAAGCTGTGTTCACATTCAGTTGACGGCAACGACTCTAGATGCTCACTCAGCTTACGAGAATCAAGTTGCTCTGTTCTACCATCTGGCTGTCTTCTCGATGTAATTCTCGGCGTAATTCTCGGCACTGAGGTCTGTAGAAAGTTCAGAAGGTCATCAAACGTTCTTGGACCTTTGAGCTGGACGTGACTACGGATCTCGATACACAACCCTTGCGTTATCAAAGCTACAACAGCAGAAAACGACAGCTTCGGTTCTGCAGAATACAATAGGCGACGCTTCTCAAGACAGTACTCAAGCAGAGAGCCACCTGTATAACTGAACCGTAGCGCCGCATCCCACCTGTCTACTGCGTTGCCTTCGAAAGCCGCTAAAGAGTTGCTTTTCCACAGTTCCCAACATGTTGTTTCATGATCCATGAGTTGCACGTCATATCATTTTCTGGCTATACCGCCCAAATAGCGGCGCATATTCAAAATCTTTGTGTCGTCGGAGTGCCACATATTCTTGTCAAAGGCGTACTCGAAAAACCACAGCCAGTAGTGTGCACTTTGCAAGTTTCCTTCAAAAACATCTGGTTCAACAATGCTTTGTGCTGACTGCTCTCGACTAAGCGCTTGGACGAAAGTTCTCATTATTTCGATCTGTTGTACACTCAAACACTCAAGTCTAGGCTCACCTTCCCGGCAGGCGTTTCCTCTTTGAGGGTGCCACGTCGTATGGGTTCCAGAATGAGTTTGCTCAGTGTCTGCAGTTGTAGATTCCCTGTCACCGATCCTGTTTGCACGAGGGCTTGGCGGCTGATTGCCGCTTGTAGCAGCACTACGTTGATCAGCGCGGTAGAACTAACTTCAAGAGGAAGGTCGTTCGCTGGCTCACCATGCACTTGGTATCGGGTGAACACAACAGACTCCGATGACGCCTGGTCGACGAAAAATGTCACCCGCATGGCTGGTCTTCAAAAACTGTCGGCTGCGCCAAAATGTAGCGTTCCTAACTAGAACGGCAACAGAAATGACATAATCTAAGTGAGACGGGTGTCGTCCGCCATTTTATTCCAACTTCTTCCTCCTCACTTCTCCCCTAGCCCCTTTCTTCTTCTGTCACGCTCCCAGCGCAGACTGCTTCATATATATATATATATATATATATATATATATATATATATATATATATATATATATATATATATATATATATATATATATTAGAACATATGCTTCCCTGCACTGCATTTTGTACAATGTCTATTTGTGGTGAAGCTAATTAACACATCAAAGCAAATTTGTCGACCATTAGGAAATGCATACAAGACCTTGCCCACGAGTGGATTTATGTGAGCTATGACTACACTCTAAAAAAGTTTACACCCTTTGTGTTTTATTTTGTCGGCAACAATAATCGTCATTTGTCTTGCCCGCATTTCCTTTCTTTAATGCTGCGAGGCCGTTACTTCCCTGTCAGGAAAGGCTTGCGCGCAATCAGCTTGACACAGCACTCTCGACAGGAAAGTAGCGAGCGCCGAGTTTTCAAGAGAGGAAATGCAAGTAAATCAGATGACGATTATCGCTGTGGGACAAGACAAGCCCCAAAGGATGTAAACTTTTTTTTAGAATTTAGAAGAGTTAACTGCTGGGCTAGTTGGTGATCTTGCCTACTGAAAAGATTTTGCGCCAAAAAACAACACACACAAGAAAGCGCCCATGGTGTCGTCGTTTTTGTTGTGTGTGTTGTTCTTTGGTGCAAAATCTTTTCAGTTTGTTAGAGTGTATGGTGGACTGTCAGTGGCTGTGAAATCTTCAACATCTGGCTTCTCTTTCTCTTTCGAGAGAAAATTTAACTGCATCTAGAGATGCCCCAGCCCCAGGCTTGGAAAGCTTGATGCTCCGTGTTGGATGGCAGGGACTAATGAAAGGAAGTGAGAAAAAAAGAAAAAAGCACACTGACTTACACATACATGCGTGCGAAATCCACTACCACAAAAGTGATTTTCTCATTGCCTTCATGGAGCACAGCTCAGATCTATTTTTAGTTGGACCACAAATCATGTATTGTGTGGCTACTGAATTCCTAAGGACATCCCTCACTGTTACAAAGCTTCTGCAAATATAAATCAACGGTCCCTGTCCAAGTCAACACAACAGGGGGAAACATGTATGGCATGCTGGACAAATAATTCTAAATAAATCCCTCTTGAGCGCATGGCTGTTAGCGAGACCTTTAGCATTTTGAAATGTGTGTAAGTTTAGCTCTGAACTGGTTAAATTGGTGATATAGCCGTGGTCGAGGTAGCCTTTTCTTGAATCTACAGTGTGTAAAACAGACTCATGATTGTTGACAGTTGAATCGTTACAATTTCAATCAGCAGAGGGACCTGATCTCGGCCTACATAGATATATATACTAAAGTGTTCAGAGCACATACTCAACATTCTACCATCCTGCTTGAGTACCATCTGGTTTGTTTGAAAGTGGTGAGCTTTTGGGCTACATATTCAAGAACCATTGTTACTCACTAGCCTCCACTTTCCAAGATGTTTGCGCCTGCTGCAACATCACCATCTCCCTTTCGTGGTGAAAGGAAGCTCTATTAGAACTCCTTATGACATCTGGGCCTTCTTTGTAACCCCTGGTATTTAGAGGCATACTTGATCAAGTGCCGTTACAAATTCACTCTCCTTCGTTATTAAATGTGATCACTGTAACTGCGAAAAGACTATTGAGCACGTCCCCTGTCAGTGACCCACTTTGATGTCCAATGTACGCCTCTTTAGAGTGTACCCACCCAACTGGATAATTGACCTTTCACAGAGGCTAGGATCCTGGGTTCTTGGCCATATCAACGAAGAAAGCTATACATACATGTTCTAATGACTTTCTACAATAAACGAATCTGAAAAGACACTTATAGACACCGTCTGTCTTTTGTGCGAGCGAACTGTTTCCACTTGCCTCCTTTCTTTCTTTTAACCCCTCATATCCTCACTCCCATGCAAGGTAGCCAAATGGATGTACGTCTGGTTAATCTACCCGGCCTTCGTTGTTCCTTTCTCTCCCTGAGATGTAAACCCCATGCTGGAAAACTAAAAACCCCACAAAATCTAGTCAGCCACACCTATTGAAACTAAGATGCGACATGCTTAAACCATTTCAGACGTGTAAATGCACCTAAAATACAAGGACAAAAGAAAGGACAACTCACACGTCGCCCATGCACTACTGATTCTTGTCCTCTCTTTTAATTGTCCTTGTATCTTATGTACTTTTACAAGCCTGCAATGCTGAACCAACTAGCCCAACTACCTACATTGCTTAAACCAATTCAATTAATTTTTGGTTAATGTATACTCAGGAATTGATGCGATGATTAGGAAGATTCTCTTGCAGAACTTCATCCGACCAAAGACCAGAGAAAGAAGTGATGCTGATATGGACACACAAGTTTTGTTGGCAGTGGAATACGTTAGCTGGGAAACTGCTGCAAGCGTTGCATAGCAACCTGCATTGAAGCTTGTGGGGCTTCGGGCTAACGTGCCCGGACCCGGCTAGCTAAGGTCTAAGGAGACACGTAGCTCGTCCCCACTCCGCAGCGCACGCAAAGGGGCGCCGCGGCGGGTTCGCTGACTCACCGGCAAGGCGTAGAGACGACTCCAGCCGTGGCACCAACGAATGGGGGTTTATTTCCTGCTATGTACAAAATGCGAGTACAATACAGGAATACGGCACTGGGGTGGCAGTCGCAGACTACGGGCGAAAGCTCCCGGGAAGTCTGCTCCACCACGCTGGCTCTTCCGAGCAGGTTCGCCACACAAAAGGGGGCCGCCTTGCTCAGAGGGGCGCGGGACCAAGGGGGTCCGCCCGTCCGACAGCCATGAGCACCGAAAGTCAATCTGTCCGGGCGAAAGCGCCCGCGCACCTCCGATGCTGAAGGAGAGAGAAACCGAAGAGAGGGCGAGAGGGGCCCGCTCCTCAGGCACTGTTCTTACGCGCGGCGCACGGCGTAACGTGAGCCGCGCGCGCAAGCAGCAGGCTCCGCGTCGCGCCGGCGCCCGCGGCCGCGGGGAATGTACGCTATCCAAAATGAGGCTTGGAACTGCGTGTCCCCAGCGATCGCGCGGCCGAATGGCCCAAGTCGCGCGTGCACAGGAGACAGGGGTCCCAAAGGGGTCCCCACATCCCCCCCCTCCTGAAGACTCGGGCCGGCCCATGAGGGAGCCGACCGGAATCAAAGGCAAAGCTGACGTCTGACCTGTTTTATTTTCTCAAGCGAAAATGTCGAAGTCGAGACTCTCGCTCGCGGGGTCGGTGCCTCCGGCTTCCGGAGAATGGACGGAGTTGTGGAGGGGCGCCACCGCCGTCGCCTGCTGCACAGCTGCCGCGATGGTCGCCGTGAACACAGGGTCCGAAGCGAGAGCGCCGACAACGGAACGCAGCAGGGCCGGGTTGACGTCCGGGTCCGTGTTCTGCCGCACCTGTGGGGCTGGATCCGTCCCGGGCTCCTCGGCAGCTGGCTCCGTCCCCTTCACGCGAAGCTTGTGCACCGCGCTGGAGTCATGGGCAGCACACAGCCGCAGCACACCGCACACGCTGCAGTACACTGCCGAAGGGTCCGAGGCCATGACGGCTCCACCCGAGGCCTCGACCATGGCTGACAGCGTGCGGCCGCGGAAAATGCGTGGTATCTCTCGCCCGCTCATGTGGTTCTCCACCTTTCTTTGCTCCTTCCACCGTTTCGTCGACACGAAGCAAAGTGGTGCTTCGGAACCGGATTGGAAGGCCCAGGTAGCGACATGGCGGCGTGGAGGCAAACGGGCAGCTGGCTGTGGAGACACTGGCAACGACCGCACCTGGAAGGATGCGGAGGTGGTAACAGCGCCAGCTTGCACCGCGGGTCGTGCTGTGGTCTCAGGAGCGAGTGTGACAGCAGTGGCCTCTCGAACGGCTTGCGACTGGAGGCGCCCGCGGCGGCGGCGACGGCTCCCGCGAGACCTGGGCGAGTCGGTCGTCGTCCTCGAGGCGTGTTGCGACGGCTTCATTGTTGGCGTCCGTCTGGCACCACACTGACAATCAACGCTTCACACAACTAATCGCACTCCGATTATAATAACAACACTACAAGCAAATCTCACCTTCCGCTGACAATGTTCACAGACAGAACACGCGGAACACGAAGCGCACACTGCATCCGTCAGCTTGCCAATCACGCATCGCTCTGGCGCATTCACCTTTGCAGGCGGCTGCCAGAGGGAAGGAGGAGGCTCACGGAAAGGGGCATATTGGGCTTATGGTAGCCTCATGCATCCCTCCGGCCAGCGCTGAAACGCTAACCGTGCCTTTCATGGCACTCGAGCGCCACTGGAGGATAAAGTTCACCGGGCGCGAGCAGTAAGGCAACGGCTAGGTCGGCTTTCACAGCTCACGCCGGCGGGCTCACGGATCACTTTGGTTCACCACGGCCCTCAGCAGAAGTTGCGCACTGCGAAAAAGCGTCTTATTCGGCTAATGAGTGCCTTTTTTCCGCTTTAACGCGTGCATTCACGCTATAGTCACACCTCTCCGCTTGCCAGCTCGGCGGGGAATAAGGTCCCTCTGCCTACCAGCGAGAAGCGGCGACTAAGGGCGTTTTCGCAAGTTATACCGGCGAGTGCGCGGATTGAGATCCGCCGTCTTGCTCGGTTGCGCTTGCTGTGTCTCTTCCTCTTCCCAGTTGCTGCTTCTGGCAACGAAAGGTTTGAGGTCAGAAACGTTCACTGGACCGCCGGATGGTCTACCGTTTGAGTCCACCAGCTTATACACAAGACGCGACATTTTGGTCTCCACTCGGTATGGGCCCGACCACTTGGCCGACAGAGAGGCTGAGATGCCCTTTGTTGCGTCACTCAGCACATGATTGCGCCTGAGGACAAGGTCACCTACTTGATAATGTACCTCTCTATGCGACCGGTCGTATTGTGCTTTTTGTCCAGCGCGTGCTTTCGCCAGGTTGGTGCGGGCATGAGAAAGGGCCTCGCTCATCCTAGCGCGCACTTGCACCGCGTAGTCGGAGAGACCCGACGCAACGGCGCTCGCCCCGCTGCCGGTTCGCAGAACGCGATCCATAGGGTTTGGCAGCTCTCTCCCGAAATTGAGGAAAGCGGGCGTGTACCCAGTCGAACGGTTCACCGATGTGCGCAAAGAGAAACCTATCTCGCGGAGACAGGCGTCCCAGTCCCTGTGTTGCCGGGCAAAGGCAGCGAGCAAGGGCTTCACATTTCGGTTCACCCGCTCGGTGGGATTGGCCTGAGGGTGATAAGTCGTTGTTTTGCGGTGCTTCATGCCAAAGGCTGCACAGACATCGACGAACACCTTGGCCGTGAAATAGGACGCGTTGTCAGTGATCAACTCCGCCGGAAAGCCAAAGCGGGTGAATACTTCGAGCAACTTGTCCCATATGACGCGTGCCGTTAGCTTCCGAAGGGGAAATAGTTCCACCCACTTCGTGAAATGATCCGTGACGGCCAGCAGGAATGTGTGACCTTGCCGGCTTCTTGGGAAAGGTCCCATAACGTCACAGGCCGCGATTTGCCAGGGTAGCTGGCTGTCGATCGGCTGCATGAGGCCGGGGGGTTTGCCACCACGGGGCTTCACACTCTGACACACGCGGCACGAGCGAGAGTAATGAAGTACATCACGCTTCATGCCTGGCCAGGTTGCGGAGCGGCACAACTTAAGATAAGTCTTACGGCCACTCGCGTGTCCGGCCAACCGCGAGTCATGAAAATAGCTCAATGTGGCCCTCCGTAGACTGCGGGGGATCACCACCTTAAAGGACTCATTAGGAGCCTCTTCAGTTGGGAGATAGCGCAGGAGCACTCCATCAGCATCCAGCAGATACGAATCCAACGTGCCTGCAGCAATACCAGCTGCGTCGCACCCGGCGCCAACAGCAATACCAGCTGTCAATTTGCGCCCATCGGCGTTGCCGCCTCGCTCCCTCTCGGAGCTGTGCTCTTTTTCGAGCTCGTCAGCGATTTGCTGACAAAATGGGTCTTTCCGCTGAGCTTCCAGCAGCTCCCGTCTGCTGTACGTGATACCCATGGACGTTACAGGGTCCAGCAGGTACGCACTTTCGCCCGCCGACGGCGGCTTATAGGCCGCACAGCCGCCTGAACTCGCTCCTTCCGTGCCTTTGGAGACCAGGGCTCCGGCTTCGTTCGGAAGCGTTGTCGCGGAGGGGTGCCCGTCAAAGGTGTCCGGGTCTAAAACGGGGGCGCGCGACAAGGCGTCGGCCACCACGTTTGTGCTCCCCTTCCGATAGCGAACAACAAAGTTGTAGCGCTGTAACGTCAATGCCCAGCGCGCGAGGCGGCCTGAGGGCTCGCGCAAGCGCTTCAGCCAGGTGAGCGCCATGTGATCCGTTTCAACAACAAAAGGCACTCCGTCGACGTAGTGATCGAACTTACGCAGAGCGAACACTATCGCTAGACACTCACGTTCGGTCACGGAATAGTTACGCTCTGCGGGCGTCAACGACCGGCTGGCAAAGGCCACTGGCCGAAGAACGTCCTCATGTTCTTGGAACAGCACCGCACCTATACCCAGGTCGCTCGCGTCAGCTTGGACTACGAACTCCCTGTTCAGGTCGGGCAGCTTCAGCTCGGCTGTGTCCACAAGAGCTTTAGAGAGAGCCCTGAAAGCATCATGTTGCTCCGGACCCCAGCTCCAGCTTGTAGACTTCCTCAACAACGAGGTCAAGGGAGCCTGTAGAGCGGCGCAGTTGGGCACGAATTGGCGGTAGTAATTCACCATGCCCAAAAAGCGTCTGAGGGCCTGTATGTTAGCCGGCGTTGGGTACTCGAGGATAGCTCGGACCTTGTCCTCGCTCGGCAAAACACGGCCTCGCTCTATTGTAAAGCCCAGCAGTGAGACACGGGTCTCTGCGATCTGAGCTTTCTTCGGGTTCAGAGTGATCCCGGCAGCGTGCAGCCTTCCGAGGATGTCCTCCAAGTGGCGGAGGTGTTCCTCAAAGGTGCAAGAGAAGAGGACAATATCGTCTAGGTAGGCTAGGGCGTATTGCCATTTTGCCCTTCCCAGAACCCTGTCCATCAATCTCTGGAAAGTCGCTGCAGCGCCCGAGCAGCCAAAGGGCATGCGAGTGAACTCGTACAAGCCTCTATGTGAGGTGAAAGCGGTTTTCTCCGCGGCCCTTGGCTCCATCTGCACTTGCAGGTAACCGCGGCTAGCATCTAGAGTGGTAAAATAATGTGCACCACCTAGGCTCGCCACGATTGAGTCAATGCTCGGCATAGGGTAAGCATCCTTCCGAGTGACTTCATTGAGTCGGCGGTAGTCCACGCAAAGACGAGAGGAGCCGTCTTTTTTCGGGACCAGCACTACCGGAGAACCCCACGGACTATTAGATCGGCGGATTACGCCAGTCTCGATCATTTCGTCCATTGCGAGGTCGATAGCTTTCCTTTTGGCCACACTCACGGGCCTGGGATTGCATTTCCACGGTAGCGCGTCGCCTGTGTCGATCCGGTGTCGCACAAGAGTGGTGCGTCCCGGCCGATCTGTAAACATCGCGTGAAATTGGTTCAGCAGCGATGACAGGCGCGCCTTCTCACGTTCCGACAAACTGCCAGGCAAAGGCGGCAGCGAGCGGTTCGTTTCGCTGCGCGCGCTTGCGATCGTAGGATTACATGAAATCCGATCCGCTAGCGCTGCGCTCGGCTCGGGAGAATGAGTCTCGCAACGAGCTCTGCCCGCTTCGCTGGCCGACGAGGGGCCGCGTACAGCGGGTTTTGTGACAGCCGGAGTCTGGGGGGTCAATGGGACTCGCCCCTCCTCCTGCCGTGGTGCCGCGCCTGGGGCTCTAGGTGCCACCGAAGCGACAGGGAAATGCGCAAAAGGTTTCAGGGGCGCACCAGGGCCCTCCCTGTATCCTTTGTTCGCAATGTCTATCACGATCCCAGTGCGGGCCAGAAAGTCTCGGCCTACTATCACGGGTACGGACAGACCAGGGAGGTACACGAACCTGTGACGGCGTACACGCTCCTCCCAGCGCACAACCAATCTCGCCGAGCCACACGAGGTAGCCGCACCGCTCGCGAGATGGAAGGCTGTGTTGCAGGCTCGCAGCCGGACTGAGTGCCGGCGTAAGTGAGCCAAAACTTCCTCCCCGAACAGCGAGGCTGTGGCGCCACTGTCCAGTAGCGCTGCAAACGTTCGACCAGCGATCGTGAGCGCAAGGAAGGGGGCTGGCGACGGGTCATCAATTCCGACCCTACACGCCATCGGGGCTAAGGAACCCCTTGTTTCAGGCACCGCCGGCGAAGGCAGAGTCACCGGCGGCGCACGCCGTTTCCCGTCGGGCGATTGTGCCCTTCGGTAGCGCGGCGGTTCGTGCACTCCCGGGCAATGTGGCCCGTCTCATTGCACTTGTAGCAGACGACGCTGCGTGCAGGCGGAGCTGCTCGCGGCGCGCTGCGCGCCGGCGGTGGTTTCTGTTGCGCCGCGTGGGCATTGGTATCAGTTTCCACCGCCTGGCCGCTTCGGCGGTCCCAGTTTCGTGCTCGGCCGGGCTGGGCGACTGTGTGCGCCCGCCTGGCATACGAGTACGGGTCAAGAGCGCGGTCAGAGAGCTCCCACGCGCCTCGCTCCGTTTCTCCAACGAGGGCTGCCGTTGCGTCGGTTAGCCGGAAAGGGGCGGGCGTAAGCACGTTGCCGCCGTTCCAAGCGCACCGGGGTTCAAGGGACAACGACGCTGGCGGCGGCGGGCGGTAGGCCCGCGCGGCCAGAATGTCACCCTGAATACGCTTCGCTTCAGCGGCCAAATCGTCCAGGTCGTGGAACCGGCCGTTTCGAAGGTAAGCGGCGAAGGTTGGATGGGCTTGCCGAATCACCCGCTCCACCTTCTCAGAGTTCGACGCCGAGTGCTCTGCTAGGAGATAAAGCTCCTGCATGGCTCTCACGTACTCGAGCAGAGATTCGTCCCTGTGTTGGGTTCGAAGCTCCAACTCGCGCCGCATGCGTCGCTCATAGTCAGGAGGGAGGAATTCATGGCTGAACAGCGTCCTAAACTCCTCCATGCTACGAGCGCGCTGTCCGACTAGGCGGTACCACCGCGCAGCTTGGGCGGTCAGCGAGACAGGCAGTATGGTGCCTATAATCACGCTGTCTTCCAGCCTCATCGCTTTCTGGTATTGGCATAGAGACTCCAGGTATTCCGTAGCGCTCATGCGGTCTGAGTAACCGCTGTACGTCGGAATATGTACCTTGAAGTTGCTCGGCAGGGCAGGCCTAGGGGGACTAGGGTCCACCACGGGAGGCCTGACGCTAGCCTGAGATTGCGCCATTTCCATCAGCGATGATAGCAACTGCGCGGCTGCGTTGTGCAGCGGCAATTGGTCCGGGCGAGGCTCACAGGGTGCCTGCCGGGATGTGCCCGCTCGTGGTCCTAAGGGACCGGCGAACGGCGGAGAAATGTCGTGCGGGCCTATGGGAGGCCGGCCGACGGTGCTGCGAAAAGGTTGCCCTCCAGGCCAACTGAGGCCGGATAGCGGATCGCAGTCGCCGGCGGAGCGGGATGGCTCCTGCTCGGCAGAACGCCGAAGCAGCTGAGCAGTTAAAGGGCTCACGCTGCTTGGACCGTAGAGTGCCGCTGGGCGAACGGACTGACCAATGGGCGTCCCTAGGGGGTCGCACTTGGCATCTGATAGCATGGGGTTGCCACGAAGAGCATCCCTGAAGCTTACAGCATTGTCCGCTGCCTCAAACGACAGAAGGTCCGCAACCAAGGACTCAGGCTGCGACGGGGGCCGCAAAGGGGCCTGCTCCGACGCCATGCCGAAACCTAGTTGGGCGCCAGATATGTGGGGCTTCGGGCTAACGTGCCCGGACCCGGCTAGCTAAGGTCTAAGGAGACACGTAGCTCGTCCCCACTCCGCAGCGCACGCAAAGGGGCGCCGCGGCGGGTTCGCTGACTCACCGGCAAGGCGTAGAGACGACTCCAGCCGTGGCACCAACGAATGGGGGTTTATTTCCTGCTATGTACAAAATGCGAGTACAATACAGGAATACGGCACTGGGGTGGCAGTCGCAGACTACGGGCGAAAGCTCCCGGGAAGTCTGCTCCACCACGCTGGCTCTTCCGAGCAGGTTCGCCACACAAAAGGGGGCCGCCTTGCTCAGAGGGGCGCGGGACCAAGGGGGTCCGCCCGTCCGACAGCCATGAGCACCGAAAGTCAATCTGTCCGGGCGAAAGCGCCCGCGCACCTCCGATGCTGAAGGAGAGAGAAACCGAAGAGAGGGCGAGAGGGGCCCGCTCCTCAGGCACTGTTCTTACGCGCGGCGCACGGCGTAACGTGAGCCGCGCGCGCAAGCAGCAGGCTCCGCGTCGCGCCGGCGCCCGCGGCCGCGGGGAATGTACGCTATCCAAAATGAGGCTTGGAACTGCGTGTCCCCAGCGATCGCGCGGCCGAATGGCCCAAGTCGCGCGTGCACAGGAGACAGGGGTCCCAAAGGGGTCCCCACAAGCTGGGGAGCAAGTTGAAGTGCATGATCTGCAAATTTTCTGCCAATAATTTGCATTGTCAGACATCTGCAACGAAAGTGAAGAAAGGACTGCTGGCATCTGGACCAGGTTCTTGCTAAGTTCACAACAACTGCTGTTACACTGGAAGGCAAAATAAAGCAACCACTGGGCCACCTGAAGCAGTGTTCTCGCTTGTTGCCTAATCCAAGGAGGACAGAAAAAGAGTGGAGAATGCTGCCTTCCAAGCTTAATTACAAGCAATGCAAAAGTAACCTTGGAAATCGAATCAACTGATTCATTCTGGACAGAAATCAGAAATGGGAGAAGTAAAAAGATAGGATGACATGAAAGAGTACAAAAATGTCTGCACATTGGCCCAGCACATATTAACTTTATATTATTGCTGCAACTAAAGGAAGCTGTGCTAAAATAAAAGAGCAGCAGGGCTTAGAACTGAGAAACTGCATGCCATAATAATAACAATAAAATCAGCTTTTGCCATGACTGGCAGGAGTATGTGAACATGTACAATCATCAACAACCAGCAAATTAAATTCCACCAAAAAGGAAGTGGTCTAAACGAGATATTTGCTTGAGCTTTGGCAAAGTGTTATCACCTGGCATTTCTGCTTTCATGGCGTCACCAATAAAATAAAGTCGCATAAGTAATACAATATTGCTTTTGCTGTAATGAACTTTTTCTTGTGTATTTCCTTATGTTAGTACATGATTTTTATGTAGTTTTATAGGTGCAACACGGCACTAAATTTTTGTTATAGTTTCTATTGAAAGATTTCAATAATGGGGGTTGTTACTCTTACATGTTTTTATGCCAACACAGTTACCCAAGTTGTATATTAGCTTGTGCCACTGGATGTGTGGTTGTGTTTGTGATGCCATCGTTTTCGTTGCATTGTCGTCATTCCAGCTTTGTCATGCAACTCTCAGCCTTCCTGCGTTGGAAGCAGATGGATCACATGAAAAGGTCTGGGTGCCTCAGCAGCAGCACACCCACCCGTTGTTGGTCGCCTCCATTTAAGGTTCAAAGGCAAGTTTCGCACGAGTGTTAATTTCGGAACGACCGATAGCAACACTTCACCTTGGCATAGCCAACTACCTGTAAGATACTTCACATAACATCCATTCCCACATTGCGTGGGATTTACGCAAGTTTATCTCATAGTTTTCATGTAGAGCCTTTTGGACCTTTATGCGAGGGATAATAAAATGGCTTTTTATGTCTAGTTCCTATGAAATATACATAATTCGACACCTTGCATGCTAAGCTGCAGCTTCTTAAGTCCAAAACTGGCATCAAGAAAGTCAGGACCGTAAAATGATACTGGGCTGGACAAATCAGTTTCCAAATATTTATGTTGCATTCTTCACCTCCTTTCCACACTTTCGGTGACAAGCTTGTGTGAAAAGACATTCTCAAAGCCAACATATGTAGAGATCAGGCTGAGAAGCTTTAAGTCAAGAAAGGCTTAGCTGGCTGCTGGTGTCTTTGGTGGAGCAATGAATTAAAATTTTCTATAATTTTATGAGGATAAATAACACTATAGCATGCAGACTTATGCTGCAGCTTTCTTTCCTGCCATGCAACACCAAGAAAGCAAATGGGTAATTGCAAAGTAATCTGCATATTGTATCCCAGCTGTATTGTGTGTGCCACATTACCAGAGAATCCTGTGACCTTTTATTCCCCTTTCCAGCACATGTCTTTATCAAGCCATACCTTTATGTGGGGTTGATATATGTAGGGATGCCCGTTCACCTTCATATCAGCTTAGCTCTGTCAACAGCAGATGCACTAAAGCTACACGCTCTTGCTACCTAATTCGAATATTGCAACTGAAATGAAGGAAACTCAGGTCTTAACAGTAAACTTTTAAAGAGTGTATTTAAATACTTGTGCAACCTTCTTTTCGGAAAGACCATGTGGCACCTACTGGTGTAGAGATGTAGCTTGGCCAGTAAGAAACTGAGGTGGTTTTATCTAGAAATAGAATTGATTGATGTTTTGTGGGACAAGGTGCCTGCATGCTGTCTCAATGTGAACACTTTATGGCTGAGAATATTTTTGCTATTGTGTCAGCCTTGAAAACGTCAGAATCTTTAATCTTGGTGCATTAGAAAACACCTTGACACAAAATGAATGTAACCCTCATTGTCATTGAAAGAAAGGTGCTGAAAATATTTCGGTGAATACAGCAGAATGAAATGCAGGGACTTCGATGGGAAATGGGTAAACAATTTACCAACCACGTTATGAATGCAAGCAGCTGACACTTAATAGAATAAGAAAGCCTTGAAGTAAGTCTCTGGCTTGCAGTGCAAGACATGTGCACACCTATGATGATACTGCAGTATTCATGGCAGAGACGGGACCATTCAACCTTGCATACTGTAACACTCTGTATATCTCTTTCAAATCTTCTTGCACCAACATGTACAAACTGCATGTAGAAAACAGTAAAATCATTGCTATTGTCCAACAGACAGTTTCCATGTTTATTGGATTCTCATTTTAACAGCCAACTTTAAACTTCCACAGTGAGAGCTGGGCGAGTTAGTGCATTTTTGAAAGACTAGAAACAGTGCACGAAGTATGAAGGACAGTGAAAACGCAACAGTAGCACTGACTTACAACTGAATTTTTTATTCAGGTATACATACAAGAACAATATGCACACACCAGGCAATGTGAAAAAAACCAAGCAAGTGAAGTGCAGACTATTAATCATGATTGACATTGCTAGAAAACACAAGCATGAGTGACGTCGTGAGTTAACTGCGACGTGGTACTAAATCCATGCAGAAAGTCATGTTAGAACTTAGATGGGCATTATGCAATTCAATGAATTCAACAGTATGCTTATGAACTATGTATTCTAACGTTTTACTTGAATAAGGTGCTAAGAATAAGGTCTCTATATAGCTACAAATGCCTTAGTCACCAGATTTGAAATGAAGGAGGACTTTCGTATGTTTCAAAGATGAAAGAACAATACCTGTTGTGAGAGAATTGTGAGAAATAACAGCAATACTGAGGAGTCCATTGGCAATAATATAATGTACCAACATGCATTAGGAATTACGTCAGGGACTCCACATTTCTTAAATTTGCAGACACAAAGGGCGCTTTTGATAACGTCAGCCACCAAGGAATGCTCGATGGCCTGGCTGAAACAAACTGCGGAGGGCGGATGTACAACTATGTTCGCAGCTTTTTAACCGCTGAGATTAAATTTGGCGCAGTAGAAATCAAGACCTTCAAGGCACCCAACAAGGGTACTCGCCAGGGCGCAGTGATCTCGCCAACGCTATTTAACGTGGCGATGATAGGCCTTGCAAGGAAATTACAAGCCATCCCGGGTATCCAGCACGCCCTATATGCGGATGATATTACAGTCTGGTGTGTCACCGGGTCGCTACGTGAAAAAGAAGAACGATTACAAGCAGCTGCCTGTGAAATCGAGACATGCGTGCGAGCCAGAGGGCTGCAATGCGCGTCAGAGAAATGTGAGATTATACGAGTCCGGAGAGGGAAAGGGAATCGTAACGTCCCGACGGACCCTGCCCTTAAACTGGAAATCAGACTTGGCAATGATGCAATACCTGAGAAGACCACAATCCGGGTACTAGGCATGTGGCTACAATCAAATCAACACTGCCAACACGGGCTTAACCTCATCAAGACGGCAACACAAGTCTCAAGAATGATAAAGCGGGTAAGCACTAAAAGGACGGGGATGAAGGAATCAGACACCCTTCACCTAATCAGAAGTCTGGTGGTTAGCCGCTTCATTTACAGCTTGCCGTATTACGAGCTAATGAAAACAGAGAGGGATGCGATCAATTCGTGCTTACGGAAAGCATACAAGATCGCCCTACAAATTCCGCAATGCGCCTAAACCGAAAAACTCATGTCTCTCGGAATTGATAATACATTCGAAGAACTGGCAGAAGCTCAACTGATAACTCAAAGAAACAGACTTACACAAACGACCACGGGTAGGAAACTCCTTGGCAGACTCGGGTATCACGAGTTCCTAGAAAAACACAACCAAGCTAAACCCATCCCCACAATAATCAGAAAGAGCATCAAAGTGGCGCCAATACCCAGAAATATGGACCCAGCTCTACATGCAGGCAGAAGAGAAGCCAGAGCTGCATGCATTGAGAAAACACACGGCGACAAACCAAACTCCCGTTTCGTGGACGCGGCAAGATACACAGGCAGGCAGAAAAGAACGGTAGCTGCTGTCACTGACTATTTGGGCAGAGAAATCATTAGCGCCTCCACTCGCAACCCCACTATCGTGGAAGCAGAAGAAATCGCAATAGCCCTTGCTATCAAAGCGACGGAACCGAACCAACAACAAATAACCATCCTATCAGACTCTCAAGCGGCATGCAGAAGCTACCTCAGGGGACGAGTATGCACCGCAGCCTATAGGATTATACGAGATATAAAACCCCGAGCCAGATTTCACCTTATATGGGTACCCAGTCATGAGGGAATCAAGGGAAACGAAGAGGCTGACAGAGTAGCTCGTGCGCATGCTACACACCACGGGTGCTCACAGGACGCCTCTGAAGACCTGATCCCGATTGACCAGAACTACTCTGCAATTTTGAACTACCACAGAGGAAATAGAATGAAACTACCACCCCCAGATAAGAACCTCAGTAACGAAGAACAGGTTATACGGAGAAAGCTGCAAACGTATACATATAACAACCTGCATATTCTCCATAAAATTCACCCTGAAAGATATGCGGACACATGCCCATGGTGCGGAGCCACGACAACCTTAGACCACATCTCATGGGCATGCACGGCATATACACAAAAGACAAACACAGAAATTACGGATCATACACAATGGGAGGCGGCGCTGTCCAGCTCACAGGAAGAGCTCCAAAGGGCCATCATCCGACAAGCAAGACGGCGTGCGGAAGCCAGTGGGGTCCTTGTCTAGGGGCTCCAACCATTGAGGATTTTATTCTTCAATAAAGTTGTTCTATCTATCTATCTATCTATCTATCTATCTATCTATCTATCTATCTATCTATCTATCTATCTATCTATCTATCTATCTATATTTTAACAATATTATTAAGGCATGCAAATTTTAAAAAGAAATGCCACTATGTTAGTATTTGCCATAGGAAATGATTTTCTAGAGGTGCATGTGCAATGGCCCCCAATTGAAAATTGTACCACTAAAGCTCTACCACATGTGTTTGACACCTGTTGATTGCCAGTCGCACAAGCCCTTAGTGAGTGAAACTCAGTGAGAGAAACTTGGCCTTCTTTGTAGAGCAAAGACAGTTGGCAAACATGAAGCACACAAAGGTAGAGAGGTTTAGGTATGGCCAGTACAGTGAAATATCCACTCAAGATCCAGGTGCTGTACTATATCTTCAGAAGATAAAGCATTTATCTAAACACGCGCACAGTGTGTAAATGATCGCACTCACATGCATGCGATACATACTGACAATCGCCACAAAAACCTATCGCATTACAATTACTTCCACAGATAATTTTAATTGCTGCTATGGGATGGCTGTCTCATTGCACCACAATTTATAGCAACTAATACACTGGGCATTTCAAATGGCTCATGAAAGCGGGTTGGGCCCTGGCCAGACTGAAACAGCGGCACTCCACACACTGTTCAACGCCCAGCCTCGTGTGTGTCACTTAAAACTCGTCACGGACACTTGCTGACATTGCCTTCAGGCGGGAACAGGCCTTTCTGTTAGATTCACGTTTCACGTCCAGGCTTTCGTTACTAGGCTTCTGCATGCGTAAGGCGACGCGAAATGTGTGAATGCACTTTGTTCATCGACTGCTCCCCCCCATATGTAATGCCCTAAGCCAAGGGCCTTTAAGGGTAAATAAATGATGATGATGATGATGATGATGATGATGATGATGATGATGATGATGATGATGATGATGACGACGACGACGACGACGAAAGACGCCCTTACTTTGCAAAGTGATTTGGATGTATGTATGCGCCCTACATCGACGTCAATGGAGGCGCGCACCACTTCTGCGTTTTCGAGCTCGTGAGCAGTGTGTCGACGTGGTGTCCAAGGCCAAACGGGCATCCGGCTTTACCAGAAGGCGTAAACAAAACTTAGAAAAGATCTACATATGACACACCCTGCAATATGCAATATCCATGTCGGCACCATATGCAGTCGGCGCTGTGTTACTACGACTCTTCGAAACCGACAGTCCAAATCAGGCGACATGTCGTGCTGTTTCGTGGATGCAGTACAGTTCGTTCGAAGCTTCGGCAGGCTTCTGTAGCTTTGTAACGGCAACGTTATTCGTACTCGCAGATATTACACAGTGCTCCAGTACAATAGAACACACCACACAGCCACAAGGAACCACAACGGCCCTCCCGCTGCGTGCACGCGTGTGTAAGCGCGACAGTCATTTTCGATTTTAAGACGCAGGATAAAATAAATGCTTTATTTATTTAGGCGTAGTGCATTTAACAACAAAACGATAATGTTAGCATTTTATGTATCTTCTATTAAACTTTTTTTTGTGACATCATCATGCATGGCAGCAGCGGACTCCACTGCTGCCACGTGCGTGCACCCAGCGCCGGCCTTGCGTTTATAACGACAAAGAAACAATAAACTTATTAACAAAGAGTACAATATCTAATGAGCAATGATAATTTTGCCCTCTTCTATATGTAATAAAGATGCTTCAGTAATTGTTAGAGAAAGTTTGCAAGATAAAATGGATGGATGTGATGAGCGTCCCCTTTGGAACGGGGCGGTGGGTAGCGTCACCAAGCTCTTGCTACTGTACTGCCTATTGTCCTACCTAAGTTAAACAATAAAAAAATACAAAAATAAACACTATGAACTCTGACACCCAAATTTTCTGATCCTCTATTGCTAACTGTGCTTTTGTACGTCTCCGTTTTTTGTCATTTCCCTACTTTTCGTCCACCAATCGTCCGTCTCTTACTAATGCCTATAGTGTACTAGAATAATGACATTATTCTAGTACATTATACTAATGCCTATTGCGGACATGTTTACTTTTCCACTGCTCCCGCGGAACCCAAGGGCTTCAAGGAGGCCAGTGGTGACTAAATCGACCGCTGGGTAGACGTCTTCACATTCTAATAAAATATGCTCCGTTGTTTCCCTAGCTTTACCGCAGCAAGCACATGCTTCTTGTTCCTTCGTATATCTCGCTTTATAGGTGAGCGTTCTAAGGCATCCCGATCTCGCTTCGAAAAGTAATGAGCTTCCCTTTGAGTTATCATAAATTGTTTCTTTCCTGATTTCGTTTTTTCCTCTTAAGTAGTTACTCATGGCAGGTTTCCGTTCCATTGCCGCCACCCATGAGATTATTTCACCCTCTCTGACTTTCCGCTTGACCGTCTTTGTTGCTGTGTTGCCCACCCTACAGGCCAAATACTTGCTGGTAAGCTTCCTAGTTCTTTTCCTCCACTGTGAATCAATGTTTTTTCCTGTACAGATACCTGGACACCCTCCCAGCCCATTTACTTTCTTCCATATTCCTCAGCCGTTCTTCATACTCAATTTTATTGCGAGCTTCCCTCACTTCAAAACTAGTCGAGCCCGTATCACCCAACCTCATTCTTTTGTAATGATAACTTTGCCGATTTACCAAATATTCCTGATTCCTTGTTCTGTGCTATGGATCCCATATTATTTGATTGGGTTGGTATTAACCGTTTGATTGATAATCAAAAGATCTCAGCTTCTGCAGGTCCTGACTTTATTAATTCAAAAATGTTAAAATGTACTGCATTATTTTCATCTATTATTCTATCTAAACTGTATACTCAGTCAGTACAGTGCTCATCGCTTCCTTCAGACTGGAAAACGGCGAGGGTGGTTCCAGTCCATAAATCAGGTAACGCATTATGTCCCGAGAACAACCGACCCATCTCATTAACCAGCATTCCATGCAAACTCTTAGAACACGTAATCTATTCTCACCTCATCGATTTCCTGGAAAGCAACTCGTTCTTCCATCCATCTCAACACGGTTTTAGAAAAACTTTTTCATGCGATACTCAACTTCTTTGCTTCACTAACGATTTGTTTGCCGCCTTAGATCAAGGATTCGATATTGACTGTATTTTTTTAGATTTTGCCAAAGCTTTCGATACCGTATGCCATAACCTACTTATCCATAAACTTAATCAGCTTAATATTGACCCAAATGTGTTGTCATGGATTAAACAGTTTCTTTCTAATCGAACTCAGTATGTCACAACCAATAACTCTTCATCTGCATTGTTAACAGTTACATCCGGAGTGCCACAAGGTTCCGTCTTGGGGCCTCTACTCTTCTTGATTTATATTAATGATCTCCCTAACTGTGTAGAGTCATCATCAATTAATTTGTTCGCAGACGATTGCGTAATATACCGAAAGATTACTAACCCTGATGATTCAGATAAACTGCAAGGAGATCTTCACAATATATCACTCTGGTCGAAAAAATGGCTCATGAAACTTAACGCTAACAAGTGTAAATCAATGCGCATATCACGTAAAAGCAGCAATAGCATTCAGTGTCGATATGTACTGAATGACACTTCATTAGCATCCGTTAACGCTCACAAATATCTTGGCCTTCACATAACTAATGATCTTTCATGGAATTTGCATACTAATTATATTACTGCTAATGCTAATCGTATGTTAGGATATCTTCGTCGTAACTTTTCTACCGTTCCTACTTCGGTAAAACTAACGCTCTACAAAACCCTAGTTCGCTCAAAACTTGAATACGCATCTGCCATTTGGGATAACAATCAAGCATCACTAACCGTAACGCTTGAAGCAATTCAAAATCGAGCAGCTCGCTTTATTTTATCTAACTATTCCCGCCATTCCAGTGTTACATGTATGAAAATAACCCTCAATCTGCCAGATCTTTCTTTACGCCGCAAATGTGCTCGTCTTTGCCTATTTCACAAGGTTTATCACTCAAACCAGGTGCTCAAGAATCAACTTATCACCCCACCTTCCTACACTTCATCCCGTTCAGACCACAGATATAAAGTTGCCGTCCCATCCTCCCGAACGAACAAGTATCATGATTCTTTTTTACCCCGCACAAGTGTCGACTGGAACCACCTTCCTGCTTCCATCATTCAGATCACAGATGTAACTTCATTCAAAACAGCAGTCTACCACGCTATCGCTTAACGTTGCCTGCATACCATTGTCTGCATATTACATTGCTTTGTATGTACCACTCCTTTCTGTAGTGCCTTAGGGCCTTGAAAGTATGTATAATAAATAAATAAATAAATAAATAAATAAACAGCTTCATTTGTAGTCTTCCCGTGAGCGCCCAATGCGAGGCGACCCACTGACCTTTGCTTCCCATCGAGTACTGATTATACCCCTGATTTAAAGCAAACAACCACATTTCCAAAATTAAGTTCTGGAACCATTACACCTTTCTACATACCTCGGAGGTATACATACATTGTATGTATACATACCTATTGTATCCCCATAGCTCTCTGTGCTTCATTATGGCTGCATTTTTCATCCCCTTCACTGTTATTGTTTTTTCCTGTGTTTCCATATATCTATTATCCTCGTTTATCCTATACCAAGGTATTTATATTCTGTTACCCGAGGTATTTCCTGGCCCTGTATCTCGACTGTCTGTTCACTGTTATCAGTGAATACCATAACACCTGATTTTCTAACACTAAATTTAAAACCTAAATTGTTGCCTTCTGTCCACAGATATTAGCCAGACGTTGCAAATCACTTTGCTTGTTAGCTAGCAACACAATGTCATCCGCATAAAGTAAACCTGGGAACTGCTGCTCTACTACTGTACCCGCCTGTTTGTATGAGAGATTAAACCCGATATTATTTCCTTCTAGCGCCCTCTACATCCTCACCATCTACATCATAAACAACAGCGGGTATAAAGGGCACCCCTGCCTCAGTCTCTTGTTGATATGAACTTTCTCCTCGCTTTTCATCCCTTCCCATTCAACGCAAACGGCATTTTCTAAGTAAATCTCTCTCAAAGGTGTAGACAATCGTCACCTAAGCCTTCCCGTTTCAGAATATCCCACAAAATGTTGCGGTCTACGTTGTCATAGGCTCCTGTAATGTATAAAAAGGCCACATATAACGGTCTGCTTTCTACTTTTGGCATTTCCACACACTGAGTAAGAACAAATAAGTTATCATCTAAACACCTGCGTATTCTGAAGCCATACTGAAGTTCTCCCAATATGCCATTATTGTCTGCCCAAGCTTGAAGCTTTAATTTGATTGCCTGCATTGCTAGCCTGCATATTACCGATGTAATGGTCAACGGTCTATACGAGTGAATTCTATCTTTCTCCCCTTTGCCTTTATAAATTAAATTCATTCTACTTTGTCGCCAACTGTCTGGTATTCGTCTATCTTTTAAAGTTTGTTCCACTGCTTTCGCCGGAGCTTCCTTACTTTTTGGTCCTAGTTCATAAATCAGCCTAACGGGAACCTCGTCTAGCCCTGTGGCTGTGCGCTTAGGAATTTTCGCTTCCGCTTTCTTCCAGTTGAAATTTGTCAGCACGAGCTCCTCTTCCACTTGGGTCTCTTTCATGCTTTTTTTTTCTTCAAATAAAACCTCGCCATTGCCTTGGAAAGATTCGGCTGTTATTTTTCGAATGTAATTTATTGCCGCTTCTCCTTCCAGTCTGTTTTCATCTTCGTCTAGGATATGTTGTTGTATTGTTGTTGACTTCCTGCCTATTAATTTTATGTGATTCCAAAATATTCTATGTGCGGCCTTCTTTTTCTCACGTATTTCTGACAACCAACGTTCACTTTCACCTTTTAATTTTGCTTGCACCAGTATTTGAACTATAGACTTTTTCTTTCGGTATATTTCCCATTTACTGGTTACTTCATCCTGCGGCAACTGCGCCTTCTTTGCCTGCCTGTGCTCTCGAGATGCTTTCTGTCGTTCTGCGATCGCTTCTCATATCTCCCTGTTCCACCAGCTTTTCGGTTTCTTTGTTCCTTTCCAACGAATGTGTTGTTTCTCTTTCTGCATTTCTGTCGTTATTACATTTAGAAGCTCACCATATTCCCACTCTTGGCCATTTGCCAATTTCTTCCTCGACTCTAGTGACTATATTTGCTATTTGTTCAGCCTTCAAATTTGGACTGGCCATTTTGCGCTCCTTGCTCTATTTCCCAACTTCATATCCCATTTTTAAAATGATGCGTTTATGGTCACTCCCTATGCTGCTATACCCTTCCTCATCAATGACCATTTCTCTCAACTTATGGTTTCCTTCTGTCATCAGACAGTAATCAATGGTCGATTGCCAGTTTCCCACTTCCCACGTGATCTGCCCTACACACTGAGACCCCGTATTCGCGATAACAAGGTTATGTTGCTCACAAAGGTCTAGCGTTGACTTTCCGTTGTTGTCGGTATAACCATCTAAATCCTGTATGTGGGCATTCATCTCACCTAATAGCACAATTTCAGCACCATTCCCGAAACCCTTAATATCAGCGCTTATGCGTTCCACTAACTCTTTATTCTTCTCTGTGCAATTTTTTCCGGTCCACAAATACGTAACTCCCAGCCAAGTTTTTTTCACACTAATTGTACCTGATAACCAAAGATGCTCTTCACATTGTGAATTTACTCTTTTCCATTTGGCTCCCTGTTGGATGAGCATTCCGACTCCCCCTCCCTTTCTTTCCGACTTAGTTCTGTTGCGCCCTTCCCAAACATAATTCTCAATAACTGGCGGCTCTTCTGAGTCTCTAAGGTGCGTTTCTGTAGCCGCATATACCCTTATTTGTTCTATATTTAACTGCTCCTCACTCCCTGCCCACTTTTCCTTTCTTCTGCCGCCTTGCATGTTTATGTAGCCTATTGCATGGCGAGCTCTCTTTCTTGCTTTCCTCCTTTTCTTGCTATCGACGGCGATGCTCTTCTGAGGTTCCCCTAGGCGACCTTCTTCATTACTATCTAGTGGCCAAGTGGACGGTGCCGATTTACGCTCAAACCGCACATCACCGCACGCCGCACCGCATGCAGGCGGTTCGTGGAAAAGGGGCGGTCGTCACGATCGGTTACAAAATTGCATTTACGCTGAAACCGCATACCGCATGATGCGGTGCGGTTCGCATGCGCCCTCTGGTTGTCCAAATAGGTAACCAGCTACTGGCAACATGCATCAGCGAGTTGACAAGCCTCGTGTGCTGGCGACCAGCAAAATATCGCGCCGTGCCAGGATTTTATTACATTTGCTCTCTTAGTAGTTATTTTTTTATTGGTTAGCTCGAGCGGTTCGCATGCGCCGGCATCCCCACTTCGGTTTGGGGACGCGACGTCTGTTGGAAGTCGTGCTTTATATGAAAAGTATGGAAAGAAGGTTACAACGAAGCAATCTAGGGTATAATCTGTCGTACAGATTAGGCTGAAAGGTTGTTGAGCAACGACTACCGGGTTTAATATATGCGGACGATATTGTACTGTTAGCAGAGAGCCAGGAAGATTTGCAAACCCTGGTTAATTACTGTGGAGACGAAGGAGACACTTTAGGTTTCAGTTTTAGTGCAGCTAAGTCCGGTGGGATGTTTTTCAACGATACAACTGATAAGGAGCTTACAGTACAAGGCCATGAAATACACCGATTGGCCAAATAAAAATATATCGGTGTATTGATAAACAAAGGGCAAATGTACACGGAAAAGCACGAACAGTCTCTCATAGCAAAAGGGCGAAGAGGTGCCGGCATAATGAAGCATAGGGCATTGTGGGGGTACAACAGGTATGAGGTACTGAAAGGTATTTGGAAGGGAATAATGGTGCCGGGCTTACTTTAGGCAATGCGGTCCTGTGTTTAAGGGCAGTGGTTCAGTCGAGACTAGAAGTAAATCAGAAAGCTGTGGGAAGTTTAGCACTGGGTGCCCACGGGAAAACCACAAACGAAGCAGTACAGGGGGATATGAGCTGGGCATCGTTCGAAGCACGGGAAGCTCAGAGTAAAATCCTATACGAAAAACGCCTGAGGAAATTGGACGATAACAGGTGGGCAGCTAAGGTATTTAAATACCTATACAGAAAGAGCGTTGACTCATAATGGCGGAAAAAACTAGGAAGCTAACCAGTAAGTATACTCTAACAACAGTTTACACCCGTTGGAGTGCCCCTTCTGCCACACAACGATAATCGTCATCTGCCTTGATGCGTTTCCTTTCTTTAACGCTGCGAGCCCGGTACTTTCCAGTAAAGAACGGCATGCGCGTCATCAGCATGATAGCATTTCATGTCAGCAATGCTATCATGCTGATAACGCGCGTGCCGTTCTTTACTGGAAAGTACCGGGCTCGCAGCGTTAAAGAAAGGAAACGCATCAAGGCAGATGACGATTGTCGTTGTGTGGCAGAAGGGGGCACTCTAAAGGGTGTAAACTGTTCTTAGAGTGTAGGTCAGAATGTCTTAGAACGCGGAGCTATAAAAAGAAATTTAATGAAGAAGAAGACATATGTACTGAGTGTGGTAAATCTGTAGAGACAAGAAAACACCTCATACTAAAATGTGATGGTATCAATCTCGATGTCGATGCGGCCACAGTCACGCGTTTTGAGGCCCTAGGGTTCAGAGATAATAATAGTCATGTAAATAAATATGCGGTGGAAATTAGCAAAAGGCGATTGGAGTATTCGTGGCTCAAAAGCAGAGAGGTGACATAAGGTTAAAAGGGTAGGAAGACGTATTTAAAGAAAATCGAGAATTTTAATAACACACAGCACAGGTAAATAAAAATAAAAGGCAAAATAAAAAGCTCAGCATGGTGACAACTGCCATCACCCCGTTTCAAAGGGGACGCTCCTACCTTCCATCCATCCATCCAGCCAGCAAACATTCGGCAGTGCGCAGTTCGAAGTCGGCAACTATCGCAAATATATCGGCATATTTTTGTCGATGTAGGTTGAAGCTTCTGCGTCATGGTGAAAACGCGACTCTTGCGCTCTCACATACTGTGCTGCATGTGTGGCGTTGGCATGGTGACCCACCTTTGGAACACTGTGCAGTCGTCTTACCTGTGCCGCTTTTTTTATTTGTTTATTGCTACCGCATAATGTTGCGACAACATGCGTCAGTATGAGCTCGGTTGTGTATGGCGCGATGGCGCACTTTTTGCAAATGTGCTAGCGAAAGCTTGTGTTATGGACAAGCGACGCACCACCGCTCCACGGCTGGACAAAGCACCAGCGCGGAAGAAACGGCAAGCGACCCCATCCCGAGTCGAGTTCTGAGAATCCTTGGTTGTCGCCCTCAGCGTCTCGGCTACCGGACAGGGACCGAGAGTTGGTAACACTGAACTTAGTGTCACACATTACTTCCCCCCTCTTCCTTGGCTTCTGGATTGGATTGGCGCGGCTCGCTACGTGCTTGCGCGCGCTTTTCCGAGCGCAGATTGCTGTGCGCCTGGTTGCTGCACTAGGCTCTTATACAGTTGCTTTTTCGAGCGCAGATCGGTGTGCGTCTGGTTTTTGCACTAGGCTTTTATACGATCGCTTGTCGCTGCTTTCCATTCGTCGCGGCTTGGCACTGGCGCACAGACTTGGTGCGCGCCTGCTTTTTTTTTTGCAGTGGTCTTTGAACACATCGCTCGCTGCTCGCACTTGAGCAAAGTGAGCGTCGCTTAGCGCGGAAGTGCTGCGCCGCGGGCGTACCGTGTATGTAAGCGCGCAGCAATGCCGAGAAACATTCATGCAAAAGCAAAGGGTCAGAAAACTGCGCTTTGTTTTCCATTACTTTGTCATGTACCTTCACACTGGGTAGCGCCGAGCGATCGCTTCTAACAAACGCAGAAATGAGTCTTTGCAGCGCGTGTGGCCTTTAATTGACTCCCACCCCACAGCCATGTGAGGTGCGACTCCAGCAGCGGTGCAGTTACTCTGCAGCCGGCGGAGAGGAGGTGGCGCTTCACTTGCTGCCAATAACTTTCTATATATTTTTTTTTTGCGTGTGAACGCCCGTGATAGCTCGTGAGGTTGTGCGGGATGAGCTGCTGGCGCGACCCCCACTCGGTGGCCCCGGGAGGATTGTGCAAATTGATGAATGCCTCCTTCGCGGCGAGCGAAAATACAATCGAGGCCGCCTGCGATGACGGGCGACAACGTTCCGCCGAGCCGCCAAAATCACGGCGGCATTGCAGATCGTGGACCATGGGTATTCGGCATGATCTGCGTGATCACCGGGCAGCTCCGACTATTCAAGGTCGACAGACGAGACGCGGCGACGCTAGGCCCCATTATTGCAGCCTACGTTGAACCGTGGACCACCATCCACAGTGATGAATATGCCGCATACAACTGCATGCCGAACTTAGTGGATGCTAACGGAGCGAGCCTCAATCTGCAATGGGAAACTAAACCACAGCGTGAACTTTGTGGACCCAAACACGGGCGTTGACATGCTAAAAAATGGAATGTTATTGGCATGCAGAAACTGAAGCGCCACCTCCTCTCAGCGGGCTGCAGGGTAACTGCACCGCTGCTGGAGTCGCACCTCGCATGGCTGTGGGGTGGGAGTCAATTAATGGCCACACGCGCTGCAAAGACTTATTTCTGCGTTTGTTGCGATCGCTCGGCGCTACGCAGTGTGAAGGTACATGACAAAGTAATGGAAAACAAAGCGCAGTTTCCTGACCCTTTGCTTTTGCATGAATGTTTCCCGGCATTGCTGCGCGCTTACATACACGGTACGCCCGCGGCGCAGCACTTCCGCGCTAAGCGACGCTCACTTTGCTCACTTCGTAATTAACTGCGAGCAGCGAGCGATGTGTTCAAAGACCAGTGCAAAAAGCAGGCGCGCACCAAGTCTGTGCGCCAGTACCAAGCCGCGACGAATGGAAAGCAGCGACAAGCGATCGTATAAAAGCCTAGTGCAAAAACCAGACGCACACCGATCTGCGCTCGAAAAAGCAACTGTATAAGAGCCTAGTGCAGCAACCAGGCGCACAGCAATCTGCGCTCGGAAAAGCGCGCGCAAGCACGTAGCGAGCCGCGCCAATCCAATCCAGAAACCAAGGAAGAGGGGGGAAGTAATGTGTGACACTAAGTTCAGTGTTACCCCGAGAGTTTGCCCCCTCGAACACATGCAGCTCTCACCTGCGTATTTTTTAGAAAATAAACGTAATCTGTTTTCTGCCACCAACCGATACGCACTCCTTTCACGGATGGTGCCAGACCCCGTACGTAACACTAGCGGTGAGGCAGGAGTTGCGAAGCGGATAAGTTTTCGAAGTTAAGGCTGTGGCTACAGGACCAATGCACGGCGCTGTCGAGCCTTTCTCGGGCAAATCATGGGAATCGTGGATGCAGCGCCTCGATTTTACTTCATGGCGAGCGACGAAGCGAAGAAGCGGGCACTTCTCACGCTTTGTGGAGCCGACACTTTCGAACACTGTGTGCGCGCGCTGATAGCGCCGAAGATCCCGAGAGAAGTCAACTTCAATGATTTAGTGACACTTCTCGGGCGGCACTTCCGCACCAGGACATCCGAGCTTTACAGCCGGTACGTGTTTCAAAGACCCGACCAGCAGCCAGACGAATCGATCAGCAGCTACGCTGCGGCCCTCGGAACCTTGACAGCCGACTGCAACTTCGGAGCGCTGCCTTCGGCTACAATATCGACGACGTCACCTGACGCCCAAACGACCGCTTCAGCAGCGAACCGAACTATGCCGTGATGCTCCGGGAGAGGTTCGTCCGCGGCGTCTGGGACGAACATCTTCTACAGAGACTGTTCGCAGAAAAATCCTGACATAATTCAACGCGCTGTTGACTTAGCCTTGTCAGCGGAAAGTGCGTCAAGGCATCAGCGAGATATCAAGGGAGTGTCAAACTCGGGGGAAATTAACAGGACGTCGCAAATCAAACCAGAAGGCAAGCGTACGTCAGCAAGACATTGCTATCGATGAGACGGCTTGCATGACCCTGAAACGTGGCAATTCAAGACAGCCAAGTGCCGTTTCTGCTCCAAGGAAGGTCACGTCGAGCATTCCAGAATCTCAAATAAAAAGAAAAAACACGGAACCACGCTCCCAGAACTAGAAGCTACAGGCACACAGCGTCAACCCAGCACCTGTCAGCAAATCCTGCTGCAAGCTGCACACAGTGAGTGTACGTACACACTGCCCCAAGTTCCTCGTGGGCTTGAGAGTGGAGGGAAAGCCAGTCCAGTTTGAGGTGGACACAGGTACGGCATGCTCCCTGATAAGTGAGGACACGAACTACAGAATGTTGAAGAAAAACACTGCGTGACTTTCATGCGAGCCGCTCGATTTGCACACGCAGTCAGGTAAAGAATTACACGTCCTGGGCTCCGCACAAGTTCGTGTGAGGTTCAATACAAAGGACTATCTGCTGTCATTGTTGGTTATGAAGGGCACCAAGTGCAACCTCCTAGGAAGAGATTGGTTTTTGGCACTTCACATTCAGGTGAAGGGGAGCAACTACGTTGGAGAGCCAGCACTATAAATTACAGAGGTTCTGGGATGACACCCAGATGTCTTCAAGGAAGACATTGGCAGCTATACAGGTATACCTGTATACAGGTCATTGCAGCACTGCTCACAGCGAACACCACAAAACGACTATTCAGGGTGGAATGCCTCCCGTTCTGAATTTCCGCTGCACCAGCTATCTTCCAGTGCGTGAGGGAGACAAAGATACCTGGAATTCCAGGGGTGAGTGTTCACCTTGACGACATCATTGTCAACGTGAATAGTGCAATGAGCACGCACAGTCTCTGAATCAGGTTCTATTCGAGACTAACTGAGAAAGGCTTACACCTCAAGAAAGAAAAATGCAGGTTCGGTATTATGTCAGTTGAGTTTCTGGGACATCGAATTGACAGAAATGGTGTTCGCAACACCGAGAAAAAGGTTGAGGCTATACTTCAAGCACCCGAACCATCTGACAAGACATCCCTGAGGGCTTTTCTGGGCTTTATTTCATTTAACGACTGCTTTTTGAAGAACGGAGTGATGGTTGTGGTGGAATTGTATAGGCTCCTAGAGAAAAACACGCCCTGGAAGTGGAAGAGCAAGCATCAAGCCAATTTCGAGGCGCTTAAGGAGATGATCCGTGCATCTACAGTGCTCGCTCACTACGACGAGACGAAGCCCCTTCTTTTGCCCGTGGACGCATCGCCGTACGGTGTTGATGCTGTCCTCGCTCGGGAAGATGCTATTTGCCGAGAGGCGTCCATTGCATTCGGTTCATGAACACTTGGAAGTGCCGAAAAGAGCTACTTCTAGCTCAACAAAGAAAGTGTAGCAGTAATCTATGGCATCAATCATTTTCATGAGTACATAGCTGGCCGGCATGTGACCATAATAACAGATCGCCAGGTATTGATTGGAATCGTGAGTGAAACAAAGCAAGTACCCCGGGTCTTTTCATCAAGGATGATGCAGTGGTGCCTTAAACTAGCCACGTATGATTACAAGTTACTGTACTGGCCTGGCCTACTGCACCAAAATGTGGACATTCTAAGCTGACTTCCACTACCGGCACAAGTTGATGAGCCTTATCCCCCGGGAGACGTGCTCATGTTGGTTACCATGCCCAGCTTCGAGCTTTCAATGCGTCAACTAGCACGTATGACTCGAGAGGAGTCAGTTTTGTCGCAAGTGCTGGAGGCTGTCTCAAATGGTGAAGTTCATAAACTGCCAAAAGAACAGTTTTCATCGTGCAGGAAACTCGAGGCTCAGCTTTCAGCGCAGGTAGGGTGCCTTGTTAGAGGCTCCCGGGTGGTAACTCCAACAAAGGCGTGAAATTACCTTTTTAAACTCCCACCTGCAAACCACCACATAATTGTGGCCATGAAGGCATGCGCACGAAGGTACTTTTGGTGGCCAGGCATTGACGCAGATATCGAATGGCTCGTTAGAAACTGTGCTACTTGTTGTCAACACCAAAGGGCACCAGTGCCGAAATGGGAACGCACAAGAACGCCTTGGGACACAGTTGACGCAGACTTCGTTGGTCCCGTAGAAGGCAGAATGCTGGCTAATTGTTGTGGACGCATACAGCAAATGGTTGGAAGTGTGCTCCATGCGCAATACACAGTCTGCCACATTGATTGAGGAACTCTGGAACCTTTTTGCAGCTTTTGGGCTTCCCAAAAAGCTTGTGGCTGATAACGGACCATACTTCGTTTCAGTAGAAGTTGTGAGCTTCCTAAAGAAGAATGGGGCGATCCATGTAACAAGTGCATCATATCATCCTACAACGAAATGCCAAGCAGAAAGGATGGTTTTTGAAACAAAACAAGCATTAGCCGAAAACAAGGACGGAACATTCGCGTGTAGGCTGGCCCAGTTTTTGATAAAGCAACACACCACCATCTATCTGCACATCAATGGGCTAAATGCCAGCTGCACTTGTGTTCGGGCTTTAGCTGGATACAGCTCTCGCGTACATTGAGCCCCAAGCAAAAGCGAACAAAATCCATACCAACTGCAACAGGAACACAAAGTCGAGAGTACTCTCTGTCGGACAAGCAATTTTCTTTCGAAACTTCGGAGGGAAACTGATCTGGACGGAAGGAATGGTTTTGGAAAAGCTAGGCCACAGATCGTGGCTCATTAAAAGCCCTAACAGGTTAGTGCGATGACAACGTGACCACATCAAGCCCAGTGCTTTGAGACACCCCACAGAAGATTCGGTGACACAGGATAAGGGCTGTACAGCAACCGCGAGCAGTGTCCCGCGCCCATTTATGTTTGGGATAAAAGCAGATAACTCCACGTCGTCAGAGGCCACTCTCTCAGGAATGCTGGAGCCTTCGCAATCATCGGTGACCAAACCAGAAATTGGCACTGCCCCTGAGGCCATGCCAAGCACGACTGCAGAGTCATGTCCGCAGCGGGAACGACGCCCCCCGGATCACTACGGCGACTCCATCTAAGGGAGGAAAGTGTTGTGTACAAGCGACGCACCACCGCTCCTTGGCTGGACAAAGCACCAGTGCGGACGAAACAGGAAGCGACCTCACCACAAGTTGAGTTCCAAGAATTCTCCATCACCCCCAGCGTGTCGGTTACTGGGCAGGGACCGAGAGTTTGTCCCCTCGAACACATGCGGCTCTCTTTTGCGTCTCTTGTAGAAAATAAACTCGGTCTGTTTTCTGCCCCAAACCAATGCGCATTCCTTTAACGAATGAGGCCAGACCCTGTACGTAACAACTTGCAAGAACGCGCATACACAAACACACAGGTGTATCTCAGCCATTGAGCAAGGGATCTGTCGCAGCAACAGCGTAGCACGCTGAAGCGCCGCAGCGTTATCTATTAACATACTCCTATACAGATGGTTCTATTATCACGGAATGCAGCTGTGTTGATTGACACGTCACTTCATCACCAAGCACGCATGTGAATAATCAACAATGGCGTGTTTATTCAGGTGCACTTTGCTGCTAAAGTCTTTTTAGTAGCTGTCAATAGTGATCCTAGAATTGATTACATGATTTAATATTGCATCGCACTTCGGAACAATGATGTAACACCGAATGAACGTGCAGGAGCACTGTGCGACACACACAGAGCTAGTATTTGTTCATTCTATGTTAAGTCATTGTTTCAAAGTGCACTGCCCATATTAAGTCATGACTAACCAAAGAGCCCACCAGTAAGTCTTAAGCAATTGATTACAATTATAACAGACATAAAAGTGATATGTACATATCATAGTTACTTCTTCTGGCAGAGATGCTTGTCAGATATGTTTTCAAGAGAAGAATGTTTGCATGAAAACAAATATTAATTCATATTGCTGAAATGACACCCCATATCGGCATCAATTCACGTAATGCTTCTATTTCTTGTTAGTGCTAAAAATGTCCCTGCAAATAGAAGTAGTGTTATGTCATTCATGCCTTAAGAGATGACAGAGGTTTACGGGGCACACAAGGCAGCAATGCCCATGCATAAAGGCCTGGGTTACCAATCTGCTGCCACTTCACTATTTATCCATACCTCTACCAGCATTTAAACAATGTACAGCCTGTGGTCAAACTGAATACAGGCATGCTTGCTCGCTCAGTGTAGTATAGTGCCGCCCCCTGTCAGATTTCGGTGTCGTCGTACATGTATGTTTTGTAGTTGTTTAGCTAGATGGCGCACCCCCCTTCTGTCATGTGACGAGCTTGGGCCAATCTGGAGGTGTCATCTAGCGTGTGAAGCCTTTATAAGTAATAAACGGCCGTGGGTCGGCCGAGTCTTCGTTCCGGTTTTCATCGGGAGCAGTTTGCTCCGTGTCTCCTTCCTGCGCCGGCGCTAGCCGCGCGTTCGCCCGGTCGGGGCCCCCCGCTTGCCTGCCGCTGCCGACACAACACTCAGCAATGGTGACAATCAAGGATGATTGCCTTGAGACCGTTTGCTGCTGTCAACATCATTTATGCATGCATTCTCTTTTTATTATTTTCCCTAGATAACAAATAAGCTTGCACAGTCAGTAAGCTATAGCAAAGTAATGTTATTTGATTATGTTGGGCATGGCCCAAATGTCCCATTCATGTAGTGACACCATAGCTAGCTAATGCACAGCCACATTAAAAAGAGAAGTGCATAGGCTAACAAACAGGTGCACAGTAACTGTACTTCATCTCAAAGCAAACCAAGATTATCAAGCAACTATAGAGATCTAGATTAATGGGGCGCAAACGTTGAGGCCTCGTAGTACTTGGGGCCTCAACGTTTCACCCCCCTTATCTAAAACTCTCTAATAAGCTTTGCAATGAGTGCAGTGATCTTGCATGTGAAATGGTTGACGTAGTAAGTCGTTTTATATTTGCCTTTCTTAATCAGTACCAGCTTAAACAGGTACACGACAACGAAATCAAAATGCTGGCTCATATGTTGCACAAGACACAAATAGGAGAGAACATTTGTCATGCCTGCTGTAACACCATTTCCAACATGCAGTAGCTTGTAGGCAATGAATGCATGTTCATTGTGTCAGGGCACCTTGCACCTACCCCTAATGAATGAGCAGAATGTCTGCATTGTAGACATTAGTTCATTCGCACCGGGTGCGAGGCAGCACAAGAAAGTAAGGGAATGTTTGTTGCCATTTTTTATTTTCATAGCCAACAGACAGTTTCTTGGGTGGAGCTTTGTGACGAATTCATAATATGTTCTGTGTGAATCTGCAATGCGGACATGTTCTATTATCCAATCACATAAGTAGTCAAATGAATGCACGTAGCCCCATAAGCACTGTGAAACGGAATGCTGAAATTTGTAGTTAAGAAGCCATAGCGACTCGCACTCTGTGCTGAACATAAAATAGAAAAAATGCGTAGTGGCAAATTGGGTGCACATTCTCATCTGTCACAAATCCATAGATTACAAGTAATCTTTAACTCATTCTCGTATTCCTTACAGTTGCACAAACCTTACTGCAGCATCCTCTGTGGAGTAAAATAATCTTGCAAGTCACAGCTACTTGTTCACTCTATTAATATATATTAGCCCCAAGGCTCTCCTGTATTCCTTCTCGCATGCTACCATAGCATGGCTGTGCTCAATCACCTCTTCCCATTCCAATGAAATGAACATGGCATATATTTGTTACCAAAATATTCTCTGAAGCATAACTGTTTATGATTCTTTAAGCCTCTGAGAAGTAATGATGGATGTTCAGCCTTGCCGTTGTGACACTTCATAGGTTCTAACCCCCCGTCGTATTTCTAAACAAGCAATGATGAAATTATATAGTCAAGCCATACCATTAGAACAACTGACGTGTTGCTTCCCCAGGGAGTCTCACTGCCACCTCCCCGATTTCCTAAATACTTACACATGTTGACAACTTACACATGTTGAAGTTAACTTCACAGCCTATGTTTTAACACGACAAATAAGCCTGATTAACCCAACAGCCCTTATATCATTCTCTTAATCACTTGAAATACTAACTAGCACATGGCATGTAGTCATACTATATTCTGTTTGTATGTTTGGTGGATTGCACAAATCATTTTTGTCGCTCTTAGAGCCTAGCTGATGCTGCCTTTCTTTATAACAATTAAGCAACAACCTTACTTGGTGCATTGCTGTGAGAACTATAACTAGCTTCACAGTAGCACTGCACATGTACCCTCACACCACATCGTAGACATGCTTCTATAGATACTAGAGACTGGCCACAATCAGCATAATTTTGAAATCCAGATGAACAGGGTGCGAATTCATGAGTATCAAATAAATGTCTCTTCCATTGAGAGGCTGTGTATTTGTGTGTGATATAGTTATCGATTCACTACACTTATGGCAGAAGAACAGAATACACAAAACAACAAAATCAAGTTCTCTCTGAAAAGCTGCTTTTCGCCACTATTATATGCAGCAAAGTAAGACTTCAGAAAGCACAAATATGGCTTGGGCGCATCTTTGTGCATTGTATAAGAAGTAGAGGTGGGCGAATGTTAATTTTTTTTCAAACACAAATTGAACAAAAATAGTAAGCACCAAATATTGAATAGTGACACGACGACGTTAGTACTTGTAGTAGCAATATTTATTTCCAAAGATTTAGGTACTACCTCTTAACCAACCAATGCAAAAGATAGCTAACTATTGGGGACAAAAGATAAGTTTTAAATGCAAGGCTACTAATTGTTATATTAAAGAAAACTACTTGAACAGTCTATCAACAACTTTAGAGCCTTATTGCAAAGGAGCTTTCCAAGAAATAATGGCTGCTGTGTGAAGAGCTTCCAAAAGTGCACAATAAATTGTTACCAAAAAACATGAAAGTTGTAGAAAAAGTAAACTTAATGGCGGACACATGTAAAAGGACTTGTTGCAAGGAAAACAACACAGACTTGTCGCATAAAAGATAAATCTGCTAGATCAAGAGATGTGTGGTTGGTTGGTTATGAAAAAAAAAGCCTATGGGAAAGTTTTGTGCCAATATGGCTAAAAGATACTTTCGTCACCATGCTAGCCTGCTAGCCTTTGGGAGGCTTGTCACAATTCATTGTTAAAAAACTTCCAATTTATATATTGACACAAAAGCCTCCTCTGATCACGGAAATAGAATAGAATTGTCATATAGTATACATAACATTTAGAACATCAGGGTACTATTTTACACATTACACAAATACTCGTGAAAGACAAAACTGCAAGAAACAGCATAACACTGGCATAATCCGTAACTGATTATGTCAATGAGTTTCCCATTTCATGTGGCAAAGTTGCGTAGGGCAGATGGGATGTGACATCAGTGATTCGGAGATGCGTTATTGTATCTGGGTACAAGTATTATACCATTGATCATTCTGGGAATAAAGAAATAACAGGCATGTATTACCAGTATGTCATCATGTCACTTCTATCTGAAAAGTGACTAACATTTCAAGTCAAAGTTGCATTGAGCATCGTGTTTATGTGCCCGTGTATGTGTATCCCATGAAGCGTTGCTTCAAGTTATGACCAGTGTTATGTCAATTCCTGTATGCAACTGTGGTTTTACACAATACACCTATAAAACTTTTGATCAGCATCCTAGTATATTTCCTTGTATTTGCACACAGGCTTTCTGTCGCAACATCCTCTTCGCACCCACGATAAATACTGCAGTCAGTAATATGGAGCTTTAGATTATTTCCTAAACTGCTTTCATTCCAGCAAGTAGACGCCGAGCAGACACTGTGCCACAAGTGAACATTTATGAGGGCATTCATCCTTGCTGTTTATTAAGGTGGCTGCAAGGTAAATGGAGGGAAAGTGTACAGGGGAAGCAAAGCTCCGCTGTCGCATGCACGTAAACAATGCTTATGGTCATGGCATCGAAACATTTTTTACGTCAATCCTCCAACCATGGAGCATGTACTGACAGGATGGAAAGCAGACACCGAGCAGACGGCGCAGCGCGATGAACACATCTTGAGGGGCATTCAGCCTTCCCATTAGCTGAGGAGCCCAGCAGCTTCTCCAGTGCTGCAAGGAACTACTGAGATGGAGTAAAGCTCACAGAACACATTGTTAGCGTGAAAGGTTGGTGTCGTATTCGAGGGCTTCCGTGAACGAAGAGGCAGACTGAACTTGAAACATGTTTTATTGCATGGCAGCAACTTAATGTGACATAATGACAGCCAAGAAATATAAGGACAAAAAGCACACCACAGCTTGGCAGCCAGCGATTATATATACATAGTGGGCGAGGGTGATGCGATTGCAATATGACCTGCGCGATGGAAAGGGAAACGCTATCATACATGTACACGTGTACAGATATGCGACACTTTTATTTATTATTTATTTATTTATTAGTACCTCAAAGGCCCCATTGAAGGGGTATTACATGAGGGGTGGAATTTCAGCAGTCCATTTCTTCTATGGATGATCTGAATGACGATGAGTCGATCTGATCAACGATGGCGTTTGGCAGGTCATTCCAGTCCCTTGCTGTATGGACGAAAAATGATGAAAGATGCGCAGAAGTGCGAGCAGGGGGCGGGTAGACGGCCTTCCCGTGGTTTGTGCGACTTGAAATTCGATGGGATAATGGAGTTCAGAGATGGATGATAAAAGAATTTATGAAACAGACACAATCTGGAAATTTTTCGGCGGTTCGCTAAAGTTGTGAGATGAGGATTACGTTTTAGTTCAGTTACACTTACATGATAGGAATAGGCAGAGAAAATGAAACGAGCTGAGCGATTTTGTACAGATTCGAGAGTAATGGAAAGGTTATTTTGATGAGGGTCCCCGATCGCACATGCATACTCTAATTTGGGGCAGATAAGTGTTAAGTAAGCAAGGGATTTCACTGATGGCGTGCTAGTCGCAGGGTTCGTCGAAAGTAACCAAGGACGCGATTTGCCTCGTTAGTAACCTGTGAAATATGAAAAGACCAATTTAGATCAGATGTCAAATGGATGCCTAAATACTTGTAAGTTGATACTGAAGCGATTTCTGCATTCCCAATTAGGTATTTCGAAGATCGTTGTGAGTGACGTCGGTGGAATGATAGCAGTGATGTTTTTTTTTACATTTAAGGGCATTAGCCATGAATTACACCAGGTTAGTACGTGCTGAATGTCAGACTGACGAAACAAAATGTCATCGGTGTTAGTAATAGGTCGGTAGATAACGCAGTCATCAGCGAATATGCGGATGTTAGAACATATGTTAGCAGGCAAATCATCAATATATCTGAGAAAGAGAAGGGGGCCCAAGACGGTGCCCTGAGGTACCCCAGATATAACAGAGGAATAAGAAGATGAACATTTATTAGCAAAGACAAACTGCTGCCGATTAGTGAGAAAGCTGCATATCCAATTAAAAACATGTTCGTTAAGGTTGAGACGAGAAAGTTTTAGGAATAGTCGTTTGTGAGGAACTTTGTCAAAAGCTTTTTCAAAATCGAGGAAGATGGCGTCAATAGAAATGTTAAGCTCAATGCTAGAGCTAAGGTCGTTAATAAAGAGGGCTAACTGTGTTTCGCAAGACAAACCTTTTAAAAAGGCATGCTGGTTAGGGTGGAAGAAGTTGACGGATACTAAAAATTTTATAATTTGAGAGAAAATTATATGTTCCATTAGTTTAGAAGTGATACATGTGATAGATATCGGTCGATAATTATAGCGAGAAGATAAAGGCCCTTTTTTGGGACTGGGATGACTTTGCCTACTTTCCAGTCATGGGGTATAATGGCTGATGAAAGGGATTGCTGAAATATATGAGACAATATGGTGCTAGTTGCATGTTTTGTATTTTTTAAGACTTTAGTATTAATTTTGTCGACACCAGCTGAGGCAGTTAATTTCAAAGAGTCGATTATTTTGACAATGCCATCAGGTTCGAAGCTGAAGCCCGGCATAGGTGGAAAGTTAAAGGAAGGGAAATCGGGTAATTCGTTATCCGGTTCGTGGGTGAAAACTGAGCTGAATGATAAATTCAAAACATCCGCAACGTCATGACCTTCAATTGGATTATTATCATCGTCATACAGTGTTCTGTTTCTGATAGGGTTAGGATTGATGCATTTCCAGAATTGACGTGGGTTTGTATGAATCATGTCGGGTAGAGTAGAAGAAAAAAAATGAGTGTCTAGTTTTGTATACTTGTAGGTTATAGGATTTTTCTGCTTCGTAATAATTTTGCCACGTGGTGGGGTCATTGGTTTTTTTGGCGGTTCGGAAAAGTCTTTTCTTTTTGTTAGTCATGCATTTTATCACGGAATTGAACCAAGGTGATTCACGGCGCTCAGTTAAGGTGATGGTAGGTATAAATTTTTCAATTAGAACGTGCATTTTGTTTTTGAACAGTAGCCAATTAGTTTCAGGAGTGCGATCATGAAAATCGGTTAGAAACCAGGTTCGGAATGCATCGAGTTCACTGTTGATGCTTTCATAGTCTCCTTTGTCATAAAGTGTGATAGTTTTAGTTATTTTTTGGGATGCGGTAAGTGGTCGAAAAACGTAGCGTGTATTACTGAGTGGTCACTGATTCCCGGCAGATTCAAGAGCGATATCAAGTTTTCTGCATGTGATGTTAGTATTAGGTCTAATATGTTCGATGATTGAGCATTTTGCCTTGATGGGCTGGTGACCAGTTGGGTCAGACTAAAAGTGTGACACGTATTCAAGAAATCGCGCGCACAAGAATTAGTCGTGTCAGATGGGTTCTGCCAATTAATTTCGGGAAAGTTGAAGTCACCTAGGGCAAAGAGACAAGCGTGTGGAAGTTCCGAAGTTATCATATGAAGGGCATTGTGGAAGGAAGGAATAAATGAAGCATCACTGTCTGGAGCACGATAGCAAGCGCAGATTACTGTGGGTGGAAATGAGGCTTTAGAACAGATGAATAATATTTCGATGGGAGAGTCAATCGGCATAACATGAAATTTCCGGCTGTAGTGTGTTGCTATCAGAACGCCACCGCCTCGTTTACCGATGCGGTCGCAGCGGAAGACATCACAGTTGTGGAATGCGGTCTGTACTGCGCTATCCGTTATGTTCTTGTTTAACCATGTTTCTGTTAGTATGACTACATTGCTTTCTGTGGTGTTGATTAGGCTAGATAGAGCATCGCGTTTAGGCAGGAGGCTTCTAATGTTAGTGTAAAGGACTGATAGCGAGTTGGGAATGTTTTTTGGATCTGTTTGGATGATAGCTATGGTGTTCGAGGTAACACTGATTGCGATGTGTGATCGAACGTGTACGTGGTGGTGCCGATAACCATCCTGTCATGTCGAAGGGTGAACTTTTTTTTGTGACTTTTAGCGTAATCTATCAGGTTTTTACGGGCAATACGAGTGTTACGGGAGTAGTCTTCGGATACGCTGTGAATTGTACCCTTAAAGAGTTTTGCGTTTGAAAGAACCAGTTCCTTGGTTTTGAAGTGTGCGAATTTGACAATGATAGGCCTGTTCTTCTGAGTATTGAAATTACCAAGCCGGTGGGCCCGTTCTATGTCCATAGGTTGGATTGTGAGATTTAGTTCGGATCTGCAAATGTCTATTACGAGATTCTCTGATTCGGCCCAGGTTTCGCGGTCAGCATCCTGCACACCAAAGAATACAAGACTGGAACGACGGGCCCTGTCCTCGCTGTCGTCTAGCCTATGCACAAGGTCTGACAGGTTGCTTGCGTTTTCTTGGGTGAGGCACTGGACGTCATTAACTTGGGCTTTAAGGGGCTCTAGTGAGGCGCATTCAATTTTTGTTAGTCTTAAGTTTATCTCCTTAAATGCTTTCTCTTGTTGAGCCAGTCTTGCGTGAATTGATTTCATCTCGTTTAGAAGGGTTGTTTGCCCATCTTTTAACTCGCCCAATGCCTCAAGCAATTCTTTGTGCGAGTCTGTATTGCCTGAGCGGGTGTTAGATCCAGGATTTAGTTCAATGTCCCCACATTGCAATAAAAGGCGGGAAATGGCATGTGCGCAGTCACTTGCAATGGCAATACAACAAAGTGGACTCGGCAGCACTATCAAACCGGCGTAACGTGTACGCTTCGCAAAAAGAGGGTAAGGATTAAGTAAGTAAGTAAGGACCTGCACGAAGTAAAGGTGAGTCATTTTAACGTGACTTTCTTTGGAAGTGCTGCCGAGTCGACTGAAGGGGGTGTTGATTCCGGGGGGCTTTATACGTGGTGATGGCCGTGTAGATTGGGATGCTGATAGTCCTGAGAGCACGATAGGCAAGCTGTATGGTGATTCCTGGTGTGGCGCTGCGGGGCAGGAACGTCGGTAGTTCGGTACATCCTGGGCCGGTGCAGGGCGGTGCGGCTGGCACGGTGCTTCCGCGATGTAGGCAGGAGTCCAGGACCGAGAAGTTCCGGCATTCGTGACAGCAGCGCAGCAGGTATAGGAACCGGGTGGCCATGAACAGGCAAGGAAGAGCAGCTGCACGAAGTAAAGGTGAGTCATTTTAACGTGACTTTCTTTGGAAGTGCTGCCGAGTCCACTGAAGGGGGTGTTGATTCCGGGGGGCTTTATACGTGCTGATGGCGGTGTAGATTGGGACGCTGATAGTCCTGGGAGCACGAAAGGCAAGCTGTATGGTGATTCCGGGTGTGGCGCTGCGGGGCAGGAACGTCGGTAGTTCGGTAGATCCTGGGCCGGTGCAGGGCGGTGCGGCTGGCGCGGTGCTTCCGCGATGTAGGCAGGATTCCAGGACCGAGAAGTTCCGGCATTCGTGACAGCAGCGCAGCAGGTGTAGGAACCGGGTGGCCATGAACAGGCAAGGAAGAGCAGCTGCACGAAGTAAAGGTGAGTCATTTTAACGTGACTTTCTTTGGGAGTGCTGCCGAGTCCACTCTTGGGCTGTCCGAGTCCACGAGCTGGGCAGTGGCAGAGAAGGTGCTTTGCTGTGTCATCACACGTGCAAAAAATTGCATAAGGAGCATTTGCATAGCTTACATTACAGCAGATGACACCTAGCACAAAATGAATAATTGCAATACAATGAGTTCTGTGAGCTGTACTCCATCTCAATAGTTCATTGCGGCACTGGGGAAGCTGCTGGGCTCCTTAGCTAATGGGAAGGCTGAATGCCCCTCAAGATGTGTTCATCGCGCTGTGCCGTCTGCTCGGTGTCTGCAGTGATACTTCTAAGCTGTACTCTAGCCTCCCCTCTTCATAAAGTGTAAAATGTGCAGAGACAGCTCTGGAAACAAACGTGTACACAGTTGAAGTCACAGTTGAAGTCCGGCGTTCCTGTTGTCTTTTTATCCTCGTCCTTGTTCAATTGTGCGCTGGAACTATGTTTCACAATGCCAAAGAAAGGAATCTGCCTTGATACAATACCTATATTGAGGTGCATAAGAGCATAAGCGACCAGCGATGCTTCTGCAATGTTTATTACTTCAGAGCACATGCAACTGACAGAAAAAATTCACAGACGATTACGATACTCCCTAATACGAAATTTGAGTGCAGCTCTACACGTGTTGTCATTTCGCTGGTGTGGACAATCAGTCTCGTGTGGCACGTTGCAAACAGAGCGAAGTGTGGCGCCACTGCCTTGATAATCTGGAGATCGCGTGAGCCAGCGCATGGGTGACGCGTGGGCGTGATTCACAAAAGCCACCGCCAACAAACCTCCCACACACTGTGTGCTACTCTGGCACCATCTCGTAGCTACCGTCACTGCACTTCGCTTTTATTCGCACGCTTTCGACATACACTCCTCTGCTTACTGCCTCATGGTTCTGCTGCACCTTCCTCTCCGCTTTCCTTCTCGTGCCTCTTCTCACGTGTCACTTTTTTTATCTCCCACTGCATGCTACGTTCGCTCTCATCATTTGCTGAACTCGTTCGCTCGGTTAAATGAGCGAAAGAGTGGTCCTCACAGCACGACAAAAGCTAAAGGGAAACCAGCGATAGGAATAACCTGGATGCATGCACTATAAACCACGTTAAAGGATTGATTGAATGCACGATAGATGTGGTCTACAAGATACCTTTGACACATGGAGCTGATTATGTGGGTCAAACAGACAGGTGACAGGTGATTGACTGTGTGAACATCGACATAACTGCATTCTGATACAAGCACCCAGAGACCTTGCCATATATTGCGCTGCATGCCATATCTTCCACAGAATGGGGATCTGATCTTGCTGAAATGTAGTAACTAAAGAAAAAGAAATCATGGAAGCCTACAACATCAAGACGACCCCATGTGCCATCTATATCACTCAGCAAAGAGATTAGCTTAATGAGTGACAATAGATGGCATGGCTCAACTGGGAAGAGCATCCCTGCACATGCGAGTAGGCTATATGAAAGTCTCATTTTCCAAAAAATAAAACAGTTGTTAATTGGCACTCGGGTGCAGTGCATTGTTTTTCTTAAGTCCTGTCCCTTCGTAACTTTCCGCAACAGTGTTATGTTGAACGAACTAGCCCATTGCGAAATTTTCTTTAATTATATGTAAAATGCTCTGAGTGCACATTTATGAGTCTTGTTTGCAATGCACATGTGAAAGACAGCACAAAAAAGATGCAATATTAGAGGTGAGCAAATAGATATTTTTGGGACCGAATAGAATAGTGCCAGAAGCAAATCGAATCAAATACTTTTCTACAAGCGAATAGCCATTACCATAATTAATACAAACTGGTGTTTACATCCCAGTATTTTTGAAGTTAGAAAGTTTCTGTCATATAGTACCTTATTAAGTATTGCATTTGAAAAACACAAATTGAGCATTACGAGCAAACAAGTACTTTATTCGCATGCACAGGGCTCTTCAGAGCATACAAATCATCACTGTAGAGCCTGTAAAGTGTGGCTACCTGAGTGACCTAGCCAGCTCCACTACGCAAGTTCTCATGTTTTATGGCTATAATATGCCTGTCATGGTGAAAATTTACCATACTTTTCTCCACTTTAATGTTTATGTGGGTACGGTGGGCATTTTGAAATGCCCGACAGGTATGAAAAAATATTCACAATTACAACAAGTGACCACCAAATCAAATAGGGCACTATTCGGTGCAGAACTACAAAGTTGCAAATATTTGCATATCTCTATGCAATACCAACAGCTTCAAATAATGGTTTTGACACTTACATAAACACTACATGCTCCAGCAGCCAACAGAACATCATATATTGACAAAAGGGTGTTTAACTGGGCTAGTTGGTTCATTCTTCAAGGATTGTAGCAGCAGAACTTGAGGAACACGGACACAGAAAGAACGACTAGATGAGTACGCAGCTGCACTGTCAACTGATTTCTTAATTGAATTTCCCACTATTATTTATTTCGTCACCATATCTCTTCTATTGTCTATCTGAGGCTGTCTCAAAACGGTGACTTCCTTTCTTGTCAAGGCGACTGACGGTGTGCTTACACATTGCGCTCCTGTTTTACTTGTCTCAAATGCCTCAAGAATCTCCCGAGTTAGCCTATCGTTGTTCCTTTTCAGGACTTGCACTTAATGAAATTTGGGGGTGCATGGGCTTACTTAGCTATCTTGTCCCTTCTTTTTCATTTCGCAACGTTTAGTGCAAGGCCAGATTGCTGCCAGGGGTCCCTGAAAGTGATGATGCATGCTCTCTTTTTCGAACATTAAGGCATCTTCCTGTTTGCTCTGTGTATTGTTTTCCACAGGACAGGAGGATGGCGTACACTACTCCTTTGACACAATCGCAGTCGAATCGAAATTAACAAGGACGGACAAGATAGCTAAGTAAGCACATGCACCCCTCAATTTCATGAAGTGCAAGTCCTGAAAAGGAACGATGTAGGCTAACTCAGGAGATGCTTAAGGCATTTGAGACAAGTAAAACAGGAGCGTAATGTGTAAGCACACCGTCAGTGGCCTTGGCAAGGAAGGAAGTCACTTTTTTGCGACAGCCTCAGATATATAACAGAAGGGATATGGCAATGAAATAAATAAGAGTGGTAATTTCAATAAAGAAATTGGTTGACAGTGCAGCTGCGTCCTTATCTAGTCGTTCTTTCTGTGTCCGTGTTCCTCAAGTTCTGATGCTACTATCCTCGAAGAATGAAACAACTGGCCCCATTAAACACCCTTTTGACATTCATTTTCAGCACTCTGAGGGTTCCTACTTGTTTCCTGCATCTGCTTGACTCACGACAAATATGTCTTCACATTGCATTTTTCACTTGCTGGGCCTGCTTATCCTCCTGTTGCATCACGAAGAATGTTTCGGTGGAAGACGTTAGGTTGCTACTCGAGATGTTGTCGCCTTCCCAAGGACACGCAAGAAGAATTATGAAGATACGGCGGGCTGAAAAATGGAAACAGATTCGCCTACTCACCGACTTCCTCAAGGTGAGATCCTCTGGCAAAAAATCCTATCGTGTTCACTTGGCCAGCGGCAGTTTTAACACTGAACACATGTGGAATAAGTGTTTCCTGCCAATTTTGAAGTCAACAATACAAGGTCAAAATGATTACGAGAAGATAAGCAAGAACCCAGTGGTCACAGTAGGACAGGTGCAGCTCTCACAACCTTCTCAAGAAGTATTGGAACTCTGTCCAAAATTTGCGCTTCCGCCGAGACTAGACGCAGCAGTGAAGCTTGCCATTATCAGACGGGTAGCAGAAAAAGCGAATGAAGAGGACGCTAGCAGAGTTGTGGCTGACGGAGTAGATACACTGGCTCGTTCAAAAGAATGCAAGCGCCATGTGCACAGTTTTGCTAAAACTGTAAAGGAACTGAAAAAAGAAAACTTCATATTGTGCCCTTCAGACAAAGGGGGATTTGTAATATTTGATGCCAGCAGCTACAATACAAAAGCATTAGAATCCATCAGCAAGAACTTCTGCAAGGTAGAAAATAAAGACCTAAAGAAAGCGAAAATAAAGGTCAAGATGCTTCTAGGAGAAACAACTAATGGTAGCCAGCTGTGCAACAAGATTAAAGCAGCAAAAACCACCACGCTGTCGGTGTTCTTCAGTGAAAAAAGCCATAAAATTGGTAACCTCTTCCACGCCATTTTATCGGAAGCAGACACGTGGCAATTGCTGCCTTCAGCATACCTTTTCATGCAAGTTTCTCTAGTTAGGGTAGAAGATCAGTTCATGATTAGGAACTCTGAAGAACTAACCTTCGAGATAAGAATGTACGAAATGAATGATTGGTACGGGTTCTCGATTGACATCGAAGATATTGTTGTGTGTGGAAAGACACAGACAGAGGACGCTATTTACAGGCTATTTACACTGGAGCCAGGCAGCCAGGCCGACACTCGCTCGCGCCAAACGCACCGACCAACTTCATTGTCGTTCTCGCGGCGGCTCGTTTCTTGAGCATCGCTTGATCATATCGTAATACTACCCCCCCCCCCCGGCGGCAAAAGCACCATCACGGTGCTGTTAAATATCCAAGGCGCGTGGAGAGTTGTAGCGCTTGAGTCGGGCGACGTGGACAAAGTCACTGGTTGTCACAGTGGAGGATGAAGTGGGCGTGGCTAGAACGATTTCATAGGTAACATCGGTCACTTTGCGGAGCACGAGATATGGGCCTGTGTAACAAGAAAGGAGTTTTTCACATAGGCCAACTTTACGCGAAGGTGACCAAAGCAACACGAGGCTGCCGGGCACAAAATGGACATCACGGTGACGGAGGTCGTAGCGTTGCTTCTGCTTGTCTTGAGACACTTGTAGACGAGCGCGCGCAAGTTGGCGAGCGTAGTCAGCATGGGCGATTGTATCACGGGCATAATCGCTAGTTGAAGCTGTGGCGGACGGAAGCACAGTGTCCAGTGATAGCGTTGGTTCGCGGCCATACAAGAGGTAAAACGGGGAAAAGCCAGCAGTTTCGAGACGGGAAGAGTTGTATATGCAAAGGTAATGTAAGGCAGAGCCAGGTCCCAGTCACGGTGGTCGTCGGAAACGTATTTGGATAGCATGTCTGTAAGGGTGCGGTTCAAGCGCTCAGTGAGGCCGTTCGTTTGGGGATGGTAGGAGGTGGTAAATTTATGCCGTATTGAGCAGGCACGCATGATGTTGTCGATTACCTTGGCCAAAAACCTACGGCCACGGTCTGTTAGCAATTGACGCGGAGCACCATGCATCAAAATAATATCATGTAGGAGGAAGTCCGCAACATCAGTTGCGCAACTGGTTGGAAGAGCACGGGTTACGGCGTAGCGGGTCGCGTAGTCCACCGCGACTGCACTTGTTCCCTGATGGAGATTCCGGAAATGGGCCGAGAAGGTCTAAGCCGACACGATGAAAGGGCTCGGCAGGGATGTCGAGCGGCTGCAGGTAACCAGCGGAGAGCTGGGAAGGCTTCTTGCGTCGTTGGCAAACTTCTCAAGCGGTGACGTAACGTCGTACGGAACGGGCAAGGCCCGGCCAGAAAAAACGGCGACGTACATGGTCATATATAGGTTTGAGATGCGTCGTGGAGCTCTTCGATAACGGTGGAGCGGAGGTGTTTAGGTATTACAAGTAGGAACTCAGAGCCGTCCGGATGAAGGTTACGACGGTACAGAGTACCGTCGCGGAGGACGAAGAGGCGTAGAGTAGCATCGGCCGGAGAGTGCTCAAAACGGTCGATGAGTGTTCTGATGTAGGCGTCACGGCGTTGCTCGTCGCGAAATGAAGCAGCTGTGATACAGAGAATGCGCAAGAAGCACTGGCAATATTAGAGGAGTCAGAGTCGTCAACAGGGTAACGCGACAAGCTGTCAGCATCTTGGTGTAGGCGGCCAGACTTGTACACCACAGAATATGAAAATTCTTGTAGCCTCAAAGCCCATCGACCAAGCCGGCCTGTAGGATCTTTTAGCGAAGAGAGCCAGCAGAGAGCATGATGGTCAGTGACTACGGAAAAAGGGCGACCGTAAAGGTAAGGACGGAACTTCACAACGTCCCAGACAACAGCAAGGCATTCTCGTTCCGTAATGGAATAGTTGTGCTCTTATGGTGCTAGGAGGCGGCTTGCATAAGCAATAACGCGATCCTGGCCACGCTGACGCAGGGCTAAGACGGCACCTACGCCATGACCGCTGGCATCTGTATGCAATTCGGTAGGGGCATCAGGATCGAAGTGGGCGAGAATGGGTGGTGATGTTAGAAGAGTGACGAGACGAGAGAAAGCGGCGGCCTCATCAGTGCCCCACGAGAATAGTACGCCTTTCTTCAAAAGGTTAGTTAGGGGTCTAGCAATTGTCGCAAAATCTGGAATAAAACGACGAAAGTACGAGCATAGCCCTACAAAACTTCGAAAGTCTGCGGCTGTCTTCGGAACCGGAAACTCTCTGAAAGCGCGAGTTTTGTCGGGATCAGGCTGTACTCCGGAAGCATCAACGATATGGCCCAGAAGAGTAATTTGCCGGTGGCCGAAACGACATTTGAACGAGTTAAGTTGCAGCTTCGCCTTTCGAAATACATCAAGTATAGTTGTGAGACGTTCACGGTGAGTGTCGAACGTTGGCGAGAAGACGATGACGTCGTCGAGGTAGCAGAGGCATGTGGACCATTTGAAACCTTGGAGCAAGGAGTCCATCATACGCTCGAAGGTGGCAGGGGCATAGCATAATCAAAGCAGCATTACCTTAAACTGGTACAGGCCATCAGGTGTGATGAACGCGGTTTTTTCTCTGTCCGTATCGTCAACAGCAGTCTGCCAGTATCCCGAACGAAGATCAATAGACGAGAAATAGCTGGAACCGTGCAAACAGTCAAGGGCGTCGTCTATACGTGGGAGCGGGTAGACGTCCTTCTTTGTAATGCTGTTCAGATGACGGAAGTCTACGCAGAAGCGCCACGTGCCGTCCTTCTTCTTAACCAGCACCACAGGTGACGCTCAGGGACTCGAAGAAGGCTCAATGATGTTTTATCTAGCATTTTGTTTACTTCGTTTTGAATTAATCGGTGTTCCGACGCAGAAGCTCGATACGGTCGTCGGTGAATAGGCGTAGCATCGCCAGTAAGAATCCGATGCTTGACCGCGAGCGTCTGGCCTAAAGGGCGATCGTCGATGTCGAAAATATCTCGGTAGGGCGATAATAGGGAGTTTTAGAATAGGGGCCCCAATAGTTTGGGGCCCCAAAGAGCTTTGCGGGTGTTAGCGTTGGGGCACGTAGGAGTCAAGAGTTTTAGAATAGGGTTTGACGTTTGCGGATAGCGTTTTGCGCTGACAGCGCCACTACGGCGTCAAAGAAAAACTATTAGAAATAATTAGATAAAATATACCATTTTATAATAGGAATAATAATTTTTACTTGCGTGTATTCGCGTTTAAGTACTATTTAGAGGTTATTCTCTGTAAGCAGCAAACAATTAGTTACGCTTAGTTTTGAGCAAACCAACTTTACTAGCCTTCACCAGCCAAGCTTAGCTGTGTTAGGCCTACGAGCCATACAATCCACAATCGAATTCAAAATCAGCGGCGTCTAATGAGTCAATCTTCATAACACACGCTAGTTGAGAGAAAGCGATAACCACACTCACTTCTCCTAGCATGCGAACTTCACGCGTTACCGCGAATCGAACCCAGTTTTGTGCTAGGTTAGAGCCGTCGCTTCGATGGGTGCCGCCATGTTTGCCGACGCAAAGCTTTTGGGGCCGCTATTTGGGCTCCCGCTAAATCGGTGAAATAGCGTTCCCAACGCAAAACCCAAACGGAGTTTGCGTCTTGCGCATGCGCAGTGGCTTCGACGCTATTTCTTTGGTGCCCCAAAACGTTTGGGGCCCCTATTCTAAAACTCTCTAATACTTGGCAAAGCTCTTCAGCCTGCGCCGAGGACAGGTCCATCGCAACCATTTTCTTTATATTGGGATCGGCACCCGAGGCTGGCGCGAGGGGCCTGCTAAGCTCGCGAGAACCATCGGTCGATAACGCTGCCACGTATTGGTCGCCGAGACAATCAACGGTGGCAAGGCAAATACCTTGCGGTAGAATTCGCTTTGCCAATCCAAAGTTAGACAGGCATGCGAGTGCGGTTCCCAGTAATATTAAGTATACTGGGAGGCACTGTAACGTCATACCTTATAGGAATGTCGGGCAGAGGAGTGACGAGGTACTCGCCATCAGAAACTGGTGGAAAAGACAACAGTTCAATGTAGGCTATGGACTTCGGTGGCAGGCGAAGAAAGCCGGTGGGACGTAAGCGGCAGTGGTGTGCGCCAGAAGCTTCTGCGAGCATCGGCAACTCAAGGCGAAGGGTACTGGCAGAGCAGTCAATAAGAGCAGAATTTGCGGAGAGAAAATCGAGGCCGAGAATGAGGTCGTTGGGGCAATGAGCAATTACGGTGAAGAGGACAGGAGTGTGGTGGCCGGCGATGCTGACGCGTGCCGTACACATGCCGATGATAGGCACAGTACCACCATCCGCAACGCGGACGACACGTGCCGACGCTGGGGTGAGGAGCTTGTTCAGTCGTCGTCGGAAGGCAGCACTCATAGTTGAAAGATGTGCTCCTGTATCAATGAGTGCCGTGACAGGATAGCCGTCAACGTCAACGTGAAGAAGGTTTCGGTTCGTGGGTAACGTGAGCAGAGGATTTGAGGGCAGGGTCGACAACGCAGCTTCACCTCCAGAAGCTGCAGTGCCTAGTTTTCCGGCTGGATCCGGGAGGCGATAGGCGGCGAAGAGAAGCGACGGGGTTGGGGCGAACGAGACTGATGGCGTCGAGGTGAGGGCAAGCGGCTGTACCGAAGGTTCGGAGCAGGAACATCAGCGGCAGTGGATTCATGACGGGCGGTATAGGGAACGGAAGGTCCAAAGGTGCGGGAATAAGCGGATGTGTATGTCCGAGGAGGTGGTGGCCATCGGTTGCGGCAGTGACGAGCAACGTGGCCGATGCGACAGCGGTGGAAGCAGATCGGCCGGTCATCAGGGGTACGCCAATAGGACGGGTTGCGGCGAGATGCGGCGGAAAAGGACTGCCGAGGACGAGGAGGACCGCTAGAGAACTGGGGAACGCTGGGTTGAGACGTGGAACACACGGAGTTCAGACCCATGTTCTCAAATTCCTGTCGGACGACGGCCTGGATCATCGCAATGGTCGTTGCTGGAGGATCGGGAGGCGTCATGGAGAAAGCTGGCGAACAGGTGGCCTCGAGTTCGCGGCGAACAATACGGGTGACGTCGTCACAGGTGGTGGTCTGACGTGGTCGACCCTCACAAGTCGACGTAGCAGCAGTGTTGGGTAGACGCGTGATGTGGTGTGTGATACAGCGACTCTTAGCTTGTTCAAGGAGACGGCATTCTTTGATGAGTGCGTCGATAGTCGTGACATTGCCGAAAACAAGCAAATTGAAAGCATCGTCGGCGATGCCTTTTAGAACATGTGACACTTCATCGGCTTCGGACATAGCATCGTCAGCTTTGTGGCATAGAGCCAAGACGTCGAGGATGTATGAAACGTACGGCTCCGTAGATGACTGAACCCGAGACGCAAGAGCCTTTCTCGCGGCAGCCTTGCGCCCAATGGGGTCGCCGAACAATTCCCGTAGCTTCTCTTTGAAATTTTCCCAACTGGTTATCTCGTCGTCATGTGTTTGGTGCCACACGCGTGGGGTGCCACCGAGATAAAAGATGGCATTGGCGAGCATAATCGTTGGGTCCCACCTGTTATTAGCACTGGCGTGTTCATAGAGTTTGATCCAGTCGTCAACATCCTGCCCTTCCAAGCCAGAGAACACACTTGGGTCGCGATGTGGGGCGACCGTGACGATTGGAGCAGTGGGACAAGCCGAAGCCGTTGCACAGGTGGGCGCGTCACCGGGAGGCATGGTGACAAGCTCGGTGTGCCGACCACTTCTGAGTTCCGTGGTAGGGTAAGGGATCGCTGACCTCCACCAGAATGTTGCGTGTGGAAAGACACAGACAGAAGACGCTATTTACAGGCTATTTACACTGGAGCCAGGCAGCCAGGCCGACACTCGCTCGCGCCAAGCGCACCGACCAACTTCATCGCGGTTCTCGCGGCGGCTCGTTTCTTGAGCATCGCTTGATCATATCGTAATAATATGTATTATTCAATACCGCATGCGGATTTGATGAATGTGAGAGAGACCATCATGGTGCAAGGAGCCATTCCATTTCAAAACTCCGTAGCAATGTCTGTGGAGACCTTCTCGGAGCTGCTGAGCGCCTATTTCGCTGCCACAATCACTGTACATGGTGGTACCTTGTTTGCCCAAAACAGAGGGGTCTGCATTGGATCAAAAATAGCACCAATTCTGAGTGACTTGTACTTCGCAGCATGCGACAAGAAAATTCAAGGATCCATCAAGGAAAGGCGTGTCACACGGATCTATTGATATGTGGACAACTTCTTGATACTATGCCAAACAGAGAATGCAATAAAACACGTTGTGGGGCTAGTTGGTGCATAGCTTTCAATAGATGAAGCACCAGTAGTGATGGCACACTAGGAAGGAACAAAGACAGGACAAGGCGCTACTTGCAACTGTTTATTGAAGTCAAAGGCGGCTGATTATATAGCCATGGGAAGAGGGGGGCCAAAAAAGAGGAACATTGATTATGTGAATGCGCACGTGCGAGAACACTGAAGATATATATTAAGGAAATCGCGTTTAATCTAAATCTAAAACGTATCTGTGAACATGCTTTCATTTGTGTAAATATTCAGAGACGGGGTGCTGACACAGGCGGGGTCCCCTCTTAATCTGGTTGGCCTCCAACAATTCACACGCCACAGAATCTTGACATTTAAATATGATTGTTACCATGAAGCCTTGCTTCACATACTTGCTTCTTCTCATTCCCACAGGCCTTGCAATGAAGCGGCAAGTTTTAACCTTGTGTATTTTTCAATGAAAGCTTATGTTCCTGCAGTCATTGATTAATACATCGGCCAGTTTGGCCGATATACTCTTTCCCACACTTCAGCGGTATATGACCCCTTCTTCACACTTAACAAAAGGGTTCGTATGTTTAATTGAGTTTTATTTGTGCTCAACAGCTGTTTGTTTTCAAGCCCAGTTTTATGTGCAAAAGAAAGAAATTTGTATTGGCTCGTGCGTCGCTCCCGTAGATTGCAACATTTTCCTTGTGGGCATCGATAGAGCGCTATCCAAGGTGTTTGACGGAGGTAAATTGCTCAAGGTTTTTAGGTATGTTGACGATTTTTGATTTTACTGACGGAATGATCTCCTGTGACTTTACTCGCATAATGTGCAGGGCATTTTATCTTATCTTAAACAGCAAGGCAAAGGCTTAGATTGTACTTTTGAACTAGCCAAGGATAACAGCTTGCAGTTTTTAGATCTTGACATAACCCTTACTGACGAAGGTTTCTGCGGGATGTACCGACCCCGTGCCCGCAAGGAATTGTTGCCGTACGAGTCCACACACTCCAAGACTGTTAAACGTGCGAATGCCAGTATGTGCCTCGAATCCGCCCTGAAAAAATTGTGCTGTCATAAGGCACAAGCTAGCTTTGACGAACAGATTTTGACGTTGAGGAAGGCTGGCTTTCCTTGCTTGGTTTTAAGCGCAGTTTCGGAGGCGTTATTGAAAAAAGTGAAAAAAGAAAGAAAAAGAAGTGAAGGTCAAACATTCGAAAAGAAAGCTAAACCAGTGGTGATACCATAATCTCATAAAGTGGTGCATAATCTTAAACACATCGCCGTGACATACAAAATTCCTGTGGTTTTTTCTGCGCCCCGAAAACTTGCTACAGTGAACTCTCACTTGAGTGAACTTCAAGGGACCGAAAGAAATAGTTCACTTAACTGAAAGTTCACTAAACTGAATATTCACTAGACCAACATAAGACATGGCATAGAGAGTCAAAAGTTTGAAGTGCAATTCATGGAGCAAAAGACATGGCATCCATAGTGTTAGAAATGTGTGGAATGGAATTTGTACATATCAATGAAAAACACACCACATGGGTCGTTTGTGTGCACACGCAGAACCGACGAGACTGGATGGAAAGAGACGACGACCATGCCACGGACTAGCCGGTCGGAAAAAAAAACACACACACCACGTGGTTTGTGGTGTGACAGATCACCGCTTTGCTCTGGCGGCGTTGTAAGCACCAGCGATGTTACTTTGTTCATGGCCTGCGATATTACACGGTTGCTCGTTTTGTGCGGGTGATCTCGGAGGCCATGCCTCGTTGCCGTTCGTTTTCCGCGCCGCCGCTTTGCCCCAGGGGCGCGCCAGCGATGTTACATTGTCGCTGGAGCGGCGGTTTGGTGAGGGCGGGTATCGGTGGGGTCGCCTGCAGTGCAAGGCTTGGTCCTCTGAACGAGTTCGTTAAACTGAGATATTGACTGTTCCGAAATTCGTTTAAGTGAAACATTTTTGCATAGAATCTGTAAGAAAACTGCCGGGGATTTTTAAAAAGTTCGTTATTCTGAAATATTCGATAAACCGGCGTTCGTACAAGAGAGAGCTTACTGTACTTTGTGCCGCCTGATTGGTTCGGATGACTAAAAAAGTCGGGTGTTCTATTAAACATACGAACCCTTTTGTTAAGTGTGAAGAAGGGGTCGTATACCACTGAAGTGTGGGAAAGAGTATATCGGCCACGGAGCAAGAAACATTTAGGAGTGGAAACTCCGCTGTTTGCGGCGACCAGAAAAGGTCACAAGCTCGCGGAGCCGTTATCGTGATGGCGGCGCCTGGCGGCCTGGAAAGAAATTAATGCCGTTGAGAGCGCGCCGAAGCCGCCTGCCCGGGCGCTGCATTTTTTTTTTCGCTGCGGCTTCTACGACGCGCCGCATGGCACCGCCACTGTATACGGCCCTGTCGGCGCATACAACAATTGTGACCTTATCTGGTCGCCCGCGCTCGCTCGCGCTGACGGGAGTTTCACCTCCTAAATGTCTTACTCCGTGATATCGGCCAAACTGGCCGATGTATTAATGAATGCCTGCGGGAATGCCTGCGGGAACCTGCCTGCTTTCATTGAAAAATGGATAAGGTTCAAACTTGCCGCTTCATTGCAAGGCCTGCGGGAATGAGAAGAAACAAGTATGTGAAGCAAGGCTTCATGATACAACGATCTCGTTTAAAAGTAAAGATTCTGTGGCGCATGAATTGTTGGAGGCCAACCAGATTAAGAAAAGAGGAGACGCCTGTGTCAGCACCCCGTCTCTGAATATTTACACAAATCTAAGCATGTTCATAGATAGGTTTTATACATGTGTCACACGGGCACATTTGGAAGGCCTTCCAGTCGACGGCCTTCGAAACGCCACAACTCTATCGACTCAAAGGAGTTGTCGCGCTGCTACACGGCACTTTTGAAAGGCCGTTGAGTGGTTCAGGCGTTTCTCGCAAAATTGTGTGGCGCTGCGGATCTTTATTTTCGGTTTCATGTCACGAAAAGTTAAACATTAAAACCATTTAAAAGCACTATAATTTATTTTATGTTTGTTTATACATTTAAAAAATTTGTTTATACATTGCCATACATATATGTTTAGTTTTTAAGTTCTTGAGTAGCGAAACTGCGGCAACGTTTGTACCGCTCGATGCGGCTGCCGTTTTGGTGTGTGTTCGCACATGTCAAGTGGCAAAAACACCTTATTGAATAATGATTAACACTCATATATAGTATTTTTAGAGCATTTGGTTTGATTTGTTCTTTCTAACCGTGAGTACGAGCACACTGTGAACGAGAGGGCATGTTCGCGCTGTTTCCGCTTCCGTTGCTCAAAGGCCATCGAGATTTCGATAGAGTTGTAGGGTGATCCGTTGACTCGATAGACTATTGACTCGGCGGCCTTTGAAACCGCCCGCGTAGCAGCTCGAACTTGACCATTGAGTCAACTGATTATCGGTTGGAAGGCCTTCCAAACGCCCGTGTGACACGGGTATTAGATTTAGATTAAACGTGATTCCCTTCATATATATCTTCAGTGTTCTCGCACGTGCGCATTCACATAATAAGTGTTCCTCTTTTTTCGCCCCCCTCTCCCCATGGCTATATAATCAGCCACCTTTGACTTCAATAAACAGTTGCAAGTAGTGCCTTGCCCTGTCTTTGTTCCTTCCTAGTGTGCCGTCATTATTGGCGCTTCATCTATTGAAAGAGAATGCAACCGATTACCAACAACTTAAAGGGGTGGAGACATCAAAATTTTCGTTCATGCGTTTGTTGATTCAAACGTTGCGTCATGCTTCAGGGAGCACGATACACACAGCGGGATTCATATATATCCGATAAATAATTTAATAATAGCATTATTATACCGAGCGATTTCGGTTTCGGTTTCTGGGCTCCAGGGGATGCTATGACGTCACAGAGGAGGCAACGCAACATGGCTTGGTCGCGTGGACCACAAAAAATAGTGACGTAAAACTATGCTGCGTCGTCTGCTCGCGCATACGCGTGCTCTGCCAGCAGAGGTCAACAACTGGCGATACGAAGTGCATGTCGCGATGATTATAATTATTGCGAAGAGCGACAACAACGGTAAGAAAATATTGCGGCTTGTGAGAGTCGGTGATTCATTCCGAAGCGCCGTAATTTAGCTTTGAAGTAAATCGGAAAAGGCCTAGCAACGATATCGGCGGCACCGAACGATCAGAGGCGGTGAAGCTGCCGTCGGTGCCAGAGTGACCACATTTCGGTCGCTGATTGGACGCTTCGCCGTACGGCTGCCGCACAAATGGATCCCGGGCCCGTCCTCTCTACGGCGAGGAAATCTCGCCGTTCGCGAGCAAAACCACCGGCGCACGGGGGCCCGCGAACGGCAAACGGCGTGCGGCGAGTTTCCGTGCCGGTAACGTGGACGGGCCCTCACATTGAGAAAGGCCAAGCGAACGAGAGACCGCTCCGAGCTGCCGAACTATGCGACTATGCGAGGAGAGAAGCAAACAACACGAACGCCGCATATCCTGGTCCCTTTCGGAGTCGACCGGCTAGTGGACGGGCTTTACACTCAAACGTGCAAAGGCCCGTCCGCACGGCAACTCGCCGCACGCAGTTTGCCGTTCGCGGGCCGCCGTGCAACGTTCGTGTTGTCCACTTCTCTCCTCTTGTGTCCGTGCCTGCACGCCTTACCCCTTCTTTGCATTCAGAAAGGATTTCTATATGCCTGTAGCTCGGTCATAGTGGAGGCTATGCTCGGTCGCTCGGCTCAGCAGGCTCCGTAATCGGCATTTCATCGCAACTCATCATACGTCACGTTTTTGTACCATGTGCTATGACGTCAATATTTTCGTTCCTCCTCTGTGACGTAGAACTGCCGCGCTAGCGATGGGTCTCGACTACGAGAAGGAGTTTTTAATGACTTTTTGGAGCTGAATTAAAATTATTTTGAAGTGTTTGCAGCGTCCAATACCTCGTTCTGGGCGTCCTTGCATACGGAAGCAGCCTACAACATGCTTTTTATAGCCTCAAAATTTGGTATCCCAACCCCTTTAAGGACACCGTACTAGAGTCCTTTCGATCAACGTTCCCAGAGCTGAACTTCCCTTATGAGCGTCCGAACCACAGTGCCCTGCAGTTCCTCGACATTTTACTAAAATTCCAACCAGGACATATACACTGGGGGTACGAGCCCAGAGCACAGAAACAATTCCTTCCCTTCACGTCAAGCCATTTCAAGACTATAAAAAGGGCAATAGCGAGCGCAGCGTTTAGTTCAGCACTAAAGAAATCATGCCAGCATCAAAATGAACAAAGTTTTCAGCGGCAGTTAAGTAGGCTGAAAAATACAGGGAAAAACAAGCCGTGTCAATGCTATGCAGCATAGCTGAAGGCCTCGCAGAGAAGATTAAAAGAAAGCAAAAGCAGACCTGAAGTTGTGGATGCCAAAAACAATTCTGCAAAAATTACATATGTGCATGGACTGACCCACAATCTCATCAAGATTGGTGCTGAGCACACTACTCGGATACCGTGTATGTTACCGAACAAGGGAAAAAGTATGTGCGCACGAGTGAACCAGGAAAAAAAGGAACCACAATGCCAGATCACACACCAGAGCAGATACTGCGATTGTGTCAAAGGAGTAGTGTACACCATCATCCTGTCCTGTGGAAAACAATACACAGAGCAAACAGGATGATGCCGTAATGTTCGAACAAGAGAGCATGCATCATCACTTTCAGGGACCCCTGGCAGCAATCTGGCCTTGCACTAAACATTGCGAAATGAACAAGAAGGGACAAGATAGCTAAGTAAGCACATGCACCCCCAAATTTCATTAAGTGCAAGTCCTGAAAAGGAACAACGATAGGCTAACTCGGGAGATTCTTGAGGAATTTGAGATAAGTAAAACAGGAGCGCAATGTGTAAGCACACCGTCAGTCGCCTTGACAAGAAAGGAAGTCACCGTTTTGAGACAGCCTCAGATAGGTAAGAGCGATGGCGACGAAATAAATAAGAGTGGTAATTTCAATTAAGAAATCAGTTGACAGTGCAGCTGCATCCTCGTCTAGTCGTCCATTCTGTGTCCGTGTTCCTTAAGTTCTGCTGCTACAATCCTCGGATCATATATTGATCATACCTGTTGTGTTGTCATCTTCATGCTTTGTTACACGCACATGGCTTTTTATCAAAAAATGCAAATTGTCAAGAAGCAAAAGGAAGTATCTAATTTTCACACATTATATTGTCGCGGTACAACGCGGACAGAACACAGGAAGACGTTCTTCACGAACAACCGGACAATCTGTTCAAAAACAAACAGAGCAGAGACACGTCTTCTTCGCCCTCACCCAATCTCGCTCTGACCCACTAGGCGGAGTCTCTTAGGGCTACCATCGTCGTCGTCGTCTGCATAGAATACACGCGTCATTTGTCCCTCCCTACGAGAGCATCATCCCGATGCTAGACAAGAAATGTTAGTTGCGGAAGTAAAGGCCGCTAGCATAGTTATTCGCTCACATACAGCTTCATGCGGACAACGTGCAGAAGTTCAGGACGGTGTGTGCGGCGCCGCGTACAGTTCGGATTGTCGGGAACGACCTCGTAGGTGACATCACTGAGGCGCCGCAATACCCGATATGGTCCGAAGTATCGCCTTAACAGTTTCTCGCAGAGGCCTCGTTTCCGTACGGGTGTCCAAACCCATAATCTATCGCCGACTTCATAGGTAACTATTCTACGGTGAAGATCGTAGCGGCCTGCGTCGTAGTCTTGCTGCTGGCAGATCCGCAAGCGCGCGAGCTGCTGAGATTCTTCTGCGCGTTGCGTAAGCACATCGGCGTCCGTATCAGCGTCGTCAAAGTCGTGTGGAAGCATCGCATCCAGCATCGTCCGTACTTCTCGTCCGTGAACAAGGGTGAACAGAGTCATGCGCGTCGTCTCTTGTTTCGCCGTGTTATATGCAAAGGTGATATACGGTAGGATGCCGTCCCAATTTTTATGTTCGACATCCACGTACATTGATAGCATGTCTTCAATGGTTTTGTTTAGGCGCTCTGTTAACCCATTGGTTTGTGGATGGTAGGCGGTTGACTTTCGATGGGCCGTTCCACTTAGTAGCAAGACGTGATGTAAAAGTGCAGCCGTAAATGCGGTTCCTCGGTCTGTTATTACGACGGTTGGTGCGCCGTGTCGCAACACCACGTGCTCAATGAAAAAGCGCGCTACCTCGGCTGCTGTGCTGCTCTGGATGGCCTTTGTTTCAGCGCAACGTGTGAGATAGTCGGTTGCGACGATAACAAAGCGATTGCCTGCAGTAGAAGTAGGAAGTGGGCCCAAAATATCCATTCCGATTTGATCAAATGGTCTTCGAGGGACCTGGATGGGTTGTAGGAGGCCGGCTGGTTTCGTCGGAGGCGACTTGCGCCTCTGGCAGTCGAGACAAGTCCGAACGTGATGTTTCACGGCGGTGGTAAGTCCCGGCCAGTAGTACCGTTGCTGCACTCTGGCTAATGTTCGCGTGTAGCCCAAGTGACCAGAAGTCACCTCGTTGTGGCAAGCTTGAAGTACTTCCGTACGAAGAGCTGCAGGAATGACAAGCAGATAGGGGGACCCGGTCCAAGAAAAGTTTTTTTTTGTAAAGTACCTTGGCCCGTAAACAAAACGACAATAGTCCTCTTGCGAAAACTCTAGGTGGTTTCGCAGATCTTCCCTCCAAGTAATTGATTAGTTCAAGCAACTCAGGGTCGTTCCGTTGTTGTTGCGCGATGACAGATGTATCGATAACACAAAGAAATGCTGAGTCTTCTTCTTCGGGTGGTCTCATCATCATGTAGGAGCGGTCTCAGCAAAGTGAGCAAGCACTGTAGGTGTCTGGAGACGTTGCCGCAAGTCGTTGAATGCACCTTGCTCTTCGTCGCCCCATACAAAAGCAACGTCGTCTCTCGTCAGGCGAGTTAACGGCGACGCAATGCGCGCAAAGGCTGCAATAAACCGCCGGCAATAGGCACAGAGGCCGAGGAAGCGCCTGACAGCCTTTTTATCGGATGGTACGGGAAACTGTGCGACGGCTGCAATTTTTTCAGGATCCGGCCGGACACCTGCGTGGCTGACGACGTGACCGAGAAACTGCAGTTCCGCGAAGCCAAAGTGGCACTTCTGCTGCTTCAGGGTGAGACCGGCGGACCGTATGGACTGCAGAACCGCTTCAAACCGTTCGAGGTGTTCTTCAAACGTTGCGGAGAAGACGATGACGTCGTCGAGATACACTAAGCAGGTTTTCCACTTCAGACCGGAAAGTACAGTATCCATGAGGCGTTGGAACGTAGCAGGGGCAGAACACAAGCCGAAAGGCAAGACATTAAATTCGTATAGGCCGTCTGGCGTCACGAAAGCAGTTTTTTCACGATCTCTCGGGTCTACTTCGATTTGCCAATATCCGCTTTTTAAGTCCATTGAAGAGAAGTAACGTGCCTGTCGAAGCCTGTCGAGTGAATCATCTATACGGGGAAGTGGGTATACGTCTTTCTTTGTCACCTTATTTAGCTTTCGGTAGTCCACACAGAAACGCAAGCTGCCGTCTTTTTTCTTGACCAGAATTACAGGAGATGACCAGGGACTCGTTGATGGTTGGATCACGTCATCTTCAAGCATTTTTGTCACTTGTTGTTGTATGGCTTCACGTTCTCTAGCAGCCACACGATATGGATTTTGGTGAATTGGTCTTGCCGTATCCTCTGTAATTATTCGGTGCTTTGTTAGGGGCGTCCGACCGACGCTGGACGTCGACGCAAAGCAGTCGTTGAACTTGGCCAATAGCGTAAGAAGGCGCTCTCGTTCGTGCTGCGACAAAGCAGTGCTAACGTCAAGTACAGGAGCTGGGTCTTGCATAGGTGCTTCTTCGAGTAGTGAACAGCGGCCACGAACATCCGCAACGGCGTCAAAATAAGCCACAGCCGTGCCCTTGGGAAGGTGCCGTCGCTCTGTGCTAAAATTTGTTAGCAACAGGTTTGTGCGCCCGTCGGTGACATTCATGATTCCTCGTGCGACCGAGATACCGTGAGTAAGCAACAACGTGGTTATTTGGTCGGCAACTCCTTCGCAACGAAACGGTATGTCACATGCTACCGAAACAAGGGCACACGATCGAGGCGGGATAACGACGTCGTCTTCTGTTAGACGAAATGAGTTGTGTTGCGGCGATAAGCAATGGACTAAACCGGAGCTCTCATAAAACGTCACCATGCGGCCCGGGATGTTAATTACGGCGCCATACTCTTTTAGGAAGTCCATTCCAATAATGAAATCTTTGCAGCATACAGGAAGGACGATGAAAGCGGCCACAAAAGAAGAATCCCCGATGTTAACTCTAGCAGTACATCTTCCAGTAGGCATCAGTAATTGGCCGCCTGCCGTCCTTATGTGAGGTCCCGTCCATGGCGTCTTTACTTTCTTCAGGCGGAGTACAAGTTCCTGACTCATTATAGAGAAGTCAGCACCAGTGTCGACTAACGCTGTCACCGGCTGCCCATCCACGAAAACATCAATGTCGGCGCTCACAATTTCTTCAGTGTTTATCGGCTTCACGTCGTTCTGCAGCGAGAATGTTGGGGGCTTTTTAGTGTCTTGCGGCGGGCCTGCAACCTTGCCCCCAGAAGTCGCCGCCTTCAGTTTCCCCGACGGAGGCTGGGCGACCTTCGTCCTCGGAGCTCCGCAAAAGTACGTCCAGTAGATGAAGCCATCTGACGTGGAGGGGTGGAGAGCGCGACCGACGGCCGAAATCGGACCGATCATTGGGCACGGATTCGTCATTCGGGTGCGCTATTGGGGGTCCCTGAAAAGCTGCGTCGTCGCGGTGTAGCATGGCGTCGTCATTTGCACGTCGACCATGGGACCACGGACGAAGAGGTCGAAATGATGTGTCACGATGCCAGCAATGACGCGAAATATGGCCGGCGCCTCCGCAGTGAAAACAGAGTGGGCGCCTATCGACAGTGCGCCATACGTCGGTTCTCCGAAGTTGCGGCCGTCCCGTAGCGTCGTTTTGCGGCGGTGACCAAGACGCGGCGAACGACGGCTGGCGGTATGACTGGAGCGGCGTAACAGCTGCGCGCTTCGAAGCCTCCTCTTGTGGCGGCGACCAAGGAGCGGCTGTCGGAGGTTGGTGGTACGGCGATGTGGCTGCAGCCGGTGGTGGACATCGGACAGCGGCGGCGTAACTCAGGGGTCGCTGGTGGTCTTGAAGATCGGTTACCGGGAACGCCTGCCGGATTTCGTCACGCACCACTTCGGCGATTGACGCGACGGGTCTATCAAGTGTCGGTGCCATGATCTTTTGAATTTCCTCTCTGATGAGCTCTCTGACCAACTCACGCAAGGAGTTCTGATACTCGGCAGTCACTGCGGCGGCATAGATTGTAGTGCTGGCGGACAGTCGATCGTATTGCCTGCATCTTTGATGAAGGGCCCGCTCAATAGCCGTAGCCTCTTTGATAAACTCAGCGACAGTGACTGGTGGATTGCGCACAAGCCCCGCGAACAACTGCTCTTTTACACCTCGCATGAGGTAGCGCAACTTCCTATCTTCGGTCATGTTCGGGTCGGCTCTACGAAAGAGGCGGGCCATGTCCTCGGCGAACATTGTGACCGACTCATTAGGTTGTTGCACGCGTAGCTCCATCATTTGCTGGGCGCGGTCGCGTTGGTCGGCACTCGCAAAAGTTTCCGTGATCCTCTGCCGAAAGTCATGCCAGCTCGTGAGGCTACCCTCGCGGTTCCCGAACCAAGTACGGCCAGTGTCGTCAAGGGCGAAATAGACGTGGGAGAGCTTTTGCTGCTCAGTCCACTGATTAATCTGTGCGACGCGTTCATACTTGTCCAGCCAGTCTCCAATGTCTTCGAAGACTGTACCGCGATAGCGATCGAGAACCAGTGGATGTAGAACGGTTACCTGTTGTGGAGTGGGAAACCGACTGGTTTGGGGTGCTTGTGGTGGACTGGTTTCGGCCGTTGCGAGATGTGTGCAGCTCCTGGAGAGAGGTGGTTGAAGAGCAGAGAACTCCGGGGCAAGGCCTAGCAGTCGACGGCTAAAGCGAAGCACGGGTGTCGTAACTGATGACAGTGCGCCCGGGCTAGATGAACGACTCCCAGAAGGACTCCGACGCATCAGACGCGGTCCGTACCCTGCACCTCCACCAGTGTCGCGGTACAACGCGGACAGAACACAGGAAGACGTTCTTCACGAACAACCGGACAATCTGTTCAAAAACAAACAGAGCAGAGACACGTCTTCTTCGTCATCACCCAATCTCGCTCTGACCCACTAGGCGGAGTCCGTTAGTGCTCCCATCGTCGTGTCGTCGTCTGCATAGAATACACGCGTCAATGTGCTTATCATGCCGTGCCACTGGTGTTGGCACTAACAGTGTGTACTCAGATACTACCAAGAAACAAGCAGCTGAATTTTTTGCACATGCAAGGCGCTCACATCCCTCAGTATAAGACTGTATACTTTGCTTAATCTAGAAATACGCCTCAGGATTTCTGCTGTTCACACCAACGTCCACATGACAAAAATGAAGAGTGCCCGAAATTTGCGTTCATGAGAACAGTGCATATAAGCGCGCCCACATTTCACGACAGCGCGCATGTACTCCTGTAACTTTTAAGCTGTTCCTTATCATCATATTAGGTGTGCCCTCATTTATTACAAGCACCTTCATAGCACAGAAATAACTTCTGAAAAACACACAAGAAACGTGAACGAGGCAGAAAGGGCCAGAACCAAAACTCGGCTGCAACGCTTATGCACGGTTCACTTCAGAACATATGCATATTGCATTAATTGAACACTTATGCGCCTAGCACCACTGCGACACATTGCACGTACACATCACAGTACACTTACGCTTCGTAAAAGTAAGAACCCTAGCGCCCGAACGTTCTGTACGTGTTCGCGGTCACCAATGCGCATCGCAGCCCGCAAAACAGTTCACACAAAGCAAGACACAAGCAGCACATTACGAATGACTGCGATGAGGCGATAATTACGCTCATCGCTACACCTCGTGCCATCACTTCTGAAACACAAACCAGTACTGCACAAACTTGCAATCTTGGTATCGATGAAGCGCGCACACACAACACCTACGAACACTGTTGTGAATCAGCATGCGCCGCTGACATGTGTTTGTTTTGTTAGATTCACCGGTCATGCCTGTTGTGAATCGGCAGTGGCTGCGTCACAAGATAGACTATAAAAGCTACACTAACCTTTAATAAAGCGTTCGTTCTTAGCCAACTGCTTCTCGAGTTACTTCAGTGGCGACGAGGCTGCCCACCACCGGGCCGTGCCTGCTCCATGGCGGCCCACGCCGGACCACCTGGTTTCGACGAAACGGAAGACAGTTGGGACGCCTACCAGGTGCGTCTGCAGTCCTACTTTGAAGCTTACGATATCGTCGACTCGAAGAAACGACGAGCCCTGCTAACGGCAGCCTTAAGCATGGCAACAGTCGGCATAATAACGGTACGGTGCGCGCCGGCGAAGATTCAAGACCTTACCTACGAGAAGCTGCTTGAACTGCTGGCAGAACACTTTGCGCCACAGGGCAACGAAATAGCGGAGTCCTACAAGTTCTTCACCAGATGCCAGCGTCCCGACGAGGCAACGAAGGACTTCATTGTGGAAATTCGGAAGAAGGCCTGCAGTTGCAACTTTGGCGAGGCACGGGACAGGATGCTACGAGACAGACTTGTTTGTGGTCTACGTGATGCCGGCGTTCGTCGGAAGCTTTTGGCAAGACCTTCGCTGACGCTGGAAGAAACCGAAGATATAGCGTTAGCAGCAGAGATGGCAGCTCTCAACGTTGATCACATGGAGAGGACACATGATTATGGCGACGTCCATGCCGTGAGGAGCAAGCTGCGAGGTCAACCGTATTACCACAAGACTCATCCGAGCACTTCTCGGCCAAGCGAAGACGTCGTTTGCCCGTGCTGTGGTAGCACTGAGCACAAGGCGCCAAAGTGCAAGTTTCGCCGGGCGGAGTGCTTTCGCTGCCGACGTAAAGGGCACCTAGCTAAGATGTGTGTATGGAAACGAGGGGTGGCCCTTTGTGAGGAGCATTCTTCAGAGAGCGACGGTAACGAACTTTGTCTACTGAGTTTGTACACTACGTCGGTAAACTTGGTCAAGCCTGTGGTTCGCACCCTCTGCTGGAGCGGAATTCCGCTGACAATGCTAGTGGACACCGGATCGCCTGTCTCCATCATTACGTGGAAAACATACTGCAAGCATCGGCATGCCTGGCCTGCGCTCCGCGAGACGTCCTTGCAGTTGTCCTGCTTTCTTGGCAAGCTTCCCGTGAGGGGTCAGCTGAAGCTTCCGGTCTTGTACGCGGGAAAGACCCTAGATGCAACTCTAACCGTACAGCAATGCGATGGCCCGAACTTGTGCGGGCGAGATGTCATCAGCGCATTTGAGCGTAGCAGAGGGCCCGTCTTCAGCATTCTCGGCGAAGACACCTCCGGTGAGCAAAATGTCCCTGACAGTACTTTGGTTAGCGCACTCTTAGAGGGGTTCGGCGATTTGTTTACGCCAGGTTTACGCTAACTGTTTACGCTAACTGTTTACGCTAACTGATCGCCCCGCAGTCCATTTGTGGTTACGGGAAAATGCGATGCCGCGGTTCTGCAAAGCACGTTCTGTGCCTTATGCAATGCGGGAGCAAGTGTCAAATGAAATAGACAGGCTCGTTAAGCATGGCATTCTCTCGCCTGTCGACAGTGCAGAGTGGGCCACGCCTTTGGTTCCCGTTATCAAAAAGAATGGTTCCATTCGGTTGTGTGGCTATTTTAAGGTGACCGCAAATGCTGCATGTGTCACGGAGCAGTACCCATTGCCAAAAATAAGGGATATCTTTGCAAAGCTAAACGGTGGTGAAGTATCAGCACCATCGACTTGAAGGATGCTTAGTCAGTTGCCGCTTGACGAGGAAACGAAGAAGATATTGGTCGTAAACACTCCGAAAGGCCTGTTTTGCTTTAATAGGCTTCCTTTTGGTGTAGCCTCTGCTCCTGGATAACGGCTATGAAGAACCTAGCACGTTCTGTTTTCTGATACCCAGGGCTCGATCGGGACATTGAGAAGCTGGTCAACACGTGTCCAACATGCATAGAATGGGGCAGCATGTCTCCTGCCCGACAACCCGTGCCTTGGCCGGACACAGAGGAGCCATGGTCCATGTCGATTTTGCGGGTCCTGTGGAAGGTAACATGTTGTTGATCGCGGTTGATTCCCATACGAAATGGATCGAGGTTCCCGCCACTTCGGCAAAGACAATTGAAGCACTGCAGACTATGTTCAGCTGGTTCGGTTTGCCTAGGACCCTGGTGACGGACAACGGGCCGCAGTTTACTAGCGAAGAGTTCAGGGCATTTATGAAGTGCAATGGCGTCGCTCATTTGCGGACAGCTCCCTACAAACCGCAGTCTAATGGCCTGGCGGAAAGAGCAGTACGGACTGTCAAACAGGGGTTAAACAAAAACACACGGCAGTTTGCGAGCTCGGCTGGACCACATTCTTTCGCATTATCGGCGCACTCCCTTGCCAAATAGGCAAACCCCAGCTTCTATGCTTCTCGGATATCAGCCACGTTCTTTATTGCACAACGTCGTGTCACGACCATTTCCTTCTGCAGGTGCGTGCAACAGTGGCGAACCGCTGAGCAGAGACGTCTGGTTCAAGAACTACGGAGTGGGTGACAAATGGAAACCAAGCGCGGTTCGAGTCCACCGAAGGCTCGCGAATGGCAACGGTAAACACTGCAGATGGGGAGCAACATCGCCGCCACCTCGACCAGCTAAAAACCATGAGGACCAGCGTGGGAGGAGAAGCGGTGGAACCCGAGGCCCCCATGCCAACGACTAAAGGCAGCCAGAACGCAGCGGCAGACTCGCAGTCTCAAGGACGCGACAGCAGTCACAGTCGGGCTCAAGTAGGCACCGACATTCGAACGCCGTCAGACGGGCGGGCCGAAGCCGAGGTTGCTACCAGAGAGCCGCAAGTGACTGACCGGGCTGAAGTGACACTGTGTAGGTCGAGGCGGAAGCCCCGGACCGCTTCACTCCTTAAGGGGGAAGAATTGTTGTGAATCAGCATGCGCCGCTAACACATGTTTCTTTTGTTAGATTCACCTGCCATGCCTGTTGTGAATCGGCAGTGGCTGCGTCACAAGATAAAGACTGTAAAAGCTACACTAACCTTTAATAAATCGTTCGTTCTTTGCCAACTGCTTCTCGAGTTACTTCAGATGCGGTGACGTTCGGTGACGTTCTGACGTTCGAACGTTCTGTACGTGCTCGCGGTCGCGCATCGCAGCCGGCAAAACAGCTCACAAGACACAAACAGCATATTACGAATGCCTGCAATGAGACGACAACGAAGCTCATCGCTACACATCGTGTCATCACTTCTGAAGCACAAACCAGCACTGCACAAACGTGCAATTTTCGTATCGAGGAAGTGCGCACACACAACACCTACGAACACCTTATGCTGAGGAGGGCGATCGCAATCTTTTCATTTTACCGCGTACCGAACTAGTGTCATGCTTAGAATTCAGGTGTATGCGATGGCCTTCGCGTTTATAATGCACATGCAAAAAACGGCAAAACACACGAAATCGCCGGCTTCATTCCTTCCGACCCTCGAGTAAACACAACAAACATCCGTCTGTTTCCTTTGGCGATCGCACGGACTGAAGAGGTCAGGAAGAGTACAGCTGCTTGTTGCGTTAGACAAATAGATTTGCAGGTGCTGAATAGCTCTTGCAATGATCACAATAAACCACTCAAAAAACAAACTGCCGCTGCAGCCTAGCGGTCTAGGCCCCGCGCTCCGCTTCGCTTCGAACCAGCGCCATGTTTACGCGGTCGCCGCACTGAGGCAAAAGTTCACGACCGCCTCGTGACGTCACGTCGGCCATTACTGGCCGACCGATCGCTCCACGACATAGTTTCTCACTACATTACCTAGAGGGAAATCTGGCGCTGCTGCGCTGTGGTATGCATGGGAATGCCGGTATATTGTGACTTCGGATTGGCATCGTTCTCGGAGAGACAGGACACCTTGAAGAGGCGCTTGGCAAGCACTGTTCTGTCTGTCAGAATAATTTATTTTCTACTAGAACAGCACGTAAAAAGCTGCTTTGGTTTTATTATTACAAAAAAAACATGTTTTGTTTGACTATAAGAACTTCTTATTGCGTGTACGATTATATGTTACGTAAAACGTATCAGCGGGCCGCTAAAATTGGAGGACAGACAAGGTTCGCGCTTGCTTTGAAACAGTTTGTCGTCTGTTCTTGCTTTTCTTCGCTTAGCCATGTATTGTAGGTGAGTAAAGATGTAATATGCGTGAATGAAAACATTTGATGAAGATTTTACTTTGAGAACGCGTTATTTGTGTAGCCATATCCACGTTTTAGACGAAGCCTCTTACAACACCAGCCAACACAAGCCTCGCAGACACATATACCGTCATTCCCATGACGGCACGGTGCCCCCTTAAGAAACTCCCATAGACGGTGGCGCCAGATTTCCCTCTAGGTGTTATAGTGAGAAACTCTATGCTCCACGACGTCGCAACTCAAATCAACATTAGGGGGCGCTGCGAAGCCTGGCCCGGTCTAGCTACACTGTGCAGCATGGTGGCTTTACGGAGGTCCCCGCGTTAGGGTGGCTACCCGCGTACGCTGTCCTTGGGGAAAATATTAAGTTTCTTGCGGTGCGATGTTAATTCGCGCTGTTTTGTGGAGGGAGAAAGGGTAGTGGACGCCGAGCACCTCATTTTAGTCGGTACCAGTGGTACAGTGAGTAGAAGTGGTCGCGCGTGTGTGCAAACCTCCGGCGTGACTGCGGACCCGCACGAGATTGTGGTGAGAATCATCGACGCATTCCGGGACCCATCGATCGTGGAGGCAAAGTGCTCGTGCACTGCTGGATAATTGTCACAAGAGTGCAAGCACATCTCAGCTGTTTCTCCTAGCACATTTGGCGTAGTTGTCAGTCCCTTTAATGTTTCATCTCTACATTGCGTTTCAATGCTGTTCCTATTGCAAAAATTGTATAAAGTGAAATGTTCATGTGCGTGCACCGTTGTAAGCAGAAGAGATCCTATTATGTGCCAAACTGAATTTTAGCTTCATCTTGTGCTGTGGCGTTTGAGGTCAGCTATCACAATACATGTCCTGTTTTTTTTTCCGACATGACTGTTCGCTTCCTATGGCTCATACGTTATTGTTTCACAAGTTGTGCACGAGCAACTGCGTGATATCAGTGGCTACTCAGGCAGAACTCATGAAATCAACTTTTCTTTGTTGTCTTTGTTTGTGCCCTTTTTAAAGGGGCCCTGAAACTGGCATGCTGCAAATATAGATACCACGACCACCACAAGCCCCGTTCGCAGGACGATCAGACAGCCGTGTGTATTGATTGGTCTCTGTAAGTGATGTAGCTCCAGGCGTCCATTTCGCGTTTAGAGAGTGCCACACGTGCCTGAACCACAAGAAGCAATGTGTCAAAAAAAATAAACTTGAGCAGGGCCTTGCACCCTTGCCATGCACCGTGTAGCTTCCAGCACACTAGCTGAGACGAAAGGAGAAAGCAATGTATCGGTGCGATAACTACTAATTCCGCTTACACTTCAAGGATTCGAAAAATTTTTGCAGCAGGCGACGTCCTTTTGCAGTGAGGTTGCTATGATCAGTCGGAAAAGTGTTTCAGTGCCCCTTTACGTGCTTGTTAAGTGCTTTAAGTGCATGTTAGATTTTTATGTCAATTTCCATTTATTGATATGTTGATAGTAAGGACAGCTCTATATGCTCTCTGGAGGTCAATAATTATCATTCACTGATGTTAAGTCTGCACAAATGTCTCCCTATCTTCTGTTACTGGTGGTTTAGTTATGCTTACCAGGACAGCCATTTGCATTGTATTCAACAAATTGGGAAGAAGCATAAATTATGGTACATATACCAGCTGGGGTCATTTGAATGAAAACATTCTTTCAGGGTACTCAACTCTGGTGGCCACACTTTCCAAATACTCATCGTATGCAGGTTTCACTGTTCCATGTTACTTCTCATGTACTTTTTGGCAAGATAAAGCCTCGTATGCTAAAAAGTGCAACAAAAATGGGCTCGAGCAAAATGTATGAGGCAAACACCTTGACACTGAGTATAGTGAACAAAAATATTGAGTGCGTGTGGTTTATTTTGTGAAAAAATACAAGTAAGGCAAGGGACAACAAACAGCCATTGAAGAATGACCACAACTCTATGCACACAGATCATAAGTGAACTGCAAATATCTCGGAATATCATAAGACGAAAACTTGCATCAGAATGCGTAGCGTAAATCGGCACTTCGATTAATACAAGTTGCAAAAGAATGTGCATTGCTAATATACAAAAAGTGTGTTGAAGTTGAAGTCTGCAGGTTTGGCCAATGCAAACAAGTGCAGCATGTAGATCACATGGTAACGATCGTGTCTGAAAAGTATGAAATGGCTGAGTGGCATAAAAAATGCTGGATTTCGAAACAGAAGACCGCATGCCCTTACTCTCAAGGCCGCCACCCTTTGACGGAGCCAAGGTCACACGCACAAATTCCTCTATGCAAGACAGGCTACATGCAATATCGCCAGCTACGGCACATGACTTCAGGTGAATCACCTAATGCCGAATATGCAAACGTGCCACTGGAATTGTGAAGAAATTAAAAAAAATGCGGGGTACGACACGTTCATGTGACATGGTCTCTTCGCTTTGTATTGGAGAAGGCAGGGAAAAAACACTTGCGCACCCTAGTCGAGGCAGAGACAAAATGTCTGCTGGTAGTAACGCTTGCCTTCTGGCAGCATGGTAACCAGGACAGGTTCTTCCATTTCCCAAGATATGGCAAATTTCCTCTTATAAATGGCTTCAAGTACTTGGCTTACAGAAAACAAGGTTGTCCAAGTGACATCGGGTGAATTAATTTGAAAATATTCGGGAAAAAAAAGGCTTTCTAGACGACACTTTACAAATACCAGTGTATAACCAAAAATTGCAAAAGGGCCTGGTGAGGGACCCTTACGAGGCCATGCACAATTAAGTTTTCCTAACAGAAAAAAGGTAAACTCAGGCAACATAGCAACCCATGTTAAGTTCAAATGGGCTGCAACAATACACAAGATTGTGGAGATGTAAAAAAAGCAAACAAAACATTAGAACAGGTTATAGTAATGAAGTACACAATGGAAACAAGGAATATAAAAAAATTGTTGGAGGGGAATTGATGTGCCAAAAGTGAACCAACACCACCATTTTAGGAGGGGCACTATAAAAGATCTAGTTTTCAATGAAGGAAAAGAAGGGCTTTCCTCACAATTCCCGCTAGTTTAAAGGGGTTGAGACACCAAATTTTGAGGCTATAGAAAGCATACTGTAGGCTTCCTCTGTATGCAAAGACACTCAACATGAAGTGTTGGACACAGAAAACGTTTAAAATATATTTTAATTCGCTTCCAAAGAGTGCCTAAATGCTCGGTCTCGTGATCGAAACCCATCGCTACCGCGATTGACACCGATGTCACTGTGTTGGAAGCACGACAGTTTTAGTGACGTCACACCACATTAGAGTGACGTGCAATGAGTGGTGACCGGGCAAGCCTAGAGAGGCTCGAGTCTAGAGGGCAATGAGCCGCGTCAGTCGTAGAGTCATAACTGGAGCTGCCGCAGCTAGCCAAGACAACTGTCGGCGTGGTTTTGTTTGCCTGCACTGGCACAGAATGTGTGCATCACAGCTTGGTGGGCCCACGTGACCAAGCTTCCTAGACATTGACATCACTGTCCAACTCTGCGCTCACGAACCGAAACTGAAAATCGTTCACATAAATAATGCGATATTAAATTATTTACTGAGAATATAAGAATATTTGAGTGTGTACCATGCTTCCTGGAGCAATAAGAAACGTTCGAAACAATGTGCAAGTAACAAATTTGATGTCTCAACCCCATTAACGTGACTTTTGCCACACAGAGACTGGCTGACGTGTATCTTAGCGTTACTGGTTTTAAGATAAAGCCTGAAATTCTTCGTAAATTGTTTCAGAAATAACGTAATCAATACTCAGAGGAAGATAATACTTCTGACAGGAACAACATGCTTTTAGTTTCTAATTAGCCACGCAATTACATTACTAGAACCAAACCACTTGATCTGTAAGAGGAAAAGCCAACAAAGCTCTATTTCAAATGTAAAATAAGGGCAAGCGCTGGCTTCGCCTCTGCTGGTAAGAGACATGGCGCTTCCACTCTTGTAAAGTTTTTAAAACTTCTTTGCATAGAAAGCACGAAACACTTTTACGATACACATAATACGTTTGGGAAATGTATTGATGCAGGACTAACAAAATGAAAGTGTTGCTAAAATCGGTGATGAAAGGTTTGCGATGCCTGCAGCTATTATAACAATGTCATCAAGTAATCCTACCATGCTCCATGGGATTCTTGTTGACAACACTTTGAATATTTTCATTCGCTGTACAGCACGCTCTACATGAACTCTTGCTGATGCTATCTTTTGTGTCGTAATTGAATCACCCTTTGACATCTGCTTTTGTTTTCTGAATGGAGGCCTGATTAACTCAATTAAGTTGTTGGCACAAATGTCATCAATGAGAAAGCCACGGTCCGCCATTATGGCATCTGATATCAGGTCTAGTTGCTTGATGAGGCAACTTTGCTCAAACAGGGCCTTGTCTGAGGTGCGGCCCTTGGCCGCACCTCAGAGAAGGCCTTGGCCTTATCCTTGGCTTATGTGGGCACTAAGACCACTTGGTGTAACAGTCACCATATATTTAACCGTGAAGTCTTTCTTATAGAAGGGGTATGTCTGCAATGCACATCGCAAACACTTGGACTGGCTAATAGGAATTATGGTGCAATCTACAATGACATGCACATTACTGAAGTGTTTAAAACAGACAGGCAAATGTTCAACATCTTCTTTTGGTGGCACAGCCACATTTACTTTTAAAATTTAAGACATCAACTGAGCAGTCTCTGCAATTATGTTGCTACATGTAATTAGAGAACAGTTAAAAGGGTGACTCAAGACTGCAGTGGAAATATTATGCTTCAATTTTACCAATGTCAACGCAATTGTTTTTACACATAACTGATGCCGCCCTGAAAGTGGATGAATTTTTGTGCAGCACGTCACAAGATCATTCAGAACATCGAATGATGGCAGGCCTGTGAATGTATTTACGTTGCTACTATTTATCGTGTCTACAAACTTCTGTGGAAACTGACCCGATGTCACATGGACAGCCTTGCTTTCTGTAAGCCTTGTCCCTGAAGCCATTTCTAGTAGGAAATTTGCCACGTCTTTTTCTTCTCTTGAGTACTCTGCCATTAATGTCCGGGGGCCAGGTTGGCAAGCACATTCCCGTCACAAAACAAAAGCAAGAGTTATAATGTCTGACATATCTGACGCGAGATACAGCTTCTTTTTTGTCATTCCAATAATGCACGTCAATGTGTTAAATTCAATGTTGGAAGTAGGAAACCCAGGGTTTTTGCATCAGTTAATTTGCACCCATCACACACCACAGTCCTTTCACGAAGTTAATCCAGAAAACATGCTGCCGGCTAGGTAAAGACAGCTACCACATCACAAATATATAGAAAAATAAATAGTCATATTTGTTATGTCCTTGTTACTTATGGCGTTCGCAAGGCTTTGGTCCATGCTGTTAGGGGATGGGAGATCATCATGCAATGTCAGATAGAGTTCAGTCCAAGGAACCAGTGGTTAAGCAATGTGAGCACAAGTTGCAGTTAATGTGCACGCATCACACACCACGTGATACAATGCTTTTACGAAGTAAATCCAGAAAGCATGCCACCGTCTAGGTTAAGACAGCTCACACAACACATACATATACAAAAAGTAATTACCATATTTCCTTTGTCACTTATTTGGTCCATGCTGTTGCTGTCAGGGGATGGGAGATCGTCCTGCAATGTCATACAGAGTTTAATCCTAAGGAATTAGTGGTGAAGCAATGTGTACACAAGTTGCGGGCAGCCAATTTACCATGGTGGTCGTGCTGACAGGTGCATGGGGCAACGCCTTTGCCTCTAATGGGGAGGCAGCAGTTTCTTTGCTTGATTCATTCTGTAATGCATTAAAAGGTGTTGACATTATTTATTGCACGCTTGTAGACATGGTGTATGTACCATAAGCATATAAGTGCTGCACTGTGCAGTCAAATTAACTTACTCTGGCTGACTGATACGTACGTTGGCGAAGTCTTGCCAGTGAAAGCTCTTTCATATGAGCACCCTTGTTCTCATCATAACATGACGTCCTTGGCAGGTTTTCAGTTGGTATTGCATTTTTTTCAGCCGCGTCTTTGACATGCTACATCTGAAAAAATAAATGAATTGTTTATGCTTTATTGTGTCTCAATATGGGCTGCACCCAGAATGTTTTTTTCTTTTTACCTCAGAAACAAGGCCACAATATATACAAAAAAGCATTTGCAAGGAAATGAAGCACGGTTTGAGTGTGCAGGACTATGCAACGTTGTACACCGAATGTAGCATCTGCAAAATGTAGTTGAAAGCTGCTCATAACACAAAGTACACAGGTGCAAACACCACCACATGAGCGGAGTATTTTTTCCACTGACTTCGGGATGATTTCATAATACAGATAATGCTAGTTTATGTACTAATACTGCACATATATATGGGACACGTCAGTAGACGGCGGACGCCGTAAATTTTCCTCGCAACTAGTAAACGCGTGTAAAATTGACATAAGGCTGTTGCGTAAGTGGCAAACTTCTGCAATGAACGTGACAGGCCCGCCGTTGGTGCGAAATACCAGTGTCATATGAGCACTCTTGAGCGCGTCGGAGATCCTCAAGTGGCAAATTAGCAATCAGTCGCGCTGGGAAGTGCCCGTGCGCAGTGCGCCTGTGATGCAAGTTCATCCGCGCCACGCATGATATTTACTGCGCTTTAGCATGCCACATACGTGGCACGTGTACACTCAACACTTCTCGAACTTGCTAGTACATCATTCGTAAACATTTGAATCTCCGACGCCGGTATAAGTTGCGCGAGACGTGCTGGGCATCAAAAGCCTCCCGAGTTACAGCCGGGTGTGGTCAACGAGTGCAGAGGAGACGTTCCTCGCAGAAACCGCTGTGACAGGTATCGAACCTGTGCTCGAATTTCGCGTTGCGGCTAACATATGCAGCAAATAATGCACTGCCCAATCGCCAGTCCTCGCAATGTGAAACGTGTTTACATGTATAAGCTGCCACAGCGACATATATAATGGCCATGCACAGTGGTCACGTATTAGGTTCGAGTTCACAAGTTCACAATAGTGTCTCACCTGGTAAGGAGAAATTATCTCGTGCAACATGCCGTGAGCAAACAGTCATTGTCAGCGTCACAGCCTTGCCGATGCGGAGGTTAGGGATCCACCTGGTTCTGCGGCTTCGGTCTTTCGACTCGGAGGGAAATGTGTGAACGGGAATATCGCTGTCCTTCCATCTTGCTGACACGCACTGAGGAACACAGCAGAACTGCTTGGCCGTTCGCTTTTACTTTGCTAACAGCTCCATTCTTCCGTCCGCGACATCAGCCTCTACGGAACACACGGCGACTGGACATCTGTATGGCGTTTCTCCCTACTGCCGCTAGGTGTCGCATGAATTGCTGGAGTTGCGAATACGCTCGCTTGCGGCGCGGCGTGCGGCCATGGGCCCCTTTCGGCGCCCATCGCCGCAAGTCGCCCCGCACGCGTGCGGTCGCGCGAAAGATTGCACATACCAAACACTTGTGCTCAAATTTCGGTTTACAATGTGTAAGGCATACACTGTGCACACAGTGTAAATGGTAATTTGTGCACAAGTGCTGGATACGTGCAATTTTTCGCGCGACCGCAAGCGTGCGGTACGGCTTGCGGCGGTGGGCGGCTCGAGCGCACTCCGCCTGGGCACCGGTGTTGAGTAGCCGGTTGTGGCTACACAATAGAGGCCGACACCCCCAACCCGTCATTAAACGCATTAGGAGCACAGACAGGAGCATTAAACGACAGGTTAAAAACGCGGAAGGTAAAAATTGGATAAATTCAATGGAAAAGAAGCATAGTGCGGAACTATATCGATACTGGAAACAGCAGATGAGGAAGGAAGCGTTTTATGATAACTCACACTCTAAGAACAGTTTACACCCTTTGGAGTGCCCCTTCTGATAACGCGCGTGCCGTTCGTTACTGGAAAGTTCCGGGCTCGCAGCGTTAAAGAAAGGAAACGCATCAAGGCAGATGACGATTATCGTTGTGTGGCAGAAGGGGCACGCCAAAGGGTGTAAACTGTTCTTAGAGTGTACTCTTTGAAGCTAGGTCAGGATGTCTTAGAACGCGGAGCTATAAAAGGAATTTTAACGAAGAAGAAGAATCACAGAACACCTATGCTAAAATGTGATGGTATCAATCCCGCTGTCGATGTGGGAACAGTCATGACAATAGTCATGTAAATAAATATGCGGTGGAAATTAGCAAAAAGCGATTGAAGGATTGGTGGCTCAAAAACAGAGAGGTGACATAAGGTTAAAAGTGTAGGAAGACGAATTTAAAGAAGATGGTGAATTTTAATAACTTTTAATAAAAAGCTGTGCATGGTGGCAACTGCCATCACCTCGTTTCAAAGGGGACACTCCTACTTTCCATCCGATCATTCATACGCTGATGATGATGAACTATCATCATCAGCGTATTACACACTATCTTCATCTATCTTCAATAAAAAGAGTCTCCACTAGAGAAGCATTACTTTTATTTTGCCATCGGCTGTCGCTATAGCGAAAGAGGGTTATCTCAAACTACTGCGACAGCTGGAAGTGGTTGGGTTAGGTCATAGAGTTTCATATTAGTATACCTAGAGGGAAATCTGGCGCTGCGATCGTTCAACCATCATGGGAATGATGGGAAGTACAGGCTTCGGATTGGCATTCTGTTGACTGGAAAACTAGTCTACAAGTATTTTTTGGCAGTTTTGGCTTCGCTTCAAGCGCAATTGCTATAACCTGCAGTGGGACAGTGCAACGCAAAGCTCTCTGCCTTTGTTATGCTGCTCGAAGTGGCGATAGCGTGCTGGGCCAGCGACTGGGACTATGTTTGTGTCGCGGTGTGGTGTCGAAGCCCTGACGAGAAAGCGACGGCATCGTAAACGTTGAAAGAACATGTTTTGAGCGTTTGGACCTTGGTTTGTTAAGTGTGTTAGGTTGGCCCTGTAGCGTTACGTGCTTTATGAAACTTCAGAATAGGAAAAAGAAGACACTACTGATACAAGACATCTACAGTTGTACTTCTAGTGGCTTCACAATCAAATTTTATTGAGGGCTTCATTATGCACTGCTCGTTTATGTGCTCATGGAAATGCTTGTTTTAGGACTTTGAGAACACAAACTTACTTGTGGTAGAAAAGGTTGCTGCTTCCTGGCTGTAGTCTAGTGTCGCAAAATAGGTAAGTGCAAAGCCACGCCATAACGCTTCGGAAGCGGTACGTCAATATAATATATAATGAAGCATACTCGTAGGAGGCCACAAGCGTCCTAGCTAGCACTGCAGCAGATGTGCTTAAAAGTACTTGAAGACGTTCAGCAATTGTGACAGCCAACGCAGCCTTTCGAAAGAGCGAGAGAGTTCGCAAGTGCCTGTCGTCTGCGAGAAAAGTCTTGCGTTTGCTGCGAGCAGGCGTGGTAGCAGACGACACTTGTAGCATTCCGCTCAAGTGCGCAACACTTTCTCACAATACAACATGTCTATTTCCATAAATACTTGATGAGTATTTTTGTATAAGTACATGCACGGTTGTTATTGCTGTTGCAAAAATAAATAAATAATTATTCTCTGGCGTTAAATCCGGAACAGAATGGCACAAGAATGCATACCCTGGTCTGTCCTAGTGATAAACCATAGTAAATCATGCTTCCATTTCAAAGTGATACAAAGTTTATGTAGCGTGTTGTACATTATATAACATACTGCAGAAATAAAATTGTTTTACGCGATAATATTTGAGTATAGCTTTGTTTACTGCGCCGCAAGCAAACGCCACTAGTCTAAAGATCGAAGTCAATCCGAAGCCTGTACTTCCCATCATTCCCATGTAGGTTGAGGCATAGAGTTTCGTACAAGAATTACTAGTGGGAACTCTGGCGCTAGTGTCTACGGGAGCTGCAATGGGAGCGGTTGTCCCAGCGTGGGAATTATGGGAAATACATGGATTTGCCTGAACTTCGTTTTTTTTTTTGGCTTCAAACGGCTTTGTCACTTTGTAAACACGACATTTTCAACAGTATATTGCGCAATAAATAATTAAATAGACATAATTAAAATTGCCCGACGGCAGGATTCGAACACAGGTATTCTAGCACAGAAGCCTGATATTGAAACCATTAAGCCACGGACATATGTATCGACAAGCGAATGAAACGCATTTATGAATTTATCGCGCGCATGCCAGTGCCTTGAGACGCTTGGCGCGTTTCGATTTGGCCAACTGGACAAGCTCAATCGTTGCAATTAATAGCAATTGTACGCGTTCCCGGCGTCTTATGCACTTCGAAGAATACAGATTGCGCAGAAATATACAATAAGATTTATATAGCGTAATATAGACCGTTTCATCGGGCGAGGAGGATAGGGCGCGCGGAGAGCATTTCCTCCTCTCTGGCTTGGGCGATCCGCCGCGGCGCTGCTTCAAAGTATTGCTGTCGCGAGCTGCGGAACGATTTCGAGATGTTTTAGATGGTACTTTGTGAAATTTTACGCCATGTCCGTTCATATAAGGTCGTCAGGGAAGCCTTTCGGTGGATCGGTAACTACAGTAGGCGGAAATATCTCTTGGGGGCGCAAAAATGTGACGCGCTTTATCAGCCGCGGTGTACGCACATCATCAGTCGCGATGCGTGTATGTGTTGTGAACTATTTTGCTCCATATCGGTTTTATTTCAACAAAGAAAACCAGTGTCTCTGTATTAGCAGCATGAAATGGTAAATTTGCTCACTATCTGATCGCTTGGCGCAGGGAGTAAAACATAAAGCATAAGAGCGCATGCTCGTGCATGGCCAACCTAGCTAGGCAACCATGAAACATCTAAGCGGCAGGCGCTATCAAATATTTGTGATGCACCGGCATCGTTCTCGCGCATTTCAAGTCTAGCAGGCTTCAAATTACCATATGTCTACACTATAGCCTTCCTGCATGAGGCTGATGGCGCTGCTCAACACAGCGATCACTGCAGGTTGGTGGACCAGCACAATACATATGTAAGCTGTGCGCTTCGGCATTGCCTTTTTGGCCTGCATACAGCCATAATATATGAGAGGGATCGCATAAAAAGAATGCGATGCCTACTTTTGAGGACAAAATTTCCGTAATACGTGTGAGTGCGTCGTAGAGAACGGTACGAACACAACCGAAAAAAAAAATTCGGTTGTCATCCACTTTCTCGAAAAAGCAAGATAAGACGGGCTAACGCCGCAGTACTACCTCGCATAGTCTCGCCGCACAACGTTTATAAATATGTAACCGCTGATGCCGTATGCTGGGACCATGCGGTATATAGAACAAAGATGTATGCAATCCAGCACCTACCACTGCTTAGGACGCTCGTGCAGTTCGTAAACACTCCCTTTGCTGGACAAGCTTAATTCAGACTGTACGGTATGCTGCTATTACTTGCTGAAACTATTTTATTCAAGGGCGGAAACCTCATCCATCGAACCAAGTAGTCACGCAATGTAACCTGCAGCGAACAGTTTGAACGCTTGCCAATGTATAGCATCACAGCTCCTATCGTAGCAGAACGGTACCCACGCTGTTACGATCGTCGCGTATGTTTCATGACTCCTAAACCGCAGCTTAGGAATAGAGGATAATACTGCAATAAGGTCACATTAGTGATTGGAACATTCAGAAATACACAATTGATCTCCGAGGCTGATTGTAGGCTCAAATATGCGCGCGCACGTCGCGCTGCGTGTTCCGTCCACCTCAACGCCAGCAGAAATTCCGGTCATGACGCCTTAAACCACTTCAGCACGTCTCACAGAACTGTTTACCACGTAGAAAACGCGCGTCATTCTAAACAGACCGCACGACCGCGAAAACAAACGCCAGAACCTACCACCGAGCGTATACCTGCCATGCAAAAAACCGCTTTCACCCAAGCCAGTATGGCTATAGAGGCTAGAAGGTCCTCTATAGTATGGCGCTGCTCATAGGCGGCGCCACTGCGTTCACAATATGGCGGCGCCTACGAAAAAACGGTCTATACAAAGCCACAAGAACGTCTGAATCCACAAGCACGAAGATCAGACAAATCCATGTACTGCCCATCATTCCCATGGTAGGACAACGACTGCAGCGCCAGAATTCCCTCTAGTAATTTTTGTAGGAAACTCTATGGGTTGGGGCAACGCCCCCTTTAAAAAGATGCCTGCCGCGTGAGCCAAAAACCTGCTGCCCTTACCTTGCCCCTTTTTCTCCTTTCCACTTGAGGCGGTAGCTAGCGATCGTTGCGGTGGTCGCTTGCAACACATGCGCGCATGCGCACATCACCGCATGGCAGCGCGGCCGGCGCACGACGTACTGTATAAAGGGCGACCTGCGCATCCCGTGGTCGCCTCCCGCAGCGCGGGGCCGAAGAGATACCACGTGATCATTGAGTAGGGACCAAGTGTGCCGGTAGAGGCCGCCAGTGCTCACCCTCACAGCAACGCCCGAAACGCTCCGGCCCTGCCTTTAGGAGTACGGCGATGACGGTAAAAATTCGCAGAGGAGCTGCAGTAAACTCGGCATTTCACATTATTGACAGGGTGCGGCTAGAAAAATCCACGTCGGTACATGCGATACATGCCCCAGATATTTCGTATCTTCGCTGTGCAGTGCAATGAAATTTTAAACTACTTTGAAAAACAGTTTTTCACGTGCTGTTTTAGTAGAAAATGAATCATTGCGACAGACGGAACGGTACTTGCCAAGCGCGTCTTCCAGGTGTCCTGTCTCTCCGAGAACGATGCCAACCCGAAGTCACAATATGCATTCCCATGCATACCACTATAGTGAACTAGAAGGGGGTAGTGGGATCAGGGAGAGCCTGCGGGTGTGGCATCTCACGTCGACGCCGCCAGATGGCGCCACTAGAGCATGGGCTGTACGGAACGCGAAACTGAGCATTTTCAACGCAGAGAAAGCCGCGTGCGCTTGGTGTCACGCCGAAAAAGAAAGCGCGCAGCTCCGTAGCATGTTTTCTGAAAACTTCCTCTAAAATTAAGACAAGGCGCAGAGAAAGGTGGAAAGACGGACGTTCTTCAAGCTTGCGCGAAAATAAAGCCGACCCAACGAGTGCAGACTAACGGCCGCACAACGATGCGACTGATTTCTAAACTAAAAGCTCGCGTACACCGTAGAAGAGGTAAATATGTGAATGGGTAAATTGCTTAATTCATTTGCCATTAACAATTTTTGTACACGTCAGGACCCAATTGCATTCACAAGTTCAAGTGAGCCAAACAATTGCGGCGCGTGTACTAACACATTCGGAACAGAAACCAGATATGATGAGGTTTTATTCCTTTAACTGCGATTTTGTTTACGAAAGCATATATCCACTGAAAGCTAGGGAGTTAATCCTATGGTGATGCCACTATTATGCGGTCGTAGTGGTTACCAGGGATAGCGAAATTTCGTAACACAGCAAAATAAAGAGAACTCGTCGTAGCCACAAACTCTTTATTGGGACGAAAGATGGGCAGCTACTCCTTTCTCAAAGTGCATGCTGCTATGAGACAGGCACTATGAGGAACGGCGTATCTTCGCGTGCAATTTCTTTTTACGCCGTTCCTGTCGCGATTGGTTGATCCATTTTACATAGAAGTGCAGCCTGGTCAGCACATAGAACTTGGTCAACTCTGTTGTGAGCGCATCTTAGTGCTGGCTGCAGCCTAAGGCATAGCCGAAGTTCTCCTTCACTAGCAACATTACATCCACTACGCTGTCACTGCAGAGTTTCTCTCGGCTGAAGAACACAGTGAAGATGTCCTCCAACTTCTTCACTGCCCTGAAAAGCTCCAGCGGAGGATATAACAACCCTCCCTTGTCGCATGTCACAGTGAACTCAGAGTTTCTACTTTCCGTATTGGAGGTTTCCATAAGAAAGGCCTTGCAAGACATGCAGTCATAACACTTCAGAAACTTTCGAGCAACATACCCTGCCATGTAATGTATTAGACGGTCGTCGCTCTTCTGCTCCACCAACTCTCTGTGCTCAGCAGGAATACTACGAAGCATGCGCTCGGCTAAAGCTAGGATTGCCTGACTATACGAAAAAGTTTTCCAGCGAATCCTGGCTTAACCTGGATGTCATAACATACCTAAATCCCTGGCTGACAAGATAATCCAGCAGTGATAATGCGCTAGATATTGTTACCCTTAGGCCATCTGCAGTTGAATCGCTTAAAAATCCACCTACTCTTTTAGTGTGTTTCGCACACAAACCGCACACGTTTCGTCGAGTTTTTTGTTTTGGCGGTGCAAGTTGCGTTCCCAAATTCGCCGTGTTTATTCATCTTTCGGCGCGGTGAACGACGGCTGCTTTCCTTTTTTCCACTTATATCCTGTTTCACAGCCAGGAGCGAAGCAGGGTCGCTGCCGTTGACGTTTCGACCTTCCTACTGCTCACGTGTTCGGCTGAATGCGCGCGAAACAGACTCGAACGGTAGGTTTAAACACCAAAAAACAGTCAACGTCGCGAATCAAGCCCGCATGAACAAGCGCGCGAAGCACTTTATTCTATGGCGAAGCAGCGGAGGGAGCCAGCCCACGCGACTACAGCGCCGCCACCGAAATCCGCGTGCCGTCCACACTCTCCGCCTCGCTGCAATGCATGGGGCGCTCCGGCTCCTGAGCCCACTACCCCCTTCTAGAACACCATAGTTTGGGTTTTGCGTTGGGAACGCCATTTCACCGATTTAGCGGGAGCCCAAATAGCGGCCTCAAAAGCTTTGCGTCGGCAAACATGGCGGCACCCATGGAAGCGACGGCTCTAACCTAGCACAAAACTGGGTTCGATTCGCGGTAACGCGTGAAGTTCGCAAGCTAGGAGAAGCGAGTGCGGTTATCGCTTTCTCTCAACTAGCGTGTGTTATGAAGATTGACTCATTAGACGCCGCTGATTTTGAATTCAATTGTGGATTTTATGGCTTGTAGGCCTAACACGGCTAAGCTTGGATGGTGAAGGCTAGTAAAGTTGGTTTGCTCAAAACTAAGCGCAACTAATTGTTTGCTGCTTAGAGAGAATAACCTCTAAATCGTATTTAAACGCGAATACACGCAAGTAAAAATTATTATTTCCGTCATAAAATGGTATATTTTATTTAATTATTTCTAATAGTTTTTCTTTGACGCCGTAGTGGCGCTGTCAGCGCAAGACGCTATCCGCAAACGTCAAACCATATTCTAAAGCTCTTCACTCCTACGTCCCCCAACGCTAACACCCGCAAAGCTCTTTGGGGCCCCAAACTATTGGGGCCCCTATTCTAAATCTCCCTAGTCTCGTAGGCCACGGTGCAGTACAACGTAACTCTCGTGGTCGGTGTAGTGCAGCTGCGTTTTTCTCGCGTTTCCTAAGCTTTTCTTCAAAGTAGGTGGTGTGAACTGCTGTCGCTATCCCCTGACACCCTGTGAACATGTTGCAACGACATGGAAGGCCGACAGCAGTGCCTTGACATTGAAAGTTGCACCCAAGTTGACATATTCACACATATACCCTATGGATTTGAAAAGATGCGGGTAAATCTGGCCTTCAATATTATCAACAGTGCAGTTGTGCACGCCATGAACTTACACAAAGAAAAAATTGAGCAACAGTACTCAAATCTGGAGCCAACAAGGGTGTTCATTGACGTGATGGCTCAAACAATTGAAGCCATGACATCACGGTTTCTAGCTGAAGCTTTGAGGTATGCACACAGCAACTGTGCTCAATTTCGTGTGCCGGTGGTAAATGCTTTTCGTGTTGTTTCAGACGTGGCAGTGCTCAAGAAACTGCACTTAACAGCATGCTGACGTTTCTGGATCAGTGGGAGGCCCATGCTAAAGGGCTCGGCTTCTTAAGCAAGGGCACATCAGAAGGTCTGCGTGTGACCATACATTCCACTGAGGACCTCTTGACGTATACATCTAACTGAGAAGGTTGAGTTCAGGTTCTTGATGACTTCCCGCCTCAGTCAGGATTGCCTGGAGCGTTCATTTGGTATTGTGAGACAGTCCAGTGGAGCCAATGATCACCGCACTCCTCCGCAGTTCATCATTATAATGAAGTATGCAAGCTTATGCATTTCAGTCTGGGGAGGGGCTTCAGTATCCCTTAGTCTGTCTATACAACCTCATTTAGACACTCGAGGACAGGTTTACTCGGGCATTTAGCACTACGCGACTGCACGCAAAAGTTGTCAAGAATTTATTGCTTCAAGCAGCCAATGTGGCACATATTTGCTGCAGGAAGCATTCCGCTGATCTAACATGATCGGTGTCTATAGGTTTTATTGTATAACACGTATTCACTTTTTAAAAATCAGTGTGTCATCCACAACAAAGCCAAGAAGGTTAAGCCTTGTGTTTTGTAAAAATGTGATATGCAATTATTGTGTTATTTCCAATAAACATGTATTAAGTCGTAAGCACTTTCTAGAATTTCTTCACCACAATGCTGATATATTGCATGAACTTCTTCCATTTAATGTTACAATCCCAAATATGTGACTTATGTGCGGGCGACACATTCAAGGTTATTCCAATGCGCTGGCCTTGCGCGGCGGTTCCTATGAACTATACTTTCGGCGAGGCATAGGCGCGCTAATCTCGGCAAGAGGTGGTCGCAAAAACCGTTGCTGTGTCCGCTGCGTAGTCGGTGCTCGCTGTTTCCATGTGGAATGAGAGCAGCGAAACATTAAATTCTCTCAGCATCTACAATGTAGAGAAAAAAGTCTGGTCGGATTCTAACGCATTCAAACGCTAAAACTAAGCGCTACCAAATCATTTTCCCGCCCGGAGGTATGCAGACGCCGCGAGAAACTACGGCACCCTAAACGGCGCCCACGGCGCACCGGCCGGCAGCGCCGTCACGCGGCAGGAACGCGTTTTGGGGCCAGCTTCCGGAGGCCGGTGTTCACACCTCCCCATTCTAGCCACCCTAGTGCCGCTAGGGTGGCTAGAACTGGGAAGTGTGAAGACCGCGGCGCCGCCGCCATTGCCTAGGGAGGCCCCGCTACGCGTTCCTCCCACTTGGGTAAAATTTGGCGCTTCCGTCGGGGGCGCGGGTAGCGTGGCTAGCGCGGGGGCGCCGTGAGCTTGTCAGTTTCGTAGGCCACGGTGCAGTGCAAAGTAACTCTCTTGGTCGGTATAGTGCAGCTGTATTTTTCTCGCCTTTCCTAAATTTCGATCGCTTCACAACACAGCGAATCTAAGTGGCACAGAATGGGATGACGTGAAGGTCAGAGTGCGTGAGTGCTTCAGGTCTTGGGGCAAGCTTCGAGCGCACGAGGAGCGTGGGAGATTAAAATCGTCTCCGACGCGATCCTCCTGCTCTCGAGGCCACTGTCCGGCGGGCCTGGTGTTGCTTCGGCTCTGTCCTCACTCCGAAAGGAACTTCGGATTCTCCTGCAGCGACGCTGGGACGGCTTGAGGGCCACAGCCTGAGCAGAGCTGTGGGAAATGGAAGCGTGGTGCAGCAGAAACGTCCTACTTAAGCAACTTTCAAGGAAGAACACAACTCTTTTCCCTAATAGATCCAAGTGATGGTAGCATAGTCGACTCACTAGATGGAGTTCTTGCACTGGCGAGGCATTTTACATGACCTTGTGTGCCTCTCCAGTTGCCTCTCCAGCTGTCTTTCCGTTTGATTCACCAGCTGAGCCGCCACAAGTGTGCGACTCAACCATAGATGAAGACGAGCTATTTTCGGCCTTGAAGTCTATGAAGCGTAATCTCAGTCCAGGATCCGATGGTCTGACAGTCGAATTTTATGTTAAATTTTGGACACTGTTAGTGAAGCCGTTATCATCACTGGTGAACAGGCTACTCGGTGAAGGGACTTTGTCAGCGCGTCTCAACGAGAGGGGCTAATCACTGTCCTTTGTAAGGACGAGTCGAGGAGCTCCGATCTGAGAGGGTGGCGTCCAATCACGCTTCTGAACTGCGATTATAAGCTCATAGCAAAGTGCCTGTGTACGCGACTCCCACCCGTGCTCAGCACTGTTTTGGGTCCATACCAGGCATGTAGTGTCCAGGGGCGCTCTACTTAGCTTCACGGTTTAGCAGTGAGGGACCTTCTCCTGGAAGGAAATACCAGGAAACTTCCCGGTATTCTTTGCTCCTTCGATCAGGAGAAGGCTTTCGACATCATTAGCCATAGGTACCTTTTCCGTGTTCTAGAAGAGGCTGGTTTTAGTGTGGGTTTTCGGCAGATGGTCCAAGCTTTGTATTCTCGACCGACTTCTGTTGTCGTTATACGGGACCGCGTCTCGGGGCGGGGGGGGGGCGCTTATGTATCCCTCAGCATCTCTATACAACCTCATTCAGACACTCGAGGACAGGTTCACTCGTACATTTAGCACTACGTGACTGCATGCAAAAGTTGTCAAGAATTTCTTGCTTCTAGCAGCCAATGTGCCACAGATTGGCTGCAGGAGGCATTCCGCTGATCTAACAGGATCGGTGTCTAGGTTTTATTGTATAACACGTATTCACTTTTTCCTCAAAAGCTTAAATCAGTCTGTCATCCACAACAGAGCCAAGAAGGTTATAAGCCCTGCGTTTTGTAAAAATGTGATGTTATGCAATAACTGTGTTATTTTCAATAAACATGTATTAAGTCGCAAGCGCTTTGTACTTTCTAGAATTTCTTCAAAACAATGCTGATATATTGCATGAACTTCCTCCATTTAAAAACATGTTACAATCCCAAATATGTGACTTATGTGCGGGCGACACATTCAAGGTTATTCCAATGCGCTGGCCTTGCGCGGCAACTCCTATGAACTATATTTTCGGTAAGGCATAAGCGCGCTAATCTCGGCAAGAGGTAGTCGCAAAAACCGTTGCTGTGTCGGCTGCGTAGTCGGTGCTCGCTGTTTCCATGTGGAATGAGAGCAGCGAAACTTCATTAAATTCTCTCAGCATCTAAATGTAGAGAAAAAAGTCTGGTCAGGTTTTAACGCATTCAAACGCAAAAAATAAGCGCTACCAAATCATTTTCCCGCCCGGAGGTATGCAGACGCCCCGAGAAACTACGGCGCCCTAAACGGCGCCCCGGCCGGCAGCGCCGTCACGTGGCAGGAACGCGTTTTGGGGCCAGCTTCCGGAGGCCGGTCTTCACACCTCCTCATTCTAGCCACCCTAGTGCCGCGCAGCACTTTGGCTAGCGTTGGCGTCAGAACGGATTGGATTGGATGCAGAAAGCAAGCGCGCTGGCTAACACGTGGCGTTCCCCAAGACGGCGCTTTATTTTCCATTGGATAAAATGGACCGCTAACGCATTACAAGCGCACGTCTAGATACTTCTTGGAGAAATAAGTTATATATATACACATACACGTTTTACTGTATAAGAGTGATCATAAAGTGTTTTTATTTTCTTGCATTACCCTGAATTTAGCCAGGGGGCGCTGCAACTACGAAAGGTCCGCTCCGCTGCGCTAAACGTATAACCATAACTAAAACGTGAAAATCGCTCGCCGCTCCGCTGTGGCTTAGCGGCGCAGCTCGGAGCGGAGCGTGCCGTAAGGACGCTCAACTAAAACACTCTATTGCGGGCGGCAGTGGCCGTTTTTTCAAACTTCCTGCCACCCAGTGTTTCCAGCATGGAATGAGATGTCTGATAAATTTGGATTGTGCCGCCGAAGTGATCGCAGCGCGGTGGCTCTGTGACACCGCTGTGCAACGCCGGCGTTTCGCTTCTGCTGCTGTCAGTATACCTGCTGCGCGAGCATAGAATGGTTTCCAGGCGTCGTGTGCGCGCCCTGTATGGAAAACAATAACACGTCCTTGATTGTTGAAGTTCTGGTGTGAAATTATTTAACATCAAAGCCAATTAACTTGTGTTGCTTCCAACGAGTTCGATTTGTCTGTGGCGTTTTTTATTCGCTAACGCCGACGGTAACCGCACTTTTAACACGTCGTTTGGCATTTTATGCATTTTTAGACAAAAAGATCTAGAAAAGTTCTTGAGTTAGACATTCTGAATGTGTTTGCCAAAATAGACTCTAGTGACACCAGTAGTGGGTTTTGCCGCAGATAGAATATATACTAGCATATTCCAAGTGCTGAGGTTATGTTTAGAAGAAATTCTATTTTCAGTCTTACCATAGACCAAGACGTCTATAGCCGTTTGTAGCCATTTCAAGAAGTTTTTAAGAGGTTCTGTGTTTCTTGGGTAATGACTCAATAGAGAGTTTTAGAATAGGGGCCCCAATAGTTTGGGGCCCCAAAGAGCTTTGCGGCTGTTATCGTTGGGGCACGCAGGAGTGAAGAGTTTTAGAATAGGGTTTTGCGTTTGCGGATAGCGTCTTGCGCTGACAGCGCCACTACGGCGTCTCAAAGAAAAGCTATTCGAAATAATTAAATAAAATATACCGTTTTATGATAAGAATAGTAATAATGACTTTCGTGTAGTCGCGTTTAATTACAATTTAGATGTTATTCTGTAAGCAGCAAACAATTAGTTGCGCTTAGTTTCGAGCAAACCAACTTTACGTGCCTTTACCAGCCAAGCTTAGCCGTGTTAGGCCTACGAGCCATAAAATCCACAATCGAATTCGGAAGCAGCGGCGTCTAATGAATCAATCTTCATAACACACGCTAGTTGAGAGAAAGCGATAACCGCAGTCACTTCTCCTAGCTTGCGAACTTCACGCGTTAGCACGAATCGAACCCAGTTTGGTGCTAGGTTAGAGTCGTGGCTTCGATGGGTGCCGCCATGTTTGCTGACGCAAAGCTTTTGGGGCCGCTATTTGGGCTCCCGCTAAATCGGTGAAATAGCGTTCCCAACGCAAAACCCAAACGCAGTTTGCGTCTCGCGCATGCGCAGTGGCTACGACGCTATTTCTTTGGGGCCCCAAAACGTTTGGGGCCCCTATTCTAAAACTCTCTATTAATTAACTTGGGTAATCATTCTCTTATACAGGGGTGGACATGATTTGGGTCACCTCTGACCTTCCTTGGGTCACGTGATACTTCCAGTTTACAACGCGACCTTGAAACATAGAGATCTAAACGCTTTCAGCTTAAAACTAAAAAAAAAACCTCCATGTTGACTAGCTAACGCTTATCACCTGCAATATACGGGTATAACTACCACTAATTTTTTCAGGGCGCAAAGCAGAATCTATAATGCTGCACTTCCGACTGAATAACAACAGTTAGCGATGTGCGAGGGGAATATTAAGCATACTGAGGACAACCGCAACAAAAGCGCTGGTGAGCAGGCCGGATGAACGAAAAAAAATGCAGCATTACGGGTTGCTTTGCTACGAGCTATAAGAAAGACGCCTCAGCTCGCAAACAACACTGTTCTTTGTCGGAACAAAGTTCTTTCGGCCAATGTCACGCAGCCACTGCTTCCTGCGCAAGCCGTCACGCTTTCCTTGTGCTATCATAAAAACGGCATAACCATCTTGAGGCTTCTTGCTGCAGTTATATGCGCAACAGCCCGGCATAGCGCCAGCACAGAGAGCAGGAAACACGGAGTACAACGTTCGCTACGCCGAGCTAAAGCGCCGAGCCAGCCGTGCTCAGGAGGAAAATGGCGCGAACGAAAAAGAAAAACGCAAGCAAAACTCAAGATCCGCGCGTTTCCAAGGGCAACGGCAGGGAGACCAATCGGCGTACAGAAAAACGGGGGCAAAATTGGTTGCCGCGGGGGGAACGCACAAGGGGCGAGGAGGAGGCGAGGAGGTCGCGCGGCGGCGGCAGAGTTCAAAGCACGACCTACAGTATAAGGGGCGACCTGCGCGTGCGGCGCTGCGCCAGCGCCGCCGATTTGCTTTTGCTTGTGTGGCTTTTTTTAGTTTTCCATACCGCCGCCACGAACAGTGGCGCTAGTGCTCACCCCCATGTACTCCCACCCCGTAGCCGGCCGCACGCACGGGCAGCAAGCATTTCAGCGAGAGCACGGAAGGACGCAAACGCACGTGCGCGAAACAGTCGATTAGCTGAGTAATTGGTGATCTGTTGGTGTTGCTAGATCTTGATTGCCAGATTCTATTTCAGTGACACTGCGATTCTCAGCCCCGTGGGCGCCGGCTTTCGCGTTTGCGCCAACTTCAAGCACGATGGTTTACTGCTGCGTGCCGTTGTGCAAGTCGAGCGGCCGAGCATCAAGAGGAATTTCATTTTATGAGTTCCCCGTGACCGATATTAGGAACCAATGCTTGAAACCTGAACAATCCTGAAAAAAAAATGGCTGGGGCTTAGCTAAGGTTAAGCCTGGATATCTCGAAGCGAAAAGTTTCGGTGATGCTTATGGTTTAGCTTATGGTTATGGATTTAGCCTATGGTTATGCTTACGGTTTAGCTTATGGTTATGCTTTAGCCTATGGATATGCTTACGGTTTAACTTATGGATATGCTTATGGTGTAATTAAGTTATGGGTATGCTTACGGTTTAGCTTATGGTTATGCTATACGTGTGCCTTGTGTAGTTATGCAAATTGCTTATCAATGATATATACCATAAGTTATGCATGATTACTAAACTTCTTTATTCATCATTGTTGGGCACATTGTCTTGCGATTTCTGTACAGCCATAAACACAGCTCTCTGTATCGGTAGTATCCCTCTCTTCTCCTTCCATGTTGAATGCGCACGCCTATTCACTGGCAAACGGTTATATAGTCGGCCTCCGCGATAAACACGCGCTTGCGGCGAACGTCAAACGATGACGCATAGCGCGCTGCAGTGGTCACATGCGTCGACTCCGAACACGCTTACGGAGCCAATTCCGACATACGCCGGCTCGCGCGAAGCGCGGTATTGACTAGCGTAGCGAAGCTTTTCGCTTGAAAAGCCCAACTCCAGAAAAGTGCTTAAAGTGTACTGATTGTCTGTGTGATGGCACAACAAATCGTCCTTGGAATTTTTCAAGCTAGACTTTTGTTATCATTTGGTAAAGCGGCGTAAATGGCGCGCGTAAAGCGGTTAAAGCGGCGCGGCAGTGGCCAACTGCGTCGACTCTAAACACGCTTACGGAGCCAATCCCGACATAGCCGGCTCGCGCGAAGCGCGGTGTTGACTAGCGTAGTGAAGCTTTTCGCTTCAAAAGCCCAACTCCAGAAAAGTGCTTAAAGTGTAGTGACTGTCTGTGTGATGGCACAACAAAGCGCCCTTGAAATTTTTCAAGCTATAGACTTTCGCTATCATTTGGTAAAGCGGCGTGTAAATAAATACGTCAATAACAGCACATTTTTACGATTGTGGCATGCACTGCAATTAACCTACTCACGTTCTGCCGCGCTCTCAACGGCACATTACTTCAGTGAACGTGCCGAATGCAGCAAAGGTACGCGTGGGCCCTGAAAAGCGGTACGTAGAGCGTTCATTGCGTCTGGCTGGGGACTAGCGAAACCTACGGGAGAATGAAGTGCGGGCGCGCTCAGGCCTCGGCTAGCGCGGAAAGTGCGCACCAGACCTTATTGGCACCACAGCACTAACCAACATTTTAGCAGGCAATGAGGGGAGAAAAATCTCTAAAGGATTACACTATGTCAATCCTAGCAGCCGCGCGGCCGCACCTTCAAAGTAGTTTCATTGCACTGCACAGCGAAGATACCAAATATATGGGGCATGTATCACTTGTACCGCCGCGCATTTTTCTAGCCGTACCCTGTCTATAACGTGAAATGGCGAGTTTACTGCAGCTCCTCTACGAATTTTTACCGTTTTCGCAGTACTCCTGAAGGCAGGGCCGGAGCGTTTCGGGCGTTGCTGTGAGGGTGAGCACTGGCGGCCTCTACCGGCACGCTTGGTCCCTACTCAGTGATCACGTAGTATTTCTTCGGCCGCGCGCTGCCATAGGCGACCACGGGATGCGCAGGTCGCTCTTTATACAGTAGGTCGTGGTTCAAAGAGTGTCGTTACTTTCAAATTATGAAGGGGGCACTAGAGTTACTGTATATGCTACCACAGGTAGCAGAGTTGCGCGTAGGTCCGCCATCTTGCCTAGGAAGCAACCAAATCTATGCGGCGAAGCCGCACTCCGTTTTTGCAGGTGGCATGCCTACCGTATCGTCGATCGACCGGTGGTGGCTTTGCATCGCTTTTGGACTGCTTGTCCGCCTAATCGCAAACAAAGCGCATCGAAACAGCTGACTGCATAAGATCGTCAAGAAAAAGGCGCCGAGACCGGTCGCCACCGAAGCTGCGGCCTAGCGTATCCGCCGAGTCCGTCTGCACGCTCTCGACGCGCCTAGGCTCAGGAATCAAGAAGTCTAACACGGATAAATCACTCTATACTTCAGCTTTCGCATCGGTGTTCTTAAATAAACCATTTTTCATGTTTACAGTGCCAGCACAAGTAGCGATGAGCGCCGATGTGACGCGTCATAAACACAGGTATATATGTGCTGTCGAGGAAGGCTCCCGGCACTAGCCTGCGCTTCTCTGACGAAGATATATGACTAGGCAGACGTGTCCACTGAAAGGCATCACTGAACTAAGAAAACGTTGCATATCCTTCGCGTGAAGAACAAGAAACAGCTATCCAAATCAGTAGTAACAGCCCATACAGCGTCTCGGGTCGGCGGTTCATTTAGGACTTTTTTCAAAGGTAAAATGCCAGTCGCAAGTGAAAATAGATGTTGTGGCACTTCCGAGCATGCTACTGAATACGGACAGCAAAATTTTCTTTGTGGTACAGGCGGGAATTTTATATGCAGGGCGATAGCGCATCTACCATGGCTGAGCGAGACATCTCTGAAATTAAAATTGCTTCTCGCTCCTTGACATGGCATATTATCCACTCATATTCTCCGGCGTGCGTGGCGCAGTGGTGAAGTACCGGGCTTGGAACCTGTAGGTCCGACGATCCAATCCTGGTCGGAGCTTTTTTTTACTATTGCACCCAATCGCTCCCTGTTGCTTTTTGTATTCCAACAAAATATATACAGTGTCCAGGCACCGCGTATTTAACGCGCTAAAGTTATTTTTCGCACCAGTACTCAGTGCCTCTGAGTACGCCGTGCCTGCCCAGCATCCAGCGCGCGGCACTGGGCCCATAATCCGGCGCTGCACTGAACACTTGATAATGGGTACTCGGTTTTGCATTAGAGATAACTGCTTATGTGCCAAAGTTCTCAATGTGTAGGCAGTCTAAAACATTACTGGTGAATCAATGACCAACCATTAGTATTTCGACACTGGTACCCCATTAGACTTGCTGTAGAAACGTACCCACCTACTAGCAGGCACTGAATATCAGCCACACTGGATATCAGCCACACCTGCAAGAACCACTTCATTATGTGCCTTTTCACTGCAGGGATTCCAAAAGTAAGCTTCTGTGGGAGTGTAGTGAAGGTTTTCCTCTCACAGGATTGACATAGCTACATTGACATAGCTATATAGCTAGCTCTCCGCAGCTAGCCCGCACGCGAACAGCGAACGCCAAGGTCGGCCGGATTCGCTTTGAATTTGACTGGCGATAACTTGTGTCAATCCAGTTCGCTGCAGCGGCGGCGTCGGGAAATACAAAAATTGGCCCGAGCATCTGCTTCTCCGCAATGCACGGTTGCTTGACTACCACGTGATGACGCTCTGCCAATAGAAGCGCTAGCGGTGTGATAAAACAGACGCGCAACTCTGCTACCTGTGATAGCATATACAGTAATTCTAGGGGGCAATAGGGTGCCTCGATGCGCGCGCGCCCTCTCTAGGGTGAGGTCACCCTTTGGGAGGGCGAGTGCCGCCTCCTCGGCCGGGACAGTCCACCTGCGGCCATTTTCATTCCCTTTCTCGCGGCGGCGCGGCGGCCGTAACACGTGCGTTCGCTCTGTCGCCTTTTCTCTTGGTGCTGACCGGTGGCGCACATCGAAAAATGCCGGGTTGTTGTGTGCCGCAGTGCTCCAACCACTCCAGAAAGGGATGGAGAATGTTTCAGTTCCCGAGGGACCCCAAGAGAAGGCTGCTTTGGACAGTAAAGACCAAGCGCGACAAGTGGCAACCGACAAACACATCGTGCATGTGCAGCGTGAGTAAAACTTTCCTTCGTATGCCAAAGGATTCGCATGTGCGTGCCGTTGAGGTACGCGATTCATTTTAGAGCGCAGCTCTTTGGCGTCCGTTCCTGGGTTTCGCGTCGTCGTCGTCGTCGGCCTCGTAACCAGCTCCGCCCCCCTTTCATCCCCCCAGCGCTAGCAGCGACCGACTGATACCGCTGGATGCCGCTGACGCCGCTAGAGAGTCAAGATAACGTGACTGCATAGAACACCGTCGCCGCCATGCAGAAAGAGGAGGAAAGGGTCCCCCCCCCTGTTCTTGTGTGGCGGATAGGGTGCTCTTCAGTTGCCGACGCGCCGGTTATTCGTTGTCCCTGAAACCAACTCCGCAGCTGGGGTTGACTCACTATCGGCGTCAGCGGCATCAGTCAGTCGCTGCTATCTCTTCCCTCCTCCCTTTATCGTGTTGTCCGCTTGCTGCGCGCGCTTCTGCCCCCATCGTTTGCCGCTGGGTGTACACGCCGCCCCCCTCCCCCCTCTTCCTGCGAGTCTCCGGTTGTCAAAGCGCCGGCTCGAACTTCATTCCTTTCTTCGCTCCTCCTCCAATGCAACCCCTGTGCGGTGGCAATCAGAGAGCCAGATCGGTGGCGGCGGATCTGTATATGTGCACCGCCCGAGCCGAAATTGCCGCTGCCGTTCGCCCTGTGCGGTGGCAATCAGAGAGCCAGATCGGTGGCGGCTTGACATAAAGACAAACAGCAATTTCCTAACACTTATGCGGGAGAACATCCCGTTCCTCTCGCTCGTAACGCGTCCCACGGCTGTGACAACCTCGCGAGGCACTTGTATAGATCTCGTCTTTGAGAATCAAGCATTGGTGTACCAAGTCGAACATATATCAGTCTATTTCTCCGACCACAAAGCTTCCTTCATGACTGTCAAGAACTGTTAGTGGAGTCTTTGTTAAAGGAATACGTGTGAAAAATAAAAAAAAATTCTGTGATAGCGCATACATGTGTTGCTCGATTTCTTTGCCTCAATCTATCGAAAAGGTGAAACAGCTTATTTGCTGCGCTCAAATTTCGCATTAGGAAGTAACGTAATCGTCGGTAATTTTTTATTGAGAGAACGTGTGGAAGGTTTGAACAGGGACATGTAAATATGATCGCTCTGAAATTAAGTGCCGCTGAGGATTAGCAACTTCGTGCACAGGGATTGTGTGGCAAATGTTGGGAGCAAATTAGATTGCTCACAGAACGAGTATCGCTGCCCGGAAAGTTCCGCACCTTTTAAGAAAACAAAAATGCCCGCGTTCTCTTGACGAGAGAGACTGAAAAAAGAAAAAAAAAGGAGGCGTTGTTCGAGTATTTTCCTTCGAATGAGACTTTCTCGCTGAAAAAAAGCTTGAGGCCTTTTTTGGTGCGCCTGCTCTTCTGACTCACTGACTGCATTTTAACTTGAAACAATGAACATGAAATCTCTTCACAATGGCGCACACAATTCCCCTTCATAGTAAAATAAAGGAAAAGTGCAGTCTTTTTCGATTATGTGGGCTCCTAAGCAATCATTATGTTGTGTAAAGGCGAGAGCGTTACTTGTTGCTGAGTGTAGGGCTGCGGCGAAATGCTACTGCAATGTGTAGTGCGGCTATGTAATTTTTGCGAGGCTCCGAAAGTTGCTTATTATGAGGTCGCAACAAAGCGAGACGACAAATCGGTCATATTGCGATCTCTCAGCTGGGTTTTATTTGCGGAGTTCTCACAATGCCCTGCCGCCTACGGCCACGCTTTGCTGTCTCGAGTGGTGATGTGGACGCGAGTGATTGAACCTCAGACGGTGAAGACGGCATAGCACCGCAACCTCGCTCTCCGAAAACTGAAGGCCAGCTGATGTTGACCGCGGGATTTTCCTTTTAATGCACTCGGTAGCTGCAGAAATATTCCGCTGTCTGCTCGCTCCTTCCTTCCCAAGAAAGCTATGCTCGATCCCAAGAAAGCTATGCACCAACTCGCCCAGCAAGAAGTTCTTCTACATTCCTTCACCACGCCGACAGGTTTAAACTTGTGCATTGTCACCCCCGCGGTGACAATACACTCGTCATAACCCCCCCCCCCGCCCCCCGGGTTAAATACGGGGGGGGGAGGTGCTGCTGCCACGGCAACGGCGGGCTTTTCGCACAACGAGCCAAGGAATGCGAGAGCTGCCCTCGCATTAAAACGTTTAGCGACAGCCGTAACAGTGTACCGACTGCAGCTCACATCACTGATGCCACCTAATTGATTTCATTGCTCGGTATAAGATGCGCGGAAAGCCGCTTATAGTACACATGGCATAATTGTGCTCATGTGCTTCTTACAAATAAAATTAGTGGTACTGTCCTAAAAATTTTATAACAGCTGAGAAAAAGTGAATTTGTTCGATTAGTAATGCATGCGAAAATAAAGCTTCACTTTTTCAGTGCATTCTGCATAGGCTTTTCTTGGTACCTGCTATCACTTATTTCGCACCCTGTCCTTGAGCACATGCACCCCCTCGTCTCTATGACCTGCATTGTTTGCTGCGAGCACATATTCATGATGACTGGAATTTTTGTTCGCACGTTGCTATATTAATTATCTATACTTGGGGTCTGTAAATAAAATCTCGCTCTGGGTGCTCTACGGATGCTCTCCGTCAAGCAAGTGTAAAACAAAGTTTCATTTATGACACACTTGGTTATACTACACAGTTTTGGAGATACCAGTTATATGATATACTTGGTTTTGTCTATATCATCTACAGTGAAACAAAAATGCTAATGTGCCTCAACCTTACACATTCATTTGCAGGCTCACTTTGAACCAAGCAGCTTTGAACAGCATCGTTCAGATGGATGGAAAAAGCTGAAGCCGAATGCAGTTCCAACTCTTTTTTCATTCAAACGTAAGTTGTTATTTCTAAAGTCCGGATAAGTATTATATAGCTATTGTTACCTGCATTGCTTACAAGCCGTCTCGGGAACATGCTTGTGGATAGCATTAAATAAAAAAAACATTTTTAACCTTCTGGAAATGTCGGGTTCGTGCACGTTAGCGTACAACATTAACATGCTTGCTCCAGTTTATGTGCGTTCTCAAGAGTACACTGTAGAAAAGATGTGATCCTTGGTCCCATCTTGCTTGTTGTAGAAAAGAATGTACTAGCTCGCCAGGTCGAATAAACCGATCTTAAAGTGCATATTTTTTAAATTGCAATTTTACCTAAGGAGCGAAAAGCACCGAAGGAGAGAGCGGCTTCAGAGATCTCGCTCTCAAATGGTAAATCAGATGCGACCCCCGTGGAAGCAAGCAGCTCGTCATGTGAAGGAATAACGCTCTCTGAGACCACGGAGCAGTCTCAATTCAGACCTCCGCTTCAGGAAGATACATCCGAAATGGACTCGTTCCAGGTCAGCAATGTCATTGCTGAGTGTCCACAGCAGGTTCAGGATGCAGACAGGAGAGAGCAAGCCGGCGAACCTGGTGGGACCCAGACTGCTTCCTCGTGTTCTGCAGAGCTGAAGAAGCAGCTAGCGGACATCACGAGGAAATACACAGACCTTCAGGACCATCATGCTGCCGCCAGAAACAGTATTAAGGGCCTCAAAAATAAAGTTCAGAGGCTTGAAAGCGAAATCAAAAATTTTTCAAAAAATGTCAAGTTCCTGAATGAAGATCAACTCCGTGCTCTGTCTAGGAGCAACAACCGGGGCAATTCCTGGACGCCTGAAACGGTCAAGCAAGGCCTTCAAATTAAGTTCGCTTGCGGGACAACTGGATATGAAACGCTCAGAAAGCTGGGATATCCCCTTCCCTCAAACAGGACACTGACTCGCAGGCTCGAAGGTTTCAAGTTCTTTCCGGGGATACTTCACGAGGTGATTGACGTCATGCGGTGCAAGGCAATGGCCATGGAGGAGGTGGAGAAAGATTGCATCCTTTTTTTGGATGAAATGGAGATTTCAAGTGGATATGAGTTGGACCGTGCTGAAGATGCGCTCCTTGGAGGAAAGACGCTACCGCCAAAGCCTGACGAGCCTGCCAATCACGCTTTAGTGTTCATGCTAGGCGGTTTAAATCAGAGGTGGAAACAGGTGATCGCTTATGAATTCACCGGACATCACGTAGAGGGCTCTGTGCTCAAGCACTATGTCCTTGAGCTTGTTCAATTATGCAGCCAGGTGTCCCTCAGAGTTCGTGTTGTGACATCTGATATGGGTGCGTCAAATCGAGCGATGTGGCGAGACTTTGGCTTTTCAAGCCACAGGAACTCCTCAACTGTGTGCTCTATACCACACCCATGTTTGGATGGAAAGCAACTGTTTTTCACGGCTGACCCTGCACACGTTCTCAAAAATCTCAGAGGACAGTTACTAAGTTCATCAGTTTTTACGTTGAGTGACGCCACTGTAAAGGAGAACAACCTGCCATCATCGGAGGTCAAACTCGAGCATGTTCGGGCTGTGCTCGACTATGACGCAGAGCACGAGCTCAAGGTAGCGCCCAACCTATGCGAGGTGCACACTAGCAGTGGCCATTTCACGAAAATGAAAGTTGGTGTTGCCATTCAGTTTTTCCGCGAAGCACCAGCTGCTATTCGGTTTTTAATAAGAGCATCTGTAATTGAAGAAGAAGCGGAAACCACTGCATGGTTTTTGGAGCTCATTTTCAAATGGTATTCTCTAATGTCGTCTCGCAACCCAACAATGGCCTTAAGTCGCAGGAGTATGGCCAAGTATTATGCCGCCCTAGGCACGTTGCACACGGCAGTGGAGACCATTAGAAGTACGAAAATGGGGTCCACATCACTGTGGAAACCATGCCAAGCTGGCCTTCTCATTGCAACAACCGTTGTCATCCACCTCCAAGAAGTGTTGCTGGGAAATGAGGGGTACGATTTTTTTCTTACCAGCAGACTCTTACAGGATTGTCTGGAGAACCTCTTTTCGGTGGTTCGACTAAGAAAACCTGTGCCCAGTGCGTATGATATGAAATGCGCTCTGAGGCTTGTGAGCGTGAGCCAGTTTTTATTTACCCCACGGACGACGAGCTACGATCTCGATGACCGCGAATATCTGGTAGACCTTCTCTCCCAGGCAAAGAAAGAAAGGACAGAAGTGGAAGCTGATGAGATAAACGACTCAGAAATTCTGTTCATTGAAGAACTGTCCACAACAGAGTGCAGCATTCTACACTACATAGGAGGCTTCATTTTGAAAGGAATCTTGCCGTCTGTCAGCTGCCAGCAATGCAAGGATGCCCTACTGGGATGTGCTAGTGACGAACATGCCTCTCTGACTGCTCTGAAGGAATATGTGTCAGAAGGTGACAATCTAATTTATCCCAGTGATGATGTGATGCACATGCTCAAAATCTACGAGGAGCACTTTGTAGGGATAAACTCATGGTGCACAGGCAAACTAGTGACAATGAAGTCACCTGTCCGCTCACTTACAGCATACCTTGGAAAGGTCTGCTGCAAGCAAGCATACCGACCGCGCTTGAAGCTGTGCGCAAGCCATGATGAAGAAATACGGAAAACGCTGACCGACAGGTACGCAAGATTGAGACTGCGCATCTTCCTCCGACACCTTCAGAAAGCTCGTCTCAATGGTCACGCAAGCAAGACGTGTGCGGGAGTTAATTTAACCTAAGCTTCTATCCACGCTGAAGTACACTCCTGCTGCTAGCATTAGCAGAGTTCCTATTTTTACACCTAATAAGTGTCCTAAATTGCACTGACTCCAGGTTCTGAAGACAAGGTTAATCTGTGCAAACATGCCTTCAAAGTACCCTGAAATATTTTTTTTCGGGGCAAATAAACAACTTTCATGGTTTTAAACAATATTAATGATTGTTTGTTTTCAACTAACCTCTGATCGCGGCAATAGATTGTTATTTTGTCTTTAAAACACTGTCTTAAGTGCGCGTTGAATATACTAATGCAGTCGACTCTCATTAGTTTGACCTATTAATGACCTCAAAATTTCGATTCCATTCGAGTATAAACGGATGTATTTTCACTGCGACTAATAACTTTCCTCATCATTTGACCAATATACAGTGGTCCCGCCAAGTTCGAAAGGCCGACTACACGCGTATAAAAATGCCTGGAGATATTTGGGGTTTTCAGTGCACAATGCATGCATGCGCGGCTCAGGTACTGCGATATTCGGTTCGTGTACGTGTGGCGAATGCGCTGGCTTTTATTTCTTAGGACAAGGTACGTAAAGCACATTAATCTTTTTTCTTCTACAAAAAAACCGTCATTCTAGGTTGACAATAAATGTGAATAAGGCAACTGGAGCGTTCTTAATTAGTTACACAATTGAGTAATTGAATGCAATCTACCTGCTTATGATATTGCTGTTATTAATTTATTTTAATCCTGCAGTTAGGTTCCTAGTGCGCTCTATGAACTCTTTCCAATCTAGCACCCGAGTCGCCGTGTGCTAGGAGAAACGACCGTCCTAATCTTAAAATATTTGGACAGTTGCCCCTTACAAGCCTGTTCTGTTGACACTTCATTAGAAAAGGCGTGAAACGCAGTTGTATTTTCTTTTGGTCGCGAAGACAAGCGCGCTTTTGCAGCGGCAAGGGCAAAAAGCCTGTTGGCGCACGCCCCGCGCCTCTGAAGTAGGCATGGCAAAACCATGGCAGCCGCCGTAGCAGACGACGCAGTTGTCTTCACCCTCAGCGGAGCGCGCGCGCGCATCGAGGCACCCTAGGGGGCACTAGAGTTACTGTATGTGCTACCGCAGGTAGCATATACAGTAACTCTAGGGGGCACTAGTGTTCCTGTATATGCTCCCGCAGGGAGCAGAGTTGCGCATACCTTTTCCGGCGCCGCTCGCACCGCTATTGGCCGAGCGCGAAAAATGACGTCAAATGATCCGCGCCGCTGTGAAGCCAACTTTACGGGCGCATCGCCGACTCATGCAAACTCGTCGTTTCCGTCAGTGCCATCGCCATTGCAATCAGCGGACCGTTGATCGTGCGTTGAGAGGAGCAGTTGCGGGTTTCAGGTACGGTATTCGACGATGTGAAGTCAAGGACCTTGGTGAAGTGATACGGAACACATCGTACTGGCACTTGTATTCAAGTATGACGGGGTGCAGCGCACCACACTGCACAAACCGCACGGAATTCAGCCATAGGAGTAAATGCTTCAGCCAAGCAAACTAGCTGGAGGCACACTGATACTATAGTAAGAGTGTTGTTGCTAACAAGTCTGGGCTTGTTGACTTTGAAGGCACCCTTCAGAGTTTAAAATTGAAATATTGTACCTCTCTCGTCAACTGCAATTTCTGAAGAGCTAGGACATCTTTGCAGAAAGCACACAAGGGAACAAGGACAAAACGGGTGCTAAGTTGGCGTATGCATGTTTAGCTCTCTAGCTGTGATAATTGTAATATATTCCTTCTCCGTGTGAAGTTTTGAGAACAGTAAAATTGATTCTAGTCAATTTATTGTCTTCAAGTGCATATAGGCTTATTCATTTTGTTAACTAATTGCTGCCATATAAGCTAAGCTGCAATTGTATGTGTGCTAGCTTGCGAGCACCATGTATCAGCCAGTGGAACAAAAACTTGTTCAATTAAACACGCTAGAAATCTACGTTGCGCTTTGGTGAATGCTGTTTCCTGTGGGCGGGAGTGGAGTGAATGCACTGTTCAATGACGTAAAATTTCCTTGCCTCTGATGCGATAGGTCACAAAGCTTTGTAACCTGGCTTTTTGGCCAAAGCCTGCTTCAGTGATTTCATTGATTTGATACAGTGTCTTCAACTACTGGCTTTTTCTCTGAGTGGTAAGAGATCAAGAAAAATGTGTTGTCAGATTACAGTCTGCACTGTGTGAATAATTACTCTGCAAGTTTGCCATCTTGATGTGATTAGTGCAATAAAAATAACCTGTTGTTACTCTTAATAGCTTGTTGCCTTTCCAGTTTCTTTGAATTCTGCCCCCAAGGTTCCAAGAACCAGCACACTTGGCCTGCTGCCGTTCATGCATTCCCTTGTATGAAATAAATTTGATCTAGAAGCTCTTGCATCTTGAATCTTTTTCTACTTGCAGATTTGCTGCTACTATATAGCTGATTAGTCTGCGGTATGAATGAATCGTAAAAGTAAGTTTTGCTTAAAATGTGCGCATGTGAACATCTGAAACGCGCTTAAATCTGTGTCTGCACCGCATGTATCGAAAACGTGCAGCTGTTGTGAACGATGGTTAGTGATAAATGACGCTCTGTTAACAGTCACTGACATAACTGCAGGCACGATAGCTCTCTTGACGACGGTAATTAATCGGCTGGTTTCGGCAGCCAAAATGCGCTAAGTGTCCACCTTACGTGTGTGAAGTTTTAAACACTTTATAAAACATTTCTTGCTTTCTGACAATGATAAGACAACTTCATATGCTTGCTGAAAATCACTGCACCGCCTTTTGTGGCAACGTACTGCGCCTTTGCGAGCGAACTTTGGCGCTGTTCGAGCCACGGGAGTATTTTATTTTTGGGAATCAGAGGCGGTCCGACCCCCTATTTGTACGTTCATGCGTGTGTTTGTATATGCGTGTTTACATAGGTACATACAAAGTTTCGGTTGGTTGGAAGCCCACCCCCTCCGACTGCACAAATGACTCGTTCGAGCGTAGCCTGTATTAAGAAGTGCCCTTTGCTAAGCCCCTGCGAACAATTGGCGCTTGTAGCTCGCGACCATTAGAGAAAAAGGCGGAACACCGCCCGGCATTTGGCTCCTGCGCGCGCGAGGAGTGGCTTCGCTGCAGAGCTGGATCACGACGGCGCACCTATGCGCAACTCTGCTCCCTGCGGGAGCATATACAGGAGCACTAGGGGGCACTAGTCGCGCGCGCCCTCTCTCGTCGCGCCGAGTTACCAGAACGCCGCCCGCGCCTTTCCACAGAGCGCTGACAGCGCTCCGTTCTCTCATTTTGAAAATGGGATATGTAGTTGGGAAAGAGAGCAAGGAAAGCACAATGGCCAGTCCAAATTTGAACGCTGAACAAATAGCAAATATAGTCGCTAGAGTTGAGGAAGAAGTTGGCAAGTGGCCAAGTAAGGAGTGGGAATATGGTGAGCTTCTAAGTGTAATAACGACAGAAATACGGAAAGAGAAACATGTTCGTTGGAAAGGAAAAAAAGAAACCGAAAAGCTGGTGGAACAAGGAGATACGAGAAGCGATCGCTGAACGACAGAAAGCCTCTCGAGAGCACAGGCAGGCAAAGAAGGCGCAGTTGCCACAGGATGAAGTAACCAGTAAATGGGAAATATACCGGGAGAAAAAGTCTATGGTTCAAATGCTGGTGCAAGCAAAATTAAAAGGTGAAAGTGAACGTTGGTTGTCAGAAATACGTGAGAAAAAGAAGGCCGCACCTAGAATATTTTGGAATCGCATAAATTTAATAGGCAGGAAGTCAACAACAATACAACAACATATCCTTGACGAAGATGAAAACAGACTGGAAGGAGAAGCGCGGCAATAAATTACATCCAAAAAGTAACAGCCGAATCTTTCCAAAGCAAGGACGAGGTTGTATTTGAAGAAAAAAAGAGCATAAAAGAGATCCAAGTGAAAAAGGAGCTGGTGCTGACAAATTTAGACTGGAAGAAAGCGGAAGAGAAAATTCCTAAGCGCACAGCCACAGGGCTAGACAAGGTTCCCGTTAGGCTGATAAATGAACTGGGACCAAAAAGTAAGGGAGCTCTGGTGAAAGCAGTGGAAAAAGCTTTAAAAGATAGACGAATACCAGACAGTTGGCGACAAAGTAGAATGAATTTAATTTATAAAGGTAAGGGGGAGAAAGACAGAATTCACTAGTATAGACCGTTGACAATTACATCGGTGATATACTGGCTAGCAATGCAGGCAATCAAATTAAAGCTTCAAGCATGGGCAGAGAATAATGGCATTTTGGGAGAGCTTCAGAATGGCTTTAGAATAGGTAGGCGTTTGGATGATAACTTGTTCGTTCTTACGCAGTGTATTCAAATATCAAAAGCAGAAAGCAGACCGTTGTACGTGACCTTTTTGGACATTACAGGAGCATACGACAACGTAGACCGCAACATTTTGTGGGATATTCTGGAAGGGGAAGGCTTAGGTAACGATTGCCTACAGCTTTTGAGAGAGATTTACCTAGAAAATACCGTTTGCGTTGAATGGGAAGGGATGAGGAGCGCGGAGAAAGTTCATATTAACAAGGGACTCAGGCAGGGGTGCCCTTTATCCCCGCTGCTGTTTATGATGTACATGGTGAGGATGGAGAGGGCGCTAGAAGGAAATAATATCGGGTTTAATCTCTCATACAAACAGGCAGGTACAGTAATAGAGCAGCAACTCCCAGGTTTATTTTATGCGGACAACATTGTGTTGCTCGCTAACAAGCAAAGTGATTTGCAACGTCTGGCAATTATCTGTGTACAGGAAGGCAACAATTTAGGTTTGAAATTTAGTGTTAGAAAATCAGGTGTTATGGTATTCAATGAAAACAGTGAACAGACAGTGGAGATACAGGGCCAAGAAATACCTCGGGTAACAGAATATAAATACCTTGGTATATAGATAAACGAAGGCAATGATATATGGAAACACAGGAAAAAACCATAACAGTCAAGGGGAAGAGAAATGCAGCCATAATGAAGCACAGAGCGCTATGGGGGATACAATACGTACGAGGTCTTCCGAGGTATGTGGAAAGGGGTAATGGTTCCAGGACTTACTTTTGGAAATGCGGTTGTTTGCTTTAAATCAGGGGTACAATCAGGCCTCGACGGGAACCAAAGGTCAGTGGGTCGCCTCGCATTGGGCGCTCACGGGAAGACTACAAATGAAGCTGTGTTGGGTGATACGGGCTCGACTAGTTTTGAAGTGAGGGAAGCTCGCAATAAAATTGAGTATGAAGAACGGCTGCGGAATATGGAAGAACGTAAATGGGCTGGGAGAGTATCCAGGTATCTGTACAGGAAAAACATTGATTCACAGTGGAGGAAAAGAACTAGGAAGCGTACCAGCAAGTATTTGGCCTGTGGGGTGGGCAACACAGCAACAAAGAAGGTCAAGCGGAAAGTCAGAGAGGCTGAATTAATCTCATGAGTGGCGGCAATGGAAAAGAAACCTGCCATGAGTAACTACTTAAGAGGAAAAAACGAAATCAGGAAAGAAACCATTTATGATAACTCAAAGGGAAGCTCATCACTTTTCGAAGCGAGATCGGGATGCCTCAGAACACGCACCTATAAAGCGAGATATAAGAAGGAAGAAGAAGCATGTGCTTGCTGCGGTAAAGCTAGGGAAACGACGGAGCATATTTTATTAGAATATGAAGACGTCCACCCAGCGGTCGATTCAGGCACCACTGGCCTCCTTGAAGCCGGGCCTTGGGTTCAGCGGGAGCAGTGGTAAAGCAAACAGGTCCGTAATATAGACATTAGTAAGAGGCGATAGGAGGATTGGTGGAAGAAAAGAAGGGAAACGAGAAAAGACGGAGACGCGCAAAAGCACAATTCGCAATAGGGGATCAGAAAATTTGGACGTGGTAGTTCATAGTTTTTTTTTTTCATTAGTTAACCGAGGTAGGATATAAGACAGCATAGTAGCAAGAGCTTGGTGGCGCAACCCACTACCCTGTTCCAAAGGGGACGCTCATAACATCCATCCATCTATCCATCCTCTCGCCTAGCTTATCTTCCACCTAGAGGGTAATCTGGCGCCACCGTCTATGGGAATTTCTTAAGGGGGCACCGTGCCGTCATGGGAATGACGGTATATGCGTCTGCGAGGCTCGTGTTGGCTGGTGTTGTAAAAGGCTTCGTCTAAAACGTGGCTATGGCTACGCAAATAACGCGCTCTCAAAGTAAAATCTTCATAAAAGGCTTCCATTCACACATATTACATCTTTACTCACCCACAATGCATGAGCAAGCGAAGAAAAGCAAGAACAGACGGCCAACTGTTTCAAAGCGAGCGCGAACCTTGTCGTCTGTCCTCCAACTTTAGCGGCACGCTGATACTTTTTACGTAACATGTAGTCGTACACACAATAACAAGTTCTCATAGTTAAACAAAACATGTTTTTGCGTAATAATAAAGCTAAAACAGCTTTTCACGTGCTGTTTTAGTAGAAAGTGAATCATTGTGACAGACGCAACGATATTTGCCAAGCGCGTCTTCAAGCTGTCCTGTCTCTACGAGAACGATGCTAATCCGAAGTCACAATATACCGGCATTCCCATGCATACCACAGCGCAGCAGCGCCAGATTTCCCTCTAGGTACAGTGAGCTAGAAGTATTGGGTAGTGGAAAGAGCGGAGGGCTGGGCGCACAGGCAGCGTGAAGCCAACAGCGAAGACTCCCGCTAGGGGCGCTGGTGTGCTCTTCCCGAGGAGACCGTGCCGGTTGGCGCTCGCGTTGCCCACGTGCGCTTTACCGCGTCATTCTTGTTGCTACGAGCCACCGTGCTTTTCGCATTTTTGCAAGTGAAGCTAGTGAAAGTGCCGAGCGTGACCGTTTGTCTGTTCGATGCTGCCCTGTTGTCGCTTTTTGGATAATGGAAGAGAAGAAGAAAAAAAGCGATACGCATTGTTATGCGCCCGGATGCAAGAGCGGGTATCCGGGTTTTCGGGAAGTAAATGGGCGCACGTTGTCTCTTTTTGGAGCGCCTAAAGACAATGACCGGCGGAAACAATGGGAGAGGAATGGGAAAATGTGAGCGGCCCTACGGCCAGAATCTGCTTCTATGGAAAAGCTTCTTTCGTTTCTGACGTACCTGACCGAATGGGAGCTGCATGCGGTGGTCGAGGTAGGTGCAGCTCTTGTGTACATTCAGTACACAAGAGCTGCATCATGAGAGTGTTATGGATGTTATTGGTATTGTTTAGAGAAACCGCCAAGACCGGATAGCCATGCAGAATCATTGACGGTGAAGGTTGTAGCTTTTCATGTTACCACACGGCTGCACTTTTTTGTGAAGTCCTCAAACCATTCGAAAGATAACGGTCGGGAGACCTCAAGATATCTGAAGTTGAGCCGCTGTACATAAGTATGTGAAATGGTATTGTGTACTCCCTACCGTGGAATTCTTCTGTTGCAGTATGTTTCTTGAAAATGCCTCCCCCTACCCACTGATACTGTGACTGAAATAAACTGTCTTCAGGAGGCTCATGCTTCTGAAATGCACATGCTCATGGCTTGCTTAAATCATCATGATAGAATAATGCAGCAGTTTCAGGAGGGATGTCGTGCGAAACGCAATTGCTTGAATTTATGACAGATTTACACTTTAACATAAACTCAAACCTTCAAACTGACAGCATCTTTCTGGATTTTTCTAAAGCTTTTGACCGTAGCCCATTGTCACCTGTTTTTGAAGTTATCATCATTAAAACTTGATTCACTAACTCTATCCTGGCTTCGAAATTTTCTTTCTAACAGGCAGCAGTTTACTTTCGCTAACAGCTTCTCCTCGCCCCTTTCAGATGTTCCATCTGGTGTACCACAAGGAAGCGTTCTTGGTCCCTTACTCTTTCTGATATACATTAATGACATACCCAATAACTTATCGTGCATGCGCATTTTCACTGACGACTGCATTGTCTATCGTTCTATTAACAGCTCTGATGACCACCTGATCCTCCAAAATGATCTTAACCAAATTATTAATTGGTGTGACACCTGGCTAATGACTCTAAATTCATCAAAATGTAAAGTGATGTTCTTCACCCGCAACGCACTAGCTTGGACTATTTCTACTGCAGTAAAAATGTCCCATTATCTCGGACCTCATCATTTAAATATCTAGACGTAAATCTTTCAACAAACCTCTCCTGGACTTCTCACATTACTAACATCTGTGCCAGTGCTTCTCGATCACTGGGTTACCTGCGACGTAACGTTCGGAACTCACCTCCACTTATCCGCAATCTGGCATTTCAAACATTTGTTCGCCCTCGACTTGAGTTCGCCGCTCCACTCTGGTCTCCCCACCAAAATTACCTAATTACCATGCTGGAATCAATCCAAAATAGAGCCGCACGTTTCATTTCCCGAAATTAGGACTACCGTTCTAGCGTAACCCAAATAAAAATTCACCTTTCACTTCAGATGCTAAGTAATCGTCGCGACATAGCCTTTTTGTCATTATTTCATCAATACGCTCACCACACTAACAAACGCTCCCTACACCTATAGAAACGTCATCGCACACGTCGTACAGATTACACAATCATGATAGCTTTACGCGCATCTATGGTAAAACAGATGCATTCAACTCGTCTGCAATTCCCCATGCCATTCAGCTCTGGAACAGCCTCCCCGACAACATAGTTGTGGAAACTGATCGTGAAAAATTCAGGCACTCATTCAACTCGCTTAACCTTTGTTAACCATTGATATCACACTCACTGTTCTGTGTTATTTTTCCTACCTTTTTCTTGCACTATAATACGTTTGTCACAAACCTAAGAGTTCTTTTTTATTGTACTTATATACAGCATTATGTAGCTATTATGTTTCTCAACTTTTAGGCTGTGCACTTGGCTGGTGCTTTTTATTATTATTTCATATTGTTGTTGTTACTAGATTGTGTGTACTTAATTGATTCTATGCCCCCCTTACTCAATACCCATGTAGGGGCCTTGTAAGGTTCTCTACAAATAAATAAATAAATAAATAAATAAATAAATAAATAAATAAATATGCATGCATTCAGCACAAATAGATTTTCTATGGTATGAACAGGACTTGTTACTGCTGCAGCTGGGTAAAAAAAAGAAGTGAAATTTTAATGCTAGAAGTGCACTCTGTCGCTGCAGGGAGGAGGGGGGCGCACGAAGTGCGTGCATCGCTATAACAGACATTGCAGGTACGTGCTGTGCCCTGCCATCCGATGCTACAGATCTTATGGTAGCTTACATAAAACCATATTTACATGTTTGGCATGAGGAAAAATGAACGCAGCATTCTGAAACTCTGTGCCGCCGCACTCGCTTGCTGCGTTCTGCCGCATACTCCCTCAGCCGGTGCTCGGGAAGTGAGAGCTCGCGCCATCTGGTGAGCTTCTGCACAATATGCCTCGCGCCCGGACCGCCGCTTCTTCCACTACCCAATATTTTCTAGTGCACTGTACTCTAGGTAATGTAGTGAGAAACTGTCTTCCACCGTGGGCAACGCTCATAAGAACCCCCGTAGACACTAGCGCCACATTTCCCTCTATGGTATTTATTTAGAAACTCTATGGATTAGGTAGAACAGTTATCTCCGTCCGCACCTGCGCGAACATTTTGCGATAGCGCAATTTGAGCAAAATTTTCATTTGTTCTTAGCGGATGAATCGGTCATGACGCGCACTTTCGGATCGTAGCTCGTCGCTGAAGCTCAGGAGACCTGTGGTTAAAAGCGTAGTGCATCACAATCACTGCTGACTGCGCTGCGCGCCGGGGAGGAAATGTCCGAAGAATGCGGCTCTGAGCTGAACTCTGCGGGCTACTACAGTTTCAGCGGCTTCGATACTAAGACGCCGTTTCTGATTGGCGTCGCCGGTGGTACGGCATCTGGGAAGGTCAGTGAATAGTAAAGTGTGTTTATTGACTGGAATTACAATGCGTTGCATTTCGTCCACTTCTTTTTTCTTTTCCTTTGTATTACAGCGCGCTGATCAAAACGCGATTCAGCGTTGACAGCGGTCAGAACATTTCTGCCTTTACCAGAACCCATTTCTGGTGTTAAAGCCTACCAGAATGATAGTTGCGAGTGTTCATTGTTACCATAAGATCAGGTTAAAAAAATTGCCAATAAATCGTCTTTGAGCCCTCGTGTTACACGGGCTGATAAACTAACTGTTTGCAAAATACTGGTTTAGCTGGCCGAACGACAGTGGGGGGGCCAGTTGCCCAGCCACAAAATTCTGCTGATGACAGTTGCGTTCACTTTTATGTGTGAAATGGACCTGCTAGCGCAACAAGCACGTCTCTTGAGTGCTGGATATTTAGTAGAGGTTTCGGAATGGCAAAATTTTCGAATCGAATACGAATATTCGAGGAAAACGACCGCCAAATATCGAATACCGAATATTTCCCATTTTGCGCTGTTTGGCATCATATCATCAACCTGTTTTACGTCCACTGCAGGATGAAGGCCTCTCCCTGCGATCTTCCATTACCCCTGTCCTGCGCCAACCGATTGCAACTAGCGCCCACGGATTTCCTAATTTCATCGCTCTACTTCTGCCGTCCTGGACTGCGTTTCCCTTCTCTTGGTACCCATTCTGTAATCCTAATGGTCCAACAGTTACGTAACCGGCGCATTACATGACCTGCCCAGCTCCATTTTTTTTCTCTTAATGTCAATTAGAATATCGGCTATATCTGTTTGCCCTCTGATCCAAACTGCTCTCTTTCTGTCTCCTAATGTTATGCTTAGCAATCTTCATTCCATCGCTCTTTGTGCAGTCCTTAACTTGTTCTCCAGCTTCTTTGTCAGTCTCCAAGTCTGTACCCCATATGTCAGCTCCTATAAAATGCACTAATTGTGCAGCTTCCTTTTCAATGATAATGCTAAGCTTCCACTCTGGAGCTGGCAATGTCTGCCGTATGTGATCCAACTCATATTTATTCTATGAATTTCCTTCTCAGGATCAGGGTTCCCTGCGATTAATTTACCTAGATAAACATACTCCTTCACAGACTCTAGAGGCTGACTGACGAACTTGAACTCTTGTTCCCTTGCCCGGCTGTTCATCTTTGTGTTCTGCATATTAATCTTCATCCCCACTGTCACACTCTCTCTGTTAAGGTCTTCAATCACTTGTTGTAATTCGTCTGCATTGTTGCTGAACAAAACAATGCCATCGGCAAACCGAAGGTTGCCGAGATATTCGCCATCGATTCTTACCAGTTTACCATCCTTACCAGTTTAATAGCTTGAATATTTTTTCCAAGCACGCAGTGAATAGCATTGGAGAGATTTTGTCTCCCTGTCTGACCCCTTTCTTTATAGGTATCTTCCTGCTTTTCTTGTGTAGAATTAAGGTAGCTCTGTAGATATTTTCCAAGGTATTTATGTAAGTGGTCTGTACTCCTTGATTACGTAATGCCTCTATGACTGCTGATATTTCTACTGAATCAAATGCCTTTTCGTAATCTATGAAAGCCATATAGAGAGGTTTATTGTACTCTGCGGATTTCTCGATAACCTGGTTAATGACATGGATGTAATCCATTGTAGAGTAACCTTTTTTGAGGCCAGCCTGCTCCCTTGGTTGACTAAATTACAGTGTTGTCCTTATTCTGTTAGAGATTATTTTGGTAAAGGAGTAAGCTAATGGGCCTATAATTTTTTAGTTCTTTAACATTGCCCTTTTTTGTGGATTAGTATAATGTTTGCATTCTTCCAGTTTTCTGGGACCCTTGCAGCCGAGAGACACTTCGCATAAAAAGCCGCCCGTTTTCCAAGCATTATAATTAAATCTTTGATTAAATCGCTGTTATGTCATCTTCTCCTGTTTGGCAACAAAAGGGTTATTTACATTACTTGCTACATCTGATGTTATTAACTGGATGTCAGGTCAACTAAGATGTTTGTAAATGAGACAAGGTGATTGTACTTAATGCACCATGACGATGACCATAGTGAAACCAGAGAGCAGCATACAACCAGATGCACATGATGCAGTGCAGTGCTAATTAAAGGAGCTAACCACAATATTACAGCACCAGACAGTTCTAAAATAAATCCAAACATGTTGAGGCTGGCCAAATAATAAATTGCATAAATTGGGTTAGCAAATTCTTTGGCATCCTAATGCAAAACATAAATATTTAACAACTTGAAATGACTGTGTGTAGGTTACCGCCTCCATATGCTTTCTTAGGAACTGGTTCATCTGTGCAGCAATCAGTGTTCTGCAGTAGAATCATTTGTAAGAATCTCCACTCTCATCAGTCTTTCTCAGCATAGACTGCAACAACTGTTCTTTGCAGTATCTGAACGGAATTAATATTTGACAGCTCTGAAGAGTGAATACTCGAATATGAATCAAATAATCTTTACTATTCGATCTGTATTCAAAATTTTGAATAGTTGCACATCCTTAATTTTGAGCTCTTTTTAATGGAGGATGAAGGCTTACATTCTGAAGAGATGGCAAGGCATTCATGGCGGAACATCCAATACAATAACTCGCTGAATTTACATTTTCACCTGGCACTGCAATTTATCCATTTATCTGTACATAAAAATAATGCACAATAGACTATGTGAGAATGGTCATAGCTTTCTTGAAAGGCTGGTTTGCCAGGTTTTGCGAGAAGGGCTGGGCTGGTTGCAATATGGGAACTGCCCAGTTCAGCTGAATTAGGAGCTTCCTAGTGAAGGAGTAAGATAAAGGAACCTCTTCCTATAGTTGGGTTGGAAATGTGTAACCCTTTAGTTCACCCATTTCTCAAGTATGCTGTGAAGTATCTGTTCTTTGTTAAGAGAGCTGTAAAATAAAAGCTCCTTTATCATCTAGTCACTCATTTGATTTCATTAAAGTACAGTGAAACATCATTGATAACGTGAATGCCAAGAGGGGCTGTGGTTACTGCCTCTGTATATGTGCCGAAAAGGGGCCAGGCTCAATGTTTTTAAGGTCTTATCGGTCAAATCTAAAATGATTCCCACAGGCATTCAGAGTTGATCACTGGAAAGTATCATGTGCAAGCTTTACCCAACTAAACTGCTTCAGGAGGGTTTCCTTCCACATTTGATTAAAAATTCTCTTTCTAAGCTACTGTTTTGTGTGGCACCGTTAACCCTTTAAATGATTTGCACTGATGTTATTGTGGCTGCCATGTTCAGGTATTAGCACAATGAGAAGCTTTGTGAACGACAGAAACTGCAAAAGAGTTGACACATTCCTAGTAAGGTAAAGATGTTGTGCAGGGCTTATGGCAAAGGACACCAACGGCGTTTTGACCATGTGTCAATCACAGTGAAGGCAGGTTACCCATGGCGCTGAATATAATGCACCGATGTCATTGTGGCCAGCATGTCCCAGCACCATGAGGAGCTGCTTCCATGATGTGTGAAAATTACTTCTAGAACATTAGATGCTTGCAGTGTGATGCTATTTTGGTAAGGCAGCCTTGCCACCAATATTGTACCTCAGGAGATAGCACAATACCTTTCATATGATACTTCTTATAACAGACTGTTCATGACAGCTATCAGGCTTACGTTTTTGAATGTTGGGGATTCAGTTGTTTGCTTTGTCTGTATATTGCTTTTTTCAATGTTTGGCAGTTGTGCCAAGTCTTGGAAGTCAGGTGCTGCGGGACATTGTTGTGTAATTTCTTTTTGTATCATTGCTTTCCTTAATCTTAATTTACAGCTGTGTTTGCATTAGAGTGTGCAGGCTACAAAATCCTTAGGCATGTAGAAGCATAGACTAAAGGCAGGCAAAAATGAGATGTATGCGGCATAGTTTTTGAAAAGTTAAGACGTCCAATACAATTTATATTCTGGTCAAACAGCCATTTGGGCATAACTGATTCACTGCTGCCCTAAGCCTATCTGCAAAGAAGGTACTTAAAAAATTTAAAAGGTCTGCCTACCACTTGGAACGTGGCTTTGAATTGTGGTGAAATTGAGAAGATTGTGTGTCACATTGATGGAAATGAGCGTGCTTTTATTCCGTAAACAAGGAAATATATTTTAATTTGGCTCTGAAAGGGATAAGGAAATGACATAAGGTGCCTCTTGATGGCTAAACAGTGTAAACAAATCTGTGTGCCATGACGTGACCTAAAACACATTAAAGAGAGATTTCTTGCTTAGATTACATTGCTTAAAATTGTATTTTATCCACTTCTTTTAACTTTTGTGTCATAGAGTAATTTCTTTCTTCTTTTCAGTTAGCATGCATTGAAAAGTGGCACTGCTTTCGTGCAGGCAAAGGGAGCACTGCCTGAGTGAGCCCTCAGGTGTGCCCTCTTGCGGGGGCCGTGTGCAGGCATTGCAGGAGTGGTGTGAGGGTGGCTGTCTCATTCAAGATGTTAAAAGCGCTGTTAAAGGGGACACTAAAGCAGCATGAACTAAATTATGTTTATATGGATGAAATGTTCTTTGAAGACTCTGTTGTCGTTACTTCCAAAAGAATAGCTTGATTATCAATGGGGGAAATGGAGGTCAAAGTTTCAGTTTTTGAATTACATGCTTTCTCCCAAATGCAGGTATGCCACTGTAATGCCATGGATTGCAAAATATATTTTTGTGTTAAAGCAGTGATGGTGTAGAGGTAGAACATCCGCCTCATGTGCTAGAGGACCGTGGTTCGAATCTCGGTGTCACCACATTAAAAAAAACATCTGCGTGTTGATAAAAATAGCATAAACAGGCCTGGAGTGTGGCCAGTGACCAGAACCAGTAACGCACTCCCTCACCAGAGCAGGATTGGCCACCCTGGTGCAGTACTTGGCCACAACCTCCTATATGAATACTACAATCAAACCCTGGCCCTCAGTCCCCAGCAGCTTCAAAGCAACTGACCACGGCGGTGGTCAGACCTGTGACGTAGCAGAGGGTGCTAAGAATCTCTGGATCCGGACAGGCTGCTATTGGAATCTGAACCAGGCAACGTTTAACGCTAGAACGTTATCTAGTGAGGCGCGTCTAGCAGTGCTATTGGAGGAATTGGAGGGCATTAAACTAGATATAATGGGGCTCAGTGAGGTTAGGAGGACAAATAAAGCATATACAGTGCTAAAAAGAGGGCACGTCCTGTGCTACCGGGGCTTAGCGGACAGACGAGAACTAGGAGTCGGATTCCTGACTAATAAGGATATAGCTGGTAACGTACAGGAATTCTATAGCATTAACGAGAGGGTGGCAGGTCTTGTTGTGAAACTTACTAAGAGGTGCAAATTGAAGGTCGTACAGGTCTACGTGCCTACATCCAGTCATAATGACCAGGAAGTCAAAAGCTTCTATGAAGACGTGGAATCTGCAGTGGGTGAAATCAAAACAAAATACCTATACTGATGGGTGGCTTCAATGCCTGGGTAGGCAAGAAGCAGGTTGGAGACAAGTTAGTGGGGGAATATGGCATAGGCTGTAGGAATAGCAGGGGAGAGTTATTAGTAGAGTTTGCAGAACAGAATAATATGCGGATAATGAATACCTTCCAAAAGCGGGATAAACGAAAGGACGCGGAGGAGCCCAAATGGCGAGGCTAGAAATGAAATAGACTTCATACTCTGTGCTAACCCTGGCATCATACAAGGTGTGGACGTGCTCGGCAATGTGCTCTGCAGTGACCATAGGATGGTAAGAACTCGAATTAGCCTAGACTTGAGGAGGGAACAGAAGAAACTGGTACATAAGAAGCCGATCAATGAGTTAGCAATAAGAGGGAAAATGGAGGAATTCCAGATCAAGCTGCAGAACAGCTAGGAAGAGGACCTTAGTGTTGAAGCAATGAACGACAATCTTATGGGCATCATTAAGGAGTGTGCAATAGAAGTCGGTGGTAACTCCGTTAGACAAGATGCCAGTAAGCTATCGCAGGAGACGAAAGATCTGATCAAGAAACGCCAATGTATGAAAGCCTCTAACCCTACAGCTAGAATAGAACTGGCAGAACTTTCGAAGTTAATCAACAAGCGTAAGATAGCTGACATAAGAAAGTATAATATGGATAGAATTGAACATGCTCTCAGGAACGGAGGAAAGCTGAAACTGAAAACTGAAAGCTGAAAGAAGAAACCAGGAATTGGCAAGAATGAGATGTATGCGTTAGGAGACAAAGCCGGCAATATCATTACTAATATAGATAAGATGGTTCAAGTGGCTGAGGACTTCTATAGAGATTTATACAGTACCAGTGGCACCCACGACAATAATGGAAAAGGGAAAAGTCTAGAAGAATTTGAAATCCCACAAGTAACGCCGGAAGAAGTAAAGAAAGCCTTGGGGAGCTATGCAAAGAGGGAAGGCAGCTTGGGAGGATCAGGTAACAGCAGATTTGTTGAAGGATGGTGGGCAGAGTGTTCTAGAAAAACTGGTCACCCTGTATACGCAATGCCTCATGACCTCGAGCGTACCGGAATCTTGGAAGAACGCCAACATAATCTTAATTCATAAGAAAGGGGACGCCAAAGACTTGAAAAATTATATACCAATCGCAAATAGAATCAGGAACACCTTGGACCTCTGTCAAGCAAAGGACCAGGCAGGATTCCGTAAAGGCTACTCAACAATAGACCATATTCACACTATCAATCAGGTGATAAAGAAATGTGCAGAATGTAACTAACCCTTATATATAGCTGTCATTGATTACGAGAAAACATTTGATTCAGTCGAAACCTCAGCAGTCATGCAGGCATTACGGAATCGGGGCGTAGACGAGCCGTATGTAAAAATACTGAAATATATCTATAGTGGCTCCACAGCCACCATAGTTCGCCATAAAGAAAGCAACAAAATCCCATTAAAGAAAGGCGTGAGGCAGGGAGATACGATCTCTCCAATGCTATTCACAGCGTTTTTACAGGAGGTATTCAGAGACCTGGATTGGGAAGAACTGGGGCTAAGAGTTAATGGAGAATACCTTAGTAACTTGCAATTTGATGATGATATTGCCTTGCTTAGTAACTCAGGGGACCACTTGCAATGCATGGAGAGGCAAAGCAGAAGGGTGGGTTTAAAAATTAATCTGCAGAAAACTAAAGTAATGTTTAACAGTCTCGATGAGCAAAACGGGAACAAGGTGAATGCAGGAGCCAACGTTTCGACAAGTGGACTTGTCTTCTTCAAGGCGACGTATGCTTTCCTCGCCACAGTATATATAGGTGGGGTTCTTCTAAAGAGGAGAGGGTATGAGGCGGGAGGATGCGGAAACGAGGGAAAATGTGTTAGCGTGTCGACTTGAGAGTAAAGGAACGCTGTGTACTAGGCCAAAGCCAGGGCACCCCCCCCCCCCCCCCCGCCACCCTGGTCTATCAATGCACGAGTGTTTGCCGACGTTTCAAGGGCGACTGACATGCGGGCTGACAAAAAAGGAAGGAAAGGAAAGGGAAAAAAAAGAAAGGGGGGATACGCCACAAAATCAAACTAAGTGTTGTTGTCTATAGTAGCTTGAAGTTTAGCATATCGAATAGATTCTAAAGCTCCCTTTGAAACGTTTATGCCTATTGGTTGCAATGTCTTGAACTTATGGATAAGGTATGATTCTCTGTATTTTATTTCTCATTCAGAACGGAAATTTGACTGCAAGATGTAGAGTTTAAGTTCATCAAAGTTATGACCTGGTTGGTTGAAATGCTCGGCGACGGCTTTGGGAAGCTTTTTAGCTGTGTCCGCGCGATGTCCGTTTAATCTGACGTTCATTGATTGTCCTGTTTCACCGATATATTGTTTCTTGCAGAAGGAACATTCAAGCATATAAATCACATCCAAACTTGTGCAAGTGAAGCTAGATTTGACTTCATGTGTATAACTATTTGCAGTGCTTTTAATTTTAATGTCACTTTGAAGGTGCCTGCAGGTTTTGCACCTAAGGCGACAACCTGCTTTAATTATGGGGGAATGCTGTTGGCTGACTTTTGCGTGCACTAACATGTCTTTAAAGTTCTTGTTTTGGCGATAGGTAACCCTGGGTACATCCGGGAACGCTTTTCGCAGACGCTCGTTACTTGATAATATTGGGTGGTATTTTCTTAGGATGTTGTTTATGTTTGGGAGTGCATTAGAATATTTTGTTATAAAGGCCGGCGGTCTGTCAGATTCTTATGTGGGCTGTCTCTTCGCCAATTCCGACTGTCTCTCCAATCTTGACGCGGCATCATAAGCTCTATCGAAAGGAACTTGGGGATAGTTCCTTTCTGCTAGCGTTGATTTAAGGTCATTTAGGTGGTGGATATAATCGTGGTCTTCGCTGCAGATTCTTCTTATACGTTTCGCTTGTCTGACAAAAACTCCTTGCTTGCAATGTCGCGGTGATGACTGTTGTAGTCTAAATATTGCTAGCTATCTGTAGGCTTCCGGTAAAGTGTTGTTCTCAGTTTTCCGTTTTCTTTATGGACCGTCGTGTCAAGGTAGTTGATCTGACTAGGAAAATGGTGAGCAGTAAATTTAATACTCGGGGGAAAGCGATTGAAATGGCTAATTAACTCGGTTAAGGTGCTTGTGCAGTGTTCCCATATTATAAATATGTCATCAATGTAACGAAGATAGGTCTGGGGTATTAAATGGTAGGATTTCGACAGCTCTGCTTCAAGCTGTCCCATGAAAATGTTCGCATACGTGGGAGTCAATGGCGTGCCCATGCTAGTGCCGAATATTTGCAGGTAGCGTATAGAACCAAATTCGAAATAGTTGAGCGTGAGAACTAACCTAAGGAGCGATATGTAAACTTCAGGAGCGTGCGCTTGGGGATTGATTGCGAAGGATCTAGAAACGGCTTCAATTCCTTCACTCATGGGAATGTTGGTGTAAAGAGCAGAAACATCCAAAGTGACTAGAAGGGCCCACCCGGAAAGGATTTGGTTGGCGTTGATGCCGTCGATAATTCAAAGGAAGTGCGGAGTGTCTTGAATGAAAGATTGGAGGGTGGTGGGTATGTTTGACAGGTGGTGATTTAAGAATTTAGATAGTGACTCAGTAGGTGTGTTATTAGACAAAATAGGCCAATAGTCATAGGCAACCAATAGGCATAAACGTTTCAAAGGGAGCTTTAGAATCTATTCGCTATGCTAAACTTCAAGCCATAGGCAACAACACAGTTTGATTTCTTGGCGTATCCCCCCCTTTCTTTTTTTCCTTTTCTTTCCTTTCCTTTTCTTTCCTTTTTTTTTTGTCAGCCCGCGTGTCAGACGCCCTTGACACGCCGGCTAACGCGCGTGCGTTGACAGACCAGGGTGGGGTCTGCATCCTCCCGCCTCATATCCTCTCCTCTTTAGAAGAACCCCACTTATATATACTGTGGTGAGGAAAGCATACGTCGCCTTGAAGAAGACAAGTCCACTTGTCGAAACGTTGGCTTCTGCATTCACCTTGTTCACGTTTTGGTCGTTGTCTTGAATTTCCATCTCCCGCATTCTCCGTCTTTTCTCTGTTTAACAGTCTCGGAAGAGAACAGCAGTTTACGATAGGTAGCGAGGCACCAGAAGTGCTAAGGGAATATATCTACTTAGGGCAGGTAGTGACCGTGATCCGGATCATGAGACTGAAATAATCAGAAGAAAACCCGCCGTGGTTGCTCAGTGGCTATGGTGTTGGGCTGCTCAGCACGAGGTCGCGGGATCGAATCCCGGCCACGGCGGCCGCATTTCGATGGGGGCGAAATGCGAAAACACCCGTGTGCTTAGATTTAGGTGCACGTTAAAGAACCCCAGGTGGTCAAAATTTCCGGAGTCCTCCACTACGGCGTGCCTCATAATCAGAAAGTGGTTTTGGCACGTAAAACCCCAAATATTATTAATCAGAAGAAGTAGAATGGGCTAGGGTGAGTTTGGTCGGCATTCTCAGATCATGAACAGCAGGTTGCCATTATCCCTAAAGAGAAAGGTGTATAATAGCTGTGTCTTACCAGTACTCACTGATGGGGCAGAAACCTGGAGGCTTACAAAAAGGTTCTTCTTAAATTGAGGATGATGCAACGAGCTATGGAAAGAAGAATGATGGGTGTAACGCTAAGGGATAAGAAGAGAGCAGATTGGGTGATGGAACAAACTCGCTTTAATGACATCTTAGTTGAAATCAAGAAAAAGAAATGGGGTCATGGGCAGGGCATGTAATGAGGAGGGAAGATAACCGATGGCCATTAAGGGTTACGGACTGGATTGCAAGAGAAGCATAGCGGGGGCGGCAGAAAGTTAGGTGGACAGATGAGATTAAGAAGTTTGCAGGGATGACATGGCCATAATCAGCACATGACCGGGGTAGTTGGAGAAGTATGGGAGAGGCCTTTGCCCTGCAGTGGGCAGCTACAGCAGCTACATCGCAGCTACAGAAAGCCACAAAAGCGCTGCTGCGATATTTGAAAGCTACCGGATTGAGTCAACATCTGTGATCCGGACTGAGTGACCGAACAATATTCCCAGTGGACTTTCTCTTCTTTTAATCTTTCCGTCCCATTTTCCCTTTTCCCAGTGTAGGGTAGCCAGCTGGGCTCAGTCCTGGTTAACCTCCCCACCTTTCATTTGTCATTTGCTCTCTCTCTCTCAACTCGTTCGCTGATTGATTGAGGGCTAAGCTCCGCCTTTACTGGCTCTGCGTCATGATAGGATGTCAGTGGGAAAGCACCTGTGTGCTCAGATTTAGGTGCACGTTAAAGAGCCCCAGGTGGTCGAAATTTCCAGAGCCCTCCACTACGGCGTGCCTTGTAATCAGAAAGTGGTTTTGGCACGTAAAACCTCATAATTTAATTTTTTAATGATGGGACGTCATGTCATCTACTTCCGGTTGTCTTGGAGCCAGTGTGTGAAGCCTCTTCAACCTCTCTGCCAGCCGCCTGGCAGTCGATCCCAAGCGAGCACTATGAAAGCAGCGTGCATTGTGAACATTCTGTCTCAGCGTTGAGTGACAGGCAAGCTAGGCAGATGGGCGGAGGCTTTAACTAAAGCCCCTTCATACCACTATTGCTATGATGGAGCTTTAGCATAGACACATTAGACGTACGTGAGCAGCCTGATCGGTCTGCATGGTCCAGCCACCTGGTGGTCCAGAGCTGAACCAGCCAAACAAGAGCTAATATGGCTGTAACCAAGTGTAGAGCATTTTAAACATTTGGAGAAACAATGTGCTCACGATTACCCTCCTACCAAAAATTTATGCTAGTAGTAAAGCAGAATAGACTTGGTTACTGCTATAGTAGTGCTGTGTTGAGCTCTGTGCCACCAGGTGGCTGCATCGTACATGCCATTCACGTTTGCAGCTTTGCTCATCCTGTAAAACGCCCAGGCCTAGTCTGCTTACGCTTGCCTTTACCCAAGTACCGGACATGTGAAACACAGTTGTGGTATATAGTAATCCTTTGTTGTGAAGTGATTGCCATAAATGCCTAAATGGTGGTGCTGATCAGATACCAACAACCAGTGCTTCAGCCACTCCGCTCGCATGTTTGCCTTGCAGAGGGACATGATGTCGCAGCTTGACATGCTGCCGATCGCTATGTTTGCAGCCCACAACGCAAGGGCGAACCATAGCGCTCACGAAACGACAGATCGAGAACAACACAGACCACTGAGCAGTTTGCATCAACACGGAGCACATTGTAACAGACACTTGCTGGGTCATGGAAGTGCTTGAGTGTAGTGGTAAATTGTCCTTGTGCTTTCTCTTTGTTACTTTCCTTTTTATAGAAACAAATTAATTAACTGTCCAACTGTTATGAACAACATTTGTTCACCATAAACTTGGGAAAATGATAGATGATATGCCCAGTACAGTCAAGTGGCTAGTTCACCCTACTGGTGTCATATCGTCACCTCGCATCACTTGTTCAGGGGCGGCTGAAAATTTAGGCGAGTTGCGTGCTGTGATCAGTAGCGACGTACATTTTTAAATGCCTGTAATAAATGACATGCTTTACACATAGCGCTTAAATGCGCCACTTAATGATCAGAAGGGCCAACCCTAACAACTCAATACGTTTGTACAAAATCATCAAAATTGTTTCAGGGTCCCTGTGCCTAAGTGAAATGGAGATTGGTCTGTAGCCACTGAGTTTTACCACTTTCCATTTTTTTTCATCGTGAGTTATTATTCTCCCAGCTCCCTTTCTCTCTGTTTTTTTGGAAACTCATGCAGACATCAGTATGCCGCAAGATCATGTCGCGGGTGGGACAGGAGGGCCAAGTGGTGTGCATCCATCAGGACAACTTCTACAAGGGACTGTCGCCGCTCGAGCGTGATCGGGCCAACAGGGGTCTTTTCAATTATGACCATCCAGGTGAGCCGAACTCTGGAACAGAGTGCAAACAAAACTAAAGATGGGGCCTTTCGTAAAAGTATGTACGAACGGGGACAAAATAATACAGGATCTGCAAGCATGTACCAGACTGCACTCTTGTACCCTTTACTGCATCCTTCAGCGAAGAAAGCGCCTTTGTCGAGACATGACATTGTGCATGCACGTCCTTTCATGCTCGTGTGCCCTGCCCATGCAGCCACTTCTTGCTGTCGGAATTGTGGCGATTGCATAAGAGCAGGCTAAGCCTGTTTCAGTTATTGTGATGTGTGGCACTGCTCACTCTGTCAGCCAAGAAGGACCTCCTAATGCAAACGTTGCGATTCCGACATCAGGCTTGCAAGAAGTGGGCATATGGGCAGGCGCATGAAGGATGCGCATATGGAATTCCATGTCTCAACAGAAGGCTTCATTCAAAGACACAAGAATGCAGTTTGGCACATGCTCATAGATTCCGTATTATTCTGTCCCCACTTGTTCAGGCCATTTTCATGCTAACTTTGTGACAAAGAATAACGCCATAAACAAGGGATGAGAGAGAAACACGACATGAGCACAGACTAGCAATTATTGTTTGTCGTCAGAAACACGAGTATGCACTTGAAGCACGTTACGAGACTACATATACCGAAATAATGGATATAACAAAGTACATGCAATTGCCCTTAGAATCCCTATAAAAATTCATATATTTAAAACCTCATTTTAGCAAAGTAAAATTGTTCTGCAAATGGATATAATGAACTAGATTCATCTCCAAAACCAAGAATAACAACCGTTCCCTGCTGAGCATATCGTGTTCCCCTGGGTTCTGCACTCGTTTGGCACGGCAGTTAAAAATTCCCGTGTGGAAAATGCTATTGAGGAACGCCGGTCTTCCTCACCACTGCGCATAGCTGGGCGCACGGTGTCGCATCTCGCTCGAGCAGCACTTCTTTCTTTTCTCACCTCTCTTCTGCTGCGTAGCTGGCATAACTAGGTACACCCTCTGAGGTCGTAATCTCTGAAGCCACGCGCAGCTTCTCTGCTCCACATGTTGATGATGATGCTTGCACGCGGCATGTTAAGTGGCTCCACTTCTCTCACTGCGGTGCACTGCGCTGGCTGACGCAGCTGGGTGTGACCTCCGAGCCGGCCAAGCCGAGCTGACACACAGGAGAGCTGCAGGGCCACGAGAAAGCTGTGAATCAGATAGTTTCACGAGCCAAACACGTCCATGTGTGCGGCTGTTTCTGGCACTGTGCCACACTCTGTTGGCCATGTACTTCGATGAGTTCACGAAATCTTGTGAACATGAAGCTATCTCTGACGTAACAGTTCTACGGAAACCCACAAGGTGGAGAGAGATAATTAATAAAGGGAAATGAGACGTCCACCCAAGCGTAGCTAAGTGCTACAAAGGAAATCCATACGGGTTCCTCGAAAAAAAAAAGCCTCCAAGTTTAAAGGGCCCCTGAAACGGTTTGACAAATTTTGTAGACGCGTAGGGTACAGCTTAAGTAGAACATTCGCACCACAATTTAAGTGAAGCGTTACGTATTAATGGAGCTACAAGCGATTAGACGTTACCCTCCTCCCTGGCCATGCTTTTCCTCCTCAACTCCTTCGCCGAGCGAGCGGGGCTAAGCTCCGCCTTCACTGGTTCAGCGTCACGATGCGACGTCACATCGTCCACTTCCGGTTGTTTTGGAGCCCGCCCGCGCGAGACCTCTCCGCTAGCCGCTTGGCCGTCGACCCCAAGCGAGAGCTATCGAAGCAGCGTGCGTTGCAAGCATTCTGTCGTAGCGCCGAACGTGTTTTGTATTCCGGTAACCACAGGCAAGCTGGTCATTTCAGCAAATGACTGGAGGCATAAACTCAAGCTGATGAAGGAACATTAGCGTAGACGTACGTGAGCGGCCTGATCGGTCTTCACGGTCCATACACTTGTTGGCGCAGTGCTTAACCAGCCAAACAAAGCGCTAATATTGCTCTAACCAAGTGTAAAACAATTTAAACATTTATAAAAACACGTGTTGATGATTACACTCCTGCGAAAAATACACACCAGCAGCAAAGAAGAATACACTTCGTTGCTGCTACTGTGTATGGTTGAGCTTTGTGCCACCAGGTGGCTGCACCATGCAGACCATTCATATTTGCCCTTCTGCTCATCTCATGGCTCATCCCGTTACGGCACAGTTAAGCGGCCAGACTCTGTCCCCTTGCGCTTGCGTCTGCCCTAAAACGCTATTGCGCTAGTAATCTTCCGGTGTAAAATGACGGCCACAAACGCGCAAATCCTGGCGCCGATCGCATAGCGGCAGTCTGATGCGCAGCAGGCAGTTCGCTCGTACGCTGCCTTGCAGAGGGACACGATGTCGCAGCTTGACATATTGCCAGTCGCTACGTTTGCAGTCCACAAGGCAACAAAGTCCAATCATAGAGCTCGCGAAAAGACTGCGACCGACTCTGACCGCGGAGCTCTCTTCAAAATGGAGTACGTTGTAACACAAGCAGACGACACACGCTGTGTGCCGGAAGTGCTTAAGTGTACTGAAAAATTGTTCTTGTGCGTTCTCTTTATGTTACTTTCTTTTCATAAAAACAAATTAACTAACATTCCAACTATTACGAAGATAATTTGTTTACCGTAAAGTTGGAAAAATTATCGATCACGCGCCCTTGTCAGCCAATCGGATAGCTCGCCCCACTGACGTCGCATGGGTGATTTCGGTCATATGGGTAGGGGCGGCTTAGAATTCCGCCGAGCAATGCGCTGCGATCAGCAGCGATGTGCATATTTAAAACCTTATAATAAATTACACGCTTTACGCGGAGCACTTAGATGTGTCAATTATTGATCAGAAGGACCTACTCTTACGACTCAATAAGTTTGTAGAAAATCGTCAAAAGCGTTTCAGGGTCCCTTTAAGAAAACTTCGTCCTTGCCTTTGCCTCGAGTTGTTGACAAATTTAACTTTGCCCTGCCATCTGCTAGCCGCCTGGTTAGCGCAGATCGTAGAGCGGCTGCCCCGGAAAGAAGGTGGTCCTGGGTTTGAGTCCCAGACCTCGACGAATTTTTCTTAGACTGCGAGGCTTTTCTTTCGAGGAACCCGTATGGGTTTCCTTTGTAGCACTTAGCTACACTCGGGTAGACGTCTCATTTCCCCTTATTAATGAAGCTATCTCTGAAAGTCATGCAGGTCGTCCAAGAATAGTGCCCCAATTGCGTAGTTGGTGCACTGTGTTGTGCATCAAGTGCTGCTCAAACACAACGGACTTCATTTGCATCGCTAGCTGTGTGCTAGCACTTCGACTGTGGTGATGTTTTGCCAGTAACACGAGAATATGAGCGAGCCAAGTGGAAAGCAGAAGTGAAAGACAATCACATTGGAACATAAGGACACTATCATAATGGCTGTTGTGTCAGGTGCTTAAAAAGTCAGTTGTTGCCCACACCAGAGAGTCTTTTGATGTTGTTTTTGTAAAGCAACTGAAAACCAATTTTTATGGTGCCCATTTTTTTTAGTGCATTGGAAAGCGTACCAGCTAGTGTTCAATCGTACCATGGTAACACGGAAAATGGTGCGGAACGTTTTTTATCAAAATGTTTCAATCTACCGTGAAGGTGTAGTTGTTCACTGGAAGCATGGTGGAAACAGTGATAGGCGAGCGCGATTACTGTATATGCCTGCATTTGTGGCAGGTTGACGACAAATGCAGCCATAGCTGTGAAAAAGTATTATTTTGTTTATCCAGCTGATATTATTGTAATTCATGGTTTCTGAAGTGTTAAATTACATCTACTGTAATACGTACATACTTTCATGGTTTTCTTTCCAACAGCTTTGGTCATTAACAAGTTCAGGGTGTTTATAAGCGGGCCAAGACGGCGTGGCATTATGCAAGCTGTCTTCTCGTGCATTTAGCATTGAAGGTTGCTACATAATCTCGAGCTTTGCTGACCCATTGGAGCGATAGGCAGACGAAGCATTTGCTCCCCGCTGCCGGCGCTTTTTATGATAACGTCGTCTCAGTGCGTCGTCCCAGTCCAGGTGACGCTATCAGACGCAGGGGGCAGAGTGCATGCAAAAGTTTGGCTGGCTTCGCTTAATTCGTACCGCCGATGTCAAGATATCATTGACGTGGCATGAAACTGTATCATGCGTCGCCGACTCCCAAATTCACCAAAATGAATTTTCTCATTCAAATTTGCTTTTTTCGATTGCCCCATAATTCGGAAAATTCTGCAGCCCCTTTCCGTGTAATAAAAAAGAATCGGTGGCTGTACTTATTTGCATAAAAGGTCAAATTTCAATGCAACAAAATTTCGATATAACAAAGCAAATTGCCGATTTTACCTACTTCGTTATATCGAGGTTTAACTGTACTACATCCGAAGTACCAAAGCTTCACTACCAGTTCGCGCCGCTTACTGGTATTTGTAGCTTTCTTTGCCAGTTCAAAATTATGACTCCTTTTTAAATTGGGAACAGCGTACTCAGTTCTATCATATAAATCAGTCTTTTCATTTTCATCAACGTCTCAGAACACATTCTGGTCATTTGCCACTCCCTTTAAAATTTTATTGCATACATGGCTGCATAGTGGTTCGATGGGCTGCGGAGCTGTGGTCTTCTTTGCATGTTTGCAAATTGGGCAGACCGTTTGGCATATACTGCAGTAAAGGGCAATAGTGACGGCTTACATTTGCATTCTTTGCAATGTAGGCACTAGTTAGGTGATGGCTGCCCTTTCAAAGAAGCCCTGTGGTTCACTAAGTAGTTATTCAAGCACCGTCCGGTTTGAATAAACATTGTGATGCTGCATAAGGCCATTTGTGAAGCTGCATAAGTTAGAGTTTGATTATTTAGCTGCTACTCTTTAAGCTTCTTGCACGTATTGTTGCTATGCTATTTATTTCTGTTTCTGACACTAAACCACAGTTGCTAGTCTGCGCTTGTGCCGTGTTTATTTCTCATCCCTTGTTTATTGCGCTATTCCCCGCAGGGGCGTCTGCGTCAGCAGGCGTTTGGTGTGTTGTGACACCACGTACCCGAGCACACGAGGGTTGGACCCTCCCGCGTGTAGCCGTGCGCGGCTTAGCCGTGTCCCGGGAAAGGGGGATCCTGGGGTTTGAGCCGACGCCGGGTGTTCAGACCTTTAAGGCCCCCCGGCGGAGGCAACACACCTCTTTGGCCTCTGCTTCACGTAGACGGCACCCTCGGGCTGACCCACCCGGGGGAAATCGGTAGTCGCCTCTTCCAGTCTCTCCCTCCTCGAATCTTCGTCTTTATCTCTCACTTTTTGACCTTTCCTGTCTCCTCTCTTCTTTTTACTTCCTTTCTCCTGGCAGCTTTCCCTGTGTGGCTATTCAATCTTGGGTACACCATATTCGGTTATAGTGACGGCGTACGACTGGCGTCGTGCAGACTTGCATGCAAGCTCTGCCGCGTCCCCTCGTTGGGCTCCGTGGTGGGCGGTCGGCGCTGTTGCTGAATTCTTATATATTTTCATGGAGACTTCTTTCCCCAAACTTCCTGATCACCCTCAGAAAAGAGGGCGCACCGAAGATGTATTTCAGTTTTTCGGACACCAAATCCAGAATTTTCCCCGGTTCCATGTTATTCACTCTGAAAAGCCAAACAAAGCAGTGCAAAACATTTCACCATTCCTTGTGTCAAAGTCCTTGACTGATGTTTTTGGTCCAGGTTACAAGGTGTCCAGGATGGCAAGCGGTGACCTACTCTTGCAGCTCCGCGATTTGAAACAATATGAAAAACTACCGAAACTAGTGTCATTTGGGGAGACCCACATAACAGTAACCCTGCACCGTACAATGAACACCACCCGCGGTGTTGTGTCGGATGATGATTTGCTTAGCTGACTGAAGCGGAACTCCTGGAAGGCTTCAGCGAACAAAATGTGATCAATGTCAGAAGAATTAAGATGAGGCGGGATGGTAAAGAGATTCAGACGAAACACCTAATAATTACTTTTGGATCAAGCATCTTGCCCGAGTCAATCGAGGCCGGGTACATCAAGCTCCATGTTAGGCTGTACGTGCCATATCCACTCCGATGTTTCAAATGCCAGCGCTTCGGTCACAGCTCGCAGAGCTGCTGAGGCTGCCAAACATGTGTGAAATGCAGTGCCCACGAACACACATCTGAAGCTTGTGAGAATGCTCTCCACTGTGTAAACTGTGATGGGGAGCACGCCGCGTACTCGCGGTCGTGTCCATCCTGGAAAAAAGAAAAGGAAATTGTAACAGTTAAAGTAAAGGAAAATATAAGTTTCAAGGAGGCACGCAGGCGGGTATCGTACCTGCCCAAGAAAACCTTTGCCGATGTGGCGCGTCAGGGGGCAGCGTCACAACGGCTTCCGGCGGCTGTCCGACCCACAAGTAGTGAGTCGGCAGCTACGCCATCTGCCCTCGCGGCGGTTGCAGCTAGCGCTGCTCCGCCAACCCAGCAGACGGGGCCATCGACCCCGAAGGTGGGCGTAGCCGAGGCTGCCCCAACCTCCGAGGCCCCTTCCAGCGCTGGTGACGGCCAGTGCAGCCAAATCACCTCAGGGAGCCCCATCGACCTCCGGGCTGGTGGGCGCAGGGGTCTTGCCTTCCGGGGCAGGACTCTCTCGGAAAACCTCGCGCTCGCAAGAGCGCTTGTCCGACGTCTCACAGGAGGCAATGGACACTAAACCTGTCCTCATGGCGCACCAAACGCCTAAGGAGCGCCGAGACTCGCTCGAACGCTTCAGAAAGGGCAAAACCCCTATTACAGGGCCTTGAAAGGGCTCTGTAATCTAAGACATCCCTTCTGTTTCCGTAAACACAGCACCAATTTACTTTAAATATGGATACACAAATTATTCAATGGAATGTCAGAGGTCTTCTTAGGAATCTTGATGATGTGCAAGAACTCATCCATAAACACAATCCAAAAGTGCTGTGTTTACAGGAAACGCACTTAAAATCAAAATACACAAACTTTCTTCGACAGTATGTTACTTTTCGCAAAGATCGCGATGATGCTCTCGCATCATCGGGCGGTGTTGCAATTGTAATTCAAAAAAGCATAGCCTGTCAACGTTTACAGCTACGAACGGCCCTTGAGGCAGTGGCGGTTCGAGTTATTCTGCTAAACAAACTTATCACTATTTGCTCACTTTATATACCCCCATATTATAAACTAAGCAAACATGAATTTCAGTCCTTTATAGATGAATTGCCAGAACCCTATGTTGTTCTTGGCGATTTCAATGCACATAACTACCTGTGGGGCAACCCTCGTATAGATGCACGAGGACGTCTTGTCGAACAGTTCCTTTTTTCTTCTGGTGTGTGTCTGTTGAATAAGAAGGAACACACATATTACTCTCTTGTAAACAGAACCTATTCTTCCATAGATCTTAGCATAGTCTCCCTGTCTGTACTGCCTGAACGTGAATGGGAAGTTACCGACAACCCTTACGGCAGCGACCACTTCCCTATACTGCTAAGATCACCTAAAGAAAACGAATATCCACCACACGCTCCTAGGTGGAAGATTGAGACAGCTGATTGGGAGAAATTTCGATCTCTTACTAGTATCTCATGGGCTGACCTGTCTTCGTTAGGAATTGATGCTGCAGTCGAGTTCTTTACAGCAATCATAATAGATGTCGCATCTAAATGCATATCAGAAGTAAAAGGCTTGGCCTGCAAACGGCGTGTCCCGTGGTGGAACGACGATTGTAGGATCGCTCATAAAAAACAGAACAGGGCGTGGGGATTGCTACGCGCTTCTCCCACTGCGGAGAATCTTAGCAACTTTAAAAAAGTAAAATCCCAAGGCAGGCGAATCCGCCGACAGGCCAGACGAGAAAGTTGGCAGAAGTTTCTATTGCATATCAACTCATTTACTGATGAGGCCAAAGCCTGGAACAGTGTCAATAGGATAAGAGGGCAACAAGCATATTCACTCCCTTTGGTAAACACACAAGGCGATACCCTACAAGATCAGGCGGACTCACTTGGGGAGCACTTTGAGAGCGTGTCAAGTGCCAACCATTACTCGCAATCCTTTCTGAAATATAAACAAATAGAAGAATGTAAGCCACTCATAAGAAAATGTCAACGCAATGAACCATACAACTGCCCTTTTAGTATTGCCGAGTTGAGAGCTACCTTGAGCACATGCAAGAGCTCTGCACTGGGATCTGACAGAATCATGTATGAAATGATCAAACACTTACACAAAGACACCCAAGTTACACTAGTCACAATTTTCAACACCATTTGGGCTACAGGGTACCTCTCGACGGCATGGAAAGAAGACATTGTGATCCTGGTTTTGAAACAAGGCAAAGATCCTTCCTCAGTGGCAAGTTACCGCCCGATAGCCCTGACAAGTTGCCTTTGTAAGGTATTTGAAAAAATGATTAATCGGCGACTCATTCATTTCCTTGAACAGAGCAAAATGCTTGATCCTTATCAGTGTGGCTTCCTAGAAGGGCGCTCCACAACTGACCATCTTGTACGTGTAGGAGCAAATATCCGAGACGCATTTGTACACAAACAGTTTTTCTTATCCATATTCCTCAATATGGAGAAGGCGTATGATACAACGTGGCGTTACGGAATCTTAAGAGACTTGTCAGAAATGGGCATCCATGGTAATATGCTAAACCTAATAGAAAGCTATCTGTCCAGTCGTACCTTCCGGGTGAAAGTTGGTAATGTACTTTCGCGTCCTTTTAAGCAAGAAACGGTTGTACCCCAAGGAGGCGTGCTCAGCTGCACACTCTTCATCGTGAAGATGAACACGCTTCGCGTTTCATTACCACCGGCAATCTTTTATTCTGTCTACGTGGACGACATACAAATAGCTTTCAAATCCTGTAACCTCGCAGTGTGCGAGAGACAGGTGCAGCATGGCCTGAACAAAGTCTCCATGTGGGCAGACAAGAATGGATTAAGATCAACCCTAACAAAAGCTCTTGCGTTCTTTTTACAAGAAAGAGAGGAATGATCCCAGATCCTTGCTTAGAACTGGGTGGACAACAAATACCTGTAAACAAAGAGCAGAAACTTCTAGGTGTTACACTGGACTACAGACTCACTTTCGTCCCCCACATTAAACATCTTAAAGAAAAATGTCTAAAAACAATGAACATAATGAAAAACTTCTATCCCAGACTACATGGGGTAGTGACAGGAAGTGCTTAATGAATCTCTATAAAAGCCTCATTCGATCACGACTAGACTATGGTGCCATGATTTATCACTCTGCCACCCTGAGCGCGCTAAATATGCTAGACCCAGTCCACCATCTAGGAATCTGACTGGCCACTGGCACTTTCAGAACAAGTCCCATACAAAGTTTGTATGCAGAATCAAATGAGTGGTCACTTCATTTGCAGAGAACATACATCAGCCAAACATATTTTTTGAAAGTCCACTGTAATCCTCAACATCCGTGTTTTAATACCGTTAACGATATGACATATGCTACACTCTTTCGTAATTGTCCCTCCGTAAGACAGCCTTTCTCACTGCGTGTGAGGTGGCTTAGTCATGAAATGCATGTCCCAGTCCTCGAGCTTCGCCTAATGCATCCACCCAAGCTGCTACCTTCTTGGGAGTGGCAGCTGATACAATGCGATGTATCTTTCATGCAAGTTACAAAACACGCTTCAGAGATTGAAATCCAAATGCATTTCCGGGAACTCCAGCACAAACACTCCTGCACGGAGTTCTACACAGATGCATCGAAGTCACACGACGGTGTGTCTTATGCAGACGTCGGTCCATCCTTCTCGGAATCCGACGTACTGCATCCGGAAACTAGTATCTTTACGGCTGAGGCCTACGCAATCTTGTCGACCGTGAAGCATATAAGGAAATCAAAACTCAAAAAATCAGTTGTATATACGGACTCCCTGAGTGTTGTGAAGTCTTTGATATCGTTCTGTGAGCACAAAAATCCTGTTATAATTGAACTCTATTCCGTCTTATGTAAAGCATATGTATGTAACCAGCATGTGATTATATGCTGGGTGCCTGGCCATAGGGGCATCCAGGCTAACGTTTTAGTGGACCAGATGGCCACATCAATTTAATTGCATGCAGTTAATCCTACTGCTTCGGTCCCTGTCACAGACCTGAAGCCTTTCTTAAGAAGGAAACTGCGAAATCACTGGCAACGTATATGGGACGCAGAAGTAAATAACAAACTACACGTGATAAAGCCACAATTAGGTTCTTGGCCCTCCGTAACAAAATCACGGAGAACAGATGTCCTATTCTGTCGCCTCAGAATAGGACACACATTTGGCACGCATAACTTTTGACTCACTGAAAATGATCCTCCAACCTGCAGTAGATGCGGGGAGAGGCTGACCGTTCTCCATGTCCTCCTGGAGTGTCGGGCAGCTGAATCTGAGAGAAGGAAACATTTTTCTCTAGCATACCGGCAGCACATGTCCCTACATCCCGTAATGCTACTCGGCCCAGAACCTTTATTTGACACCAACACAGTCTTAAGTTTTCTGAAAGATGTTGTCTTGCATGTTGTTAGCCCCACATGTTCGTAGCGGGTCCTCTCTTCAAAGAGCTCTTTCCTATAGCACATGCCTCTAGGCCCTTGTGTTTCAAGGGCTCTGGCGAGGCAGCAGTGCTCCAAGTAATTTTACTATCTTATATATTTTCTATTTTGCATCATTTTTCTACGATGGATTTTAATGTTTATAGTATTCGTCATTAGTCATCGCCATAATTTTATAGCACCTAGATTTTACACACTTTACAGCGACTATTTTTAGGCCACTTTACAGCCAAGTCACATCTTCTTCACAGAACTCATCATTCCACCGCGAAATCACTAACACTGTCTTGGCGCTCTTTGGCCATATCTGGCCCTTGCGCCACTAAACCACACACATTCATTCATTCATTCATTCATTCATTCATTCATTCATTCATTCATTCATTCATTATCGCGCTATTCTTCGTCCATATGGAATACCAACTCGCCCAGCATTCGATACTTCTAACTTTGTGAGCGCTGCTGCCTTTGAAACTCATTAGAAATAATAATTTCTTATTCTTGTGCATGGTAGCTCTAGTCTAGGCTAATGCACTCGGGTAGTACCAGGCATAGCTGCAGAACTGTTCTGCTGCTTACACAGTCAGAAGCGAGTGCATCAAGCTATCATAGAGCAGCTTTTAAAGCGATGCTTTCTTTGCAGAGTGGGATTGGTTTTGATGCTGCAGTGGTTGAACTGTGAATAGGAGTGGGGAGGAGAACGTGTGTGTGTGTGGGGGGGGGGGGCGATTATAGAGAGTAGGCTTTGAGAGAGGTGAAGAGGTGGGGGATTTGTGTGAAGGGTGTGGCATCGATTGAGTGGTTGTGTTTCTGATGACCTCAACCTCACTGCATCAGTTGGTCACTGTAGAAGGATGCACTGTTGCATGTGTTACACTGGTGCTCTGGGTTGGTTCATTGTTTAACCACAGTTGCTAGATAAAAAGGCACATGGTGCGGCTTGCTGTGGGCAAAGAAAATGGCATGAAGGCGCCCAGCTGGTGTGGTGCCGTTGAGCTGGGACGGTTGACAGGGATTGGCATCAAAAAAATGGTAGGGATGCTGTTGTTTGTCGCTGATGCATCCCATCCCCACCAGGTAGCGCCATTCAGGCCAGCACAGCAGTTGTAAATGCAACTAAAGGCACTCACACTTGCTCCAATTGCAACCCACCTAATGAGGCAGGCCGCAACTTTTTCATCCAGCGGCCGTAGTTTAACTCTACTGATACGACTCTAAATGGAATGGCTCATCTATGCAGCATGTAAAGCTAGTTTAGACAGAAGACAAGAAGCTTGATGGTAGCAAGAGATGGCTAAACAAGGAGCTTCTCTTACTTTGACAATCATCTTCAACTGCTTTTTGCATGGCATTCTTTTCCCTCTCCCCAGATGTTTCTTATAGAATTAGATCTACATTTTATTCTCCTCACATTGTACTTGTCCTTGCTAAACATTGTAAGTTGGCACGGCCTCAGTGTTAGCAGCTCAAGGTGGTGGCATTCTTTTGCTTCTGCAAAAACTGCCTCCATTAGGCTGTGTAATTGGCCAGTAAACCGGGCTCGTTAGTGATGGCTCACTTCCATTGCACCGCATGATGCTTTCGCACTGTGCAACATAGCAGGCAAAGCATCCAGAAAGTACACAAGAATTCATTTGAAAAGCCAGGATAAGGACGTTGAGCTACTTGGCATGAACTTGTAAAAACGCCAGAAGACACAGGTGACGACATTGTCGGTGGGTGCCTTCTTGCCTTTCATATCTGTTGGCACAGTTGTGTAGGAAACACAGGCACCTACTGTAGAAATAAATTTTTGAAAGGAACAAACGATGTTCCAGCTTCAATATAGGAGCCTTGTTTACAACAGTGGCTCCCAGCAGGTGCATGGGAGCTCAAATGTCAGGTTTCTTTTGAACTTTTTTATATCTATGGTCAGTGTTTGCATTCTTTACATAACTGTGCCTTGATCATCCCCAACCATACGAGTTTTTCTCAAGCCCTCCATTTTTTTCATGTATGTTTTTCTTTTCGTATATTCACAGCTTCAAAAAATGAAGGGCACATGAGAAAGGAAAAAGTAAACATAGAAGGTGCAGTGTAACGACGTTTAGTACTTTTTTTATGGGTCATTGAAACAAAAAATTTGGAGGACGCTTAAGCTTTGCCTTGAAAAGTGGAATGCGATAGCATTCAAAGATCCCTGAGTGCTTTTCATGCTTCCTGGCTACTGCAGCTTACGTAACCGTTATGTTTTAACAGGGTGTTTACCATCCGGGAAAACTGGGAATTCTCAGGGATTTTGAATTGTCTGGAAATACTCGGGGAATTTGTACTTATATCAGGGAAAATTAGCTGTAATTCTATTGAAAGGGAACGAAAGTCGTGGTAATGCTATCTCGCGTAACAGAGAGGGATCGTAATGAATAGGTCTTTTGACGCCGTGTTGTTGGCAGGAGGAGTTGCCAGTGTACAGTCAATGACCGACTTTCCGAACGCCCAATAATTCGGATGGCTTCGCGGCACCACCGTGCACCCCATAGAGTCAATAGAGAGTTTTAGTTTATGGGACGCAAGCGGCTTGCGTACGCAAGAACTAGGGGAGACGGTACTGCGCATGCGCAGACCGCTACATCTACTTTCGTCCTTGGGGCGGCCGAAAACATCGCTGCCCCTAAGCGGTCACGTTACCCACGTGACTCTCGCTGTGTACGAGAACATAGCGGGTAGATATTCTTATAAATATTTAGCCAACTGTCGACAGACGTCGTTTTTATATACATTAGAGAAGTTTAGCGTGTCTGGCATTCGGCTAAACGCAGGTGGACGGGGGCGTTGGGGCAGTGGAGAAAACGAGAGCGGCCTCCATGGTGCATCCACCTGTTGGCGCAAAGCTCAAACGTACAAAAATAGCTAATATTGCTGTAACCAAGTCTATTCTACTTCGCTGCTGGTGTAAATCTTCGGCACTGGCGTAATCATGTTGCTGCCAAAAATTTACACCTGCAGCAAAGTAAAATAAAATTGGTTGCTGCAATAATAGCTGATTTTGTCTATTTGAGCTTCGCGCCACCAGGTGGCTGCACCATGCAGGGCGCTCCCGTTTACGGCTCCGCCCCAACGCCCCAACCTGCGTCCGCCTGTGTTTACCCGAATACCGGACACGCTAAACCTCTCTATTAACTGCTTTTAGTAAGAATAGTTTTATATGCTTTACTTCATATGCTTGATTTCATATTTAAAGAAATGATAACGCAGCAAAGATCAGACGATGGCGCTGCGAGCGCATGCGACCTCTCTGCGGCTTGCGTTTAGCGCCGCTAACATATAACGTGTTTCTGCTTGCGTATGCAAACGCACCAAAGTGCTAGGGGCCTCAACGCCTTAGGTCCCTGTTATATTCAGTTTCGTTATTCATTTCAGTTCTTTATTCCCCAAGGGGCGCTTCTGTTCTTCATTATGTATATGGTTGTATACGTTGAGTAAACGGCTTTTACATCGGGACGGCTGGAATCTGACTTCCACCTTTCGGTCAAGACCACGTTGGCGACGAGGATGTCGTGAACATACCCCCAGCCCCGCTGCGCCGTCTGTATCCGCCCACCATGAGCTTCACCAGGCTTGCTCCGCCACCGTTTTTCCTTCCGACGCCCGGCCCTCTGTCATTGCCATGGGAGCAGTGGGAGCAGATGTTCAATGTGTACTTGCTGGCATCCGGAACTGCTGCATTCAAGCCGGAGCAACACAAGGCTATTCTTTTGCATTGTTTGGGGGCGGAGGGCCAGCGTATTTATCAGACGCTACATGCAGGAACCAGCGCCGCAGAACCGGCAGCACTCGCCGATGACAAGTCTGTCGTGGCCCCTCCTGACGAATACGACTCTGTACTCGCCGCATTACGGCACCAGTTTTCGACGTCGCGTAACGTTATCGTTGAACGTCATCGCTTTCACCGCCGCAGCCAAAACACAGGCGAGTCCGTTCATGACTTTGTTGCCGTTCTATGGGCGCTAGCATCACATTGTTCGTTTGCCTCGCGAGATGATGCTCTGTGGCATCAATTCGTTGCCGGCGTAGCTTTCAATCGTGTACGTGAGCGGTTACTGCTCAAGGGTTCCGCACTTTCATTCGAGAATTCAGTTCGAATTGGGCACTTCAGTTTGAGCAGGCGGCTGAAGAGCTAAAGGAGCTTTCTGCTTCGGTCGAAGCAATTTCATTGCGGCAGCGTCGTAAACCATCGTCGCATTCTTTGAAAAAAATGAATTCACCTTTGAGCAGAATTTAACGAGGAGTGTGGGCGGCTCACGTGCGCCGCAGCGGAACCAAGAACAGAGTAGCCGCTCTGGTTCGCCACATTGTTTCCGATGCGGCTCGCGGGACCACATTGCATCAGCGCCGCAGTGCCCAGCGAATGGCAAGACTTGTTCGTTTTGCAGTCGCAAGGGACACTTTCAAAGTGTATGCAACTGCAAGCTAACTCAAATGCAAGACCGAGTCCGTGAAGTTGAATTTCATGAAGATGTTTCGTCATCTAGCAGTGCTGAGGAAGTTTTGACTGTGGAACGTTCCGCGCGTAGCGGAATTCATATTGAAGTGCAAGTCGCGAGTGTCACTTTGACATTCCTTGTTGATTCAGGGTCGTCTGCTTCAATCCTGTCGGAGCAAGAATTCAGTCGATATTTTCAGAGCATTCCGCTCCTGTCTGCTCCGCATGTTACTCTGTTTGACTACTCTCAACGGCCGATTCCCGTGCTAGGTTGTTCCCAGGCAGACGTTCGCTTTAAAGGCCACACAGCGTCGCTATGTTTTTATCTTGTTCACCGAGGAACTTGTCTGGTCGGTCTTGACGGCATTAAAGCCTTGGATCTTCGCATTGAGGGTTCTGCTCTCAACTGCTTATACACGTCCATTGCTCCGCTGCCGACTGTCGTTGACCCGCTATCTTGTTCCATTTCCATACCGTCAAGCACGGAGCCCCGTAACAAAGCTCTTCCGCCAGCCTTAGCACATGAGTTCAGTTCACTTTTCAGTCCCGAGTTGGGTCTTGCTAAGGGGTTCACGCATCGCATCAAGACGCGGCAAGGCGCGCAGCTTGTAACTTTGAAGCTTCGCCGTCTGCCGTATTCTGTCCACTCACCAGTATCAAATGAGCTTCAGAGGTTACTGAGCCTTGACATCATCGAGCGCATCGATGCTTCTGAATGGGCGTCCCCTATTGTTGTTGTTAACAAGAAAGATGGTAGCATCAGGATATGTGTAGACCTTCGAGAGCCGAACAAAGCTATTGTTCCAGACAGCTTCCCGTTGCCCCACACAGAGGAGCTGCTTCACGCTTTGGTAGGCGCTACACACTTCTCCAAACTTGACTTGGCTTCCGCTTACCATCAGGTTCCCTTGCACCCTGACAGCAGGGATCTGACAGCTTTCATCACTCATGACGGCCTGTTCTGTTTTAAAAGAGTTTGCTTTGGGTTGGTTTCTGCCCCAGTGGTATTTCAGAAGATGATGGCGACAATCCTTGACCACTGCCCTGGCGTGTTGTTCTACATTGATGATGTCATCATTTTCGGCAAGACCGCAGAAGACCACCTTTCAAACTTGAAGACCGTACTGCAAAAGATCGAGAACGCAGGTCTGAAACTGAACAAATGCCTTTTCGACGTTCCAGAACTTGCCTTCCTAGGGCACAAGGTCACTGCATGTGGTATCTCGCCACTTCCAGAGAAAGTAGACTTCATAGTTAACACACCAGTGCCAACTGATGTTGCCACCCTTCGTTTGTTCCTGGGTCTCGTAGAATACTACTCCAAGTTTGTTCCACACTTGGCACAAGTGGTTGAGCCTATGAGAGTCTTACTTCGCAAAAGTGAGCCATTCATCTGGTCTGCCGAAGCAGACAGCAGTTCCAGAAGGGTCAAAGAAATGCTTTCGTCGAGTACAGTCCTCCAGATGTTCGATCCATCACTTCCAGTTATTGTGGCGACCGATGCCTCCGACTGTGGGCTGGGAGCAGTCCTGCAGAAACAAAGCGGCCACGAGCTGCACACTGTCGCTTTCGCATCTCGTACACTGTCGCCTGCGGAGAGAAAATATTCAGTCGGTGAACGAGAAGCTCTTGCATGTATTTGGGCATGTGAGCGATGGCACACGTACCTTTGGGGTCGCCATTTGACAATTTGAACAGACCACCAGGCACAGGTGTCCTTGCTGTCGTCACAAGGACATGGAAGATGCCCACTCCGAATCGCATGCTGGAGTGCACGACTGCTTTGCTACAATTTCACTGTTGAATACCGCAAGGAGTCCACAAACACTGTACAGTCGAACCCGGATATATCGAACCCGCATAGTTCGAATTATTTGCTATATCGAACACACAGATTACCCCCTTGAAAATACTATGTAAAAGTATAGGACAATTACGTAGTATATCGAATTCCATTTTCGTCGGACATTTGATATACTCCCTTTTCCCACGATTCCTGGGAAAAGGGAGAGAGAGCGAGTGAGGAGTCGGCACGGTTGCTCGTGGGCCAGGGGAGACAAGAGAGCCAGAGAGGGCTCAAAAAACGAACACAGCGCCTTCGACGGCATATTCCGCCGATCTTTATCCCCGCTCTCTTCTTTCTTTTCCCTTTGTCGTTCCTTCGCAGCAACGTTGACTGCCGCTCGAACAGGCTTCGCTCGGACTGCTCCATCTGCGCATCGCGCATTTTGTTGTGCTTACCTCTGTTTCAACATGCCGTGTGTAGCGTGTGTGATTGCAGTCATCTGGTGAGCTATGGCATCCGCGGACATAAAAAAGAGGAAGAATCTGGACGTTCCAAGAAAGCTTGAAGTAATCTGGCGTGTCGAGAATGGAGAAAAGAAGTCCTCCGTGGCAGACGCATTCGGCATTCCGCGGAGTACTTTAAGTATGTTGTTAAAAAACAAGCAGGACATCAAGCTTAAAGCAGGTGAGGAAAGTCGCTCGGGAGCATGTCGTGTGTGCCCTGCTGCTTTTGACAAAGTGGAGAAGGCACTCTATACGTGGTTTCTTGAGATCCGAGCGAAAAATATTCCCGTGGATGGCCTGATGTTAATCGAAAAGGCCAAATGGTTTGCTACGGCTCTTGGCAAAGAGAACTTTTGCGGTGGCACTGGATGGCTGCAACGGTTTGAAAACTGCTATGGCATTGTAGGAAAGGCCATTTCAGGTGAAAGTGGGACTGTCAGCAGCCAGGAGATGCAGCAGTGGCTTTCTGAGGAGTGGCCAAAGATCACTGAGAAGTTTTCGCCTGCAGAAATCTTCAATGCAGATGAAACTGGTCTCTTGGCACATGTTGCCGAATAAGACACTCGCTCTTTGTGGAACCTCATGCCACGGCGGTAAAATGAGCAAAGTGCGTGTGTCGGTGCTGCTTGCAGCCAACATGGACAGCTCGTACAAGTTACGGCCATTCGTGATCGGGAAGAGCAAGTCACCGCGCTGTTTCAAGAACTGTAAACAGCTTCCCGTCCGCTACGGCTGTAATAGGAAGGCCTGGATGACACGTCAACTTTTTGTTGAATGGCTGCAGGCTTGGGACGCTGAGTTGGGCAAGTCGGGCCCCCGAGTTTGCCTTCTGGTAGACAACTGTTCGGCCCATCAAACGACTTGCAAGCTGCAGCACATCGAACTGAAGTTTCTCCCGCCGAACACCACAGCAAGACTGCAGCCCCTCGACCAGGGTATCATAAAGGCATTCAAGGTAGGCTATCGGAAGCGACTTATTCAACGGCTCCTCATAAACCTCCGCATGAGAACCGATCTCAAGATTGACCTGCTCGGCGCAATCCAGATGATTACCGACGCTTGGAGCGACGTGAAGCAGGCCACAGTAGCCAACTGTTTCGGCAAGGCAGGCCTTGATGTGGCCGGAGATGAATGTCCGGAAGCTTTAGATGACGATGAGTGCTTAGAGGACGCGTTCCACGACTTGTCCAATTTTCCCGGCGCTGTCCCGTCCGAAGTTACTGTTGATGGCTTCATTAACGCTGACAGCGAAGTTCAAGCGGTAGCCGACCTCGCTGATGAGGACATTGTGGCCGGAATAGCTGGCGTTCAAGACGGCGATTCCAGCGACGACGAGGGCAACTGCGCTTTCGAAGAAACACGTCCGTGCACAGCCACTGAACTGGCGTCAACGTTCAGCCTGATTCGGCGCTGTTGCGGTGAAATGGAAGGCACTGGGCTCTCGCACCTGGACAGTCTCGAGAAGATTGAGACTAGTGTTTTAAACTTCATTTCCCAGAGGAAAAAGCAGCCGAAAATTAGTGATTTTTTTTCCGTGAAATAAAGCACTTTCATATTGTGTGCACATGCTATGTGATTCGCGGCTGTTCCAATTGGTAAGCCACAATTTTTTATGATCGCGAGTGCTTTTTTGGCCTATATCTGTATATCGAATTTTCTCTATATCGAACTATTTTCCGATCGCCGTCAAATTCGATATATCCAGGTTCGACTGTAGCGGACGCACTTTCTCGGCTACCAGCACCTACCTTGGAGGCAGAGATTGCTAAGGAGGAAGAAATTGTGTCGTTCATTGAGCCAGCCTGCGTGACAAAGGAGAAGTTCAGGCAAGCCGCCCTCGACCACGGTTGCCTGGAAACCGTCAAGTCATTCGTGCTGAGTTCCTGGCCACCTAAGAAGTCCATACCAGAAGAGGCGAAACCATTGTACCCCATGCGGGAAGAACTTTCTGTTGTCGATAACCCGCTACGGCGTGGAGAGCGCCTCGTTCCGTCCTCCCTCACAGCTCAGATCATCGGCATCGTGCACGAGACACATCAGGGTATCACGCGCACGAAGGCGAGACTGCGTGAGCGGTTCTGGTGGCCACAAATGGATAAGCAAGTGGAAACGGCAGTAAAAAACGGCCACATCTGCCTGGAGGCAGATAAGTTCGCCAAAACATCACCAGCACCATTGCAACCTGTTGAATGGCCTGAGTAACCGTGGCAGAAGCTTGGCCTATACATTGTTGGACCTTTGGAGCATGCAGCTCACAACAGCAGATTTGCTGTAACGCTTGTTGACTACCATTCTAAATGGCCAGAGGTATATTTTTGCGGCGAAGTGTCCATGAGTACCGTGAAAGACTTTTTAACAAGTGTTTTTGCCCGTGAAGGCTACCCAGAAGAGATAGTTTGTGACAATGGAACTCATTTACTTCGCGTGAGTTCATCACTTTCCTGCAAAACAGAGGCATCAGTCTTTCACATTCTTCGGTATACTACCCCCAAGCCAATGGGCAAATAGAATGTTTCAATCGTACATTGAAAAATTTCATTCAAGTCTCACTCCTCGAAAGACGACCACTCCGGCAAGCTGTCACAGAATACCTTGCCATTTACCGCTGTACCCCGCACGCCACCACCGATGTCGCCCCAGCAGTTCTGCTGCATGGTAGAATGCCCTGAACCAGGCTAGATGTCGTGGGTTTCTCAGCACCAGCATTTGCGGAAGACCCAGCCAAGGAGTTGGCGCGACTTCGTCAAAGGGTTAGGCGTCAACAGCAGAGCAGCAAGCACTACATGGACAAAAGGAGAGCCGCCAAGAAGACGAAGATAGCCGTAGGCGATTCTGTCCGCATCAAAAAACCGTCTGTTTGTTTAAAGGGAGACTGCGCCTTTTCTTCACCAACTAAAGTGATCGAGCACACGGGACCAGCCTCCTTCCGACTTGGAGGCGGCCGTACTTGGAATGCCTTCAAGCTTTCCAGCGTTCCGGAGAGGGGCACCTGGGGACCAGGCCAGCCTGCCACGCCGCAGCCGCAGTCTCCTGAGGCGCTGCAGCCGCTGTCCCCCGATGTGCTGCAGCCTGCCGTGTTACAGCTTCCTTCTCCCAGGAGGCAGGCACTGTCTCCTAGCATACCGCAGCAGCAGTCTACGAGCCCGTCGCTATCGTCGCCAGTGCGACGTCCAAAGCGGCCGACCCGAGAGCACCGGCCACCGGCCTGGCTCCACGACTATCAGACCGACTAGTTGGCGGTCTGAAGTGGTGTACATAGTTTGTAAATATATGTAAATAAATACAGTGTGCATGCCTTGGGGTTTCCTTACTAATACTTACTAACAACTAATCACTAAAAATAAGGGAGGGAGTATGTTAAATTCAGTTTCGTTATTCATTTCAGTTCTTTATTCCCCAGGGGGCGCTTGTGTTCTTCATTATATATGTTTGTATACGTTGAATAAACGGCTTTTACATCGGGATGGCTGGAGTCTGACCTTTTGGTCAACAACACAGTCCCCTAAACTAAAGCTCTCTAATGTATAAAATGTCTGAAATTTCGGACGCAAGACCCCTGCACCGTCCGATTTTCTGAACTTCTTGCTGTGACCGCAGGTCCGAAATGGCATTAGTCAAAGCCACTACTGCCGTCGTGGTAAGGGCTAGGCCTAGCTGCTTCAACGTTCGCTATTAAGCTTTTTGTAGTTCGGCGCCGTGTTTTTCATTGAAAGAATTCGCCACTATAAGCAATGGCACCGATTTCATCTTTGTGGTCCTCGCGATTGGCTTCGAAGTTCGGAAAGCACAATGCATTACACAATGCTGGTTCCCGAAACTCACCTTCGCCTCAATGCGGAAATGTTAGGCGATGAAACATACGCGAAAGTCTTGCAGTGAAGCATAGCAAGCTTGGGATTGGGCAATTGTCACGGTAACCCGGCAGGTAGTTCAAATTCTGAAAGACGCCAAACATGGCGACAGCTCCATACACTCTATCCTTCGGTTCCATGCCCACGTCGGGGCGATTGCAGGGGTTCCTCTGACCCTTAATGAGTCTGCCCACGAGGCTGCGCGTGGCTTTGCCGACCACGCTGCCCTCTGATCGGGCGACTCTCTCCCCGCACACAGAGACTAAATCACTGAATTCTTTTACTTGGAGATAAGGATTTTCCCGCCGTCTCATTCTAAGCCAAGCATGCCGCAGGCAGTCACGCTCAGACTCTTGCAAACTAACTCCTACTCAAATCCGGTGTCCCTTAACAGCATATATCCCGATATTTACCCGAATTGTTTTTGCGTGGCCTGTGGTAAGGCTGCTACTTTGTCTCACATGCTCTAGGAGTGTGGGTCATTGGGCCCGAAGTTCACCAAGGAAGAGTGGGACGCGTTGAACTCTTTGAACTCTTTAAAGCAGTGAAACGCAACACTGAGGCATTGTGCGCGGGGTGATAGTATGTCAGGACAGTTGAGGTTGACACACCAGCTGTTGAGAGAGCATCTCACTTGTGACAAAGTTCGGGCCTCACACCAATGAGCTTGCTATGAATTGATAAAAAATATCTCATATTTGAAGACATTTGTATCTGTATGCATCTCCTTTTTATTCGTAATGGAGAATATTCGACTTGATTTGCAATGAGTTTTATCATTTTTTTTCAAATATTTTATTCGCTGTGCATTTAACTAACCCCTCTTTTCTGATTTCTTTTTGAATAAAATAAATGCTACTCCTTACTTTTAAAACTAAATTAAGTTATTTTTCTTTTATTTTTAGCATGCTTATCAGCAGCAGTTGCATTCTCAAGCACGCATCTAAGCAAACTTCCTTGGTTTCACAGGCTAGCTGCATCGGCTGTCCCCTAGATAGCTGCGGTGACTACCTGGCTGATCATCCTTGCATCGTACATGTGCCTGCACGGCACTGACTACCCTTCTGGTCTCGGCGCGCACTCCACTGAAACCACCCCCAAGCTGCACTCTACACAGTCCTGATTCCTGCCATAAAAGCTGTCCCAGCGAGAGCATCACTGTTGTAGCAGCAGCAGTTGCATTCTCAAGCACGCATCTCAGCAAACTTCTTTGGTTTCACAGGCTAGCTGCATCGGCTGTCCCCTAGATAGCTGCGGTGACTACCTGGCTGATCATCCTTGCATCGTACATGTGCCTGCACGGCACTGACTACCCTGCTGTTCTCTGTGCGCACTCCACTGAAACCACCCTCAAGCTGCACTCTACGCTGTCCGGATTCCTGCCATAAAAGCCGTCCCAGCGAGAGCATCACTGTTGTAGCAGCAGCAGTTGCATTCTCAAGCACGCATCTAAGCAAACTTCCTTGGTTTCACAGGTCGGTTGCTTTTCTTCTTGATATTTTATTAGAATTTGTCAATTCGTGCAACTGCTGCTGCTACTGTTGTTGCTGCTATCGTTTTTCCCTGCTTCTTTGCTCACATTGTGTTCACTATTTCGCCATCCTCGTAATGCCGACAAATGCTGAACTTTGTAAGTGAATGTACGAGCTAGAACCGATATTCAAACGTCGGTTGAATGAATTAGTCGGCCAGCTTGTTATTAGCATATAAACTAAGCTTCAGGACACAGGCTTAGACGTCGGTGCAATGAGAACTGAAGTTGGTTGCATGGATGACAGCCTAAAGCTTCTCAACGAAGTAGTCGAGACAACCCAATCTCAACAGCTTGAGTTATCTGTAGCAAACCGCGCTCTGAAAGCAGAAAATGAGGCCCTTCAAAGAAAGTCGCTGACCTTGAGCAATACTCAAGGTTAAATAACTTAATTCATGAAGAAGGCGTGAAGGGCCCGACTGAATACCCGCAGTATAGGGTTTTCAGGAGAGCACTCGCAGGCGATATTCGTCAATGAGCATCTGTCGCCAGACAATAAGCGTTTGTTCTCCAGGACGCTTGCCTTAAAGAAGGAAAAAGGTTGGCGGTTCATCTGGACGGAAAATTGTCGGATCAAAGTGCGGAAATCTCCAGATAGTCGGTTATTTCGCATCGCTTCTGATTCTGATCTATCTATCATTACCTAACTTTGCCTAAGCCTTCCAACTTTCAATTTTTAAGTTGTGTCCAATGGCTTCGTACTTTTTACCTGAAGAACTTGAGGCTTAATTTTCATCGCACTGCCGTTCACTCATCCATTTCAATGTGCGAAGTCTGCAAAAAAACATGGATGGCATCACAAATTTTTTATCATCTACCCGTCATAATTTCTCTGTTATTTGCGTTAGTGAAACCTATCTCTCCGCATCTCACAACAATTTGTATAGCTTTCCTTCGTACTCATCTGAATGCTTCCACCGTGATAACAGTAATTATGGTGGTGCTGCTATTTTTGTATCCTCAGAGTTCCATTTTCATAGGCGATCTGACTTGGCACTCAACGTGGTGAACTGTGAATCTGTCTGGGTTGAATTTGACGATACATTTTTTTCACAAGATAAGGAAAACCTAATAGTTGGCTGAATCTATCGTTCACCCCCATCATCTGGAAGCGCGTTTTGCTTAGCCCTAGGTAATTTGCTGCATAATTTAACATTCGAACAGAAAAATGTCATTATCATGGGCGATATTAATATTAACCTTTGAGATACATCCAACCAACTACTTAATGATTACGTTACCTGCCTAAATGGGTTCGGATATGAAAACCTAGTTACTCTTCCAACTCGTCCCACGGATAAACAGGGCACGCTTATCGACCACATAGTATCCAATCTTCTTACTAACCCTGACTGTGGTGTTGTCGAAGCTTCAATAACCGATAATTACCCAACATTCGTGTGCTTAACTTCTACTGCTGGCACTACTGATGCAAGCTTCTTCAGAAAGAAGTTTAATTCTTCAAATTTTATTGAATTAATTGCCGCTTCAGACTGGTCCCCAGTAATGGTATGTGATAACCCTGAAACTGAATTGTATTGTAAAAAATGAATTGTAAAAAAACGTTTTCATCTCCTCGTAACGAATGGTTATCCACCAGTTTGTTAAATTGCTTAAGGAATAAAGATAGCCTTTACAGAAAAACCAAAAAACAGCCATTTAACACTGCACTTCACGAAAGGTATAATAAATATTCTAACTTACTAGGAAAACTACTCAAACAGGCTAAAACGACGTATTATGAAAATGAAATCAAGTCTGCAGGTAGTAATGATGTCAAAAAGCAATGGAAAGTATTAAACTCTTCTTTAGGTCGATCCATCATAATTCCAAAATAACTATGATACATTCGGGGGATCTTCTGCTTGATAATCCCTTGGACATTGCAAACTCCTTCATTAATTTCTTCTGTGCAGATAATGAAGGGTGTGATGATTAATTGACCGAGACTTGCCCCCATGTGCCTCATAGCTGCGACACCTGCGACACCTGAAGACATAGTCGGTCATTTCTAGTCTAAAATATACAGGGCCTGGTCTTGATAGCTTCAGCCCATCTCTTATAAAAATAATAGCGTACCTAATATCTGAAATATTCTGTCACATGGTGAACCTTATCTCTAAAACAGGAGTTTATCCAAGTTCTTTGAAAAAGGCCAAAATAATCCCTGTTTTCAAGAAGGGAGATAAGCGTCTAACATCTAACTACTGCCCTATTGCTATACTTTCATTCTTTAGTAAAATTATCGAAAAACTAATCGTAACACGCTTATCAAGTTATTTATCAAAATTTCATATCCTATCACCAAACCGATTCGGGTTTAGGGAGGGTTACTCAACTGATTTGGCATTAATATTTCTAACAGACAAGATTCGGCAGGCAATTGACACTGGAAATTTTGCTGGCGCATTATTTATTGACCTTTCTAAAGCGTTAGATTCACTTGTTCATAACATCCTGTTTGCTAAATTAGACTCTATATGTATAACCTGCCCGGCACTGCGATTATTACGTAACTATTTGAAAGATAGAGAATATACTGTATCAATATCCAGCACTTACTTGCACCCTAAAACAATTAACATTGGTGTACCACGAGGATCTATATTAGAACCACTCTTGTTTTTAATATACATGAACGACCTCTCACAGTGCCTAAAATCCTCAGACTGTATCCTTTACGCTGACGACACTACCATCTTCTCCTCAGACAAAAGTCTCGATTCATTAATGTGCAAGCTTAACACATGGCGCAGCTAATATTGTAACCTGGTGCCGACTAAACAGACTACACATTAAACTGCCAAATCTAACTTCGTCATCTTCTCAGCTAAACAAAAGCATATCTCAGTCTATCCATCACTAACCTTTGCTTCCAGTTCACTTTATCCTACTGGTAGCGTACTTGTCACAATCCACCCTGGGTCGTGAACAAGGGAGGGCTTGTGGCACCCTCCGTTAGACAGACGCTCCGCAGCGTGGTGTTGCTGAACGATGACTGACCGGCGAGCAGCCGTGCTCGTCGGTGTTTATTCCGTTGCGGTGACCAATGTTGCCTGCCGAGCTTTAGCAGGCCACCGAGTTTGGCGGGCGAACCAAGATTATGCCCGAGGGGACGTCACATACTTGCTACACCCCCTTACCCCCAGTTTGTTTGTTAAATGAAAATCAAACGTCCATGTTCACAATATGAGGCTCTGCCTCCATCCTAGCTGGGTCGACGCTGCCTGCTATCCAGGCGAGTAACGATTCAGTGGCCTCCGCCGTCGAGTACTCCGCCTGGGCACCGGTGTTGACGGGTCGGGTGTGGCAACGCCGGGTGCTGCCTGAGCCAGCCTTGCTCCATCCGGAGGGTTCGTAGTAGTCGGTCTTGCAAGTGGTGCCGGGCTCGACAACGGTCCAACGGGTGCCGCACCACTGGCTACGGTTGCCGCCTCCGAGGTGGGTGGTGCTTTGCTGGAAGTAACTGGTGCTGCCGCTAGTCCTCCTGCGGGCTGGAACTCAGGAGTGGCAGTTGAGGGTGCTGGCCAGGTCCCGAGGCGAGGCCTGACATGGTTGGCGTGTCTGTGCCACATGGCCCCGTCTGGCATGCGGACGAGCAGTGATGAGGCGCTGGCGGGAGACACAACCTGTCCGGCAGACCAGCGTGGGCCAGGATGGAAGTTCCTGGCGAAAACTGGAGCTCCCGACTCTGGCAAAGGCCCGGGACGGCACCCTTGGTCAGCAGCCAGTTTCTGCTTCAGCTGCTTCAAAAGCACTGTGGATCGGAGGTGCGGATGCAAGACGTCCAAGGGTGTCTTGACCATCCGACCCAGCAGGAGCTCACAGGGGGCACAGCCAGTGACATCGTGAGGTGTGGTCCGGTACTGGAATAGTATCCGGGCAATCTGCGTCTGGAAATCCCCAGTCTGGCTCTTCTTGAGCTTGTCTTTGATGGTTTGCACCACCCGCTCGGCTGCACCATTTGAAGCAGGGTGGTACGGCAGAACCATCATCCGGCGGATTCCGTTCTGCGTCAGCCAGGCCAGGTACTCTGTGCTGGCGAAAGCAGGACCATTGTCGGACACGATGACATTCGGCAACCCCTGGGCGGCGAAGACCTGTCGTAGCGCTGCAATGGTTGCGCCTGCTGATGGAGTGGTGACAGGTAGAACCTCCACCCACTTCGAAAATGCATCCACCACCACCAGGTAGTAATGGCCCTTGAAGGGTCCCCCAAAATCCACATGTAGTCGGGACCAGGGTCTCTGTGGGAATGGCCAGGGGGTGATCTCCACATGACGCGAATCTCGCTGATGCTCCTGGCAGATTTGGCAGCTCTGCACCAAGTGAGCAATGTCGGGGTCCAGGCCACCAAACATGGGACCAGGCGACCATCTTGGTCTTTTCCACGCCAGGATGACCTGCGTGCAGCAACTGCAGAACCCTGGACCGGAGACTTTGTGGGATCACCACCCTAGAACCCCACAGTAGGCAGCCCTGCTGCAAGCTCAGCTCAGTGGCCTTGTGGCTATAGGCCTATCGCACCAATTCCTCTCCACGGGACACCGCCTTGACCACCTGAGAGAGGACTGAGTCCCGGCTGGTCGCTTGAGATACCGCAGATCTGGAGGGCACCTCCGGGTACGCGTGTTCCAGCATGAACACTTCAGCAGGTTCTGGCACAGCATCAGGCACCTCTGGCAGGGGCAGGCGGCTCAGGGCATCAGCAGGTCCCAGGTCCTTTCCCGGACAGTAAACCAGCTGGTAACTGTAAGCTGCCAGCCTCAAGGCCCAGCGTACCACTCAAGGTGATGCTTGCACAGGAACTGCCTTGTCGGGCCCCAGCAGCCCCAACAGCGGCTTGTGGTCCGTGACTGCCTCGAACTTCCGGCCCCACAGATACTGATGGGAGCGTTCGACACCGAACATGAGGGCCAAACCTTCCTTGTCCAGCTGGCTGTAACGTTGCTCTGCAGCATGAAGCCGTCGAGAAGCAAACGACACAGGGTGTTCCTGGCCATCGTTGTCCCGGTGTGCCAGGACGGCCCCCACACCCTATGGCGACGCATGTATGGTAAGGACAACAGGCTTAGCAGGATCAAAGTGCACCAGCACTGGAGCCTTGGTGATTAGCTGCTTGCTGCGCTGGAAGGCCTGGTCCTGCTCCTTCTTACAGACCCATTGTTGACCATCTCGAAGCAGAAGATGGAGCGGCTGTAGATGCTGCGACAGGTTCGGCAGAAAACTCCTGTAGAAGTTGATGAGGCCCAGGGAGCTCTGAAGCTCCTCCTTGTTCTGGGGCTTAGGTGCCTTGAGCACAGCATCAACTTTGCGGGGAGCCGGGGCTAGGCCTGCCTGGGAAATGACATGACCCAAGTACTCAACGCTGGGGGCTAGGAAAACACACTTTTCCAGCTTGAGCTTGAGGCCGGCGTCCTGCAGTCGTGCCAGGACGTTGTGGAGGTTCTGCAGGTGGTCCCCGTTGTCGCTTCCAGTAACCAGGATGTTGTCCAAGTACACTGCCACAGCCTCATGCCCCTGAAGAGGTTGTCCATCTCTCTCCAGAATATGGCTGAGGCTGAGGCCACGCCATACGGTAAGCGCGTGTACTGAAAGAGTCCCAAAGTTGTCGATATAGGGACATACTTCCGGGAGGCATCCTGGAGCACCAGCTGCTGGTAAGCATCTCTGAGGTCGAGCTTGGTAAACTTCTGTCCACCGGACAATGCTGACCAGAGATCTTCAATCCGGGGCAGCGGGTACTTCTCGACGGTAGCGACGGGATTGATGGTAACTTTGAAATCCCCGCAGATCCTGACACTGCCATCTCGCTTGAGGACTGGCACGATGGGAGCGGCCCATTCAGATGTCTTGACGGGCACCAGGATGCCCTCTAGATGTAACCGTTGCAGCTCCTGGGTGACACCGTCCTTCAGGGCGAGCGGCAGCGGGCGAGGTACATAGATTCCAGCCGTCGTGCCAGCGAATGTGCCTAATCCTGGCTGGAACAAGCACTTGAACTCTGTCAGGAGGCTGGTGACATCTTTCACCACATGCAGGGTGGCTTCCTGGTACTCTGGCAGACGAACGCCCAGTGCATGAATTCAGTTTCAGCCCAGCAGCGCCGGCGACGACCCCTTAGTTTAGTAGAAGGGATGGGTTACCTCCCTGTCGCCAAGCGAACGCTGACCTCTGCCTGACCCTGGACATGGGAGAGCTGCCCGGAGTAGCTGCGCCGCATCACACCCGAAGCCTCGACGGACACGCCAGGAAAAGTACGCTTGAAGAGTTTTCCAGACATTACTGACACGCTGGCCCCTGTGTTCAGCTCCATGGAAATGGGGTGCCCGCAGATTTCGACGATCAGCATGTACGGCGGCACAGACGACGTTACAAAGCCTGTGTGCCACATGTCGAAAATCGGCGGGTTCTCGGCCACGCCGTGGAGCCTGGCCACGGAAGAACTTGAGCCTGCTGCTACACGCCCCCACCGCGTACCCTTGCGACGGCTAACCTGGCCGCGGGCTTGTGTGGAACCTGGGCTTGAACCAGGCTGCTGCTGCTGCTGCCGCCGCCGCCGCTGCCGCCGCCGCCGCTGCTGCTGCCGCCACCCGCCGTTTTGCTGTTCGTCCTCCTGCTTCGGCATACACGTGCCAGGTGCCAAGTTTTCCCGCACGTGAAGCATTGTGCTTGAGAGACCTGGTACTGTGAGAGAGTGGGCACCACCACAGCGACTGCAGGTACTACTACCCTTTGTCGCCAACTTGTTGACCGCCGCTTCCACCGACGGTGAGCCAGTCGCACGGGAAATCTTGCTGGCGTCCTTGGCTGCAGCTTCCATTGCCAGCGCTGCCTTCACGGCGTCGTCTAGCGAGGGGTCGGGAAGCTCCAGGAGTCGTGTCTGCATGGCGGGGTTGTTGATTCCGCAGACGAAACGGTCCCGGAGCAGCGAGTCCAGTTGGTCCCTGAAGGCGCAGGCACTCGCTAACCCTCATAGCGCAGCGACGAATTGCCCGAGGGTCTCTCCTTCCCGGTGGCTCCGGTTGTTGAAGCGGAAACGCTCCATTAGTGTGTACGGTGCTGGGTTAAAATGCGAGCGCAGTATGGCAAGCAGCTCACCCAGCATCTTAACGTGCGGCGTGGCCGGCTTGAGAAGGTCGAGCAAGAGGCTGAAGACGCGGGTCCCGCAGCTGGCCAGGAAAATGTCCCGCTGTTTGGCCTCGGGTGTGTCGTTTGCCCGGAAGAACACGTGGACTTGCTCCTCGTAAATTTGCCAGGCGGACCCATCTCCCTCGAACGGCTCGAGCCTTCCATACAGCGGCATAGCGGCAGCGGCAGAGTTCTGACTGGTGTGATTTAAGTTTGTTGCCAGCTTTGCGGGTCAATGTTGCCAGACTGCCTGCCTAGTTTGACGGGCAAATACCGTCAAATGTAGCGAATGCACCGACGCCGTTTTCGAAGCACACAGAGTTACCAGATCGCACGCGTGCAGGCTCCCCGCTCCCGACAGTACCGGAAAGTTGCTGCATAACCCGCGCGCTTTCGAATCGCTTGCTTGTTGTGGGCCCTGTTCTCCGACGGTACGAAGCGCTTTGTTTCGCTGCACACGCTGTGGCTGGTCCGCGCAGGACGAGGCTTTCGCTGGATCTGAAACTGAGACACGTCGCATAACAATCGGGGCACTTTATATCGATGTACGTTCTCGTTACAACGTTAGAAAAGGGTTGCATCGCCTTGATTTGCACAGACAGTCTCCTGGGGCTTACGCCGGTCGCAATAAAGACTTTTCTGAAACTGAGACGCGTCGCATAACACTCGGAGCACTGTTTATCGCTGCGCGCTCTCGCTGCAGTGGTAGAAAAGGGTTATATTGCCTTGCTTTGCACAGGCAGTCTCCTCAAGCATACGCCGGTCGCAATAAAGACTTTTCTGAAGTCTGTATTGCGACCGGCCTAAGCTGCAGGAGACTGCCTGTGCAAAGAAAGGCGATGCAATCCTTTTCTACCGCTGCAGCGAGAGTGCGCAGCAATATATCGCGTCCCGAGTGTTAGGCAACGCATCTCAGTTTCAGAAAAGTCTTTATTGCGACCGGCGTAAGCTTCAAGAGACTGCCTGTGCAAAGAAAGGCGATGCAATCCTTTTCTACCGCTGCAGCGAGAGTGCGCAGCGATATATCGCGTCCCGAGTGTTACGTGACGCGTCTCAGTTTCAGAAAAGTCTTTATTGCAACCGGCGTAAGCTCCGGGAGACTGCCTGTGCAAAGAAAGGCGATGCAATCCTTTTCTACCGCTGCAGCGAGAGCGCGCAGCAATATATCGCGTCCCGAGTGTTATAAGACGCGTCTCAGTTTCAGAGAAGTCTTTATTGCGAGCAGCGGTAGCCCCAGGAGAGTGCCTGTTCAAATCAAGGCGATGCAACCCTTTTCTACCGCTGCAATGAGAGCGCGCAGCGATATATCGAGCCCCGAGTGTTACATGACGCGTCTCAGTTTGAGAAAAGTCTGTATTGCGACCGGCCTAAGCTCCAGGAGACTGCCTGTGCAAAGAAAGGCGATGCAATCCATTTCTACCGCTGCAGCGAGAGCGCGCAGCGATATATCGTGCCCAGAGTGTTACGCGACGCGTCTCAGTTTCAGAAAAGTCTTTATTGCGACCGGCGTAAGCTCCAGGAGACTGCCTGTGCAAAGAAAGGCGATGCAATCCTTTTCTACCGCTGCAGCGAGAGTGCGCAGCAATATATCGCGTCCCGAGTGTTAGGCAACGCATCTCAGTTTCAGAAAAGTCTTTATTGCGACCGGCGTAAGCTTCAAGAGACTGCCTGTGCAAAGAAAGGCGATGCAATCCTTTTCTACCGCTGCAGCGAGAGTGCGCAGCGATATATCGCGTCCCGAGTGTTACGTGACGCGTCTCAGTTTCAGAAAAGTCTTTATTGCAACCGGCGTAAGCTCCGGGAGACTGCCTGTGCAAAGAAAGGCGATGCAATCCTTTTCTACCGCTGCAGCGAGAGCGCGCAGCAATATATCGCGTCCCGAGTGTTATACGACGCGTCTCAGTTTCAGAGAAGTCTTTATTGCGAGCAGCGGTAGCCCCAGGAGAGTGCCTGTTCAAATCAAGGCGATGCAACCCTTTTCTACCGCTGCAATGAGAGCGCGCAGCGATATATAGAGCCCCGAGTGTTACATGACGCGTCTCAGTTTGAGAAAAGTCTGTATTGCGACCGGCCTAAGCTCCAGGAGACTGCCTGTGCAAAGAAAGGCGATGCAATCCATTTCTACCGCTGCAGCGAGAGCGCGCAGCGATATATCGTGCCCAGAGTGTTACGCGACGCGTCTCAGTTTCAGAAAAGTCTTTATTGCGACCGGCGTAAGCTCCGGGAGACTGCCTGTGCAAAGAAAGGCGATGCAATCCTTTTCTACCGCTGCAGCGAGAACGCACAGCAATATATCGCGTCCCGAGTGTTATGCAACGCGTCTCAGTTTCTGAAAAGTGTATTGCAAGCAGCGTAATTCTCAGGAGAGTGCCTGTGCAAAGCAAGGAGATGCAGCCCTTTTCTACCTCTGCAGCGATATATCGCGCCCCGAGTGTTATGCGACGCGTCTAAGTTTCAGATCCAGCGAAAGCCTCGTCCCGCGCGGACCAGCCACAGCGTGTGCAGCGAAAGAAAGCGCTTCGTACCGTCGGAGAACAGGGCCCACAACAAGCAAGCGATTCGAAAGCGCACGGGTTATGCAGCAACTTTCCGGTACTGTCGGGAGCTGGGAGCCTGCGCGCGTGTGATCTGGTAACTCTGTGCGCTTCGGAAACGGCGTCGTTGCATTCGCCACATTTGACCATGTTTTTCCCCGTCAAATTTGGCAGGCAGTCTGGTAACATTGACTCGCAAAGCTGGCAACAGACTTAAACCACACCAGTCAGAACTCAGCCGCGGCAGCAACGGGGGGCGGTGTTTTGCCGCTCGCGGTGACGTGGGACGCTCCGTGAGTACTCGTCGCCAGTGTCACGATCCACCCTGGTTCGTGAACAAGGGAGGGCTTGTGGCACCCTCCGATAGACGGACGCTCCGCAGCGTGGTGGTGCTGAACGATGACTGACCGGCGAGCAGCTGTGCTCGTCGGTGTTATTGCGGCACGGTGCAAGATAGGCTAGGTGAGAACGGAGAGCTGTCAGCGCTCTGTGGAAAGGCGCGGGGGGCGTTCTGGTAACTTGGCGCGATGAGAGAGGGCACGCGAGACTAGTGCCTGCTTTGCTTCCCGCTGGTGCCCGCATGCCTACCAGTGGGATAGACAAAATTCCAATCAAGTTAATGAACTTGGCCCAAGAAGCAAGGAAATGCTGATATAAGCATTGGAGGCAGTCACAACAAATAAGCAAATTCCACACAGCTGGAGATAGAGTAAAATGAATTTTATTTATAAAGGGAAAGGTGATAAGAACATAAAATCCTTCCGACCAATTACGATAACATCAGTTATATATAGGCTGGCGATGCAGGCGGTGAAATTAAAAATGCACTCATAGGTAGAAAGTAATAGAATACTCGGATAACTTCAGAACGTGTTCAGAAGTGTCAGGCGCTTAGATGATAGCCTGTTCGTGCTTACCCAGTGCATAGAAATAGCTAAGGTGGAAAATAGACCTGTGTATTTAGCCTTCCTGGACATAAGCGGTGCATACGACAACGTGAACAGGGAACTCCTGTGGAACATATTAAAAGATGAAGGTATGTGTCATGAAGTAATTGATTTTCTACAGGAAATATATAGAGAAAATAAAGTTGAAATAACATGGGAAGGAATTAAGAGTATGACAACTGTCGAGGTACACAAAGGATTAAGGCAAGGTTGTCCTCTATCACCGCTGCTGTTCATGCTTTATATGATAGGTATGGAAAGAAGGTTACAACGAAGCAATCTAGGGTATAATGTGTTGTACAGATTAGGCGGAAAGGTTGTTGAGCAACCGGGTTTAATATATCCGGACAATATTGTACTGTTAGCAGATAGCCAGGAAGATTTGCAAACTCTGGTTAATTACTGTGGAGACGAAGGAGACAGTTTAGGTTTCAGTTTTAGTGCAGCCAAGTCCGGTGGGATGTTTTTCAACGATACAACTGATCAGGAGCTTACAATACAAGGCCATGAAATACCCCGAGTGGCCGAATACAAATATCTCGGGGTATGGATAAACAAAGGGCAGATGTACATGGAAAAGCATGAACAGTCTCTCAGCAAAAGGGCGAAGAGGTGCCGGGATAATGAAACATAGGGCATTGTGGGGGTACCACAGGTATGAGGTACTGAGAGGTATTTGGAAGGGAGTAATGGTGCCGGGGCTTACTTTTGGGAATGCGGTCCTGTGTTTAAGGGGAGAACTTTAGTCGAGACTAGAAGTAAATCGGAGAGCTGTGGGAAGATTAGCACTAGGTGCCCACGGGAAAACCACAAACGAAGCAGTACAGGCGGATATGGGCTGGGCATCGTTCGACGCACGGGAAGCTCAGAGTAAAATTGTATACGAAAAACGCCTGAGGAAACTGGACGATAACAGGTGGGCAGCTAAGGTATTTAAATACCTATACAGAAAGAGCGTTGACTCACAATGGCGGAAAAGAACTAGGAAGCTAACCAGTAAGTATGCCCGACATGAGGACGGAGAAAGACAGAGCATTAAACGACAGGTTAAAAACGCGGAAGGTAAAAATTGGATAAATTCAATGGAAAAGAATCGTAGTGTGGAACTATATCTATACTGGATACAGCAGATTAGCAAGAAAGCGTTTTATGATAACTCAAGAGGCAGTGCCCTAGCTACTCTTTGAAGCTAGGTCAGGGTGTCTCATAACGCGGAGCTATAACAAAATCTAACGAAGAAGACACACGTACTGTGTGGTGAATATGTAGAAACAATGGAACTCCTCATACAAAAATGTGATGGTATCAAACCCTATGTCGATGCGGCCACAGTAACGCTCCCCGAGGGCCTAGGGTTCAGAGCGTTCAGAGATAACAATAGTCATGTAAATTAATATGCGGCAGAAATTAGCAAAAGGCGATTGGAGGATTGGTGGCTCAAAAGCAGAGAGGTGACATAAGGTTAAAAGGGTAGGAAGATGTGTTTAAAGAAAATCGCAAATTTTAGTAACACACAGCACAGGTAAACAAAAATAAAAGGCAAAATAAAAAGCTGAGCAGGGTGGCAACCATAGAGTTTCTCACTACATTGAAAAACTCTATGGTGGCAACTACCATTACCCCGTTTCAAAGGGACGCTCCTACCTTCCATCCATCCATCCACTTTGTTACCCGCTGGTGCCCGCACGCCTGCCAGCGCCTGCTCTGTTCTGCTGACACCTTGATCGCTACGAGACAGTCGTATTTGCTGTGTGTGTTAGTAATTTGATTAGCTTTATGCGGCTGTGCGATGGGAAAGTGCTTTGTGCCCTTCTTACTTATTTGCAAACCTGAGAAATAAAGTCGCATCATGATGTTCTGCCCGGGACTGTACATGCCTTCTTGGTGGTTACATAAAGCAGCTGGTTCATCAATTTCTCTACCTGTGCTACATGGGGTGATTACACTGCTTGAAAACAAGCTCGTAAGTAGGTTCCATTAGGTGTGCAGAACAGATAAAGGACTGCGGAATCACTCCGTTGAAACTGGCGCAGCCACGTCGGCAAATCGCCTTCACCTCATGCCACACACGGTTTTGACTGTGCTTTTGAGACGTACACGAAACATATGAAGCCTTTTCGGTAATTCATGGAAATAGTATTGCACATACAATGTAAGTGAAATCAAAGCACTCACTGTAACTATGTAGTAGCACGCTCGAAATTTTCAGGAACGCGATCGAGTGCTTGGAAAGAATTTATATGCTGCATAGTCTGCAGTCGCCTGGAATGTGTCAAGGTATGAGGGGTTTGGCTTGCGCTATCTGCTTGTAGTAATGCCACGCAACTAAAGCGGTTCAACTGCAGAGCTACAATAAACATTTTTCTGAAAATATGCGTCCCGTAAAATTTTGATCGGGACTTCTACATGCTGCTTTTTAACACAGGCTGAAACAGCGACGATACATGGTTATTTCACCTAGCCCGGCGTTCGTTAAAGTGGGCATATAAGAGCCGTCAGCGAACACATATTTGATGGACTTTGCGCGGGCGGCTGGAGTTGCAGCTTAAATCGGTACAGGGGCTAACGCGGCAAATTGCGCGTCCGCCATCTGCTTTCAGGCGCCTACGGAACACCGAGGGCCTCAGTTTGGAGGGCGCGCTGTGGCTCCCCGGCGTCGTTTGCTCACCTAAAGTATTCTTCCATCATGTATTGCGTTGCGGTGATCAATGTTGCCTGCCGAGCTTTAGCAGGCCACCGAGCTTGGCGGGCGAACCAAGATTATGCCCGAGGGGGTGTCGCATACTTGCTGCAGTACTGTTTCTGGGCATCATATTAGATAAACACCTAAAATTTGATGAGCATGCTTTATCCTTAACAAAGAAGGCAGCATATGGAATTAGAATATTAATTAAAGTTTGCAATTCCTTTAATGTGAAGACACTGATCTCCCTCTACTACGCCTTTATTCACACGCATATTAATTATTGCATATCATCATGGGGAAACACGTATCCCACACATTAATCCCCACTACAGCACACCCAAAATCAAGAAATTAGCATCATTACACGTAGCAGTTACAAATCGGAAGCATCTCCATTGCTCAGATCTAACGGCATTTTATCGTTACAGAAACTAAATAAATGCTCATTTGGAATACTTGTTTACAAATCTGTTAACGGAAAGCGCCCAGTCCCTATAATTACTAACAGCCAGTATCCAAATTCCACGTCTACCCGTTTTGCTTCTAACAGCTATTTACTACCAAAACCTAGAACTAATTATGGTAAATTTACTACTAATTTTTCAGCCACACTACTTTGGAACTCATTACCGTGTCATATTAAGATACTCTCATTTTTACACATTCAAATCAAACCTTTGTAAATTTTTGCACTCAATATAACAATTTGATCGTTATCACTATATTAATAAGTGCTTTGTGTCATTAAATATATTACAGCGTTAGCTAGTGACTAACTTAATATGGTGTCTTGCGTGTTTGCGTATAGCTGCTTTGTATTTACATATCCTACTCATTTGTAATGGAAGGTCCCCTCTACAGTCTGTTGACTATGGGACCTCCCTCTGTATGTATGTGTATAATCCCCATTTGTAAGCTTATTATTATGCGCAATAAATAATTCTAAAAAAAAAAGAATGACAGCATCGGGCGACATGGTGTAAGCCTGTCTTGATGTAAAACAAAGTTCTGTATCACTCAGGGAACTTTGCAAAGGCACTCGGTGAAAACGTGGAAAGCTCGGGGAATTAGGAAATGTCAACTTGGTAGACACCCTGTGTTTACCAGGAAGAACTGGCGTCCAATGCTATGCATGAAGGTGAGTTTTTGAGTAGAAGCTAGGCCTCTTTCGTGGGCCACGATGCAGCGGAGGCGAGCGCCATCTGGTGATGTTGCAAGGAACTGGGCGTGCCGCTGTATGGCCTTTGAGATTTGTACGTGAAAATCTGGAAGGCCATGGCCACTCTATCAATGGTAGAAATACTGAAAAAGGGGTTTCTGTTTTTTTCTTATAGTTTTTGCATAGCAGAATAATATTTTCTCATATATTAAAATTATAATCCGAAGCTATTATGTCTGTAGGTTGTGTGTAAGTCGTGCTTTACAATTTCTTTACGTATTTTACCTTGAGAAATTCAATTAGTTCAGTAATTTCCTTGCACCGCATGGAGGGCCTGCGTGATTGGGTATACGTGCTTTAAAATTATTTTTGCCGAAACGATGTCCAATGTGGGACGCGGGATGCCGACGCTGGATTTTCTGTGGCACGATGCCCTTAACGCTATCGCATTAAAGGTGCGCTTCTTTGTCGTGTAGCTGAGAGCTTGAGGAGGAAATAAAACTGTGGGTAGTGATGGTTGGCAGGTCTTACTGTGATAAGCCTTAAAATTGACATCTTCTCTTTGCCATCACTTCAATGGCAGAGACAGGAAAATGCTCCACACTGGAGTATGTCTCTACAAAGCTTCCAAAGTCTTGTCGAGTTTGTTAAGGTACAGATTTATCTGGTGTTGCACTTCTTAGTGCCATCTTCCTAGGTGCTCAAAATAGTATATATAGAGAGTTCTATGTGAAGATAAAGGGTCCAAGTTTTGAGCCGATGACCAGGGTCCATATTGTCGATATCACTGCCACTGATACTCTCACAAGGAAAAATCCAGCATGTCTTACTGCAGTGTCAAGGTATCGGGTTTCATGGCTTGACCACCTGGTCAAGGCACTTAACCAGTGTGGGACATGAAATTAGCACTGGCAGAAATATGCCTGTCCATGAGTGCGTTTATCACTTTCATTTGTTCTAGCTGCGTGCTGCATGCTGGAAGGTGTATGCCCAAAAGGGGGTGTACCCAGCAGGAATGGAAGTGCTGAGCCAATTGTACCATTCTGCTCCAAAGAAACCTTTGAGCTGAGCCAGCCTGCTCCAAATTAAAATTTTGAATGAATTAATTAAATTGAATGGGATGTACGCATCCACTGGCCGTAGTTGGTGCCATTCTAGGCATCGTTGAATTCCACCATATTGTCGGCTCTGATATACCCAGAGTGCTGCTATGGGCCTCTCTGATTGGCTCGTAATGCTGCCATTACATAATTTGACATCACGGCAGAATTTGACGACGTCCAGAATGACACCCCTGGACTCGAAGCCTAGTTTCAGCCGTGGCATCTGGAGTGTGGCTATCAGGTGGTGCATAGCTGTGGGGAGATGAGGAATGTATTGTGTGTGTTTGCAATTCTTATGCATTCGGGTACTATGCGGCCCATGCAGCTAAAGGACCATGCAGCTAAAACTGGGTTCTTTTTATGGGGCAGCCATGATGAAAAACCGCACTGTCCATTGATTAAGTACGTCATATACGGTCTGTTCAGCATGTAGGTACTAGCTCATTTTAGTTGTACATGTTATGCTGATCAATTGATGCAAGAAAGAGGTCAGGCAAGGAGACACCATCTCTCGAATGCTATTCACTGCATGCTTAGAGGAAGCATTCATGCTATTAAGACTGGGAAGGCATGGGAGTGAGAATGAACGGCAAATATCTCGGCAACCTTTGGTTTGCCATTGTCGTGTTCAGCAATGCTGGGGATGAGTTGAAACAAATTGTTGAGGACCTTAACTGAGAAAGTGTAAGAGTAGGGTTGAAGATTGATATGCATAAGACAAAGGTAATGTTCAATTGCCTCGCAAGGGAACGAGAATTCATGATCGCTAGGCCAGCTCTAGAGTCTGTACAGCAGTATGTTTATCTATGTCAATTACTCACAGGGGACCCTGATCATGAGAAGGAAATTTACAGAAGAATAAAATGGGTTAGAGTGCATATCTCGGGCATTACCAAATCATGATTGGAAGCTTTCCACTGTCGTTGAAAATAAAAGTGTACGATCGTTGCATTCTACTGGTGCTAACATATGGGGCAGAAACAAAGACATTAGCAAGGAAGCTCGAGAGCAAGTTAAGGACTGCGCAAAGAGCGATGGAATGAAAAATATTAGGCAGAATGTTAAGAGACAGGAAGAGAGTGGTGTGGATCAGTGAGAAAACCGGGATAGCCGTTATTTTGGTTGACATTAAGAGAAAAAAATGGAGCTGGGCAGGCCATGTAATGCGTAGGGCAGATAACCGGCAGACCCTTAGAGTTACAGAATGGGTGCCAAGGGAAGCGCAGTTGAGGATGACAGAAAATTAAGAGACGTGATGAAATTAGGAAATTTGCAGGCGCAAGTTGGAATAAGCTAGTGCAAGACGGTGATGGTTGGGAGCGGCCTTCACCCTGCAGTGGACATAAATATAGGCTGATGATGATACATTTTAGTGCTTGTATGCCTTTTCGGTAAATCTTTGTCAAATAATTTGCAAACACTGTGCGTGTAATGTACCAAATCTATTTCGCCCACACACCACATTCGGTCACCGATTTGATGATACGGCACAGTGACAAACCACCTGTTTGCTCATGAAACTTCTTGACCACAAATCTCCACTGGTAATAATGATTGCCACTCATATTTAAATTCTGCGTTTGCTCCATTTTATGCATGATCACAAGATGCGAAATCGGACTTTTCCCACCACTGAATGCAAGCCAGGAATCTAAAGTTTCGGATTTACTCAACTTGAAGATGGATTGGGCTAGTTGGTATGTATCTCTAATTACTACAGTGCAAATAACGAAGATGAAGGGGAAGCACAGGACCATGTGCTGACTATCAATTAACATTTTTTTATTGGAAACAAATGTTTTGTGCCAAGCTTCATGCACATGCTTGCCATACTTACAAGCCATCACATGATTTTCCAACCACGTCAAAGAGCAAGCATCCACTGTCCAGGCACAGCATGTCGGAAGCATGTGCACCACTGGCCCTGGTCAACAACGAACTTGTCTGTTATTTTCATGCTGAAATGTTTTGCTAGATTGTGATCTGATGGTGTGTGATTGTGGCACGCATGTGCGAGAACAAGTTTGGCGTCTCTTGTTTCCTATAAAAGAATGTCAGTGGATAGTCAGCACATGGTACTGTTACATGTCTCCCCTTTGTCTTCGTTGTTTGTGCTGTAGTAATTATGATTGAACTTCATTTCTCAACTTTTGGTTTTATTAGTCAACTTCAGCAGCCAAATAGCAGAAGTAAAAAGCTGGAGAAAATGCAAACGGCAGAAACTGCACTTGCGGCAACAGTGTTGATGCCACGACTTGCACAGATTGAGCCAGCAAAATTTAATAAACCAGCATTCAGTGTCTAAAATATCTTCCACAGTTGTTGTACATCTGGTCTATGGAGCCCATTGCGGTGCCATTAATAAATAAGAGCGTGTTCAAAAAATTGGTCTGCGACTCTATAGCCCATGGTATTAGGTGTGTATGCAGAGGGAAACACCAGTGATCATTTTTCTCCATCTTTCTTGGAATCTGAAAAACTGGTAAACATGCAATGACCATGTAACTTCACATATAATTTGCGTGATGTTATACTAGCTGTCCGAGTAAAATGTTGCCGGTAATGAAAAAATAACGGATGGCTTTACACGAATGGCACTCACTCTATGTTGGTGGGTATTGTTCATGCTCGTCATAGGTGTTTTATTAACCTGTTCGGCATCACTGATGTACCGGTACGTTCTGAGGACCACAACAATCTCAAGACCACGACAAGATAGTACTTACTATAATCCGTATAATTTTTTATTCATTTCTGCACAACCAAAATAAACCTTCGTGCTCCTTTTATAATAACCTAGAAAAAAAGAAAACCTGACCTTAGGTGTGTGTCAACCTAGATTTTGCGTAACTCGGCACCGGACGCAGAGCGCATGCAGCAGCATTTCTCTAGTGTACACTGTTGCGCGCCAATGGGTCAGGTGCTAAGCACAAACGTGATCGTATCTTGTGTACCTGAAGGCAAACGATCGAGATAATGGCCTTTTCACGCAAATCTACAGCCGGCACCAAATCCGCATGCGATGCCTGTCGGTTGGCACCAAAAACCAGCGTTCTTGAAGCAAGGGATGCGTATTCCTGGACAATCGCTCAATCATGGCCCGATGCGCGACACTCCATATGCTACGATCGCCATCTCAAGCGCCATAAACAATTCCATTTCGGTGGGACATGGATTTACTTGATTTTGCTGCATTTTTCTCACCAAGGCACACATTACGCGGCATACTGCCACAATCGGCGATTGTTCTTTGAAACGCGTGCTCAGTTTGCATTCAGTTTCACCTCACACGATTGGCCTAGGCCTTGCCTAATCGTCAGCCGCGGGGAACGCAAACTGAATGCATGTTTCAAACACCGATCTGCGGACTCGCCTATGGTAGACGTGCAAAAACTGTCGTTGCATGTCAGCAGCAACATGCGTGCCGCTTCAAACGGGCGATCAACAAATAAAGTGGTGACGATGATGTGTTTTCAGCGCACTGACCGCTTCTGACGCTTGGTTGTTTTTGTGAACAAAAATGACGGCGCCCATACAAGTGTAATGTGGTGGTATTTTATGTAACTTTAGTGTGAAACAATTGCATTTGAGCACATTTTGGTGCCAGCTAGCCTTACGCGAGTAGGTAGTAATAGGCAGAGTTATGTTCCGGTAACTTTCGTTGATGCGGGATTGCAGTGCAGTGACAATTTGTTGCCGAGAGGTTTGAAATGCATTGAATCTTATGGGCGTTCGCCAGGGGTACGCAACTGTTTCGTTGTTGCGAGAATTTCGTCGTTGTGGGATTGGAGTGCAGTGACATTTTGTTGCCGAGAAGTTTGAAATGCATTGAATCTTATGGGCGTTCGCCGGGGATACGCAACTGTTTCGTTGTTGCGAGAATTTCGTTGATGCGGGTTTGCAGTGCAGTGACATTTTGTTGCTGAGAGGTTTGAAATGCATTGAATCTTAAGGGCGTTCACCCGGGATATGCAACTGTTTCGTTGTTGCGAGAATTTCGTTGATGCGGGATTGCAGTGCAGTGACATTTCGTTGCCAAGAGGTTTGAAATGCATTGAATCTTATGGGCGTTCGCCGGGGATGCGCAGCTGTTCCGTTGTTGCGAGAATTTCATTGTTGCGGGATTTCATTATCACGGGTTTTGACTGTAGTATCTTCTGCTCCGAAGTGGACAAGTCCTGCTCCAAACATGCTCTAAAATGGCAAATTAGTTTCTTCCAGAGCGGATTCAAAACGCCCTTGGCTGCTTCTGTCTCTCACCAAAAATACATTTGCAGATTGTGTGCCCGATAGACTATGTACCTCGAAGGGAATGTATCTTGAATGTGTGCGTAGTATATGAACCAACAAGGCGATGTATCCAGAGTATCGCCTCAAATAAATTTATATTTCAGTGCACTATCTAATGAAGTGGGTGTGATAAAGCTTTTTCAGCTTCCCTGGCTGCAAGCTTTCTTGTAAAGCTTACGGCAATTTCTAATGTACACTAAGTGTGCACTTTTTTCACATGCCCGTTCTTTCTATGTCTTGTCTTCACTACCTGTTTGCTAGGCTTCATTGAATGCATGCGCAGCTTTTCTACGCTCTAATGAATACTTAGCAAGGCAGGTGCAGGCTTGTACTCAAAGACACAGGGTTAGCAGTAGCTTACTGCACCATGTCTTCTGTTGTACACACTTCCACTTAGCGCTCAATTGGAAACGACACTGAGTCATCTGTGCTGAAGTTTTTATTACATTATGAAAACTTTTGCACCAGTGTGCATTTTAGTGGCACAATGTTTGGCATGGTGTTATGCTAGCCCATGTTGCTGGGACTGCATTTTGTTGGAAACAGTGCCGGTCATTTCCAGGCATATTATTGCTATTTCTAGTAGCACATGTGAAGTTTTGAGCAAACATGTTTGGCATGATGCTCGTGCTTGCCAGAAAATGAAATTTACTCGCTGAGGGGTTGCGTACAGCTGTGGGATGTACTTGAAGTAGCTGTGGCAGGTTCAATGAGGGGGCTAAAATAAATGTTGGCAAACAGTTAAAAGTTGTCATTTCAAAAAAGAAGTTGCATGTTTCCAGGGCACCCCCTGTAACATGGACCAAGCACTGGAAATTGCATATTTTATTATTTGTGCACCACGTATACTCCAGAGTTCTTGTGTGAGGGGTCGCTTAGTGAACAGCAAAGGGCTCCTTTGAATGACACTAGCTCCTCATCCTTCCACTTTTTTGCCTTTTCGCCTCTTCTACTTTGTTGAATGTGGCATCACATCCTCTGGCTCGCTGTCAAGGTCTTCACTAGTACACAAACATAATCGTGTCCTGTTGTTTTGCAGTTTTGAACACCAGATACAAGCCCGTGAAAGCAAACCTCAACCCGTCTAGACCTTTGTGCACCAGTACCATGTCATCTGCAGGTTTCACATCCCCAGGTACACGCGGGCCCAATTTAGGGATCTGCACAGTATGGGCAGCCTTGCATTCTGTCTGCGCCTTCACTTCTCACATTTTGAACACTGCTATTTTTGGCTCTTCATTCATTTCTGCTGTCATTCTTTTCCATTTTTTTAGATTTAAATCTGCAGCATTCATCGGAACAGGTCACATTTTGCATGGCTCGTTGTGCAGGTGCTCCTTCTTTTCCGGCCGCTGCCATGTTCTGCGCACGCGGCTTCCACAGAGCAGGCGCCGTGGAACCTTCAGTCAAGAAATGCTTGGGAAACTGCAACTTCTTGTGACAGTTATCTAGACTACAACAAGCCAATCAGCGTCTCACTGCACTGGAACCACAGGGCAGTGACGTCACCGGATCCCCATATAAAGGCTGCAATCAACCCCCATGGGCTCAGAGGGCACGGCAGCATTCATCGGAACAGGTCACATTTTGCATGGCTCGTTGTGCAGGTGCTCCTTCTTTTCCGGCCGCTGCCATGTTCTGCGCACGCGGCTTCCACAGAGCAGGCGCCGTGGAACCTTCAGTCAAGAAATGCTTGGGAAACTGCAACTTCTTGTGACAGTTATCTAGACTACAACAAGCCAATCAGCGTCTCACTGCACTGGAACCACAGGGCAGTGACGTCACCGGATCCCCATATAAAGGCTGCAATCAACCCCCATGGGCTCAGAGGGCACGGCAGCATTCATCGGAACAGGTCACATTTTGCATGGCTCGTTGTGCAGGTGCTCCTTCTTTTCCGGCCGCTGCCATGTTCTGCGCACCCGGCTTCCACAGAGCAGGCGCCGCGGAACCTTCAATCAAGAAATGCTTGGGAAACTGCAACTTCTTGTGACAGTTATCTGGACTACAACAAGCCAATCAGCGTCTCACTGCACTGGAACCACAGGGCAGTGACGTCACCGGATCCCCCTATAAAGGCTGCAATCAACCCCCATGGATATCATATTGACCGCAAAAAAGACGGGGACAGAGGGAGGGAACACATAAACAGCACGGGCGCTTTCAACTGCTTTATTCACGGCAGCCCGTGGGGATATATAGGCAAAAAGAACATGCGCAGATCGCAGCAAATAAGAATACACATCAGCTTAGCGTGGCAACCAATTATCAAAAAAATCTATTTCCGATTGAAACAACCTAATGGAGGTATCGCTAACACAGTCTTCGCCTTTCTTTTTGATGTGATAAGCCTCCATCAGTTCACGTGCAGTCTGGTCATGGCTTTTCCCCAGAATCTTTATCTCCTCAAAAAGAGGTGCACAACGACAGGCATTGCACTGCGCAGGTAAGTGCACCAATTCATCTTTCGTTAACTTTTGTTCATGTTCCCTGGCTCGATCATTTAGGCACCGTCCAGTCTGCCCTATGTAGGACTTGCCACACGCCAGGGGGATTTCGTACACAACTCCTACATTGCATTTTGCATACGGCTTGGTGTGGTTCTTACCACAACCTTGCCTTCCTTTAGGATCACGAGATGTGCGGGGGCAGAGCCGCGCCAGCTTAAAAGGGGCTGAAATGACAAGGGGGACTCCAAACCTGCCTGCCACCTTCCTTAGGTTGTGAGCGACCCTATGAATATACAGCACTACTTCAGGTCTTATGGCCATAGTAGTCGTCCTCACCCTTGCTTTGCCCCTAGATCCTTTTACCTTCTGCAGGAGGGTTTCCACCACTGGCATTACCATCGAGTCAGGGAACCCTGCCATCTTAAGACGGGAAATCTGATTGTCAAAGGCAAGCTGCATCTTGTGCACACACGATTTGCGGAGAGCCAATTCTAAGCAGAGCATCGCTACTCCTCGTTTAACAATCTTTGACTGGGAGGAATCATATGGCATAAGCCCTCTGTGCCCGAGGGAAGTACTGCCAGCACGCGTGGCCTTTAGCAAAGGAAATGCATAGGTCTAAAAAACGCAGGGCATTGTCGAGTGGAAGTTAGTGAGTAAAAGAAAGCCCTTTCCCAAGTTGTTGAAGAACGGCTAAAATGTTGTCACAAGAAGTTAAACTTCCTTGCCCGTTAAAAACAATTAAAAAGTCATCCATATACCTAAAAACTTTTAAAATGTTTAAAAACGGCCCCCCCAAATGCCTGATCAAGCGCTTTATCAATGGTAGCTAAAAAAATGTTACACAAGAGCGGCGCAATGTACGAGCCGATGCAGATTCCACGTTTCTGCAAATAGAACTGTTCGTCATAACTGATAAAAGTGCTATTAAGATAGGTTTCTAAAAGAGTTAAAAAATCTTCCACCGAAATACCAGCTGCGTTCTGGAAGGGAATGGTGCCATTTGCTTCAATACACATCCTCACAGCAACAAACAAATCTCTATGAGGAACGAAGGAGAAAAGATCTTCTACATCAACCGAAAAAGCCGGACCTATGTCCTGGTTAGCCCTTAGAAAATCAACAACCTCGTCAGAGCTTTTGGCTACAAAGGGGTCAGATATAACAAGCGTCTTTAAACTCCTCAAGATGAAGCGGCTAACTTGAACCTGCCACGTTCCACGCTCGCTAACTATCGTCCTGAGAGGGATGCCGGGTTTATGCGTCTTCGCAGTAAAGAAAACACTTAGCGCGGCACCTGAAGCGCTACTGACGTCCCTAGCTAGTTTATCGAGATTAAGAGACTTGCACATTCTTATAACCCTGCTCTTTACTCTGGTTTCAGAGTTCCTAACAGGTTTAAAATTCTTCTTCAGTGCCTCAGGGGCTTTAGCACCAAACATGCCCTTCGGGAGCACAACAAATCCCCCTTCTTTGTCTGCTTCCAAAAGAACAAGCGCGTTGTCTTTACAAAACGTCAAAGTCCTATGAATGGCGGATACAGTTCGATTGGAAGCCGGTTGCGAGACACTCCTGCTAAGACGGGCAACACCTTCCAACAGGCACCTGTCATGGTGATCCTGCGGAGCCTTCTTTGCCACCCGCCTGTTCAGAGAAGCCAGTTCATGGGCAGGAACTTGATGCTCGACGCTGTTTACGAAATCCCCCTGGCGTGTGGCAAGTCCTACATAGGGCAGACTGGACGGTGCCTAAATGATCGAGCCAGGGAACATGAACAAAAGTTAACGAAAGATGTATTGGCGCACTTACCTGCGCACTGCAATGCCTGTCGTTGTGCACCTCTTTTTGAGGAGATAAAGAGCTGTGTCTTACCAGTACTCACCTACGAGGCAGAAACCTGGAGGCTTACGAAAAGGGTTCTACTCAAATTGAGGACGACGCAACGAGCTATGGAAAGAAGAATGATAGGTGTAACGTTAAGGGATAAGAAAAGAGCAGATTTGGTGAGGCAACAAACGCGAGTTAATGACATCTTAGTTGAAATCAAGAAAAAGAAATGGGCAGGACATGTAATGAGGAGGGAAGATAACCGATGGTCATTAAGGGTTACGGACTGGATCCCAAGGGAAGGGAAGCGTAGCAGGGGGCGGCAGAAAGTTAGGTGGGCGGATGAGATTAAGAAGTTTGCAGGCATGGCATGGCCCCAATTAGTACATGACCGGGGTTGTTGGAGAAGTATGGGAGAGGCCTTTGCCCTGCAATAACCAGGCTGATGATGATGATGAAAGATTCTGTGGAAAAGCCATGACCAGACTGCACGTGAACTGATGGAGGCTTATCACATCAAAAAGAAAGGCGAAGACTGTGTTAGCGATACCTCCATTAGGTTGTTTCAATCGGAAATAGATTGTTTTGATAATTGGTTGCCACGCTAAGCTGATGTGTATTCTTGTTTGCTGCGATCTGCGCATGTTCTTTTTGCCTATATATCCCCACGGGCTGCCGTGAATAAAACAGTTGAAAGTTATCGCCCGTGCTGTTTATGTGTTCCCTCCCTCTGTCCCTGTCTTTTTTGCGGTCAATATGATATGCAGTAAATACCAACTAGGCCAAAGTGAAGTTCTTCTGAAGCATATATCTTGTACAGGTGGCCCCTCTTTCGGTGTTCCATCGTCCGTGGGGTCCCCAAACGAAGAATCCCTCATCAGTTACATCGTGGCGACTACCTGCCGAGCAATATTCATCGGCTTCTGTATCAAGCACGGCCTGATCCCTTTGGAAGTGAGTGCACTGTTCGGGTGTGTCGTTCCGTCGTGGGTTCACATCAAGCGCCTATGCACAATTCTCCGCGCTGAGTTGTGGCAGCAAGTTAGACTGCTCAACGATTGGCTTCGCATCATATGCTTTACTAAAGCTACAGAATGGCATGCGGAAAAGGATTTGAAGGCTGCTAGATGTGCCTCTCATCAGTTGACCGAGTATTACTGGAACAACATGGTTGGACATTTCCTTAGGGCATGGAAGGGTATGAGGGCTAATGAGGGACAAGGAAATAAGCCGGTTGTTCTGGGCGACGCAAGCATCCCAGAAGACGTCACCGCCCTGCTTGCTAAAGGACCGAAGTACAGCGTCGAGCATCAAGTTCCTGCCCATGAACTGGCTGCTCTGAACAGGCGGGTGACGAAGAAGGCTCCGCAGGATCACCATGACAGGTGCCTGTTGGAAGGTGTTGCCTGTCTTAGCAGGAGTGTCTCGCAACCGGCTTCCAATCGAACTGTATCCGCCATTCATAGGACTTTGACGTTTTGTAAAGACAACGCGCTTGTTCTTTTGGAAGCAGACAAAGAAGGGGGATTTGTTGTGCTCCCGAAGGGCATGTTTGGTGCTAAAGCCTCTGAGGCACTGAAGAAGAATTTTAAACCTGTTAGGAACTCTGAAACCAGAGTAAAGAGCAGGGTTATAAGAATGTGCAGCTCTCTTAATCTCGATAAACTAGCTAGGGACGTCAGTAGCGCTTCAGGTGCTGCGCTAAGTGTTTTCTTTACTGCGAAGACGCATAAACCCGGCATCCCTCTCAGGACGATAGTTAGCGAGCGTGGAACGTGGCAGGTTCAAGTTAGCCGCTTCATCTTGAGGAGTTTAAAGACGCTTGTTATATCTGACCCCTTTGTAGCCAAAAGCTCTGACGAGGTTGTTGATTTTCTAAGGGCTAACCAGGACATAGGTCCGGCTTTTTCGGTTGATGTAGAAGATCTTTTCTCCTCCGTTCCTCATAGAGATTTGTTTGTTGCTGTGAGGATGTGTATTGAAGCAAATGGCACCATTCCCTTCCAGAACGCAGCTGGTATTTCAGTGGAAGATTTTTTAACTCTTTTAGGAACCTATCTTAATAGAACTTTTATCAGTTATGACGAACAGTTCTATTTGCAGAAACGTGGAATCTGCATCGGCTCGTGCATTGCGCCGCTTTTGTGTAACATTTTTTTAGCTACCATTGATAAAGCGCTTGATCAGGCATTTGGGGGGGCGTTTTTAAACATTTTAAAAGTTTTTAGGTATATGGATGACTTTTTAATTGTTTTTAACGGGCAAGGAAGTTTAACTTCTTGTGACAACATTTTAGCCGTTCTTCAACAACTTGGGAAAGGGCTTTCTTTTACTCACTAACTTCCACTCGACAATGCCCTGCGTTTTTTAGACCTATGCATTTCCTTTGCTAAAGGCCACGCGTGCTGGCAGTACTTCCCTCGGGCACAGAGGGCTTATGCCATATGATTCCTCCCAGTCAAAGATTGTTAAACGAGGAGTAGCGATGCTCTGCTTAGAATTGGCTCTCCGCAAATCGTGTGTGCACAAGATGCAGCTTGCCTTTGACAATCAGATTTCCCGTCTTAAGATGGCAGGGTTCCCTGACTCGATGGTAATGCCAGTGGTGGAAACCCTCCTGCAGAAGGTAAAAGGATCTAGGGGCAAAGCAAGGGTGAGGACGACTACTATGGCCATAAGACCTGAAGTAGTGCTGTATATTCATAGGGTCGCTCACAACCTAAGGAAGGTGGCAGGCAGGTTTGGAGTCCCCCTTGTCATTTCAGCCCCTTTTAAGCTGGCGCGGCTCTGCCCCCGCACATCTCGTGATCCTAAAGGAAGGCAAGGTTGTGGTAAGAACCACACCAAGCCGTATGCAAAATGCAATGTAGGAGTTGTGTACGAAATCCCCCTGGCGTGTGGCAAGTCCTACATAGGGCAGACTGGACGGTGCCTAAATGATCGAGCCAGGGAACATGAACAAAAGTTAACGAAAGATGAATTGGTGCACTTACCTGCGCAGTGCAATGCCTGTCGTTGTGCACCTCTTTTTGAGGAGATAAAGATTCTGGGGAAAAGCCATGACCAGACTGCACGTGAACTGATGGAGGCTTATCACATCAAAAAGAAAGGCGAAGACTGTGTTAGCGATACCTCCATTAGGTTGTTTCAATCGGAAATAGATTTTTTTGATAATTAGTTGCCACGCTAAGCTGATGTGTATTCTTGTTTGCTGCGATCTGCGCATGTTCTTTTTACCTATATATCCCCATGGGCTGCCGTGAATAAAGCAGTTGAAAGCGCCCGTGCTGTTTATGTGTTCCCTCCCTCTGTCCCCGTCTTTTTTGCGGTCAATATGATATGCAGTAAATACCAACTAGGCCAAAGTGAAGTTCTTCTGAACCCCCATGGGCTCAGAGGGCACGGCAGCGTTCATCGGAACATGTCACATTTTGCATGGCTCGTTGTGCAGGTCAGTTTTCACAATTCATACCATTGCTTACGTACCAGTTGTTACGGTCTTGTGATGCTGCCGTGCCCTCGGACTTGCATAAGCATTCTTGATGATTGTTGGTCTGTGTTCTTACTTCTGTTATGTGGTGATGTGGAAACGAATCCCGGTCCTCGCAGTGATAATGAACCAACACTTAGCACAATCTTGGCAGAATTAAAGAATCTGAAACTTGCCGATTCAAAGCGCGGCGCTACCCTTGCTGAAATTAACGAAAAGCTGTCCAAACTAGACGAAGTTCTCACGATATCCAAGGCAAACGAAGAAGAGATACTTAAGCTTGAGGAAACAGTACAGCACTTAGAGAGTGTTCTGGCTGCACAGGGAAAACAACTGATAGATTTTGAGGACCGCAGCCGTAGGAATAACTTAATAGTCTTCGGAATAAAAGAAGATGCTAGTGAAACCCGGTCTGATCTTGAAAAAAAGCTTCTTCAAGACGTTTGCAAGGACAGACTAGGAGTGACTATTGATTCTCTGGAACGAATACACAGAATTGGCAAAAAACACGGTAATTAACCAAGGCCTGTTATTCTTCTGCTCTACAACTATAACGAAAAAATAGCAGTACTTACAAATGGCCACAAACTGAAAGATTCCAGAGTGTCAATATCTGAAGACTACTCGCAGGCAACTTTAAAAATAAGGAAACTGCTTTGGCAATCCTATAAGAGCGAAAAACGCCCCGGTGATAAAATAAAGCTTGTGTACAACAATATGCATGTAAATGGTAACATTTATATGTGGGACGAGCAGAACAACTGCAGGGCATCACTGCACAAAGCAGCCGACACGTCCTAAGATTGACGAACAGATACCACCGCATGCGTTTGGGAAAAATCTCTTCGACTAATATGTTTGAATGCGCAAAGTTTGTGCAACAAGCAAGACCGGTTCGAACACTTATTACTCTTCTATGATCCTCACGTGGCGATTATATCTGAAACTTGGCTTCATGCCGACATTCCTGATAGCTGCGCCGTACTGCCTTCATACACATGTTACAGAAAGGACCGTGCCACGAAAGGCGGCGGAATTGCGATTCTCGTTAAGGCTGGATTGTCTTCTGTCCTTTTGCCCGATGTTTCCGCCTTTCATGAAAGCGTTTCATTTAGGCTGAGGTTCTCAGGTAACCAAATAACTATTGTTGGTATCTATAGGCCTCCTGGGGCGGGACCAGTATATCTACTGGAATTATATGATTACTTAGAAAAATATTTAAATCAGAATATTATAATTGCAGGTGACTTTTATCTTCCCCACATTGATTGGGGCACCATGAAGTTTAGTCCCCCCGATGCGCATAGTTCAGAAGTATTGCTTGATATATTGTTGGCGTATAATCTAGTCCAGACTGTACACTCTCCTGCACGTGTGACTAGTTCAGCTTCTTCAATTTTAGACCTCATTTTATGTTCCGCAGGCATAAAAAATTGCATTACTGAAGTTTACGAGGGCATTTCTGATCAGACTAGTCTATTTACCTGCATGCTCCCACGCCAACTGGGAATGTCGACGCCAAAATTACAAACTGTGAAGCATTTTGACGCGGCAGACAACCCACGCATTATGCATTTTCTGCAAGATGCCCTCTTATTGTTTTGTGAGGACAATGTAAATGCATTGTGGGCGAGGTTTAAATACCTCTGCGATTACTGCATATGAAACTTTGTACTGGAAAAAGTAAAGAAACTAGGGAGAACATACCCTTGGTTAACTCGAGAACTAATACAATTAAAACGGAAAAGCAAGTGCTGCAGGAAGAAAAAGAATAAAGATACGTCACTAATTACAAAATTAAGCGCCTCCCTCAAATGGACTGCAAAAAGCAAGAGACAGGTATTTTTCGGAGACACTTGGTCGTTTTGCAATGGAAAATCCTCGAAAATTCTGGCAGTACCTTTCGAATAAGGAAAATAAAAAGTTAGACCAACGAATGATTGACGGGGAAGTTGTCACAGACAAAAAGGAAATGGCAGACAGGTTCAACCTCCATTTTCAAAGCGTATTTTCCAGGCCTGATGCAAGGATTGATAACACGTCAGTTAGTGATAGCACAAGCAACATCACCATCTCTTTGGAAGGTGTTACCAAACTTCTATTGCACTTGGATCCAAAAAAATTAGCCGGCCCTGGTAACATTCCCGCAGCATTCTTAAAAAGGTATGCAGAAATTCTGGCCAGATTTCTCGTCGTAATCTTTAAAAAATCTGTAGAGTTAGGCGTCGTACCCCATGACTCGTGTGTTGTGCGTGTTGTACCCGTATTAAAGAAAGGAAATCCATCAGAAATCAATAATTACCGCCAAATATCTCTCACCTCTATTCCTTGCAAACTAATAGAGCATATTATACTCAAATACCTTAACAGCTTTTTAGACACGAATAAAATAATTAGCAACAGGCAACATGGCTTCCGGCAACGTTTTTCCACTACTACACAACTAATTGATACCGTACATAATCTAACCAAAACTCTCGACAGTGGCGGTCAGGTAGGTATAATTTATATGGATTTCTCCAAGGCTTTTGATAGGATTCCTCACTCCAAATTAATAACCAAAATGAAAGAAATAGGTATCCCTTCCTGTATCATCGCTTGGGTTATGTAATATTTACAAAATAGAAAACAATATGTGGAAATTGATGGCAACTGCTCCCGCTTCTTAGATGTTCACTCCAGTGTTCCTCAGGGCTCAGTCTTGGGGCCTGTTTTATTTAATATTTATATTAACGACCTGTTAGGTATTCTGGAACTAAGCACGTCGGCCAGGTTATTCGCCGATGACTGCATTATCTTCAAAACCATTCATTCTGTATCCGATCAACTTGTCCTATATTCGAACTTGCAGCTCCTTGCAGACTGGTGTAACAAGTGGGATATGACAATTAATTATGACGAAACCGTTTATTTATGTGCTACGAATAAGATCAACCAAATGAAATTTACGTATGGCATTGGGGACAACGTAATTAGTCAAGTGGAAGAATAGATACCTGGGCGTGACTTTAACATCTGATCTTAAATGGTCATCCCATATCTCCAACATCTGCTCCTCTGCAAGGAAAAAGCTAGGTTTCTTAAAACATAAATTAGGCAATTCTTCAAGCGTACTTAGACTTCAAGCTTACAAATCCATTGTTAGACCTACTCTTGAATACGCCAGCATAGTATGGGAACCACACACCACAATCAACATAGATAAACTAGAAAAAATCCAGTGATTAGCAGTAAGGTATATATATAACCGGTATAAGCGAAGGGACTCTCCGTCCGCCATGTTACATCAGGCAGCCCTTGAGCCATTGGCTGGAAGAAGAAAGGCTGCCCGGCTGCGCTTTTTTCACTCCTTGTATTTTCAAAAACTAGGCATTCAGCCACAGGACTGCTTCGAAAGGGACACAACCAGACCTTCGAGACATAAACATACTCATAGCATCAAGCCAATATTTGCCCGCACGAATTTCTTGAAACATTCATTTTTCCCTAAAACAATATCTGACTGGAATTCCTTGCCTCATGACTCACCTCTCCTCTCTTCAACTTCTTGAAAGCCTGTATATAAGTATGTATATGTATGGTTACAAATGATGATTACTTATTAACTGTGCATAGTGTGCTTCTTTGTCTATGTACTTGTGTTTGGGGCACGTACTCTCACAAATTGTATTTGCTTTGTAACCTTGTTTAGTTTTGTTATTATATTTTCTGGATGTAAATTGTAACTTCACCATTGTTGCTGATCCTAAGGCATAGTGCTTACTAACAAATGTATGTACCCTCTCCTGCTTGGATCGCTCCGGTCTGCAGCATTTTGTAAATAAATAAAATAAATAAATAAATAAATATAATTTGAGAGCAGGGATATTGAATTTGGTGGCTGCAGTTCGGCCTGTTAAGATTAGTGCAGCTGTTTAGCTTGTTTGCATCTCACAAATCATGTCGCCATGCTTTTATGCAGTTCATTTGGAAAGAGGATGTTGGCCTGAGTGAGTTAGGATGAAGGTAGCTGCATCAGAAAAGAAATGGTAATCCTATACACTTCCTTAATCACACAAAGTATCTCATCTTTCTTTGCAGACACACCCGAGGCCCTTCACATCTCAGTGCAGCTCCAGCTTTCAGATCCTATTATCCTTGTGCTCTTGAAGGTATCTGTTTTTGGCAACAGATCTGCCACAGTCTGCATATATTTTTGTGGATTCTACACTATTACAATATAACAAGTGTGCATTGAATGGTAGGCACCACAGGAGTCTGGGTTTTGCACATCCTACTCTTTTACATTGCTGTTCTCTTCTGTCTGGATAATCAGTATGCATTAAATTCAGTCTCTGTACTGTATACTACAAGTAACTTGCTACATTGCTGTAGGTACAAGGTGTACACAGGCAGTATGCTTGCATACTGGTAAATGCAGTCACACCCCGTTAACTTGAAGTTGTATAAACTAGGGAAATTTCATTATAAGTGGAGTTCCAAGATAAGCAAATTCACAAAAATGTGAGGCCGTTACCGTTTATAGACTGTATAGAGCATTTCTAAATGGGCGCCTGTAGCTGCTAAATTTCTTGCGAAAAGCTCAATATACCAGGAACGGTATTTTTGGTGGGTCACTTTTGCAATGTATTGTGGTGCTTGACACCTGACACATCGGGTGTCTGCAGGCAACAGCAATCCTCGCACAAACAGATTAGCCACTGGAAGGCATGCAAATCATATCGGATACATACATTCAGGCACACAGTTTAGAGCTTTGTTTATGTGCAAGCACACAAGACTTAGACTTCTGTCATAGGGTTTCTGGTCTTGCATGCTGACATTGCAATTCCACAGAACTGCTTAGCAGGAGCGCTAGTGCGTTTGTGCTCAACGCCTCGCTCTGCTTTCAAAGTCTATTGAGTGGAGCGTGAGAGCGCGTCTACTTGGCGTCTCAGTCATATTGCGGCTGAGCTGATTGCGCATCCCTCGCATCTCAGCAAGATGCGCTTATCTATCAAATGCAAAATCTACGCTGTTCCCTGTAGTGTCTCAGCACATGAAATCTGATCGGAGCAGAACATAAGCGGTGCTCAACTATCCTCACTGAGATCACAGCAAGTGATAAACGTGTCATCAAATCAAGCAGAAGTCGCTACAAACTCGTGGTTCTGTAACTTTGTTGCGATATCGCAGGGTGGCGTCTTGGGTAGCGTTTAGCAGTCAAGATATCCCAAGTGTGGCACAATACCATTTCGAGATAAGAGGTAAAAATACATCAAGTTGACACCAAGCAAAGAAAAAATGTTGACTTAATCAATATTTTGAAATATCAGAGTTAGAGGTCACAAGTGTTTATTGTAGTTTTGGGCATTAACAGTTTAATTATTGGTGGGATTAAAGAGTTTTAGCTTTCTGAAATACATGATACGTTTCCGCGATACGGTATATGTTTGACTCTCTGTGCATGCATGTCATAAACCGTGAATTATTGTGGAGGCCAGTACCTATGGTAGCATAACAATGTGGCAGTGCCCTGACAGCCCAGACGATGTGCTCCACTCTGAATTAGCACTTGCTACTTGCTTTCCACCCTGACAGCATGAAATAAGTGATAAAATCAGTTGTCGGTCTCATCTCACACTGAGGACAAGGCATTTGGCATGTTTGTCGTTAATATTGAGATGAACTGTTTGCTTTGATGCTGCCGCGACTACAGAGATGGCTCTGAGCTGGAAAACTGGTTTGATTTCCATCTAGCAGGTGGCGCCACAACATTAGTAGTGGTGATGCATTGACGATGCAGAACTCTCTTAAAAGCAAAATTTTTCGCTTCATCATTAATTTAATAATACACTCTAGCTTGGTAAGTGATGACAGTATGCGGAAACATTGGTCTCTCAACGTGTCTACCACGGTAAAGCAGAGAGAGGGGTGGTGCATTCACACTGGGTCTGACGTTTCATGTACAGTGAAAGGCACAGTTTCATGTACAGTTTTACAGTCAAACCATAGTTGGCTAGCTTGGAAAAAGTACATACTAAACGGTAGTACTGTTTAACCGAAATAACGTGAGATCGTCCACTTACCTGTCAAAAACGCAACTATCATCATCATCATCAGCCTGGTTACGCCCACTGCAGGGCAAAGGCCTCTCCCATACTTCTCCAACAACCCCGGTCATGTACTAATTGTGGCCATGCCGTCCCTGCAAACTTCTTAATCTCATCCGCCCACCTAACTTTCTGCCGCCCCCTGCTACGCTTCCCTTCCCTTGGGATCCAGTCCGTAACCCTTAATGACCATCGGTTATCTTCCCTCCTCATTACATGTCCTGCCCATGCCCATTTCTTTTTCTTGATTTCAACTAAGATGTCATTAACTCGCGTTTGTTCCCTCACCCAATCTGCTCTTTTCTTATCCCTTAACGTTACACCTATCATTCTTCTTTCCATAGCTCGTTGTGTTGTCCTCAATTTGAGTAGAACCCTTTTAGTAAGCCTCCAGGTTTCTGCCCCGTAGGTGAGTACTGGTAAGACACAGCTATTATATACTTTTCTCTTGAGGGATAATGGCAACCTGCTGTTCATGATTTGGGAATGCCTGCCAAACGCACCCCAGCCCATTCTTATTCTTCTGATTATTTCCGTCTCATGATCCGGATCCGCCGTCACTACCTGCCCTAAGTAGATGTATTCCCTTACGACTTCCAGTGCCTCGCTGCCTATTGTAAATTGCTGTTCTCTCCCGAGACTGTTAAGCATTACTTTAGTTTTCTGCAGATTAATTTTTAGACCCACTCTTCTGCTTTGCCTCTCCAGGTCAGTGAGCATGCATTGCAATTGGTCCCCTGAGTTACTAAGCAAGACAATATCATCAGCGAATCGCAAGTTACTAAGGTATTCTCCATTAACTTTTATCCCCAATTCTTCCCAATCCAGGTCTCTGAATACCTCCTGTAAACACGCTGTGAATAGCATTGGAGATATCGTATCTCCCTGCCTGACGCCTTTCTTTATTGGGATTTTGTTGCTTGCTTTATGGAGGACTACGGTGGCTGTGGAGCCGCTATAGATATCTTCCAGTATTTTTACATATGGCTCATCTACACCCTGATTCCGTAATGCCTCCATGACTGCTGAGGTTTCGACTGAATCAAACGCTTTCTCGTAATCAATGAAAGCTATATATAAGGGTTGGTTATATTCTGCACATTTCTCTATCACTTGATTGATAGTGTGAATATGGTCTATTGTTGAGTAGCCTTTATGGAATCCTGCCTGGTCCTTTGGTTGACAGAAGTCTAAGGTGTTCCTGATTCTATTTGCAATTACCTTAGTAAATACTTTGTAGGCAACGGACAGTAAGCTGATCGGTCTATAATTTTTCAAGTCTTTCGCGTCCCCTTTCTTATGGATTAGGATTATGTTAGCGTTCTTCCAAGATTCCGGTACGCTCGAGGTCATGAGGCATTGCGTATACAGGGTGGCCAGTTTCTCTAGAACAATCTGTCCACCATCCTTCAACAAATCTGCTGTTACCTGATCCTCCCCAGCTGCCTTCCCCCTTTGCATATCTCCTAAGGCTTTCTTTACTTCGTCCGGCGTTACCTTCGGGATTTCGAATTCCTCTGGACTATTTTCTCTTCCATTATCGTCGTGGATGCCATTGGTACTGTATAAATCTCTATAGAACTCCTCAGCCACTTGAACTATCTCATCCATATTAGTAATGATATTGCCGGCTTTGTCTCTTAACGCATACATCTGATTCTTGCCAATTCCTAGTTTCTTCTTCACTGTTTTTAGGCTTCCTCCGCTCCTGAGAGCATGTTCAATTCTATTCATATTATACTTCCTTATGTCAGCTGTCTTACGCTTGTTGATTAACTTCGAAAGTTCTGCAAGTTCTATTCTAGCTGTAGGGTTAGAAGCTTTCATACATTGGCGTTTCTTGATCAGATCTTTCGTCTCCTGCGATAGTTTGCTGGTATCCTGCCTAACGGAGTTACCACCGACTTCCATTGCACACTCCTTAATGATGCCCACAAGATTGTCGTTTATTGCTTCAACACTAAGGTCCTCTTCCTGAGTGAAAGCTGAATACCTGTTCTGTAGCTTGATCTGGAATTCCTCTATTTTCCCTCTTACCGCTAACTCATTGATCGGCTTCTTATGTACCAGTTTCTTCCGTTCCCTCCTCAGGTCTAGGCTAATTCGAGTTCTTACCATCCTGTGGTCACTGCAGCGCACCTTGCCGAGCACGTCCACATCTTGTATGATGCCAGGGTTAGCGCAGAGTATGGAGTCTATTTCATTTCTAGTCTCGCCGTTCGGGCTCCTCCAGGTCCACTTTCGGCTGTCCCGCTTGCGGAAGAAGGTATTCATTATCCTCATATTATTCTGTTCCGCAAACTCTACTAATAACTCTCCCCTGTTATTCCTAGTGCCTATGCCATATTCCCCCACTGCCTTGTCTCCAGCCTGCTTCTTGCCTACCTTGGCATTAAAGTCACCCATTAGTATAGTGTATTTAGTTTTCACTCTATCCATCGCCGATTCCACGTCTTCATAGAAGCTTTCGACTTCCTGGTCATCATGACTGGATGTAGGGGCGTAGACCTGTACAATCTTCATTTTGTACCTCTTATTAAGTTTCACAACAAGACCTGCCACCCTCTCGTTAATGCTATAGAATTCCTGTATGTTACCAGCTATATTCTTATTAACCAGGAATCTGACTCCTAGTTCTCTTCTCTCCGCTAAGCCCCAGTAGCACAGGACGTGCCCGCTATTACCTTAGTAAATACTTTGTAGGCAACGGACAGTAAGCTTCAGAGAGTACAATGAAAGGGCAGAAAACATGCAGTATTTATTCACTTCACGCAACAAAAGTCTGTCATTTTCTAGGTATACATTGTGGTGCAAAATACATTTCTTGAAAAGAGACAAAAGGAAATCTGAGCACCAACTGGCCCAAGAAGCCCTTTTGGAATATCTGTTATTTTCATTTGATGCTGCGGCGGGCTAGCAGAAATGACGACTGCCTAAAACTCACTCATGGTTCCTACGATTAACCCAATGACCCTATGTCCCCAGCAGCACCTGACCAAGGTGGCGGTCAGACCTGTGACGCAGCAGAGGGTGCTAAGAATCTCTGGGTCTGGTCAGGCCACTAATAGAAACTGACCCTGTAAACCTTTAACACCCGAACTCTGTCGAGTGAGGCTAGCTTAGCAGGACTCTTTGAGAAACTATCAGATATTGTTTGGCATATCATTGGCCTTAGTGAGATTAGAAGGCTCATACATTGCTGAATAACGGCCATGTCCTCTGCTAGAGGTATCCCAGATAAGAAGCAATACGGGGTAGGATTCCTAATCTATAAGGACATAGCGGACAATATTGAGCAATTCTGCAGCATTAATGAGAGGGTAGCAGTAGTCATAATCAAACTTAATAAGACGTATAGATTAAACGTAGTACAAGCCTACACTCCAACATCCACTCACGATCATGATGAAGTAGATCAGTTTTAGGAAGATGTTGAATTAGCGATGAGAAAAGTGCAAACTCAGTATACTGTAGTAATGGGTGGCTTCAATGCAAAAGTGGGGAAAAAGCAGGCTGGTGAACAAGCAATTGGCAACTATGGTGCCGGTTCTAGGAGTGCTAGAGGAGAGATGCTGGTGGAATTCGCAGAAAGGAATAAGCTGCGAATAATGAACACCTTCAGGAAGCGTAGTAACAGAAAGTGGACTTGGAAAAGCCCTAATGGTGAAATAAGAAATGAAATTGATTTCATACTTTCTGCCGACCCCAGCATAGTGCAGGATGTAGAAGTGTTAGGTAGGGTAAAGTGGGGCGGGGGGGGGGGGGGGCACTGATCATAGGTTAGTGAGGGCTAGGGTTCACCTCAATTCGGAGAGAAAGAGTAAAATTGGTAAAGAAGAAACAGGCCAACCTAGATGCAGTAAGGGTACAAGTAGACAAATTAGGCTGGTACTCACAAACAAATATGCAGCCTTACAACAGAGAGATGAAGATGACTTTGAGGTAATGAATGAAACCGTAACTAGGCTAGCTTCAGAGGCAGCAATTGAAGTGGGAGGCAAGGCACCAAGGCAACCAGTAGGCAAGCTCTCCCAAGTAACAAAGGACCTAATAAAGAAGCGGCAAGGAGGAAGGAAGGAAAGAGAAAAGCAGAAGGCAGGGAGGTTAACCAGAATAACGTCCGGTTGGGGGGAAACAGAGATGGCAGGGAGAGAGGGGAGGGAAGGAAAGAAGGAAATTGGCGGCGAGTTCGCTGGCGCGTGTGGTCTAATAGTAATTGTACTGATAGTCACAGATGTTCACACAAGCCCGTCGTCCTCAAGAAGCACGAAAGTGCCTTCACCGCTTTATGGGCCGACAAGCGATAGGGGTGTTGTTCCAGCAGCACCTGCACAGAAAGCGGCTGATCGTCCAATTTTTGTAGAGCATTAGCAAGTTCTTGTCTTTCTGGCGCATATCATGGACAGTGGCACAGCAGGTGGTCGATATTTTCTTCGGTGCCGCGGACCTCACATGCTGCACTGTCAGTCACTCCAATTAATGTAGAGTATGCCTTTGTAAAGGCAAATCCTAGCCAAAGGAGACAGAGAAGCGTAGCTTCACGTCGAGGAAGTCTGAATGGAGGTTGGAGTTGCAGTGAAAGGTTTAATCGATGCAGTCGTGCAAGTCTTAAGTTTGGCAAGTTCCACTCGGTCAGTGAGAGACTGCGTGCCAGGTGTCGTAGCTGTCTTGCAGCATCTGTTCTCGAAAACGGAATTGGAACGCTGTGCCCTTCTTGATGTGATTTGCGAGAAGTGTTGTCGGCGGAATCATTGCCACTGATTCCACAATGGCCAGGTACCCATTGAAAGACAACCTCGTAACCTTTTTGTTGGACGTGATGGTGAAGTTTCACGATTAGTTCATGTGTCAGCTGTTCATGATATCTGCATCGGAGAATTGACTGCCGGTTTTGAGACAGAGAACACAGCCCATTTTCTAGGTCTTTCAGAATCAATTAATTCCAGTGCACGATGCAGAGCAATTAGTTCTGCCGCCGTTGAAGTCGTGACATGCGATGTCTTGAAGCGCATTGTTATTCCTCTCGTTTGTATAACCACCGCACCACCAGAACTGGACGACGTAGTCGATCCATCTGTTTAGATGTGCACGTGATTGCTGTACTTTTCATGCAAGAGAAGTAAGCTCAGTTGTTTTAGAGCAGGGGCCGGTAGGTCCGACTTCTTCTGTAGTCCTGCAATCATTATATGTACTTGTGGATGGCTCAAACACCACGAAGGAAATGCTGGCTTGGCTGCAGGTGCATACCCTGAATTAAACGATGCATGATGTGCACTGACAGTAGCGCTAAATGTTGAGCAGGGCCTTTCAGCAGTGAGGCTCGCCAGGGGTGCGATCGGAGATATTTTGTTCGATACGCGTTCTGTTCAGTTGCTGCAACGTCACAAAATTGCAGTATGCAAAATTTGTGACAGCAGGACGGAGAGAACAGGCATTCAGGAAGCGGTGACCTCCCCGGAAGTTTACTTCTGTCGTTTGTCGTCTGCTTGCAGACAGTATACTAAACAACAAAATGTTTCTCGTCTTCCAAATGAATGAAATCTTTATCTAAAAAAACGCATTTTTTCTTCTCAAGCCCAAACACGTTTTCATAGTAGTACGTGTGACTACTGCAATTTATAACTATTAGTTTCTTTGCGTCGTCCCTAGGTGGTGTCACGCACAGCGAGAAGAAAAAAAGAAAAAAAAACGACGGGAAGAGTGGCGCACTTTTCAAGAGGCAGCGATAACATTCCAGTGGCTCGCTGGCACCGATGATGGGGTCAATTTCTCTGTACAACCAATGAATTATTTGTTTCGAGAAACAAAAACGACACCGGAATTCACTTCCTGTCATTTCTTCAAATGCGTTTCACACCGCCACCCGCTCTCCTCCTTCCTCTAGAAACGCCAGCGCAACAACCTAAGTTCCCAGCGGAAGCGCCATTTTCTCGAATTAAACTATGGATTAGATTCAAACGTGCCATGCCTCAGCCGCCTGTTGGATCCAATCCAATCCACCAGACGCGCCATGCGAAGCTGTACGACCGCTCCAAACTTCCCAGCTCCCGTCGGGTTCGGTGCCTAGCAGACGAAATGCTCGGTGGGAGGATGATTGACAGGAGCGTGTCGTCATTTTGACGTTACCAAGAACGTGGCCGCGCCCCGTGGCTGGCGACGTCGGGCCGGAGTAGGCCAATCGCGCGCGCTGGTAACCGAACAAACGTGCCGAACAGCCATCTCCGATCGCACCCCAGGTGGTGGAAAGGAGTCCTAGCATAATGTCTGAGATGCAGACGCATTTTCTCAACGGTAATGTGCGTTGTGATTGGGTAAACCTGCGCAATGGCAATGGTTTCAGCCGTTGACGCAATGCATGGTAAGCCAAGACATATCTTAAGGGGGGACGTGGCAATGAAAACTTTTTGGCAATGAAAACTAGCTGTAGAACCTCTGGAGATATTTTCGAAGGTATTTACGTAAGTGTTCTGTACTTCTTGATTACGTAATGCCTCTATGACTGGTGGTATGTCCGCTGAATCAAGTGCCTCTTCGTAATTTGTGAAAGCCATATAGAGAGGCTGATTGTACTCTGCAGATTTCTCGATTACCTGATTTATTGATGACATGGATGTGATCCACTGTAGAGTATCCCTTCCTTAAACCTGCCTGTTCCCTTGGGTGACTAAAGTCCAGTGTTGCCCTTATGATATTGGAGATTACCGTACTTTCGCGATTCTAAGCACCCCCCCTCTATTTTCGTGAAAAAGTTAGGAAAAAGTTTGCATGCGAATCTAAGCATCCCTTTATTTGTTAGGAAGAGCACGTAGCCAAGGCTGCCAAATGCGCTTGCTCACTCTGGAATCATTGCTGGGTGGACGTGCAGGCACATGGTCGATGCTTCTGTTGGATGTGTTTCGCGGCCATCTGACCCCCGAGGTAAAGACAAAGCTTCGGAACATAAATAGCGACGTGGTTGGGATTCCTGGTGGCATGACGCCAGTGCTGCAACCCCTCGACATTTCAGTCAACAAGGCCTTCAAAGCCAATCTCCGACAGTACGAAGAGTGGGCGCGAAACCCTGACCGGAAGAAGACGCCGACGGGAAAGCTGCAGAAAGCGTCCCCATCAACCATCGCAAAGTGGATTTCGGACGCGTGGAAGATGGTCCAAATGGACATTGCGGTCAAATCATTTAAGAAGTGCTCAATCACAAACAACTTCGACGGATCGGAAGATGACTTGCTGTGGGATACTGAGAGCAGCGATTCAAGCGGTGCGACGAACTCGAGTGGCAGTGATAGTGACTGAGCATCCTACACAAGCAGTGGGTTTACTGTCTGCACTGATTTTTTTTTTGAATGTTTGCAAATTAAAATGTTGTTTCTCGCATCCATCTCCTCGTGATGTCGCAGCGAAAAGAGGGAGGGGGGGTCATTCTAAATTTTTCGAATCTAAGCACCCCCCCTCACTTTGGGCATCGCGATCGTGAAAAAAAGGGAGTGCTTAGAATCGAGTAAATACGGTATTTTGGTAAATATTTTATATAATACTGGAAGTAAGCTAATGGGCCTATAATTTTTCATTTCTTTAACGTCTCCCTACGAAGATGCTTCAGATTTCTTCTACATTGGGATCTTTCCTGTCTTCACAAGTTCAACCGTTCAACCTCTCAGTCTCGGATAGTAGCGCCTTGTCCGTTGTACATGTTCCTCTTTTAGTCCGCATCTTCGTAGCGCTCTTTTCTTCAAGTATGCAAAACCAACTCGCCCAGATCAAGCTTCTGCTGATTCAACGCCATACACATCGAAGTAGTATTTTGAAAGTGTTCCTGGCACTGCGAAGGTAGCGAGCTTGGCTCAGCCCCAGAAACACTGTCGACCGTATATGCTGACCATCTTGTGCTGAGACTCGCAAAACCTCCCTGAAGTGATCCTATCCCCTAAAGAATACTGCATATTTTCTTTCTTCAGGTCAGCAGAGCAGCCAGCTTTAAAGGAGCATAAACGCAAACTCAAGCTAATATTAGCCCCGAGAACGAACTAAGGGGCGCTGCGACCGCCGCTCACGACGACAGGCATGGACGCTTGCCTGTCGTCTTCTGCAGTTCGGGCTGTGTCCGGGCGCCTTCTGCAGTGTTTTAAGGTGGAAGCCTTTCTAGGCTCATGGTGAAGTTTGTGTCAGCAGACCTCAGCGGCATCACGCCATACGAAGACAGGTTAAAGAATGAAAAATGATTGATAGTGACAGTTAGTGAATGATAATGTTATAATAGAAATTGGTAGAGGTTAATAATGACTAGTAATGACTAATAATGACTACTAATGACCCCAAGATAACTAGTGTGTCTAACGATGGCTTGTAATGACCACAATTGATTAGAAGTGACTAGAAATGTCTGCTAATGACTAAATGAATACTAATGACTTGTAATGACTACTAATGACTATGAAATGCCCAATATGTCTAACAATGGCTTGTAATGACCACAATTGATTACAAATGACTAAAAATGCTTACTAGTGAGCAGTGATGACTAATAATGACTGAAACGACTTTTAATGACTAGCAATTACTATGAAAAGACCACTCTGTCTAACGGCAACTTGTAATGACTACAATTGATTAGAAATGACTAAGAATGCTTAGTAATGACCACTAATGACTGAAATGACTTGTAATGACTACTAATGACTATGAAATGACCAATATGTCCAACGACAGCTTGTAGTGACCAGAATTGATTACAAATGACTAAAAATCCTTTGTAGTGAGCAGTAATGACTAAAAGAAAAAATATAAAAAGAAGAGGCAAAGAGAAAGAGGCGAATGATAAGAGGAGGAAGAGTAGGCTTTTGCCGTTCACTTCTTACGAGAGATCTTAAGAGACCCTGTAATTTTCGTTTGTTCACTCTTGTTCCCTCTGCTTGTATACTTATGGTGGTCGTCTCAAGTATATTTTTACGATGTCTTCGTTCGCAAAAATTTAATTAAAGAGCTTATTTCTGAGATGACAATACAGTTCTCAAAGGCAACGCTACAGTGCCAGCCGAAGGAGCGCAGACCAGCCCATTGTGGGTTTTTCATGCGCGGATCGACAACCTCAAAAATACAGCATATAACAATCCGGTGATGATACCATATCTGCCGTGGTGCAATGAGTATGTCACATACGCTGGCTATATATGACTTCTACAACAGTTATTTTTATTTTAATCTGTTAAAACAGGTTTGCTCACGACGAGTAGTTCATGGTATAATATCGAATTTTGCATTTCTTTACAGAAACGCTCGGCAGTAACATGAGGACTTAACCAACACTGCAGTTTAGATTCTACCAGTACCATTTGCTTCTTTAACTGCTTCTCAATATTAAGTGCTTCTTCAAGTGTTTATTTTAAGTGGCCATAATTTGATGTAAAGCTAATTGATGCTTACAGCTGTTTGCGCAATATGCAAAGGAATGTACCAATATATATTTCATTTTCCATGCTACACATTCAACTCACTTGAGCAATTTACTGGTGTTTGTTGCTTGAGGAATATATGTGATGAATCTGTTTGGCGAACTGACACAGGCTGCTCCGCCCAAATTTTTTAGTGAAATATGCCTTTTGGACTATATGGCTGCAGCCAGAAAGAAGCCGAAGCATCATTCATTAGTAGTATGGGACATATTGAAGATATCATAATTCGTCGGTGGAGTGTCAAAACCAAGTGAAATATGCAAGGCTTTTGGTGTCTTCCTTATGAAGGTTTGTGATGTTCTCTTTTGTGTGCTGACGAACCGCATAGTCCTTTGTTTGTATAATTAAACAAGGCTGGATAAGAGACATGGTGAAGCAGAAGGTGCTTGAATTTTCCTTTTCTAGGCAGCCTAAGCTTCGCTGTAGTACCTCGAGTATACTTTAGGCATTGCAATTGGCGCTGTAAAAAACTGCTTCATGGTTTCAATTCGAAGTTGTAGTGAACTGAGGGGTTTCGCGAACAATGCGTGCCTCGCCATAATGATAGTCGATTGCTACCATTGCATGAGGGGTGTGCCATATTGCCGATAAAGGCTACGGAGGCCTACCATGAAATATTTCATCGCTTGCAATCGATTGGCTCTTGATCTTAACCACGAAACTTTTCTTTCAGGTGATTGCTACTATGGTATTGATGAATTAACTATGTAAATACTGTACATTACGCGCCATCGTGTTAGCAGCCATGAGCAATTCGTTTTATGGGAGCCTGCTTCAGAGAGTGGTAAAAGTAGCTGCAACCTTTTTCCTACGAAATGCGTGCAAAACTCTTTCTTTTATACATTGATAAAGTGATCAAATTTGACAAAAACAACTCGCCAAAGTAATAAAAATCATGATGACAGCTTTGCTGGGTAGTGTCTTTCTAACACAGATAGCATGTTGACACCAAATACCAAGATATTTCTTCCATGCAATGTCTCTCATAGCTAAATGCTAAGGGAATGTTGAGTCTTTAGCGAAGCATCATACACAACTTCGCCTGTTGAATTTGCAGACATTCTTTATATGCAAAATTAATGGACATAAACGGCGCATATATGCATTGCAAAACCAGCAGAACCGTTTGACGCTATGTAGCTTGCGATATCCAAGCCGCAAATTTTCTCGACTCACGCGCTTTTGGAGAAAGAACTGTGGTTCAGGCATGGCGGCAGAAAGAAGCCTTCCAGAAGTGTGGCTCGAGCCACCCTGAGCATAACTGAAGGGAACAAGCGAGCCGGGGCGAGCGGCATCCTGGCTGTGACGTCACTCGCGAGAGGGCACTGCTGATAATTGGTTAGTGCACTGAAATACCTAGAATGCTACCAGGTATTTGGAGAAAAAGTATGAATAAGTCCGAAAGTAGCAGGAGTAATGGACAGAATTGGGGCCACCACTGTGAAATTAGCCAACTCTTATTGCTGTGTATGTCCCATATATATAATTGGTACTGGTCAGCCAAGGTTGATAAGAAGATGGTTAAATTGTACTTCAGCATGCAAGAAAATTCAATTGGGCCGATTTTATTGGGTTTTCCTGCAGAACTCACTGATGCCTACCCTTTCGTGCCACTCTGTCGACACTGTTTGCGGGACCCTGCTACATTCTCAGCCCTGTAACTCACTAGGGCAGCAGCTTGTTTAAGTGCATGAATTCCTGAGAACATAGAATGGCAAAGGATTCTTAAGCTGTGCCAATGTGTTGATGATGTATGTTCACCTGTTTTGTGAGGTGATTTTCTGTCTTCATCTGCAATTTTCTTGGCTTGATTTAGCCTTCTACTGTAGAACTAATTCAAGACTTTAATGAATCACTTTGCGATGACAGTACTTTCCTTTACTGCACCTTAAGTTACTGGATTTCTGAAATTATTTCGCTTCTTCCTTGTGCATGGCGGAACTTGACTACAGCTACTCCCCCTGCCTTCTTTTGTTGTATATCCATATTTCCTTCTATCTAAAGGACTATGTGCATGTCCAGTAACTGAACTTATAGCATGGTCTTATTATTTTGCACTCTTGTGACTAGAAAACCTATGTCCCTTCATTTGCCCCATTTCATTCTTTTCTTTCAATACTGTACAGGTGTGTTTTGAAGTCAGTTATTTAGCTTCTTTCTGTATGGAATAATTTCTTTCAACAATAACATTTCACATTATACTAAAGCAGGTGCAAAATGCTGTATCTGCTGAAAAATTTCCTGTTCTCATAGTAATGTGGTGTGCAAACATAGTGAAAAAAGCAGTTTTGAACCTTCGTGCTCATTTTCTCTTGACAGCACAAAATACTAATGGACTATAACATCAACCAGTACTATGCACTGTGAAGTACATTCTTTATTTCGGGAAATCCTCGGTGCACGCACACACACGCAGTCTGAATTCCGTCGCGCCACACCGCACGCGGCTTGCTCCACCGCTAACTTCACTCACTTGGTTCGTTGTCGTGCGCTCCCTGCATGCTGACCGCGCACACACGCCTTCCATGTTCTCCCTCCCCGCCACACACCGTTGCCTACCGTCCCGTGCCTGCTACTCTACACAGCTGCCTACCATTTCGTGCCTGCAACTCTGTGCCACCTGGCAGTACCCTCACAGATCCCCCCCGCCTTTAGCCTCTGAAGATGGCTTCCAAGGCACATGATAAGGGCTTAGCTGGTCTCATTAGTGAGGCCTTTCTGTTTCCCTGTAGCCGGGTCTCTGAGTCTGTAGGTATTGCGTCCAATATGTGAAGTTGCTCTAAATAGCCCTGTGTGTCGAGGGGCAAACTTGGCTGTGAATCCAGTTTCTGCCTTACTTAGCGGGTGCATGTCCCGGAGAACCGTCTCCAACCTGGAAGGTAGCTAGAGTGCGCTTTTTGTTGTAATACTTTGCCTGGCTGTCTTTTGCCAAAGTTTGGTGGTCCTTTGCAAAGGCCCAGACATCTCGAAGGTACACATCTCATTCAGCAGCTAATAATTATGGGGTTTTATGTGCCAAAACGACTTTCTGATTATGAGGCACGCCGTAGTGAAGGACTCTAAATTTCGACCATCTGGGGTTTTTTAACATGCACCTAAATCTAAGTACATGGGTGTTTTCGCATTTTGCCCCCATCGAAATGTGGCCGCCGTGGCTGGGATTCGATCCCGCCACCTCGTGCTCAGCAGCCCAACACCATAGCCACTGAGCAACCACGGCGGGTGTTCAGCAGCTAGGGCATGAGGCACAGAAGGGGGCACCTTGGTGCCAGCTGCCTGGTTGTGGTGGCTCCACGGGTTTCGTAGTTCCCGCCCATAGCACAAAAAGGCAGGCGTAAAGCCAGCAACTACATTTCAGACGTGTGCATTGCAAACGCCACTTCGGGCGGCCTTTTGTCCCAGTCCCTGTGGGAAGTGCAGTAGCCCACCAGGCATTGTTTAACCATTGCATTGCGGCGTTCCACAGTCTGTCCTGCTGGTCTGTATGAGACTGTGTGGCTCTCCTTGATTCCCCAGTGCTGTAGAATGCCTTTCCACAGTTTGCTTATGAAGGGAGCTAGGCACATCATGCCAGCAAAAACATCAATCATTTTATCGACATTCAATTTGGAGGTAGGCACACATAATTAGAAAAGCTCCACAAACTTCGTGAACTTGTCCAGCACCACCAGGATCTACTTGTGACACCGAGGGGTTGTGGGCAGTGGCCCAATAAGGTCCACACTTAGCTGCTGCATTGGCTAGGTGGCCCATGAACTGTCCATCAGTCCTTTTATTTTTTGCCGGTGAGATTTGAAATCCCAGCACTGCTGGCAGCTGCGGATGTAACGGGAGATATCGGAGCAGATACCGAGCCATGTGAACCGGCTCTTCATACATTTTAAAGTTTTAAAAACCTAAATGCCCACTTAGGGGGTGGTCGTGCTCCATTTTCAGTGCCATGTCTCGTAAGTGTTTGGGAAGCCATGCAACCTTACATTCACCAACCGTGTACATAAGGATATCATTGTTCGAGATTTCGCTATCACCAGCTAGGTCCTGTACCCTCGTGGACTCTTTAGCGTCACCAGGTAGCAGGCCAGACTTTAAGTATTGCAGCATCTGCAGCAGCAGTGGATCCTTGCGTTGTTCCAACTGGAACTTTGCAGTGTCGGTGAGTGGCGACACATCAGTCACTTCAACAGGGGCTGCTAGTTCAAAACGAATGGTTTTTTGTGGCTCTTGCACTTTGACTGGAAACCAGTCCTCCGCCAGACAAGGCTGAGCAGATTTTGCAGCAGGGATGAGGCACCTGCTTAGTGCATCTGCTGGGATGTTGGCCCGTCCTTTATGATGCCTTATGGTACACCTGAACCCTTGTAATCTCAGCACCCAACGTCGCACTCTGCACGATGTCTGCTCAGTTGTAAACATCCAAGCCAATGATGCATGGTCGCAACGCACCTCAAATGATGTGAATTATACATACGGTCGGAATCTATTGACAGCCCACACCACAGCGAGGCATTCCCATTCTTGGACAATACTCGGGGCCATCTGTCGGAAGCGCCTCCCTTACGTATTGTGAGGGATAACGCAGTGCAATCCTTATCGGTTTGGCTTACGGCGCTCAATAAAAACATCATGCGGCAGCCCTTCTGGACATTTCTGTAAGTACTCTCAAAATGAGGGAAGTTTTTTACTGTCAAAATAATAATCTTGGGCAAACTGAAAGCATAGAATCATTTACAGACTCTTTACCCAATATGTACAGTGAAGCACCACTGCGCGCAGTAACCACGATGGGGTCGCCCGAACCGGCTTCTTGTGTGAAAAGTTGGCAAACACTAAGAGTAAACTATGTGAAATATGTTCCTATAATGGGCTGTCTGTATAACCGAATGGAGCATACCAGAATGAAGCCTCAATGCAGCGATTGCACGGGTTCGCAGCAACCAACTGTGCGTCTGCATGCATGTCTGCGCGCACTGTTTTGCTTTTGCTGCGGGCACGTTTTCGTACCGGGCCATGAGCTTTAGGCTGCAGAATATGAGCATTTGACAGTACACAAGCAACCATTGTTGCATGAGCGCTATCAGAGCTGTTCAAAAATAAGTTCGACCTCTAGAGTCCTATGCCTACGGTGACTGTGATGTGCCGTCATGACGATTCAATCTTTTTTTCTTTCTTGTAAATTCTTGGACGTTTCAATATTATTTCTCAAGTTGCATCGCACTGTATGTTTATCGGTCTTCTCAGCGTGCAATTTCCTGCTGCGTCATTTTCGTAATCCAGTACATTAATTCATAACACAAAAGTGACCATGTGTCATGCCTTTTTCTAATGTGCTTCTTACCGCTTCCTTTCCAGTCCAGTGAACTTGCCAGAATCTAGCATCAGCAAGTTCGTAGACCAAATAAAGCGTCATGACATTAGCCGGGCAGCGGGTGAGCGTCTCAGTGCGCGTTTTCTGCTCTTACCAAACATCACACTCCTGATGCCGTAGGAGAAATCTTCCATGCGTCTGTGCTTGCTGCATGCTCGAGTTCTAGCTGATGACTGTTTGCCGGTTCTAAGTTTTGCGAGCCAAGCTTCATGCAGCTTCTTGTCCTGTGGCTACGTGTGAATAAGGCTGACACCAGGGGATGTATTCTGTAAGAGTCCACCTAGTGAACTGTCCATTTCGGCCGCTGCTGATTGGCTGGGGTTGCTCGGCTCCTCCTCGTTCATACAGCTGCATCCAATCAGCAACGGCCGAAATGGACAGTCCACTAGGTGGACTCTTACAGAATACCCACCCAGGCTCCATTGCGTTCGTCCGGCACTGCGGCACCAAGCAGCAGCCTACCATGCTGCACGCCTCAGAAATCAGCCACTACCTATTGTAGTACTTTTAAATGCTTTCAAGCAGATACCCAAGGTGGTAAAGCATCACCACTTAATCAGAACCACAGCGCAGGTGGGACTTTAAACTTTCGTTTTCAGTTCGCTTTGGTGATTCCGAAGCAGCTGACGCGGCCGCTGTGTCCACGTGATCCCTGATGCCACGTCACGCCGACGGTGGCGCCAGCTTTTCCAGTGGTAGAGCTCGCCCCCAATAGTTCTTTTCAGCAGCGCTGAGGGTTCTGCTTATAAATGACACAGGCCTGAGTTCACCTTCGACTTCCTGCAACAACCCTGCCGATATGCCAGTGCCACTGGCATCTGTTTCAATCACAAAGGGCCTGTTCAGGTCAGGCAATACCACAGCTATTTCTCCGGCCAGCATTAGCCTGAGAGTCTCGAATGCTGTCTGTTGCTCGGCACCCCAAACCCAATAGGCTCCTTTCTTGAGGAGAGCTGTCAGGGGTCTGGCTTTGTCGAAAAACCAGGGGATAAAATTTCTGTAGTATCCCACAAGGCCCAAAAACATTTGGAGCTCCTCGACTGTTTTAGGGCATAGGAACTCTGCAACCACTCGCATCTTGTTCGGGTCAGGTTCAAAGCATGTAACTTTGCTGGGATTGATTGTCAGACCTGCAGAGCCAATTCCTTGCAGTACCTCATCAATATGTTATAGGTGGTCCTCAAAAGCTTCTGAATAAATTTTTATTTATTTATTTATTGATACTGTCAGCCCATGACGGGCTATACAGGAGTGGATGTAACATACATAAACAGAAAAGTGCATTAGTGCGATTGAACAATGCACTAAAAAGAAGAAAAAAATAAACAAGTAGCACTGCTGATATGAAACACATTAACAATATAATTACCCGCCGTGGTTGCTCAGTGGCTATGGTGTTGGGCTGCTGAGCACGAGGTCGCGGGATCGAATCCCGGCCACGGCGGCTGCATTTCGATGGGGGCGAAATGCGAAAACACCCATGTACTTAGATTTTGGTGCACGTTAAAGAACCCCAGGTGGTCAAAATTTCCGGAGTCCTCCACTATGGCGTGCCTCATAATCAGAAAGTGGTTTTGGCACGTAAAACCCTATAATTTAATTTTAACAATATAATTACAGAGCACATTTTGGCTTATTATGTCACAATATTACTACAGAACATCAGGGTGCATCAGGGTACATAAGACAATGTATTGCTTCCAAGAATGCATTAACTGATTTTATTTGGACGAGTCAGGCAAAGAGTTCCACTGCTGAATTGCCCTGGGAAAAAAACTATACCTGCAGCAGTCATTGTGCACTGTGGGAGGAGGTATATACATACTGTGTCTGTGCCGTGATGTTTCCTGTGTCTTGATTTGGAAGTACTTGTTGTATCTTATTTTGACATTGTTATGAATTACTAAGAACAGGAATTTAAGCCTTTCATACTCCGTACGTTTTTGCAGAGGTGGAAGCTTTGCAAGTTTACATAATTCAGTTGGAGAGTGAAAACGGCGGTATTTATTAAATATAAACCTAGAAGTAAGGCGCTGGACCTTCTCTAGTTTTAGACAGCTACTTTGGGTGTAGGGATCCCATACTATTTTTGCGTAGTACTCAATTATAGGCCTTAGCAAGGTTTTGTAAGCTATAATTTTAATTTCAGGGGAGGCACAGTGCAGGTTAAGTCTCAGCCCCCACAATACTTTGTTAGCTTTTGCACAAAGCTCATTTACATGAAGATTCCAACGCAAGTTGGCTGTAAATATAAGACCTAGGTATTTATGTTGTTTAACTCGAGCAAGCTCAGACCGTTAATACTGTATGAGAAATTTAAGATATTCTTTTTTCTAGATGTGGACATAAAAACAGATTTAGTTGGGTTAAGCTGCATTTGCCACCGATCACACCAGTTCTTAATTTTCTGTAAGTTAAGCTTAAGGTCGGCCTGATCACCTGGTGACTCTATTCTCTTGTACAATATGCAGTCGTCGGCAAACATTCTTATTTGGGTAGGGATGTCATTTGGCAGATCATTTATAAAAACTAAGAATAAAAGGGGCCCTAAGACACTACCCTGGGGTACCCGAGATAGCACGGGAGATAAACTAGATTGCTGATGTCCCAATTGAACATATTGACACGTGTACTTATCTTTATCTAGCGGCCACATTTCGCCGCCTAAGAAATGTTATCGCACTGCGCGGGACGCGCCTGCACGTATCCGAATCTGATCTGTGTTATCTGATTTCATCGCCTGACACGAATTGTGTAGAACTTTGTGGAAGGCACGCGGGTCCCAACGATTAGTCTGGAACATTCGACGACTGCTGTATAAAAGCCGACGCGCTTAACCCGCTGATCAGATTTTCGACGATCGCCGATCGTGTTCGCCACTATCGTTGTGCTATAATTGTAGCCTGTTTCGTGGGCACAGGTTCGCCCAATAAAACTTAGTTTTGTCGTTCACAGTATTGCTACTGTGTTCTTCAACGTCACCACCATGTGATATCTGGTGGAGGTGCTTGTGCGTTCATGCACCGAACGCCCCCGCAAAGCCGCGATCCAAGCCTGAAGCCCGAGGACAAAACCAACATCGCCCAAGACCAGCGTGCTAGCCGCCGACTGCAAGGACTACCCCCAGAGCACGGACTGCTACCTCAGACGACAAAGAAGATCGTGACCATGACAACCCCAATGGCTGCCTCAGTGCCCCCGTTATCCTACAACAACCTCGGGACCCACCGACCTTTCATGGAGGAGCTACTGAAGACCCCGAATCCTGGCTGGAGACCTACGAACAAATAGCGACATTTAACAACTGGGACTCCGACGACAAGCTGTGGCATGTATACTTCGCATAAGAAGACGCCGCCAGAATGTGATATGAGAACCGGGAGTCGACCATGGCAACATGGGACCTGTTCCGTAGCGGCTTCCTGCGCACCTTTATGAACGTCGTGCGCAAGGAAAGGGCCGAAGCTATGCTGGATGCCCGAGTGCAATTGCCTAACGAGAACGTTGCCATCTTTACGGAAGAAATGAGCTGCCTGTTCCGCCATGCCGACCCGGACATGTGCGAGGAGAAGAAAGTCGGCCTACTGATGCGTGGGGTAAAGGAGGAACTTTTCGCCGGAATGGTACGAAGCCCACTGAAGACTGTCGACGAGTTTCTTCACGAGGCCACCAGCATCGAAAAGACACTGGAAATGCGGAACCGCCAATTCAACCGCCGCACGAACTCGACAAGCTACGCCGGAGTTCAGTCACTGGCCACCGACGACCTACGCAAGACTATCCGAGCGGTCGTGCGAGAGGAGCTACAGAAGCTGTTCCCGTCATCACAGCCTCAAGTGGCTTCAATTGCCGATGCCGTACGTGAGGAGCTCCAACAACAACTCAGAGTAGCCCCTGAATCATCGCAGCCTCAGCCGCAAGCGATGACATACGCCGCTGTAGCCCGCCTTCACGTACCCCCTCCGCGCCCATGGCAGGGCCCAGTGACGACACAGTTCTGTCGTCCACCACCGTCGCCGAGGCCAGCACGCCCACCCGTCACCAAGTGCAGCTACCCAAGGAAGACAGACGTTTGGCGCACTCCTGACCACCGCCCGCTCTGCTACCACTGCGGGGAAGCCGGCCATGTGTAACGCTGATGCCTACACCGCGACCTGGGATTGCGAGGGTTCGCCGTCAACGCACCGCGCCCTCGGGTAGGTGAACGTCCTCGTGACATCGCCGACTACCTCGCCACTACTCGGTGGAGCCCTTGACGGCCGTCCCAGTCGCCGTCACCAGGCCGCTACCTGTCGCCGCAGCGCCGTCCATACACTGGCCCAGCACGGGGCCGCTCTGCGAGCCCATATCCGGAAAACTAAAAGCAGCAACCGATGGAGGTGCGGTTGCTGTTCGTCAAACTGACAAAGATCCTCCGCCGCCGCCGAAGACGGCGAAGAGACCATCTCGACGACATAATGACATGCCGCCGCCCCTACGAAGTCAGGAAGCCAAGACTGCGCCGACGAGAGACGACTGGACCACGCGACGTTCCTGCTTCAGTTCAGCACGACGCAGCCGTGATCCGACTCCAAGACCTAACTGCAACGCCAGACAAAGAACCACCGAGCTCGACGTGCTTCTCGACGGCCACGCAGTTACCGCCTTAGTGGACACACGGGCTGATTACTCTGTCATGAGTGGACACATCGCCGCCCAGTTGAAGAAAGTTAAGACCGCATAGGAAGATCCTCAAATTCGAACCGCTGGAGGACACTTCATCACGCCGACTGGAATCTACACGGCAAGAATAACCATTCATGACCGGACTTACCCTGCCACCTTCATTATCCTCCAACAGTGTTCACGAGACGTCATTCTTGGCATGGACGTCCTGAACCAACACGGCGCAATCACCGACCTGAAGTCGAAGTCAATAACGCTGTCGGAAGATCAAGTGATACCGCCGGAGAGTCTTCCTAGTCACCGCACCTTGAGTGTGTTCAAAGATCAAGTGAGCATCCCACCGCGCTCCAGCATTATTATTTCCGTCGGCACCGAAACACCCGCTGACGTAGAAGTCGTCATTGAGGGCGACCAACATCTACTGCTCGACCGCGAAATTTGCGTCGCAGGAGGGATCGCTCGACTCCACAGAGGAAAAGCGGAAGGTATGCTAACCAACTTCAGCCAAGAGTTCAAGCACATCAACAAGGGCACGACGATTGCGTACATCGAGGAAATTTTGGAAACAAGTAATGCGTTTGTCCTCTCGGATTCCGCCGCATCTACCCCGACGACGATGGTTCCCGAACCAGACTACGACATTAATCCAAATCTCCCCGTGATTAAGCAACAGCAGCTCAGAAGTCTGCTCCGACGAAACAAAGGCTGCTTTTCGACGTCTTCGAGGAGTCGACAAACACCAGTCGCCAAGCATCGCATAATCAACGAGGAGTGCGCTCGACCACTCCGCCAGAGCCCTTACCGAGTTTCGCCGCAAGAACGTGAAGCTATAAGAGAACAAGTCGACGAAATGCTGCGCGACGACATCATCCAGCCATCGAAAAGCCCGTGGGCATCCCCTGTTGACCTGGTAAAGAAAAAGGATGGAACCCTATGTTTCTGCATCGATTATCGTCGTCTGAACAAGATCACGAAGAAGGACGTATTGGCCTCGAGCTCCACCACTGGAAAAGCTGGCGCCACTGTCGGCATGACGTACTAGGAGGGATCACGTGGACATAGCGGCCGCGTCGGCTGCTTCTGGGGCGCCGAAGCGAGCTGAAAACGAGTGTACGCTGCGGTCCTCATTTAGTGGCGAAATTTTCCCGCTTCGAGTGTCTCCTCTACAACGCTTGAAAGCACTACAATAGGTAGTGGCTGCCTTTGAAGGCGCGCAACATGGTATGGCTACTGCTCGGTGCCGCAGGGCCGGACGCACGTAACGGAGGCCGGTGTCAGCCTTATTCACACGTAGCCGCAGGACAAGAAGCTGCGTGAAGCTTGGCTCGCGAAACATAAAACCGGGAAACAGTCATCGGCTACAACTCGGCTATGCAGCAAGCACAGACGCGAGGGAGATTTCTGCTACGGCGCCCGGTCTGCGATGTTCTGAAAACGCGCACTGAGATGCTCGCCCGAGTCCGCTGCCCGACTAATGTCGTGACGGTTTGGTCTATGAACTTGTCGATGCTATAGATACTGGCAAGTTCAGTGGAGTGGAAAGGCAGCGGTAAGAAGCGCATTTAAAGAAAGCATGGCATATGGTCATGTTTGTGTTATGAATTAATGCACTAAATTACAAAAAAGGAGCAGCGGGAAATTGCACGCTGAGAACGCCGATAAACATACAGTGCGACGCAACTCGAGAAATAGTATTGAAAGGTCAAAGAATTTCGAAGAAAAAAAAAAGATTGAATCGTCGCGACGGCAAATCACAGTCCCCGTAGGCGTCGAAGTCTCTACAATGAAATTATTTTTTAACAGCTGTGATAGCGCCCACGCAACAATGGTTGCTTGTATACTGTCAAATGCTCATATTCTGCGGCCTAAAGCTCATGACACGGTGCGAAAACGCGCGCGTGGGAAAACGAAACAGTGCGCGGACAAGCATGCAGACGCGCAGTCGGTCGCTGCGAATCTGTGCGATCGCTGCATTGAGGCTTCATTCTATTACGCTCCATTTATTTATACAAACACTATAAGAACATATTTCACATAGTTTGCTCTCAGCGTTTACCTACCTTTCACGCAAGAAGCCGGTTCGGGAGACTCCATCGCGGCGACCGCGCGCAGTGGCGTTCACCGTACGTATTCGGTAAAGAGATAGCGTCTGTAAACGATTGTGTGCTTTCAGTTTGTCCAAGATTATTATTTAGACAGTAATAAACTTCTCTCATTTCGAAAGTACTTACAGAAATGTCCAGAAGAGCTCGCGCGTGGTGTTTTCAGTGAGCGCTGACAGCAAAACCTATGAGGAGCGCGCCACGTGATCCCTCATACTATGCCAGCGAGGCGTTTCCGATAGATGGCGACTCCGTAACTCCTTGCCGCCAATACCCCCTCCCTCGGATAGACGACGCACTGGATCGGCTCTGCAACGCTAAATACTTCTCGTCGATGGACCTCAAGTCTGGCTATTGGCAAATAGAAGTCGACGAAAGAGATTGTGAAAAGACCGCCTTCATCACCCCATACGGCCTCTACGAGTTCAAGGTTATGCCATTTGGACTGTGCTCGGCGCCTGTAACGTTCCAGCGCGTGATGGACACGGTTTTAGCAGGATTGAAGTGGCAGACCTGTCTCGTTTACATGGATGACGTCGTTGTCTTCGCCGGAAATTTCAACGATCACCTTAGGCGGCTTACAACAGTATTTGAGGCCATCAAATCATCAGGGCTCACTCTGAAGCCAGAAAAGTGCCGCTTCGCTTACGATGAGCTTCTGTTCCTAGGCCACGTCATCAGCAAGTCTGGAGTCCGCCCCGACCCGCAGAAGGCAGCTGCCATCGCAATGTTCCCCCAGCCCATCGACAAGAAGGCAGTGCGTAGATTTCTTGGCATGTGCGCCTACTACGGGCGATTTGTCAAGGTCTTTTCACGCATCGCTGAGCCGCTGACACAGCTAACTAAATGTGACGTTGAGTTCTAGTGGGAAACGCCACAGGCTGACGCATTTTAAGAACTCAAACGACGCATGCAGTCGCCGCCCGTACTTGCGCACTTCGACGAGCACGCCGATACCGAAATCCACACTGACGCCAGTCGCCTAGGCCTCGGTGCCGTCTTAGTCCAGAGAAAAGATGGACATGAACACGTGATAGCTTACGCTAGCCGGTAGTTGTCAAGAGCGGAAGGCAATTTTTCTACAACCGAAAAGGAATGCCTCGCCATCGTTTGGGCTACAGCGAAATTTCGCCCTTACCTATATGGCAGGCCATTCAAAGTCGTCAGCGACCATCACGCCTTGTGTTGGCTAGTGAATTTAAAGGATCTTTCAGGACGGCTGGCACGGTGGGGCCTTAGACTACAAGAATACGACATCACTGTAACATACAAAGTCCGGACAAAAACACTCATGTGCCGATTGCCTATCACGCCGCCGCAAGATGATGAGGATGACGACGCCGTCCTTGGAATAATAAGCGCAGAAGACTTCGCCGAACAACAGCGAGGGGACCCGGAGCTAAAAGCCCTATTCGAGTATTTGGAAGGGCATACTGACGTTGTCCCTAGGGCATTTAAGCGTGGATTGTCTTTGTTCACGCTTCAAAACAACCTACTCGTGAAGAAGAACTTCTCACCAGTCCGCGCCAACTACCTTCTAGTTGTTCCGTCGGTGCTGCGTCCAGAAGTACTGCACGCCCTACATGACGACCCGACCGCTGGGCACCTCGGTTTCTCCCGGACGCTGTCGAGGACACAAGAAAGGTATTACTGGCCGCACTTAACCGCCGATGTCGCCCGTTATGTCAGGACATGCCGAGACTGTCAGCGACGCAAGACACCGCCGACAAGGCCAGCGGGATTACTAGAGCCGATCAAGCCTCCTTACCGACCTTTTCAGCAGATCGGGATGGACTTGTTGGGACCGTTTCCAACATCAACTTCCAGAAATAAGTGGATTGTTGCGGCGACGGTCTATCTCACATGGTTCGCTGAAACTAAAGCTCTACCGAAAGGCAGTGCAGCCGAAGTGGCGAAATTTTTCGTCGAGAACATCCTGCTGCGACATGGTGCTCCAGAAGTCCTCATCACCAACAGAGAAACGGCTTTTACAGCAGAGCTCACGCAAGCCATTCTGCAATACAGCCAGACAAGTCACAGGAAGACTACTGCATACCATCCGCAGACGAATGGTCTCACGGAGCGCCTGAACAAGACCCTCGCCGACATGCTAGCAACGTACGTCGACGTCGATCACAAGACGTGGGATGCGGTCCTGCCGTGCGTAGCATTCGCTTACAACACGGCAGGGCAAGAAACAACACAAATCACGCCATTTAAGCTTGTTTACGGCAAAAACCTGACGACGACGCTCGACGCCATGCTGCCGCACGTCACTGACGAGGAAAATCTTGATGTCGGTACCTATCTCCAGCGCGCCGAAGAAGCTTGACAGCTCGCCCGTCTGCGGATGAAGAACCAGCAGAGGACCGACAGCCGACACTACAACCTCCGACGACGCTTCGTCGAGTACCAGCCCGGCGACCATGTTTAGGTATGGACTCCGATACGCCGACGAGGACTCAGTGAGAAACTACTCCGATGCTATTTCGGACCCTACAAGGTCATCCGACGTATTGGCGCTCTGGACTATGAGGTCGTGCCAGAAGGCATTTCGCATTCACAGCGGCGCCATGCACGATCTGAAGTGGTCCACGTTGTGCGGCTTAAACCCTTTTACGGACGCTGACAAACTTCCTTATTTTTGCAGTTTTCTTTGCTACGCGTGCTTTCGTTTATTACTTTCGTTTGTTTTCAGCATCGGGTCGATGCTTTTTAAGAGGGGGGTAATGACACGTGTACTTATTTTTATCTAGCGGCCACGTTTCGCCGCCTAAGAAATGTTACCACACTGCGCGGGACACGCCTGCATGTACCCGAATTTTCTGGAAAGTTATCGATGCTTCTATCCACTGTCTGTTGTCACCGGACCTTGTGTTATCTGATTTCATCGCCTGACACGAATCGTGTAGAACTTTGTGGAAGGCACGCGGGTCCCAACGATTAGTCTGGAACATTCGACGACTGCTGTATAAAAGCCGACGCGCTTGACTCGCTGATCATATTTTCGATGATCGCCGACCGCATATCGCCACTATCGTTGTACTATAATGTAGCCTGTTTTGTGGGCACAGGTTCGCCCAATAAAACTTAGTTTTGTCGTTCACAGTATTGTTACTGTGTTCTTCAACGTCGCCACCACGTGACAATATTGTTCTCTATGTTCAAGGTAGGAATATGCATGCTAGGAAATGCTAGAAATGAGCATATCTTCAAGAAATGCCATGCAGTAGTCCTGTTTTATGCCTTCTAACACTTTGTCCATGAGAGACTGAAATGTTGCCGGCCCACCTGGTACCCCACATGACATTCGCTTACAATTGATGAAGTGCCAATAGTGACCGCACACAGGAAGGAATACAGACAGGACAAGGCACCTTGTCCTGTCTGTATTCCTTCCTGTGTGCCGTCACTATTGGCGCTTCATCTTTTGAAAGCTATGCACCAACTAGCCCCACAATGTGTTTTACTGCATTTGCTTAAATTGAAACACTCCTCTATGGCACAGGAATGCAGTCTTCGGTACATCTTCAGGAGCAGCCGACATTTGAAAGAAGCCCTGAGCAAGGTCGAGGCTCGTGAACCACCTAGTGTGGCCGAGCTGAGCCAGAACCCAGTCTGTGCGGGGCATGGGATATACTGGCACAGTTGTGATTGCATTTAAGGGTCTGTAGTCTACTGCAAGGCGATATCCTCCAGTTTTCTTCTTTGCTAATACAGGGGCACTGGCCCAGGAGCTGGAGCAGGGATCAAGGAGGTCTTGGTCCAGCAAATGTTGGATAGACCCCTCAAGAATTGCTCACTTTTGGCTGTTAACCGGGCGCAGCTTGCATCTAACTGGTGGGTGGCTGCCTGTGTCTATTTTGTGAACCACCAGGGACGTGCAACCTGGCAGAGTGGTAAAAATATGGTTATGGTCTGCAAGGATGTTAAGTTTCTGCTTCTGCTCCTCCCGAAGGTTCTCTAGCCTACACTCGCCACTCTTAGTGGTATTGTGGCATACATCCTGCACATCTGCAAAAAGTTTCTGTAGAGAGCTGGGCACATATTCATCAGGCTCTTGACCTTGCTTATCGCATTGCAACTCTGCCTTACAGACTGACAGGGGTCAGTGTCCAGCATCCGACACACATGGCCGCTTCGATGCCTTTTTAAATTTGACGAGCCCATATGGGTCAGAGTGCAGTGACCATCCGCCAAGGCTCATGTGGAGAGAAATACCTGCCACCTCAAGAAAATCCCGCTCAAGAACAACATCGTGACACAGCTTTGGCAAAAGAAGAAAATGCTGCTTCCTGGACCCACCTTGCCAACGAATACGATAGCGAAACGATTGTTCAGTTTGTGACCAGCCCTGAGCAAGCCTCAGGGTTCGTGCTTCTTCCCTGCTTCCCAAACTAAAGCTTCCTCTTAAACTCATAAGTAATATGACTGTCACCCGTTAGCTCATCTGGTTTTCCCCTAATTGTACAGCACTTTTCGTGCAAAATTGGCAACTGGGAACAAGAGTCGGAAGGAGTTGAGAAGTTAAGCGATTTACTAAGGGAGAGAGCCAAGGCAACATCCAGACAGGAAGAAAGAGCGAATATTAACAAATTTAACCGTTGTTTATGAAAATATTTATGGATCAACATCTTTTTATTTAGAAAGAAAGTAGAGAAAACGCCGCCGGAAGGGGAGAACAGTTCCGTGTGTTTTGAATGACGCTTCTACAGTTAGCAGTCGAGCCGCCTGATGTAGCCACTTCTCTGCTGTGCTTATGTATAGGTGTTTTTCTAGCCTTCCGCGGTGAGCTCAGTACGTCTAGAACCGCAGTGTCCTGCACTCTACACCGTTGTACGGGACTCTCGGCATGCATCGTTACGCAACTTCCCAAATAACAATACGAGTCGGTTGCGGTGCTTAACTTGGTAGAGCAGTAAACGAGGGATCCAAAAGAACTGCAATTGTTCCACAAATGTATATTCCTCTATAATTCTTCAAGAGCTAATTCAAAATACACTACTATAATCGGATACAACTCAAGTCTGCAGTGAAGCCCTGCACATGCCCTCATAACCGCCAGCCACTGTTCCTCTGCGAGGCTGCAAATAATTTGTACTTTAAACTTTTCCTGTTACCCAAATCAGGCGGTAACCACAAAAATAAAATTATTAGCGCATAAATTTATATGTTTTCTCTCGCCTATTATAGTGGAATGGCGAATGCCTAATTCTTTATTGAACTGAAGTAAAATGCTTGCTTCGCTGCAACTATGCAGTATATTGTCAAGTTGCAGCAGTGAAATGAACTGTACCGCACACTTTTGAAGATCCAAATAATTAATAATGGAGTTTTATGTGCTGAAACCATGAGGCATGCCGTAGTGGAAGACTCCAGGAATTCGGACCACCTGGGTTTCTTTAACGTGCACTTAAATCTAAGTACATAAGTGTTTTCGCATTTCGTCCCAATCGAAAATGCGGCCACTGTGGGCGGAATCAGGATTAGATCCCGCGACCTCGTGGTTCGCAGCCCAACATCATAGCCACTAAGCAACCATGGCAGGTAGACTTTTGAAGAGTGAAATGCTCAGACTCCATACACTTTGTCCATGCCATGTCCGCTGCACACCTCATTGCTACCATCGATCAAAAGACTCTTCAAGAACAGCAGACGCTCCGGAGATATCAAGTATGACGCCATTTTGAGAACGCCGCATGATGACGATTTTGTTTGCTTCTGTGATTGGCTGGGTGGGCAACCCTGCGTGGCCCGTGTGCCTTTGTTGTCAACTGCTGTTTTTTTTTTAGTTGTATGCTAGTATAGAAATCTTTACACTTTCGCTTTTTTTTACTTGTTCTTGGCAGTGTTCTTCCTGTGCTTCTTTCCTGTGCGAGTCCATTTGATGTGGTTCCTTGTTTGCCTAGTAAAAAAGAGGTGTATCTCACAGGCATACCTGTGCGTCTTTATGCGTCTTTATGGTGAATGGCGGGCGTTATTAACATTTGTACTAGTAAAGGTACACCCCCCCAATCTCATTTGCATAGAAAAGTTACCTTGGGTTGGGCCCCCCTCCCTCGAAAAAAAAATCCTGGGTCACTCCACAATCAGCCCCTCGTAGAGCTTACAGAGGCCCCCCATGCGAGATAGCAGCTGGCTTTGCAGTCGGGAGAGCAGAGCCCCACCATCTGGAGCACGGTGCAGACGGTCACTGTGCCCAAGGGCTCGCTGGAGCACGTGCAGCGACAATGGTCATTCGCCAGCCTCAGCCAGTATGGCAGCAATTCGGGAGTGCTTGGGGAGACCAAGGATGCTCCTTACTGCACTCTTATGCACTCTCTCGAGTTGTTCTTTCCTGGCTGGAGATAGTAAAAGCAGTGGCAAGGCATATAGCAGGATGGATGTGGCCGCAGCTTGGCTCATCTACAGCGCCCACTTGACGGTGCAGCCCTGGCCACGCTGCTGCATCTTGCTCACTGCCCCTGGACTATTCGGACTTTGGTGGTGACTGACTTGGCTGCAGGAATCCAGGAGAGCCAGTAATCAATTGTTAGGCCCAAATAGGTGACCTCCCACTTCCATGGTACGGTGGTGTTTGCAATGTGCAGCTGCTTCATGTAGTGGCGTGCTGAGGCCAGCGGGTGTACAAGTAGTGCCTCTGTCTTTTCCGGGGACATGGAAAGGTCAATGCCACCGAAGAAGGAGATGACTGCTTCCAGGGCCCTCTGCAGTGAGCCCCGGATGGCAGTGATGCTTCTCCTGGGTCCTCGTACCCACAGCGCCATGTCATCTGCATAGATGGCGCAGCAGACTGGGTAGCATCTGTCAGCCAGTAGTAGGGGCTGCTGCAAGTACTGCCAGAGCCAGGTTGAAAAGTAGAGGGCTCAGCACCGATCCCTGCGGGACACCGGAGGGGATGTCTCTGGTATCGCTGAACACTTTGCCTACCTGCACCAGAAAGCTTCGGACCACCAGGAAGGCAGAGATGAAGCCCTGGAGGCATCCCGTGACGCCTAAGCAGTCCAATGCTGCTTCGATCACCTCGTGCGGCAGCCGGTCAAAGGCACTCTGGAGGTTCAGGAGCAGCAGCATGACAATGTTCTCACTGCCTCTGGCATCCTCCAGGGTGGCCACATCTGTGAGGGAGTCCACCATTGAGCGCTTGTGCCTGAAGCCAGATTGCAATTCTGCAAAGTCCATTCGAGCCGAGATAGGGCCATCTTCTCCATCACTTTGCATGCTGCAGAGGTAAGGGGGACTGGCCTGTAGGAGGAGAGCGCGCAGGCTCCCGTCACTTCAGCAAAGGCACCACCACAGCCATCGGCCAGCTCTCAGGCAGGGCCCCAGTGCTCCAGGAGGAGTTGAACTGCTCCAGGAGTCGTTCCCGTTGCAGCTCTGCAAGGTTACACAGCATCTGGCAGGTTATGCCATTGGCTCCAAGAGCACTCTGTCATCATGTGAGAACCAGCACCGACTCGAGCTCGTGCATGTGAAGAGGCTCGCTGCACAGGGCGGAGATCTGTGCCGCCACCAACTCTGGATGGTGGCAGGGAGGGAGGCAGCGTCTTGTGGCAGCCATCAAGGGCAGGATCTGCGGGACTGGGGACCTCTCAGAAAACTGGTCGGCTGTGCGCTCGACCAGGGCCCGCTCGCTGATGCCCACGAGAACAGCTATGGCCAAGGACTGGCATTGAGCACTTGGAGCATCCATCAGTGACCTCAGCAGGTGCCAAGTTCAAGCACAATCTGGATTGTGACTGATGGTGGAGCAGAGGCTCTCCTAGCTTTGGCCTCCGCGTCGTCGGGCATGGCAGATGACGTGGAGTCGGTGGTCAGCAGGAAGCATGGTGCTGACTGCCTGCATAATCAGCACCAGGTTTGCCACCAGCTGTTCCACAGTTGTCGGCACCAGGGGGTGTGGTCGAGGGGACAGCAGTGGCCTGAGGCACCTGACGTCGGGAGCTGTGTGGAGCTGGTACCGGGCACCTTGAAGGATCAGCAATGCCCGTGACTGCGTTCGCATAGGAGCGCGGCGAGGGTGTGGTGGCCTGCTCCAGCTGGCTTCACGCTCACCCGGTAGGCAGGCAGTCACTGGAATGCCATGGAGCTCGGTGACTGCCAGCAGCTCCTCAAGGCATGCCTGAGTGGTCGTATCGGCGGCCACAATGTTGCGCTTGTGGTTGACACGAACTGCAGCAACACCTGGTCGCGCAGAAAGTGCCGCCACGAGTGCGAGGCGCGGGGCACTCCGGAAGGCTCCACCCGGTGCAGATGGGCGGAAGAGCACCGTGCCGGTGACCGCAGGGTTGACTGGGAGTGCTGCACTCTCCAAAGGCCTTGCACGGCGCTGATCTCCTTTCGACAGGACCAGCTGGAAGCTGTCCGCAGGTGGCTCACGAGCTGCGAGGTTCTCACGCTCAACTGCCTTTGTAGTGGCTGCAGTCTCAGGAGTGCGCTATGAGAAGTCGGCCACCCAGGAAGTAGAAGCTTCTGAAGCGGTAGAAGTGTTCTTTGCCTTCTTCTGCTGCTTCTTCTTCTTCTTCTTCTGCAGGTTCCGCTGTGCAGGTATGTGACGGGGTGGGCCCTTCAGGAACTTCGACGCGAGGGGCTCGTCGGGAAGCACCAACGGAGCCAAGACCACCGGGTTGGGAGTGTGTGCTGCAGCAGTCAAGGTAGCAGACAGCATACCCCCAACGCTAGCAGACGACCTTGTGACTGCGGCCGCAGGCGCGCCCTCGCTTCGAGGGAGTGTGAGGGAAGCGGCCGGCACCTTGTTAAGAGGCTGAGAGATGGCGTCCATACTCTCCATCAGGACGGGAGCTGTAGCAGATGACACCTTTTCGGCGGCAGGAGCGTCACCTTCTGCGTCAGGCAGAAAGGGGGTGGTGACCGTCTCTCCTGCGGGACGGGAGATGTTGCCGCCGTTGTCCATCCTTTCCACTTGATCGTTGGGAGATGCACGCTTCTCCGAGTGAGGAGGAACGCACGGTGCCTGCTTGCGAGGGCCGGTCACCCCCTTGTCCTCACTCTCGACTTCGCAGGCGCGTTTTTGCGAGCTAGTTTAGTCCATCTCTTCTTCATCGTCTGAAGAGCTGGGCAGCGGGAGTGCGACCCTTTCAGCAAGGTATCCGTCCTGTGTCAGAGACGGTATTCACCGGCGTCGGCTCCACAGCTACTGTAGGGGCTGCTGGGATCGTGGTACTTTCAAGTGGGGCCCCAGGCTGGGTGACAACTGCAGGATAAAAGGTAGTGGCCTGCTTTTTAAGCCACTTGTCAACAATGTCCTCTGCATGGTACTGAAGCTCTTCTCTCGCTCTGAGCTCATGCAGGGTTGCAGGCATGAGAGTCACGAACGATGCGTTCGGTTGGCGTCGGTGGCCCATGCGTGGCGGGCGACCCCTCGACATGTGGAAATCCATGTAGAAAAAAAAAGGGAGAGAGAGAGAGAGAAAAAAGAATGCGAGAACAGCACACAACACAGTACAACACGTGGCGCGTGAGCACACCAACATGCACAACACGGGGTGTGCGAGGTTACCAATACACTCCAACACGGGGCGCGCGAGCCTGCCAACATGCAGAAAATGCGGCGCGCGAGCTCACTAACTCGAAATACATATGGCGTGCGAGCTCACCAGTCGAGCACATATCCCTAACTGATCCGTCTAGGATAGTTGCAATATAGTTGTGACTGGCGAGATGAGGTCGTCAGAGCGAGGAGCAGTGCAAGCTCCTCGTATCGCAGTTTAGACGAGACTCCCCTGTCGTGCACTCCCCGCATGCCGACCGCGCACACACGCCTTCCATGTTCTCCCTCCCCGCCACACATCGTTGCCCACCGTCCCGTGCCTGCTACTCTACGCCACCTGGCGTCGGCCCGGTACCCTCACAGCACCTCAGAATATGGAAAGGTTCAAATCACATGTTTACATTTATATGTCTCCTGTTTTTTTTTACACTGTAAAGGGCAGTTGTACGATATATAACAGGATTATCTTAGTGGAATCCAGTGCACTTTCATTAACGTGGCTTATGAGTGCTGTTCAAAAACTTTTTTCCACATTCGAGTGAAGGAGCGAAATGCAAAAGCACTCATGTACCGACGATTGAGTGAACATTAAGGAAACTCCAAGTGGTCTTACTTCAGGCTTTGGCACTACGGCATCTCCCTGTGTTGCTGCAGGACATTAACCCCACCAATCGGTCAACTTTTCTTTCTTCCAGATGCCAGGCCTCTAAGAAATTTTTTTGCTTGTCATTTGTTTGCGAAGTTTATTAGCACTAATACAGCTCCACGACCAATCCACAGGGAAAAATGTCTTTCATTTGTGTTTGGATAATTTCTGTTTGTTTTGTATATAAAGGTGTGTGCATGTTACGTGGGACATCATGCACAATTGCATACTCGTCTTTTCAAGTGGGGTCTGTCTTAGGTATGCCACCACCTATGTACAATGCGTATCTCATGCCTTGCTCTCCTGAGGCCTCCATTTGATGGTATTTTCGCATGATAAATGATCTCATAGGACCAAATGAAAGTAACTGTAAATTCCTTTGTCACAGAAACAAATGTAACAGAAAGAACCGGCACCATGCTGAAAGCAGGGAGGCATATTTTGAGTTCGACTGATACCATCACACGCGAGAGCGACAGGAGAGGACAAAGATGGAAAGATCCAAGTGCTATTAAGGCCTTTTCATTTGCTTTTTGTGCACACGGGGTCACATTATTATCGTCAATGGGCTCTCTCTGCCAGTGTATGTGCCCCTCGTTGCAAAGTTGTTCCTCTACATTTGAGAAGGGCATGCCAATAACTTCATGCATGTGATCCTTGAACATGGTGCAGTTATAAGCACATTTTTGCAGATTGCTCAATTTGCCCGAGCCAGTTCTAAATGGTGCCAGCAGGAAAAGACTTAGCTTGCGGTTGGTTTCAGCTTGTGATGGGTTCACTTTAAGATTTTCTTAGTTGAGACATCAAACGCAAGAGCACTGACTCACCTGCATTGCTTATTTCGTGTGGCCCCTAAGTGCCTTCGTGTGAAAACAAGCCTAGCTTTCTACCATGCTCTCTTCCTTCAATTGCCTTTTCTTCCTTGTACCTTAGTATTGCTCCCTCCCATTTTCTCTTCACTAGCTGGTAGCGCGAAAATGCTCACCACTGTATAGGCAAGACGGGCAGCTAAACAGGACAGCTTGCGAGAAGGAACAATGCTTGCCAGACCTTTGGCAGTGTGAACAGTCATGCCCTCGACTCCACTTATCTGCACCCGGAAGGAGTGCACTGTCAACCTGTTCGTGTGTTTGGAGGTGTTGACAGCATTGCAGCAGTGTCCAGGCACAACTTTGATTGACTGCTGTTAGGTGCAAGTACCAAATTTCAGTTCCTTTTACACATATTTCATCTCAAAGCCAGAATTGCCAGGGCATCAGCAGGATAGCCTTCACAGGCAGGTTAGCACTCCTCCATGGTTGGATCCAGCTAGCATTTGCATAGCTATTAATAGACTTTGTAAAAGAATCAATTGGGGTCTGCTTCTTGATTCAACTTCCATTTGTTTGGCTAGAAGTTGTACCGCCTGGCAGACATATTCTTGGTTTTGGACAATAATTGTTTTTGTGAAAATGACATGTCAGAAACTGGTACAATGTGTGTGGTCTGACTGGTAACTGTTTAGTTTTGTATGGTGCCCATAGCCTCCTGTATTGAGTGGCCCTGGCAGCATCTGGTTCCAGCGTCAATTGGTCTTGGCACCAAGCTTTTCACAGGAGCGGCTGCAAATTGCGATCGTTAAGCATTCACCTCGATCGTCCAAGTAAATGAACAATTGAAATTGAGGGTCTGACAGAATCCCTTCTGGTCAAGGAACATCATATTATTAATAGATGCAGTACCAACCAAAGTAAAATTTATTAAAAAACAATTCAGCTTCCCCAAAGGAACTTAAACGGTTTTAAACATATTTACCTTAGTTGGCACTGCACCTTTTATTTACCATAAAAGAATGGAACAGTTGCCAGAAATTGTCTGGAGGCCTGGGGCGGTTGTGGCACAGGGGCGTCGTGGCCCCCATGGCCAAAATGGTTCACACTTGCTGAAGGTCCTGCCCATGTGTAATCACACTTTGCTATCCTAAGTGGGGTGTGCATGGGAGCTTACACAGTCTAGCTCATTGTCATCAGTATTGATAAAATGTGCTACTGAAGCTTGTTTTTTTATTCTAGGTTGTCACTTACGTGCATATGAAGGAGTTGACCACTTAGCTTCAAACTTAGCTTGGCAGAGTGGCTTGCTAATATTTTCATTTTATTTAAGCTGTAGAGGTCATTGCTAGAGGTGTCTACAGGAACTGAACTCTTGTGTGCTTCTATGTTCAAGTGTCTTAGCTCTAATGCATATGGTGGTAAGTGCTGAAAAAACTGTGGCAACTAAGCTGTTACTTGACAGTTGTTAGTGGTCCTCGATATGCCCCCTTTGGACATCTTCCTCGTCTTTGAAACGATGCATGTCTGTGCAGATGTGTTTGACGATGAGCTGATGGCAGCAACCCTGAGCGACATCTTGCAGGAGAAGGTGGTGCAGTTGCCTGTGTACGATTTCATCACTAGCACGCGGTAAGAGAATTATACACACACACACACACACACACCTATCCCGAGCCAATTATGATCAAAATGGAAGAAAATAATGATGCCTGATGCAGGGGTTAACCCTTTAATGATGAGACATATAAGTACCCAGAAAAAAAATGTTTCTTTTCTGTCTAAATATGCAGAACACATGAATAATAAGCTGAATCAACAAAAAGAAAAAAAAAATTTTGCAGAAGCTTTTTCAGCAATAGGAGGAAAGCCACAGACAGGAAACTGGAAGTGGGCTTCACTTCAAGCGTTTTCAATTTGTATCAAGGGCTCTCATCCTATGTGAACCACAGGTGCACATTTCGTTTGCTTTACGTCACATGTGCAGCACCATTGCAGCTGGATATGTTGCATCGGCCTGTCTCCCCTGACCTTGCTTTCAAAAGACAGTGAGTCGCGGGCCAAACATACTCTTCGTTGTCCAATGCTCCTGCTCTAAACCAACAAATGTAGTGGCCCTGTGGCCTGTCATTCAGTGTTCGCCGAAGCACTTAGCCAGAAACTTGGTACTGAACACTGAAACTCGGCAAGAAAAAAAATGTTTTGGTATGTTGCCTGTAGGCAACACTCGTAAATAAATGCTTAAGTGTTTTTCAGATTTGTAAAAAGAAAAAAATTGTTTTGCTCGTAATGCGAAGCTGTGACATGATAGCCAGCAAAATATAATGCACAGTAAGCCTTAGACTGTTTTGTGCAATCTTTGTTAGGGTGAGCAAGTGCAAGCGAGCAATCTCCTTTTGAAAAGTACAAGAAGTATGGAGTCCTTTGTTTGGGGAGTTTGCCTCCCAGTCATTAGTTCCACTAATTTCTTAGTAAAAGCTTGGTTATTACTGCTGAAAATGAAAGGCAAATCCTTCCTAATTGAATTTCGCACTCAGTGTAACACCGCTACATTAGTATGACGTCACATACTGCAGTATATTTTTGCATACTTGGGCCATTTTTATTGAGAAAAAGTTTTCAGAACTGAATAGGTTGAGCCTTTCGTTTATTGGTAAGCTACCTATACTAATTATTCTTGAACTGACACTGTCCATGCCTTGTGACGTCACAGGGAGCTAGCATGGGAAACTTGAAACTAGTCTTTCATTTTTGCATCTTTTCTGGCTTACCAAGACTGCGCTCACGGCAGGAGTGACGTTTTTGGTTTTCCATAAGTGTAATTTATCAATCCAGCTTGATGTAATGCTCCTCTCTGGTGTCTCTCATTCAATCTCGCCAAGTCACAGAGGTCAAGCAACCAACTTGGTGATAAGGCAGTCAGAAGTGGTTGAAAATTTCCTAAAGAGCTATTTCCTCTAATGCTGTATGTTGCTAATTTTTCTCTCTCATTTATACATTCATTTCTGATTGCAAATAATGCAAGGAAGAAAGAAAAATTCATCGTACCTGTGTGGCCCTGTTTTGGCAGTGCAAGACGCCTGGAGGGCGCTTGCGTCAAGCAACCTTGTTCAGACAAGTTCCTGAAGCAGGCATAATCCGCAACAGCTCAGTCGCTGAAAAAGTCACTTTGATATAAAAACATTGTGTGGCTTTTCACTCTCTGCTGTTTCTATAATTTGGTGCTGCTTGTGTGCTAGCTACATTTAAAGGAAGGCCATCCCAAATAATGTGTGCATATATCCTACAAAAAGTTTTCTCAGGACAAACTAAAAAAGAGTGCGTGCTATCTCCCTCCCCTCCTCCCCTATCTTTTTTGTTAGTCTTGGTGAGCCCCAATGAGTAAAATTTTGGCGAGTCTGTATTCAAGTGAGCTTCGTGAGTAAAATTCTGGCGAGTTCAAATGAGCCATGCTGAGTAGAATTTTTGGTGAGTGTGAGTTCGAGTGAGGCCCGCTGAGTAGAGTTTTATAGCGATAGCAATTATATGGACACTTCAGCTGAATTTCCGCCGTCGTCATTCGCATTGGCATCGGTGCCGCCGTGATGTTCCGTATAAAGTCCAAGTGTGATAACATTGCAGCCATGCACTGTATGCTATAGGTGCAAGGGTGAGCCAAGAAGGATGGTGACTCAATCTCTTGCTCGCAAAAAAAGGTGGGGAGGAAGCACGCCGTGTTCCATCGCAGGCAAGGGAGGGGTGGGGGATTCTACTCCAGTGGCAGCTGGGTGTGGTGCAATTGTGTGTAGTCGCGCGGGCCCTATATTGAAAGCTACCTGCGGTGGGTACAGAGTCTAGGCACGCCAAGGGCTCATGGTGTTATGTGCGCTGTGTTCTCGCCACTTAGTTCCCATTGAAGTGAGAGGCAGCACGAAGGACAATTCGCTTGCCCCTGCTGCTGCTCTTCATTACACTAGCATTTTGACAGCGCGTGTCCGCACTCATTGAGTGAGAGGTGTTCATGTTTGCCTGTGCTTGTGTGACACCGTGCTTGTTAATTTAGTTAGTAAACAAATGTTTTGCAAGCTTATACGGCTGATAAAACTACTAAGACTACATCATATTTCTGTCTAATAATTTTCTATCGCAATCGATGCTTCGCCTGTTGTGCGGAACTGCGACATATTGACATGTGTATTTGTTTGTCTATATCGGTCGACACGTTTCACCGCCTAACAAATGTTATCGCACAGCGCAGGACGCGCCTGCATGTATCGGAAGTTTCTGGAATGTTATCGATGCTTCCATCCGCTGTCTGTGACCGAACCTTGTGTAATCTGATCGCATGTGTGCACGATGCGAATAATGTAGAACTTTGTGGAAGGCACGCGGGTCCCAGCGATTACTCTGGAACATTCGGCGACTGATGTATAAAAGTCGATGCGCTTGACCCGCTCATCAGATTTTCGACGACCGCCGATCATGTTCGCCGCTACCATTCTTCTTTGAGTGTAGCCTGTTTTTGAGGGCACAAGTTCGCCCAATAAAACGCTCGTTTCGTAAATCACAGTTTTGCTGCCTTCTCAACCGTCACTACCACGTGACATCTGATGGAGGTGCGGGGTAGCCTGAGGACAAAACCAACATCGCCCAAGACCGGCGTGCTAGCCGCCGACTGCAAGGGCTGCCCCAAGAGCGCTGACTTCTACCTGAGACGACAAAGAAGATTGTGGCCAAGACAACCCCAATGGCTGCCCCAGCATCCCCTGTTATCCTGCAACAACCTCGGGACCCGCCAACCTTCCATGGAGCAGCTACTGAAGACCCGGAATCTTGGCTGGAGACCTACGAACGAATTGCGACTTTCAACAGCTGGGACTCCGACAACAATCTGCGGCATGTATACTTCGCCTTAGAAGATGCCGCCAGAACGTGGTTTGAGAACCGGGAGTCGATGATGACAACATGGGACCTGTTGCATAGCGGCTTCCTGCGCACCTTTATGAGCGTTGTGCGCAAGGAAAGGGCTGAAGCTATGCTGGACTCCCGAGGGCAGCTACCTAACGAGAACGTTGCCATCTTCACGGAAGAAATGAGCCGTCTGTTCCGCCACGCCGACCCGGAGATGCCCAGGTAGAAGAAAGTCCGCTTACTCATGCGTGGTGTGATGGAAGAACTTTTCGGCTCAATGATACGAAGCCCACTGAAGACCGTAGGAGAGTCCCTTCGCGAGGACACTAGCATCGAGAAGACACTCGAAATGGTGAACCGGCAATTCAACCGCCGTACGAACTCTACCAACTACGAAGGAATTTAATCACTGGCCACGGACAATCTGCGCGAGACCATCCGGGCCATTTTTCGCGAAGAACTGCGCAAAGTCTTGCCTTCATCGCAGCCTCAAGTGGCCTCGATCGCCGCCATCGTGAAAGAAGAGGTGCAGCGATCGCTTAGAGTTTCTGAGGTGCAACCACAATTACCGCAGCCCCAGCCAGAAGCGATGACATACGCCGCTGTCGCAAGCCGTCAAGGTCCCCCTCCGCGACCGCGCCAGGGCCCTGTAATGCCGCAATTCTGTCGACCACCGCCGCCGCCGCCAGCACGCCCACCCGTCGCCCAGTGCAGCTACTCGAGGAAGACAGATGTTTGGCGCGCTCTTGGCCACCGCCCACTATGCTACCACTGCGGCGAAGCCGGCCATGTGTACCGCCGATGCCCATACCGCGACCAGGGATTGCGAGGCTTCGCCGTCAACGCACAGCGCCCGAGGGAAGGTGAACGCCCTCCTGACATCGCCGACTACCTCGCCGCTACTCAGTGCAGCCCTCGACGACCAGCCCGTTCGCCGTCACCAGGCCGCTACCTGTCGCGGCAGCACCGACCATACACTGGCCCAGCCCGGGGCCGCTCTGCAAGCCCATATCCGGAAAACTAAAAGCAGCAACCGATTGAGGTGCGGTTGCTGTTCGTTGAACTGATGAAGGCGCCGAAGAAACTACCTCAATGATGTAACGACACGCCGCCGTCTCAATGAAGTCTGGAAGCACAGAATACAACGACGAAAGACGACCTGATGACATCACAGACTAGCCACTGGTCAACGCGTCGCAGCCGTGGTCCGACGCCAAAACCGAACTGTAATGCCAGACAAAGAAGCACCGACCTCGACGTGCTCCTCGACGGCCACACAGTCACCGCCTTAGTCGATACAGGGGCCGATTACTCCGTCATGAGTGGACACATCGCCGCCCAGTTGAAGAAAGTTAACACTGCATGGGAAGGCCCCAAATTCGGACCGCCGGAGGATACCTCATTACCCCGACTGGAATCTGCGCGGCAAGAATTACCGTTCATGACCGGACTTACCCTGCCACCTTCGTTATCCTCCAACAGTGTTCACGAGACGTCATTCTCAGCATGGACTTCCTGAACCAACACGGCGCAATCATAGACCTGAAGTCAAAATCGATAATGCTGTCAGAAGATCAAGCGATACCACTGGAGAGGCCTCGTAGTCACCACGCCTTGAGTGTGCTCGAAGATCAATTGAGCATCCCGCCGTGCTCCAGCATTATTACTTCTGTCGGCACCGAAACACCCGCTAACGTAGAAGGCGTCATTGAGGGCAACCAACATCTACTGCTCGACCGTGAAATTTCAAGAGGGATCGCTAGACTCCAAGGAGGGCAAGCGGAAGTTATGCTAACCAACTTCAGCCAAGAGTTCAAGCACATCAACAAGGGCACAACAATCGCGTACATCGAAGAAATTGTGGAAACCAGCAATGCCTTTGTCCTCTCGGATTCTGCCGCATCTCCCCCGATGAGCATATTCCCCGAACCAGACTTCAACGTGAATCCAAGTCTTCCTATGAGTAAGCAGCAACAGATCAGAAGTCTTCTCCTACGATACAAAGACTGCTTTTCGACGTCATCGAGGATTTGACAAACACCAGTTGCAAAGCATTGCATAATAACCGAAGAGTGTGCTCGACCATTCCGTCAGAGCCCTTACCGAGTTTCGGCGCGAGAACGCAAGCTATAAAACAAGTTGACGAAATGCTGCGCGACGACATCATCCAGCTGTCGAAAAGCCCGTGGGCATCTCCTATTGTCTTAGCAAAGAAAAAAGACGGAAGCCTAAGTTTCTGCGTCGATTATCGTCGACTAAACAAGATCGCGAAGAAGGACGTATACCCCCTCCCAGGGATAGATGATGCATTGGATCGTCTCTGCAACGCTAAATACTTCTCGTTGATGGACCTCAAGTCTAGCTACTGGCAAATAGAAGTTGACGAGAGAGATTGCGAAAAGACCTCCTTCATCATGCCAGACCCCTACGAGTTCAATGTCATGCCATTCAGACTGTGCTCGGTGCCTGCAATGTTCCAGCGTGTCATGAACACAGTCGGCGATCGTCGAAAATCTGATCAGCGCGTCAAGCGTGTCGACTTTGTTCCAGAGTAATCGCTGGGACCCACGTGCCTTCCACAAAGTTCTACATTATTCGCGTCGCTACCGGTCTGTATGTATGCTACCGCTAATGTATGCTACCGGTCAGTCTCCTACAGTAAGTAGCAGAAATGATAAAAGATTAATTTTGCGGAGCATTGAACAGCATGAATCAAGTGAATACACTAACCTGTAGGCTTTAGCTGCCCAAAGATGAAAAAGGCAACTGCGTCATGATGACATTTCGGTAGCAAGCAAATTGCGTGCCACAAAGAGCTTATCTATAAGACATGTTTTTGCCGCTATTGAACACTCACAAAAGGAAGACACATAAAGACAACACAGTCTGTGTTGTCTTTATGTGTCTTCCTTTTGTGAGTGTTCAATTGCGGTAAAAAACATGTCTTTTAGCAAGCACCAACTAGGCCAACAAGCAGTTCTGTTGCGAGCTTATCTATCCAGGTTTTCACTGATGATGAACGGACAGGAAAGCCTTGAAGGAGGCAAAGGACAACTTTTGAGCAATCAGCTTTGCTAGTTTGACACATTTTGTAAATTGTTTTGAAACGCAATTTGTGAAGCTGCACCTTTTCTTGTCTGAGATGGCTCTCAATTTTGCTGAATGGTCAAGAAGGGAAACTGAGGGGCTCATATTTTCTTAATCACGACCATATAAAGCCAACAGACAGTGAAGCCAAGGAAAGCATAGGCTTGCCTTTCCTTGGCTTCATTACCTGTTGGTTTTATGTGGTCGTAATTTTGCTGAAAGCTGTTTTTGGTGCCCTTGAATTCAAGAGTGTTTACGACACTGCTGCACTGTTGTCAGATATGTGATTGCGTCTATGCTAATTTTTTCAGGCTGCGGGACCAGTGGATAAGCATTGCGCCTGCAGACGTTGTTCTGGTGGAAGGGGTGCTGCTGTTTTATTTTCCACGCCTGCGAGACATGTTTCATATGAAGCTCTTTGTGGACACCGACCCGGACACACGACTTGCACGCAGAGGTGACTGTTGCCTCAGCTTTTCTTGCTTGCCATTTATGGCACCTTTCATTATGCAAAAAAGAAGTGAGGTGTGCAGACAGGACACAAGAGTCGAGAAGTGGACAACACTAACGCCGACTATCAACTGAAGGGAGCACTGAGGCGAAAAAAGAAAGAAGACACAAAACTCATCTGCGCATGCTCAGGAATGGTAACACCACGTGTCAGTCGGGTACAGGTGCCGGTCTACGTGAGAGATAACTGTTAAGGCACTTAATCTCTTCCTTATGTAAAGTAATCGAAGGCTGACTCACGCACGCACCTCCACCATTATAGATATGCCATGCCTCTACCGTAAGACGCGTATCTTCATTCTTATGCCTGTACAGTATCGCGCATTTATCTAACTCTGGCGTGCAGTTACAATCTCTGCAATGAAGAGAAAAATTAGAAGGTGGTCCACCGGTTAATGACCTTTTATGTTCCATTAGCCTGTGATTGATACACCGTCCCGTTTGCCCTACGTAGAACTGGCCACAGCTAAGGGGAATATTATAAACCACACACATACGACAGTCAGTAAAACTGTTGTTCTTATTGTGCTTCACTGGACAAACATCTGTTCTTTTTCTGCCTTTTACCTGCTCCTTTTTCCTCTGCATGGCAGCGCATATCTTACCTAGCTTATTGGGAGCAGTGGAAACAACATTAACATCATATCTACTTGCAACTTTTTTAAGCCTGTGCGATACTGAATGAATGTACGGAATAGCCACTACTCTTTTTTTGCTATTACTGCTTTCTGTAATCAAGTCTGTCCCCCTCGAAACCGGCTTCTTTAGGCGCTCAGCCACAGTGGCCACTGCTACACTAGGATAACCTGCTTCTAATAAGCGCCGGACCTGCACATTAAAACTGGTGCTCATTTTGTGCATGTAGGATCTGGTGAGAGATGACTTAAGGCACAACATGGCAATTACGTTTTTTACTGCTTTGGAATGCTTGGATTGAAAGTTTAATAACGGCTTCCCATTCCCTTTAGTTCCCTTTAGTTCCCTTTAGCTGTGGCCAGTTCTACGTAGGGCAAACAGGACGGTGTATCAATCACAGGCTAATGGAACATAAAAGGCCGTTAACCGGTGGACCGCCTTCTAATCTTTCACTACATTGCCGAGATTGTAACTGCACGCCAGAGTTAGATGAATGCGCGATACTGTACAGGCATAAGAATGAAGATACGCGTCTTATGGTAGAGGCATGGCATATCTGTAATGGTGGAGGTGCATGCGTGAGTCAGCCTTCGATTACTTTACATAAGGAAGAGGTTAAGTGCCTTAACAGTTATCTCTCACGTAGACCGGCACGTGTACCTGACTGACACGTGGTGTTACCATTCCTGAGCATGCGCAGATGAGTTTTGTGTCTTCTTTCTTTTTTCGCCTCAGTGCTCCCTTCAGTTGATAGTCGGCGTTAGTGTTGTCCACTTCTCTACTCTTGCGTCCTGTCTGCACGCCTCACTTCTTTTTTGCGTAATGAATCCTTACCCACTAGCTCAGCTTTCTGTCGTTCTGGCACCTTTATGCTGACAGATGCACATTCGTCTTTCGACATATGTATGGAACTCCTTTGATCATTGTAATGTACCCGGGCCACATTTGAAATGCAAAAGCTGGGCATACTCATAACAGGTCACACTAGTAAGGGTTGGTTGTAGGTCTCATTGCATGGAGCTAAATGAAATTTTAAAAATGAGGAATGGGCAGGAGCACTCTGCTGGAGACTGGTTGGTTCATGCTGAACAAGTAATGTACTGTGCCAGTGGCGTGCCATGCTGTGTTCTGTCCTGTTTTTCTTTCCACTCTTTTATTTAATGCAGTACATTACTTTAGAAAGGGGGGCTTCACATTAACTTCATATAGGGGTGAGTTCTAAGACTGTTTAAAGGAAAGAGACTGTGTTTTCCACAAGTTGTGATCACCCTTGTGTGGAAGAAGCCATAGCGATTAATCATAAGGATCTTGCAGGTCAACGTACAACCTGGCACTCTGAGGGTCATTTTGTTCAAGTTCTGTAAATGGCAGCATGTGTTCTGTTTACTCTCAAGTTGAAGGATAACTTGGCTTGTCTTTAGCAAACTCGGCAAGAGTGAGCTGAAATGGTTGCCTGTACACAACCTACTGTCGTAAAAACGAGCAGCTCGGGTCAAGGAAGCTGTGGGTAGTTTCTTTTGGATCACTCCAATATTCTGCCACATGCGTTGCGTCTCACACATTAGCAGCAGTTTGCCACAGTCAAAGCCATGTACAATGAATGCAACTCCTCTGTGTATTGTTCTGACCTGAGGAAATTGTTTCACCTGCCATGGTGTTTTGGTGGCTGTGGAATCTGCTGCTGCACATGAGGGTGAGGGTTTGATGCCTGGCCATGGCAGCTGCATTCCAATGGGGTGCCAAAACGCTTTCGTACCAAGCATTGGGTGAGGGTTGAAGAATCCCAGGTGATTTAAAATACTGAAGTACTAAAGCGCCAAACAGATGACACAAGAAGAGACACGGACGAGTGCTTACTAACAACTGATGCTTTATTGTCAGAAACACACAATATACAGTCGCTGTCTGATTTTTCGGACTCCACAAATTCGGACATGCTCGATTATTCGGTCTGCTTCGCTGCACCGCCATTCTCCCCATAGACCATAATGTATAACAACTGCCGAAAGTTCGGACACCTTGCAACCTCTCGTCTAATTTTTCGGACACTCCTTGAGCCAACTCGATCGAAAGCACTATGCACCAACTCTGACCGGTGCATAGTTCGACTTGCTGAATGCCATTTTTTTTTAACGGAGCTTCCTTGCTGCCCCACGAAGTGGCGCTACTGCAAATCCCCGCTCATCATCATCGTTTCTGCCTGGTTCGTGGCTACAGCAGTTTCGGTCTCAGCTTAGTAAGCCATATCAAGGCAATCCAGCAGCTGATTTGTTTGTTTCTTCGTGCATGACGCTGCGAGTAGGCCACATTTTTCGTTTGTGCGACTGGTATCAGCGTGACGGAGTGGTGATGTTTGCTTTGTGTACTGTGTCAAGGTTGCGGTGATGCAACGTGGCATATGGAAACAGCGTCAAGTGTCCAATGGCACAGACAGTGCCCGCGCAGACTGCGCTGGGGAATGCCGGCAAGCAGGTGCCGGGAGCCTAGGATTTGTCGCCTTCCGATGTGTACCCTACTGACGCCGACAGTGTTCTGCTAAGACCTGTGCAGTGGTTCCGGACACCGTCTCATTTGACAGTTTCACAGGTGCTCACGCTGCTGTACTGACATGCGCAGAACTCGATGACTGCGAGATTATTCGTCAGGTTTCTGCTGCACCACCGGACGATGACTCTGAGTCTGAAGATGACGCACCATGTGCTACGCTGCTGTCGCTTGCGGAGCGTGCAGAAGCAGTGACTGTGCTTTCAGCCACCTATAGTGACCGTACGACTCTCTCCGAGATTCAGGCTTATCTGATTGCGCGTAAACAGAACAGCGTGCAACGGCGTATTCACGATTTCTTCAAGACTACTGCCCAGCCCGAATAAGTTTCAGTTTCAGTTTATCGATGTGCGTGAAATGTTTTAGAGAAAAAGTAACTCTAGGAGGTCCCATAGTCAAAGACTGGGGAGGGACCTCCAACAATAAATACATAGAAAAAGTACACTTAATACGATCAGCAGCAGTAGCAATCCTAGGAACAAAAAATACAGTCAACGACCGATTTTTCGGACCCTCTAGGGAACGTAAAAACGTCCGAAAATTCAGGCAGTCCGAAAAAATGAATGCATGCAAAAAACCGCACTTTTTTTCTTTTTTTTTCTCGGATCTAGAGGTAAAGGGCGAAATACCAATCTTCCGAAACCCTGCCAAAGCATCAATGAAGGTGCTATAAAAAGAGGCGTTCAAAAACTCTGTATGCAGCCGACTGCCGGTTTATTATGTACATGTGCATCGTCGGGCAGCCAGTGTTATTGCTGCAGTGGCTTGAAGAACTTGTTGATTGTTGTTTGGACGGCGTTCCGGTTGCATGCGATAGTATTCGCCTCGATCTGAGCAAGGGTCATATCAGCACTGTACAGCGATGAAAAAGTCAACAGTGCTCGCGTCAACTCGGCGCTTGTAGGTGGCGCAGGCATTGGCTCCTCATTTTCAACATCGGAGTCTTCTGAATCCCCCACAACCTGACGGACTATTCTCTCGTCAGTCAGTTCTGCGCAGAAGTTGAGCTCGTTGTCAGCGTCAACAAACTGTTCAAAAGTTATTTCCTTGGGTACGGTACTGCTTTCCGCGCTTCGATGCCATCGGCGAGGACGACGAAGACGGGAGTGGGGGCCATCGAAGGCAAGCGAAATCCTCAAGTTGCGAACAGTGGAGTTCGCTGGCAAGCGTCGAAGCACCTAGGCCTAGCATCGCAGAGCACACTTGACACCAACGTAACGTTGCTTGACACAACAGCACAACCACACACCACGCTAGCTAAAACGTGGCTTCCGCCGGACGCGGAAGTGCGGCCATTTGCGACGATGAACATAGCCAGCATGGCCAGACCAAATCGGTGTGTGACGGCTAGATTCGGCTAGTTGTGGTTCAAAGCGGTGATATGCTTCGACTGCAAGTCGATTTCCTTTGCAAGGGCGCTGTGCGAGGAGCCAAAGGACCTTCCGTCGCGTCAAAAAGTCCGGAAAATTGGACGCCGGGGGGCTCGAGCGTCCGAAACTTCAGATGTCGTTATACATTGATTCTATGGCGCTCGTGGCAATGCCGCGAAGACGTCCGAAATATCAGGCATGTGCGAAAATTTGTGCGTCCGAAAATTCAGTCGTTGACTGTATTAACAAAGTCGAGTCATAGTAATAACAATAAAGTATAAACACAAAAAGCAGGTCCTAGGAGTATTATTCGACATACAGAAGCGTAAAAAAAATATACAACACAATCACTTTCCCAACAAGTGGTTACGAACTTTCCTCTTAAATAAATGAATGGAAGGAGATGATTTAATGGAGGGTGGTAGTGAATTCCATATTGATGTTGCGAAAAAGTTCGCAGTAAATTTGCCGTAGTTAGTCCTTGGTTTCGGTAGGAGAAAGTTATTATGGTGTGAAAATCGAGTGCCAGTGAAATGTGGGGTTTGGTCTTTTGTTATCAACGAAATTGGTAATTCTCCTCGACAAAATTTATACTTCAGGACACTAAGAGAACATTTATTTAAATCCACTACAGATAAAATATTATATGTGCGGAGTAATGGCAAAGCACTAGATGAAAAATGGCTGTAACTGATTATTCTCAGACTTGGTTTTGTGTGTGCTGCAGGGGGGCCAAGTGAGTTGCGTAGGTATTGCCCCAAGAAGAAATGCTGTAAGAGATGTGACTGTGAAGAAATGCGTAGTAGAGTGAAATTAACATACGTACAGGAAAATAAGGGCGGTCTTTGATTAATATTCTGATACCATATGCTGCCTTACGGGTTAATAAGAATATGTGAGTTGTAAATTTCATATGATTGTAGAGTTCAACTCCAAGAAATGTTACATGGTCAACAGCCTGAAGCGAAGTCGGACCAATGTTAATGCATGGCTTCTCCTGTACACTTTCTTGCGGGGATGAAAAAATTACAAATTTTGATTTAGTAGCATTAATATTGAGCATATTATCTTGGCACCAATTAACGATTTTAGCCACGTCAACATTAAGGTAAGATGTTAGCGATTCCAAGGAAGTGTTAGAAAATTAAATTGTTGTGTTATCAGCATATAAAATACAACTAGAATGTGTAATGTATTCTGGAAGGTCATTGATGTACACGAGAAATAAAATCAGTCCTAGTATTGAGCCTTGTGGAAACCCTATGTTAGTTAGTTTGGTACGCGAATGAGTATCAGGAATAGAGACGACATGTTTTTGATCATGTAAATAACTGCGAATTAGGGAAAGTGCCAACACACACACACACACACGCCAACAGCGTTTAGTTTAGCAAAAAGTAGGTCATGATTTAATGAATCGAAAGCTTTAGAAAAATCAATAAACAGGGTACCAGCCAATTTACTTGCGTCAACGGCTGTTTTAAGATGATCAGTTAAAGTAAGGAGCGCTAATTCAGTTGAGTAACCAAATCGAAAGCCAAATTGATTAGATGACAAAATACTGAACTTTGTGAAATAGCTAGTTAAACGTACTACGAATAATTTTTCAATTACCTTGCTGAAAAATGATAAAATAGATATAGGGTGGTAGTTTAATAACGAGTTCTTGCTACCCTTTTTGAAAACAGGAATAACTTTGGCGATTTTTAAGCAGCTAGGAAAGATGCCAGTTTTGAAAATTAGATTTGTTATGGGGGGGGGGGGGGGGGTGAGAGTGTGTCACCGATAAGATGAGCTATAAGCTTTACACGAGATCAGTTGAAGTTATCTTAACCAGCTCCCATGTTTTTTAAGCTCAGAAAGGTTATGCGCACTTCTTCTGGTGAAACTGGACAGAGAAAAAAACTGTGCGGCAGACGACGATAAGCCTTGTCAATGTGAACTGAGAGACGTGGCTGGTCGGGGCAAAATGAATCGACAAAGGCGTTAGCAATGGCTGAAGGATTACTAAGGGTTTGTTCAACAACTTGAATAGCAGTTATGGCGGGGTTTGGTGATGTTTTATTTAAAAACTCATTGATAATTTTCCCCTGTTTTTAGTATCGTTGCCAGCACGGTCAATTTCCTTTTCGTAATACTCTTCTTTAGCGTTTTTTAAGAAGCCTGCTCAAAAAATATTCGAGTAGCACTTGTAACTAGTCAGCCCGGGTCAAATTAAAAGGCTCTTCTCTTTTTGTTTTTTTTTATAAAGAATGATCTTTTTCTTCTGCGCCACGCATTTGAGAAGATTTATCAGTCATCCATGGACAACAAACGAGGAAAAGCGAACCTTTTCTTACTCGGTGGTTATTGTGGTGATGATTCGGAAGTAGCGTTAGAAATTATATTGCAAAACAATTCGAAGAAGAGGCGATTTCTGGATTATTTTGAGACGTAATGGTTGGTACCAATTAACTTCGGCCAATTTTCCACTAACAAATAAAGTTTTGTCGAGTTTTTTTTTTTTTTTAAACCACGCATATCTGGAATATATTCATATTGGAATTTATACGCATGAATATTGGATAATGATCAGTTAGTGAAACTTCAATGACACCAGATCCAGGAGTAACCATGAGATTCGACAATGCATGGTCAATTAGTGTATCTGGACCATTTGTATTCCGCCGAGGAGGTACAGTTACAAGTGATTCGAGGTCATGTCCATTCAGAGTATCTGTATAAGCAGTATATGATGAACTGTGAACATCTAAAAGATTAATATTGATGTCACCCATAATAATGATGTTTTTACATTCTAGCGATAGCGTGTGCAAACATGGTTTAGTTCTAAACAAAAATCATTAAAGGATGACGACAGAGATCGATAAATAGAACCAACCACTAAATTTTTGGCGTCAATATCGAGAAATGATGCATTCAGCTCAATCCACACTGATTCGCAATTTACTTGATTAATTGTTAAGTCCCGACGCCTGGAATATTCTAACTCTGATGAAATAAAAACAGCTGCGCCGCCATGACTGCTGTCACTCCTGTGACAGTATTCTGGTGTATAAGATGAAAAAGAGTACAAGTTGTTATCGGCTTCGCTGAGCTATGTTTCACTTACACATGATCGAGAAGTGGTGTTGACAGGATGATAGAGAAATTATAAATGTCATCAAAATGTTTCCTTAAGCTGCGTGCATTAAAATGTACGAGGGATCGGCAAGGAGGTTTAAGATAAGAATCTAGTTCGGACGGTGTGAAGTATGAAGCCATAAGAGGTCTGTAGGGGACGGATTGACATTATGCACGTGATTCAGGTTAAGAGATAACAGAAAGGTCCGCTTCACAGTTAATGCAGTGAACTCGGCTGTCTTCGGACTTGCGTGCGTTAATACGGCAATTCTTAGTCCATAGGAAACGCCATCCTTTTTCTTTCTTGAAGCGCTAAGGCCTGAGCAAACAGCCTCTTGTTGTCAGGTGTAAGGTGTTCGTTAATGAAGATGGGCCCCGTGTTCTCTCCAGAGAAACCAAGACTGCTGGTATCCATCCTGGCCTTGCGAGCCTTTGCCAGGAAATCATTTTTTTTTGGCACGAGAGCAAAACCTGGCAATAATACTTTGATGACCTGATTTAATGGGCACCACGATGCGCTATCTCGATCTCGACCGGAGTAAGAGAGCATGCCGCCTTATCAGCAATGCAGGGTGTCTACCAACCGGGAAAACCGGGAATTCTCAGGGATATTGAGTAGTCTGGAAAAACTCGGGGAAAATTCAGGGAATTTGTCCCTCTATCAGGGAAAATTAGCTGTAATTTTATTGAAAGAGTCGAAAGTTGTGGTAAAGCTGGCTCGAGCAAGACAGGAATCGTAATGAATCGTCTTTGACGTCCTGTCGTTTCCGGATTCCCGATAATTTGGACGGCTTCGCGGCACCACCACGTACACTATAGAGTCAATGTATCAGAACGTCTGAAATTTCGTATGCAAGAACTCTTCGCCGTCCCATTTTCCGGTCGTTTTGCCGTGACCGCAGGTCCTAAACAGCATTAATAAAAGCCACGCACTGCTGCCATTTTGATTACCTCGCTGCCTGAAACCGGCGCTCTCGCACGCAGATCCGCTGGCAGCCGTAGCCACCGCTGCGGCAACGCTAGGCCTAGCTGCTTCGACGTTCGCTATGAAGCTTCTTGTCGTTGTGTGCAGTGTTTTTTATTGAAAGAATTAGCTGTTTTCATCAATGGCACTGACTCGGCCTTTGCGGTCCTCGCGATTGGCTTAGAAGCTTGGAAAGCACTGTGCGATGCATAATGCCGGTTTCCGAAAGTCAGCTTCGCCTCCGTACAGAAATGTTACCTGGTGAAGCATACGCAAAAGTATTGCAGTGAAGCGTAACAAGCGCAGGAAGGGGTTATTGCCTAGGGACTCAGTATGTATTCCTTAATTATACACGCGTACACCCCGTATTTCCTGTCACAGTACGAGTACCGATATGCCTGATACGTGTACCGACAGGCCTTCACAGCGTTTTCGAATGTGCCTGTGTCGGCTTGAGCCCTTAAGGGCAGTAAATGACATGCATTTATTTTTTTCCGACTGGCCGATTTTTCGGGCGTTTTTGCGGCCCATAAGGAGTTCGAAAACTAGGACGTGGACTGAGCAACTGACCAAGAAGATGCTTCAAATGGTCCGTGGAGTGAACGAGTGACGGAAGGTATACAAGAACAGAAACGACCTACGCATTGAGGAATGAACGGGAAAGGAAGCGTGCTGCCGCCGTTTTGAAGGAGCTTGAGCTCAAAAAGCAAAGTGTTGGCTGATGTCGAGATGCAAGTGTCCCTCATCCAGGCCAAAATAAACTCTTTGAAGCAGTGACACACAATAATGAGGCGTCGTGCATGGGCTGAGAGTACGTCAGGACAGTTGCGGTAGACTCACGAGCTGTTGAGAATGAATCTCAATTGTGACAAAGTTCGGACCTCATACCAGTGAGCTTGCTATCAGTTGTAGAAATAGCTCATATTCAAAAATATTTGCTTTTGTATGGATCTCCTTTTTTATTCGTATTTGAAAATGTCCGACACGATTTGCAATTTTTTTCGAAGACATTTTATTTGCTGTGCATTTTACTACCCCCTTCCTTCTATTCTCTTGTTGAATAATATGAACACTACTCCTTAGTATTCAAATTCTATTAAGTCATTTTTTAAAATTTTTTATATGCTTACTAGAGAGCGAGCGCATCGGGCAATATGGTTTCAGCTCGTCTTAACATAAAACAGTTCTGCATCACTCAGGGAATTTCGCAAAGGCATTCAGGGAAAACCTGGGAAACTCAGGGAATTTTGAAATGTCAACTTGGTAGACACCCTGCAATGGCAGTTACAATAGAAATGCAGTCTTCGTCCTTTCTAAATGGTATTCCTTTAATCTCAACATTGTTGATTCTAGAATACTGTTCCATCTCAGCTAGCCTTTTTTTGAGGCCTTCATTCTCTGATTTCAGAGCCTTGTGAGATGCGGACAGCTCAGCTTGCTGGGTACGCATGTTCTCGACAATTTCATTTAGCATGGTCAGACTGCCATCCTTGCCAGAAACTTGGATACGCAGGGTGCTGTTATCCAGTCCAGCTTCCTGCAGCTTCCCTTTCACATCGGAAACAAGTTTCTCGACCAGTTTTTGCAATCTATCTTGAAATTGCGCCTCGAGATCATCGAGTCGCTTGGCCAACTTAGCATTGGGTAGGCATAACGAAACAGCAACCTGAAAAATGATAGAGTATGATATGCCAATGCAGCAGCAGCAGCAACAGCAGCAGCAGTAGCAGCAGCAGTTGCGGTAACAAATACTCTTATGCTATCACCAGGGGAAATAAGTACCAACCTGTGAAACGTAGAAGAATGCTTTAGCAAGTGCACACTTGGACCGCAACCGCTGCCGCTTTGATGCCAGTGTCCATCCGACGGAAGCTTTTAGGCCACAAATGGTCTGGCGCAGGCGCTCTGGATGTGATCCCATCGCCACGTAGCGGAGCTTGGGCGCACCTGGAGGAGCCACGATTACACCCACGTGCGGTATGGAGCAGCAAACAGCTCCGCCAGCAGATGATAGCCCCGGGCTGTAGAATTCTGTGAAACGTAGAAGAATGCTTTAGCAAGCGCACACTTGGACCGCAACCGCTGCCGCTTTGATGTGATTTGAAGTGCGTGGAAATAAAGGACTTATTTTTTTTTTCTTGATCTGTTTTTTCGGACACCTGTTTATTCGGACATTTCCGCAGTCCCCGTGAGGTCCGAATAAATGGTCGGCGACTGTATACACAAATCTGGTGGCGCAGCTCACGTCGAAAATCACATGGTAACCAGGCAAAACGCTTATAAAACGATTGTAAAAGATGACGTTCGCAACAATGACACGTGGTGTATAGGGCCAAAGGACCATAAATGATAATGGTTACGCGATACACAAAACATGGATCTTAGTTCCATGCTAGTTCAGTTTGAAGATAGGTTATGCAAAAAAGAGGTGAGACGTACACACAGGACACAAGAGTAAAGAAGTGGACAACACGAACGCCAACAATCAACTGAAGGGAGCACTGAGGCGAAAAAAGAAAGAAGACACAAAACTCACCTGCGCAAGCTCTGAAATGGTATCACCACGTGTCAGTCGGGTACATGTGCCGGTCTACGTGAGAGATATTTGTTAAGGCACTTAATCACTTCCTTATGTAAAGTAATCGAAGGCTGACTCACGCGCGCACTTCCACCATTATACATATGCCATGCCTCTACCATAAGAGGCGAATCTTCATTCTTATGCCTGTACATTACCGCGCATTCATCTAACTCTGGCGTGCAGTTACAATCTTGGCAATGTAGGGAAAGATTAGAAGGCGATCCACCGGTTAACGACCTTTTATGTTCCATTAGCCTGTGATTGATACACCGCCCCGTTTGCCCTACGTAGAACTGGCCACAGCTAAAGGGAACTTTATAAACCACACCTATACGACAGTCAGTAAAACTGTTGTTCTTATTGTGCTTCACTGGACAAACATCTGTTCTTTTTCTGCTTTTTACCTGCTCCTTTTTCCTCTGCACAGCAGCGCATATCTTACCTAGCTTATTGGGAGCAGTGGAAACAACATTAACATCATATCTACTTGCAACTTTTTTAAGCCTGTGCGATACTGAATGAATGTACGGAATAGCCACTACTCTTTTTTTGCTATTACTGCTTTCTGTAATCAAGTCTGTCCCCCTCGAAACCGGCTTCTTTAGGTGCTCAGCCACAGTGGCCACTGCTACACTAGGATAACCTGCTTCTATAGGCGCCGGACCTGCACATTAAAACTGGCGCTCATTTTGTGCATGTAGGATCTGGTGAGAGAAGACTTAAGGCACGACATGGCAATTACGTTTTTGACTACTTTGGAATGCTTGGATTGAAAGTTTAACAACTGCTTCCCATTCCCTTTAGTTCCCTTTAGTTCCCTTTAGCTGTGGCCAGTTCTACGTAGGGCAAACGGGGCGGTGTATCAATCACAGGCTAATGGAACATAAAAGGTCGTTAACCGGTGGATCGCCTTCTAATCTTTCCCTACATTGCCAAGATTGTAACTGCACGCCAGAGTAAGATGAATGCGTGGTAATGTACAGGCATAAGAATGAAGATTCGCCTCTTATGGTAGAGGCATGGCATATCTGTAATGGTGGAAATGCATGCATGAGTCACCCTTCGATTACTTTACATAAGGAGGAGATTAAGTGCCTCAACAAATATCTCTCACGTAGACCGGCACATGTACTCGACTGACCCGTGGTGATACCATTCCAGAGCTTCTGCAGGTGAGTTTTGTGTCTTCTTTCTCCTTTTCGCCTGAGTGCTCCCTTCACTTGATAATTGGCGTTCGTGTTGTCCACTTCTCTTCTCTTGTGTCCTGTCTGCACGCCTTGCCTTTTTGCATTATGGGATGTTACGCGTTTGGTTTGCTGATCACCGAAAGTCAATAGCAATGTCTGTCACATATTTACTCTTTGGTCTAAAAACAATAAATTTTGTTTTTTTCGTGTTTAGAGCTAATTTATTCTTGCCAAGCCACACTGATAAGTTTTCAAGCCAGGTATTTGCTTGTCTCTCTATGTCCCCTATCTTAGCCCCTGAAAAAATGTGTTAGTGTCGTCAGCATAGAGGATAATTTCTGGGGTTAGCGGAATATTTACAATGTCATTAATATAGAGAAGAAATAATAGTGGTCCAAGTATTGACCCATGTAGTATCCCAAACGAGATAATGCCAATATCAGACTGAGCTTGGTTTTTCCGCAGTATACTGGGTTCTGTTCGTTTGGTAACTGGTAACTAGATCTAAGGCAACCCCTCTAATCCCGTAATTGGTTAACTTCTGCAATAAGATATCATGTTTAATGGAGTCAAATGCTTTTCTAAAATCACAAAACAATCCTACGGTGTATAATTTATGCTCAAGATTATAGATTATTCTATCTTTAATATTTAATAGAGCTGTTTCTGTTGACTTATATTTCTGAAACCTATACTGTTGCTCTACTATAACATTATTTTGTTGAAATTAACTTAGAAAGCATACATCGATAACTTGCTCTATTATTTTCGAGAAAACTGGCAAGATAGAAATTGGTCCATAATTGCTCAAGACATCACTGTCGCCTTCCTTATGAATTTCTGCTACTTTTGCAATGTTGAGCTTATCAGGGAAAACACCTGAACTTAAGATCAAGTTGCATATGTGTGATAATGGATGATTAATAATATGCGCAACTGCTTTTATGGGTTGTGCTTTCAAATTATCGATTCCTGAAGTACTACTGTTATTTAATTTTAACAGTAGTGAACATATTTCTGCTTCCATAGTGGGAGCCATATATATTGAGCCTGCAATGGCAGGGCGGATGTATAATTTGCACTCCATACTATAACTATCTGTGGTTATTCTAATAAGTGCTCCTGAATTTAGAAAGTAATTATTAAACTTGTTAGCTAACGAGGTTCCAGTATAGATTGTGGCTTCAATACTCAATTTTTGGAGCTCTTTCTTCGGAGCCTTTGACATGAGGTAGTTCGCAGTTTGCCATATTTTCTTTGGGTTGTTAGTGATGCATGGAAACTTGTTTTTATAATATGTGTGACACACTTTTTTGATGTTGTGGGGGCCTCACGGTCGCACAGCAGCAGCCAGAAACCCTTTCCCCTTCTGACTATGTAAGATATCGTGGAATGTGCAGGGAAGTGGTGCGAGGGTGCGCAACCGAGCCGTAGAGGCTGGACGAACACAAAGTCAGTTGTGGCTTGTTCTTCAGGGACGCATCACTCGCTTCTTTCTGCTATTTCCAGCCATGCTTGCATCCCGCACAACAGTGTCGTGCCCCAATTTGTTTCTGAATTTCTTATATTGACCCAGGTAGTTAAGAATTCTAGTTTTTATAAATAGGGCAGAAAGTCTATCACGTTCCTTAATTCTTTTTAACAGTGTTCTACTAATCCATGGCTTCCTAACTTTGCTATTTTTCCTAAATTCTTTAACTGGAAATGATTTTTTGTAAATATCAGTCATTTGCTCAATAAAGAAATCGTATGTTACGACCGGGTCTTCTGATTGGTAAACATGATCCCAGTTTGTTTCTGCTGTTAACCTTTGGAACAATTGAATTGTTTCGTCATTAATGACTGTGTGCTTAAATGATTGGTGCGAGGTTCGTGTTGCATGTTGAGCAAGGTGTGTTCGAAAAATAAAGATTTGTAAGTGGTCGCTCAGGTCCGCTAATAAGACGCCAGATTCTATATCGGTCAGGTCACAGTTCGTGAAACAAAGATCTAGTAGAGTTCCAGATGTATTTGTTACCCTTGTTGGCACATTAATGACATTTTCATATCCGTATGAGAGAAACATATCAATAAGCTTTTGCTTATTGAAATCGGAGCATAGGTGCCTATGTTAAAATCGCCGATGACAACAACTGATGAACTATGTTCTACAGAACATTCTAGCATTGCTTCAAGAAAATCGAGAAACACAGAAAATGTTCCTGAAGGAGGTCGATATACCACTGCACATAATGTACTGTTGAATTTTATCATAATTGTTTCATAATGAGGACTAATTTGGCAATAGTTAGAAATGGCACTGCTGCTCAAGTGTTCCTTCACATAGACTGTGATTCCTCCAGCTCGCATACCATTATGGAAAACAGATGTATGTTTTATCCTGTGAATTCAATAACATCCCCTTCATTCATGAACCAGGTTTCCGAGAAGGCCATCAAGTCAAATTGATGTTTGATCAATTGCAGAAACATTTCTGTTGTGTCGGGAGCAGCAGGCAAGCGGGGGCCCGTGCCCAGCGAACGTGCGGCGAGCGCCGACGCAGAGAGGGAGACGCGGAGCTAACTGCTCCTGTTGAAAACCTAACAAGGACTGAGCCTGCTAGCGGCCGTTTATTACAAAAAAAACTCCACTCTCCAGATGGCACCTCCTGATTGGTCCAAGCTCGTCACATGACAGAAGGGGGGTGCGCCATCTAGCTGGACTACTACAAAACATAAATGTATGGTAACACGGAGATCTGGCAGGGGGAGACACTATACCACAATTTCCATCGCTTCCTTTCTATTTTGTAAGCTTTGCGCATTTAAGTGGCACACAGAAAATTCCTTATCACAACGTGTCTTGCATTCGAGGAAAGAATCAAAGTCGTGATAGCCTCCATCGGAAATGCAGTTTGCCATGGGATAACGGCATCAGGTAAGCAGCTCCTTTGCATTCTGGAATGCCTATAGTATTTTTTCTAGGTACTCGATGGAAAGAATCCTGATACTAATCCGGCTATGAGGGGTGCGAGGGACGAACAGCTTTCCATTCTTGACGCAAGCAAATTCGTACTCCTTTTCTTTTGCCTTTGACTTCATTTTCCATAGCAGTTCCTTATATTGAGCTATAAGGTTCTCAGTAAAAAATATCTTAGATTCTTTGTTCTTCAGTTCATTCTTCTTGCTTAGCCACTTATCCCTGGTCACACGCGAGGAAAAACGGACTAGCACAGGGGCAATCCTGTTCGTTGTGTCTTTTCTGCCCCTTAGCGGAAGTCTATGCACTGCCTTGGCATCAGCCTCGCAAAGTCGAGCAATCTTAAGTTCATACGCCAGGAGGTTGATTTTCTCCAGACGCGCTTCTCATCGGTGTGCTGAGGCAGCCCATGGATTTCAATGTTTTGTCGTCTACTGTACTGTTCGAGACTGTTTATTTCCTGCCTCAATTTCTTTATTTCCTCTTCGTCAACTTTCTTTTCAAGTTTTTCAACGAATTTTTTTAGGTTATCTATATCTGCACTTTGGGATTCCATCCGTTTGAGGACATCATCGTATTTTTCTGACAGTTTTTACAGAGGTTTCAATGCAGCTAACTGTTGTCATGATAGCGTCTATGTTGACTACTCTTGCCTTCATTTCCAGTACTACAGTAAGCTTTCTCTGTATGTCAGAAATTTCTTTTGCCAGGTCAAGGCTAGCTTCCTTTTGTTTTGCAGTGCCCTGTCCACTTCGAGCAATCGCAGTGGTGCAGGTAGCGCACTTCCATGATTTCCTTGCAATCTCCGATTTTTTTTTTTTTTTTGTAGTTAGCTTCACTAACACCTGAGCATGTTCCTATGTGATAATTAAAATCACGCTCCACGCATGACAGGTATACTTCATCGTCGGTAAGTTTTTCGTGGCATGCAAGACATTTAGCAGACATTCTCAACAGACACGGAAGAGTAATGTTAGCTCATCCACTGGGTAGCAGTCAACAGCAGCAGCCGCAAGCACACTTGATTTAGGCGAAGAGGCGAGATTAACTGAAAAGGATTGACCAACCTGCACAGTGTGCCAGTAAATTAGCAGAAGATCGGCGTCATTGTGGTCGCTGCTGCTGAGCGAGTATGGGCTTGCTTCCGTCGTAGGCTTCTTTTATAGCTGCCCTGTCGATGACGTCTTGCTCCCGGCAGGCAGTGTGCGTTTCAGCTGATATGGTGCCGCTTGTACAGAATTGAAGCAGTTCCTGCACAGCGTGTCAATGACTTAGCTGAGGATCGGCGCATTGTGGTCGCTGCTGCTGAGCGAGTATGGGATTGCTTCCGTTGTAGGCTCCTTTATAGCCGTCCTGTCGATGACGTCTCCCTCCCGGCAGGCACTAATGCCTACTAGCCAAGTTGCTATCCACAAAACATGTCGATGGGCATGCGACAAATCGCAGAAGTCCGACTCACTGCGACCGCATAGCAAGCGAATATGTTCGCTCTATGCTGGACACTAACGCCTGGTCGTTCGTGCGTATGGTCACGCAAACGGTGGTGCATTCGAACGATCGTGTTCGTCCATTCCGGGGTAGGCCTCGCGAGACAGTCTTGCAGAAGCATGGATCAGCTCACGCGCAGAACATCCGCACCACTTGCCGATCCCGAGCCAAAGAGGAAGAGCGTCCTCCCAGTTGTACCCGACTGACCCCACCGTTAGGTGGCACTAGCAGCGCAACACTCGTACGATCTCTCGTACTACCCTGCAAGCACACCGACGACTGCTGCCATAAAGCCATGCGGCGAAGCTGAATTATAGGAGACAGGAGCTATGCAGGAAAACAATGTATCAGGGGACACATGAGAATCGTGCATCCCCATAATATATATATATATATATATGACATAGTAGTTCTGCGGAAACCCGCTGCCCCGGAAAGGCGGTGGTCCCGGGTTCTAGTCCCGGACCAGGACGAATTTTTCTTCAACTATGAGGCTTTTCTTTCGAGGAACCCGTATGGGTTTCCTTTGTAGCAATTGCTACGAATGGGTGGATGTTTGATTTTCTCTTTATTCATTACTTCTCTCCACCTTGCGGGTTTCCGCAGAACTACTATGTCAAACTCTTGCCTTTGCTTCGTGTTGTCGACATATTCGACTTCGCCCTGCCATCGGCTAGCCGCCTGGTTATCTCAGATGGTAGAGCGGCTGCCCCGGAAAGGCGGTGGTCCCGGGTTCTAGTCCCGGACCAGGACGAATTTTTCTTCAACTATGAGGCTTTTCTTTCGAGGAACCCGTATGGGTTTCCTTTGTAGCAATTGCTACGAATGGGTGGATGTTTGATTTTCTCTTCATTCATTACTTCTCTCCACCTTGCGGGTTTCCGCAGAACTACTATGTCAAACTCTTGCCTTTGCTTCGTGTTGTCGACATATTCGACTTCGCCCTGCCATCGGCTAGCCGCCTGGTTAGCTCAGATGGTAGAGCGGCTGCCCCGGAAAGGCGGTGGTCCCGGGTTCTAGTCCCGGACCAGGACGAATTTTTCTTCAACTATGAGGCTTTTCTTTCGAGGAACCCGTATGGGTTTCCTTTGTAGCAATTGCTACGAATGGGTGGATGTTTGATTTTCTCTTTATTCATTACTTCTCTCCACCTTGTGGGTTTCCGCAGAACTACTATGTCAAACTCTTGCCTTTGCTTCGTGTTGTCGACATATTCGACTTCGCCCTGCAATCGGCTAGCCGCCTGGTTAGCTCAGATGGTAGAGCGGCTGCCCTGGAAAGGCGGTGGTCCCGGGTTCTAGTCCCGGACCAGGACGAATTTTTCTTCAACTATGAGGCTTTTCTTTCGAGGAACCCGTATGGGTTTCCTTTGTAGCAATTGCTACGAATGGGTGGATGTTTGATTTTCTCTTTATTTATATATATATATAGTGCAAGGAGTTTGTCTTTGAGTGATTTACAACTTCCATCTATATATATATATATATATATATATATATATATATATATATGTAAGTTGTAAATCACTCAAAGACAAACTCCTTGCACTCCCTAGACAAGAATTCTTTAAAAGGGCCCTGAACCACTTTTTACCGAAGTGGAGAAAGGCATTTAGGTGAAAATATGCTATTTCAGAAATAGTTTGCTGCAAAAAGTACTTAAATGCGCTCAGCAGAGGTGGAGTTATTGGCAATCAACAATGGCCTCCGCTGTGCTCCTGTTCCTTCTATGCCCTGCACTGCGAAGGCTACGGTGCTGTGGAGCGTGACCGCGACGTTCCGCCTTCTAAATGTCACCGTAGTGCACAGTTCAAATTTCATTTTAGATGTTAACATAGACGCCACAACTTCCGCCTTTGTCACCTATGATGCGCAAAATATAGCCAAACGCGGTTGTCCTCAGGGAGCCGCAGCGCATTTAGCCAGTGGAATCGTGTTGGCACCCTGTGGCGGCCATGGTATCTATGCCATGTAGCCGACCATAGCTTGATTTCAGCTATCGGTCAGTAGCAGCCATCTAAGGGAATGACCAAATAGTGCATCCAATGATGGAATAGTGCGTCTAGAAGAGAGTGAGGACCTGGCCTTCTGTTGAAAAGAGAGTCTTTGAGAGAAAGATGACTTCGCGAGCCACTTGCGAGCTCCACACATCACGTACGACTGCATAGCTTGGCTGAGAGGTTCACAGCAGGGTATGCTACCTGCGGACTATCTTATTTCACCAAGCACGAGGGATAGTTCAGGGCTCCTTTAACAACAATGCATGTTTTTTCATTGCCGAAATAGCGCTTTGTTTAACTTCTGACAAAAGGTTCTCATTGCTAAGGCATGTAGCCATTTTGCATCAAATTATGCTATCATCCTTGGGCTATTTTTGTAAATGACGATATTAAAAAAAACTCAAATTTCATTTACAAATTGATGCATTTATGTAACGTATGTCGATGGCCTAGCTTTCACATGACTCGGAAAAACGAACAGCACTAAAACAGAGCCAAACAAAATGAAGACGGCGTACTATCATATGTCTTCTTGTTTGCAGGCCAGACTCGTTGCAGCCCAGGTAACAGTGGAGGTAACCGTTGTTTTCCAGCCAGATCTTGTGAGTGGTACGGCCAGGGCTACGTACGGAAGAGGGCGAGCACTATTCTGCAAGTCGCCTATCACTTTCGGTGTTGTGGGCTTGCTATATTATTCTTGATTTAAAAATAAAGGAATGGAGCTTTGTGCTAGAACTTCGATAGCATCATATGATGCAAGTTTCACTCACTTTTGGTGGCACGCAGTCTGAATTGTTTGAAGAGATTTTTGGAAGTAACTTGCAATCATGGTTTTGTTGTCATCACTTGATGCAGGTTGTTATTTGATCACACTCGGGATTGATGAGGCAGACAGTTTGAAGCAGGGCTGCACCCGTCTATTCTGAAAACTGCCGAGATGTTTAGGGTGGGCTCTCCACTGCATTTAAGCAGCATATGTTATGATGGGTTAGGGGAGCCTCAGCTAGGCGACTGGTCACGGCCTAGCTGATAAGGTCATGGCCTAGCTAAAGCCACGACTGATCACTGTGTTGAGCAATCGGGCAGTGACGAGACGCTGTCCTTATGTCCATAATTATCTGTTTACTTCATTCTTGACGCCTTTTATGCGCGTACCCCCCCTCCCCTTCTTCAAATTATTTTCCGTTAGTCCCTGCCACACTCATCAACATTCACCGGATTGTTAAATGGTGTGGCAGCCCCATAACATTCACGTATTTCTGTTTCTGTGTGCATTTCGAGGCCATTCACCTACCTGCCCTGCCACTTTTTTGTTGTGGCAGCTTAGCTTTCCTGGCCCTGTATCCCCATCCTCAATATATTTTGCCGTGTGCAAATCAATGTTCTGTAGGTCCTTCTTCTCTTATTTTTTGCACTGTTTTCATTTTTAACAGCATGCACAAACTAGCCTAACAGCAAGCCCTTCTCAAGTTTATTAACGTTATGAAAGTCAGAGACAAGGAAAAGAAGAAGAAAAAAAATTGGCTGCGGTTTAGCTCAGCTAACCCTGGATATGCAAAGCGAAAGCTTGGTTAAGTCTTGGTTTCACTTGGTTAACATTTAATTTAGCTGTAATTATTGGTATACAGTCATCGTTAAGACAGGTATGACAGCTGTGCCTAAGTCGGTGGCTAGACATGACTGTGATTAGGCTTGGATAGACACGCATCATTCGACGGTGTGACGCCTGTTGTGCCACAGGAAAAACACAAGTGCTAGACATGCAAAGAGATGCCGCGAACAAGCGCAGCGTCGAAACACGAACGGACAGGGTGCAAACGCGGTCGCTACATTGATATCGATGATGTGACGCCTGTTGCATTCCGGACCCTCTCCAGTGAAGCAGCTCACTGGGAGATATCTGCAAAGTGGTCTGACGCCGCTTGGCGATGACGGCTCAAAGCCTTTTGCTCCCACACAATGCATATGTGAGAAGACGACCCGGTCTCGCTCTCATCCATGGCCAAGCTCGCACTGACTAGGGGAGCACGGTACTTCTCTTAGCCGGGCACGTGGCGAGTCACGTGGTCAGGTCAATTTTTAACCCCCATCAGCAGTTATGGTTAACACAATCCGGAATGAGGTAGAGGCACGCCAGGAGTGGGGCCGCAATGTTCTGTGCATGGGAGAGGGGATCGCCTCCATGACACCCCCTCCGGACCGCCACTAGCCCTCGCCTTGCTTTCACATTCAAGCTTTCCCTTTCATCCATGTCGCTCTTTCGGAGCCCACTTTCTGAAACTTCCTGTTCCGTGGGAAAGAGGGGAAAGGGGGTCCTCAGAAAATTTTAGAGAGGAGGGTGGACCCCCCAACCTCCCCCCTGGATACGCAAGTGCCAAGCTACGACCACGGTATAGCCACACTTACCATAGCACCAACAAAAGTAAGCAAAAGCTGTTTTGGTGATAATGCCAAGAACAGCAGAGAAAACCAGAAAGCGAAAAGGAAAGTTGCTAACAGTGATGCCTGTCACAATGCCACTGAGATTGGCCACTCAGTTTCATTTTCAGTGGTATTTTTAGTTTCGTTTACCTGTAGTTTGAAAAAATTTACTTCCATTTACCAAGCTTTTTTTTTTCTTCTTGCATTCCCCCAATACAAAATTCTACTGTACCACAAAAACAGCACTTGTAGTAGATCAGTGCTCCTGCATTTGGGAGTAATGGTTTGCCCTTTCAGTTCTGTAATGACTTGGGAAAAACTTGTGAAAAATATTTTGTTCATGACAGCCTCTATCAGAGAACCCACTTGTAAATTTTTCTATTTTTTTATTTCTTTATCCCAATACCCACAGCGGCCGTAGGCATTACAGCGGGGGACGTGTGTGATAGCCTGTGCAGTGGTCGGACAGCTGCGCTGATCGGGCCAATTGTGCCAGGAGCAATGCTCTGTGCCCTCTTGCTCTAAAATGTCATTTAAGCAGAACATTGCCCTAAGGCTGCGCCAAAAGAAGCATAAGAATTATGCTTGTTTTGTTCGGGCTAGGTGCAGACTGGGGGGCGGGTGGGGGGTAGCTCCGAGGCCCGCGCCCCCTCCGGAGTTTTCCTTGGGCTAATAGCTTACTGCATCATTGTTGGTGCAGACATGCACGGCTTTCAATTCATACTTTTGCTTTATTTCTGTAAATTCTGACCATAGGAGGACACGTACATTAGAGTCACTAATGGTGACTGCCTTACCTGTATTTTCCCACTTCAACATTGTTTTAAATTTCCACTGTAAACACCATGCACACAAGCAATATATATTAATATACACACAGGACTAAGTTTATTATATTTTTGAAAAGATAGAGGTAGCGAATTAAAAATTATATCTAAAGGTATGGATAGCCTATGCCTAGGGAATGAATATGTTGCTGTATGTTCACCATGCTTCAAATTGCTTTGCGTGCTTTTTTGACCATGAAAAAAAAAAAAACTATAGACTTCTGTGACCCCTTCAGCAGTCTATCAATGGTGTGTGAAATGCACATGAATGTTGTGTGTCTCAGTATTGTTTCTTCTTCCAGTAAGCAATGCTATCGACTCATAAAAAAAAAACATTTCTAATAATTTACAACAATTATTTGCGATGGAAACATTGTCACTTCTATGCAGAGCTCATAAATATATACTGGGTGTCCGATTAACTACCATGCACCAAGATTTAAAAAAGAGCAATGCATTAGTCAAATAAAACCTAGTGCATATTGTTTAGAGTACAGTGGAGTAACTGTCAGTAATTTTTTTGTTACTGAGATTTAATGACATAATTTTAATTAATTATCTAACTCAAGACATACCATCCTAACTGTCACGGTGTCAATGAGGCATTTGAAGGCACAGCTAAGGGACATCTAACTGCGGTATTTTAAGTGATGTACTAATTGCGTACAAATTTTCGTCAGACTGATAAGTAAACACCTCAAAATATAGAGAATACCGTGTGAATGTGTTCCCACCCGTATCGTAAAGCAGCGCCCTCGAACAGGCTACCTCTCAGTTATCGAGAACGAAATAATGGAAATAAAGAAAAACATTGTGATTGAGCTGGTGCCTTATGTGCCGGCCTCGGCTGAAGTAACACGTCGCATTTGGCGTTAGTTGGAAAAAAGCTGTGATAGCTGTTACAGGGTGTCTACCAATTGGGAAAACCAGGGGGATTTTGAATAGTCTGTAAATACTCAGGGAATTTTTGCTTCTATCAGGGAAAATTTGCTGCAATTTTATCGAAAGGGAACGAAGGTTGCTATAACGCTAGCTGGCTCGAGTAAAACAGAGAGGAATCGTAACGAATCGTCGTTGACGCCGTGTCGACGGCTGGAGGAGTTGCCATTGTACAATCAACGACCGACTTCCGGACGTCCGACGGCTTCGCGGCACCACCATACCATAGGGTCAATGTATAAGAACGTCTGGGTTTTGGACGCAAGAACCTTTCGCTGTCCGATTGTCCGGACTTTTTGCAGTGACCGCAGGTCCGAAACGGCATAAGTCAAAGCCACCATTTTCAATTTTGAATATCTCGCCGCCTCGAACCGGCGTTCTCACGCAGATCCGCCGGCAGCCGTAGCCATCACGGCAGAAACGCCAGGCGTAGCTGTTTCGACGTTCGCTATTAAGTTTCTTGCCGTTTGGTGCCATGTTTTTTTATTGAAAGGATTCGCCGCTGTCAGCAATGGCACCGACTCCGCCTTTCTGGTCCTGGCGCTTGGCTTCAGAGCTCGGAAAGCACGGCGTGTTGCATAATGCCGGGTCCCGAAAGTCGGCTTTGCCTCAATACAGAAATGTTACGCGGTGAAGCATAAGAAGCGTGGGAAGGGGCAATTGTCACGGGACACAGTACGTATTCCTTAATTATTGGGGGCGAGGAGTTACGGAGTTGCCATCTCTCGGAAGCGCCTCCCTTGCGTAGTATGAGGGATCACGAGGAGTGCTCACCATAGGTTTCGCAGGTTTCGCTTACGGCGCTCAATAAAAACACCACTCGGCAGCCCTCCTGGACATTTACATAAGTACTCTGAAAACGAGGGAAATTTCTGACTGTCGATATAATAATCTAGGGCAAACTGAAAGCGCAGAATTGTCTACAGACGCTATCTCTTTACCGAATACACTCGGTGAACGCCACTGCGCGCGGTCGCTGCGATGGAATCTCCCGAACCGGCTTCTTGCATGAAAGGTAGGCAAACGGTGAGAGTAAGCTATGTGAAATATGTTCTTATAGTGGGCTGTCTGTATAACCGAAAGGGGCATAACAGAATGAAGCCTCAATGCAGCAACCGCACGGCTTCGCAGTGGCCGACTGCGCGTCTGCGTGCATGTCTGCGCACAATGTTTTGCTTTCGCTGGGAGCGCGTTTTCGTGCCGTACCGTTAGCTTTAGGCTGCAGCATATGTGCATTTTACAGCACACTAGCAACCATTGTTGTGTGGAGGCTATCAGAACTGTTCAAAAATAATTTCGTTATAGAAACTTCGACGCCTACGGCGACTGTGATATGCTGTTGTGACGATTCAATCTTATTTTTGTCTTCTAAATTATTGGACATTTCAAAATTATTTCTCAAGTTGCGTCGCACTGTATGTTTATCCGTCTTCTCAGCGTGCGATTTCCCTCTGCTTCTTTTTCATAATCCAGTGCATTAATTCATAACACAAACATGACCATATGCCATGCCTTTTTTTAATGCGCTTCTTACCGCTTCCTTTCCATTCCTTGTGAACTTGCCAGAATCTAGTATCAACAAGTTCATAGACATAATAAAGTGTCATGACATTAGCCAGGCAGTGGGCGCGGGCGAGCGTCTCGGTGCGCGTTTTCTGCTACTCACCGAACATCGCGCAGTCCCGGTGCCATAGCAGAAATCTTCCTCGCGTCTGTGCTTGCTGCACCAAAGTTGTAGCCGGCAGCTGTCTGCTGGCTCTGTTTCGGCAGTCAAGCTTCACGCAGCTCCTTGCCCTGAGGCTACATGTGAATAAGGCTGACACCGGGCTCTGTTGCATACGTCCGACACTGCGGTGCCAAGCAGCAGCCTACCATGTGCACGCCTCCAAAGGCAGCGACTACCTATTATAGTACTTTCAAATGTCGTCAAGCAGACACCCAAGGCAGTAAAGCATCACCACTTAATCAGAATCGCAGCGCAGGTGGGACTTCAAACTTGCGTTTTCAGCTCGCTTCGGTGCTTCCGAAGCAGCCAACATGGCCGCTGTGTCCACGTGATCTCTCATGGCACATCACGCCGACGGTGGCGCCAGCTTTTCCACTGGTGGAGCTCGCCCCCAATACACGCATGCACCCGCCGTCTCCTGTCTCAGTACGAGCACCGATATGCCTAATAAGTGTACTGGCAGTTCTTCAGAGCTTTTTCGGATGTGTCTGTGGCAATTTTGAGCCCTCAAAATCAGTAAAAGACATGCATTCAATTTTCTGTCATCCCTTTTTCGAAATGCCCGGTTTTTCAGACGTTTTCGCTGCCCCTAGGGAGTGTGAAAAATTGGGCGTTTACTGTACAACTAACCAAGAGGATGCTTCAAATGGTCCGTGGGGCAAACTGGTGGCGGAAGGACAACAAGAACAGAAAGGGCCTACGTTCATTCCTATTGAGAAATGAACGGGAAAGGAAGCGTGCCGCCACCTCTTTGAAGGAGCTTGAGCTCAAAAAAACAAAGTGTTGGCTGATGCTGAGATGCAGGTTTCCCTCATCCAAACCAAAATAAAATGTTTAAATCAGTGAAATGCAACACTGAGGCATTGTGTGGGGGCTGAGAGTATGTCAGGACAGTTGAGGTTGACTTAATTACCAGCGGTTGAGAGAGAATCTCATTTGTGACAAAGTTCGGGCCTCATACCAATGAGCTTGTTATCAGTTGATAAAAATAGTTCATATTCGAAAATATTTCATTCGGTATGCATCTCCTTCTTATTCGTATTTGAGAATGTTCAACTCGATTTGCAGTGGGTTTTACCATTCTTTTTGAAGGTATTTTATTCACTGTGCAGTTTACTAGCCCCTTGCTTCTTTTTTCTTTCTTGAATAAAATAAGCGCTACTCCTTACAATTTGAACTGAACTAAGTCATTTTTATTTTTTAACATGCTTACTTCAGAATGATAGCATTGGGCAACATGGTGTGAGCCCGTCTCGACATAAAACAAAGTTCTGTTTCACTCAGGGAATTTTGCAAAAGCACTCGGGGAAAACCTGGAATACTCAGGGAATTTGGAAATGTCAACTTGGTAGACACCCTCTGTTATCTTGGCATAGATAAAGTGCACGGATGTTTTCTTCTTTTTTTTTGCCGCAAAACCTGTCATCACAAAAGCGAATTGAGAACTTCAGTGCAAAGGTTTAAAGGTGTGTTTTGTTTCGTCTCATTTGCCACGTATTTCTCTAATGAGCAGAAGGAAAATATGTTCCTTGCCTTGGGATTTACAAATGGCAACAAGAGGAAGGCCACAAATATATATATCAGTAATGGAAGTGCGGCAGTAGACCAAACGCATTGACTATCATCAGAAATTATGAAAACCTGAGACAAACCGGCGGCTTCAAGAAACAGCGGCGGAGGACTCCATCTTTGAGTCCTAGCCTATGCACGCATTTATGGCCTCAAACTCTCGTGCTAGCATGCGGGACGTGGGCGCCCAGGTACTATTTTCCAAGTCGTCAGTTTGCAGCATTCTAAATGACGGCCTTTCACCCATACCACCTTAACCATAAGCACCAATGCTTAGAAGGCAGGGACCTGTAGAATTGTCTAGATTTCTCGAATTGGGTACTCACAAAAGCCGATGAGTGACCGGACTTTTTGAGCAACATCGTGTGCATAGGTGAAGCCAATTTTTTCAGAAACGCTTAGGTAAATTTGCATAATACACACTATTTGAGGGACTCCAATCTAAACTGGGTAAAGCACAATTGGCACCAGTACCAGTGGTCACTCAATGTGTGGTTCAGAATTTACGCCGGTGCTATAACCGGTCTCATCTTTTTCGATCACACACTGACTGGACAGTGTTACGTGAACGAAATACTTGAAGCAGTGGTGGATGAGTTTCTCAGCGAAGTACCGATGTCACATCTTCCACTTATCAGCAAGATGGGGTATCCGCACACAGCAGCAACCGAGCACGAAACAGGCTGGATGTGACTTTTCATGCGCATTAGATTGGGAGGCACAGGCCTGTAAATTGGCCAGCTAGGTCACCTGACCTCTCTCTGCTCAATCTCTTTCTTTGTGGTTATCTGAAAGATCATGCTTACACGATCGAGACAGAAGTCAGATTAGTTCAAGGCAAGGATATGGATGTCTGCTTTAGAATTCCAGCGTCGGTCATCAAGAAAATCACTGAAGATGTGTTAAAACGGACACAGTACTGTGTAGCGGCAAAAGGAGACATATTTGAACACATCCCCTAGGCTGGTGTTCATCGGAGCTTACATTTTCATAGATAATAAGGGCACACTGAAAGCTGATGTTTCTTTTTTATTGTTTTTGTGCAGATATCCTGAGTGCCAATTCAGCTCATTTAGAAGTGGTATAGAGTGGAACCCCGGTTATACATCCCCCGGCTTTGCGATGACCTGGGTTTTACAATGGATTAGCACAGTCCCGGTGAAGTCCCATAGAAGCAATTCATTAAAAACCCCGGTTATCCGCCGAAATTTTACGCCTGACCCACGTTATATGACGACCCTCGCGAAGCGCAGGACGGAACGGCGGACAACAGAAAAGTGCCATGGGTCTCTTTCCTCGCTCCATCTCTCCGCATGTTTCCCAGTTTCCCAGCAGCGGATCGCCGACAAGGTAGCGCGGAGAGGCCTAGGTTTATTGCACGTGTTCTTCGTCGTAATCCTAGCGACCAGTGTTCAGCGGAGGTTTTCAGTTGTGTGGAGCAACACGACGCATGATGTCCTGAAAGTGGACAGTTCCGTGGCTCGGCGATACGCTGACTATTATTGAGGAAGCAGAAAAGCAGTATTGAACCATGGAAGCCAGCATTGCCCGGGACCTTAGGATACCCGAATCTTCGCTTAAGACAATCCTGGCAAAAAAAGCGGTGATATTGCAGAATGCCAACAAGTACAGGTTCAAGTGGAAAGCGGCAAAAGAAGGACAGCATGAGAAGTTAGAAAAAGTTATCGTGAAATGGCTGCATCAAGCATGGAGCTCTGCAATCAACGTTGACGGCGCCATTCTAAAAGAAAAGGCGGACCTTGTGGCTTTGTGTCTGGGCAACGATGACTTTCAGGCATCGAACGGGTGGCTGGATCGCTGTAAAAAACCAAACAGGATTGTGTACAGCCACTCCTGCGGAGAAAGCACTTCCATGGACGTTTCGACGATGAACGAGTGCATGGAGTCGCTGTCGGAGATGATTGCTGCATACAAGCCCTCCGTCGTTTTCAACGCCGCTGAGAGCGGTATTTTTTTACCATATGCAGCCCAAGCAAACCCTTGCGTTTAAGGGTGACAGCTGTCATGGTGGCAAGCGTAGTAAAGAGCGTGCGACGCCACTATTCTGTGTTAACGAGGACGGTTTCGAGAGGCTGCCTGTGCTCATTGTTGGAAAGTTTGTAAAGCCATGGCACTTTAAGAACTTGAAGACGCTGCCAAGTCACAGAGGTCAAGCAACCAACTTGGTGATAAGGCAGTCAGAAGTGGTTGAAAATTTCCTAAAGAGCTATTTCCTCTAATGCTGTATGTTGCTAATTTTTCTCTCTCATTTATACATTCATTTCTGATTGCAAATAATGCAAGGAAGAAAGAAAAATTCATCGTACCTGTGTGGCCCTGTTTTGGCAGTGCAAGACACCTGGAGGGCGCTTGCGTCAAGCAACCTTGTTCAGACAAGTTCCTGAAGCAGGCATAATCCGCAACAGCTCAGTCGCTGAAAAAGTCACTTTGATATAAAAACATTGTGTGGCTTTTCACTCTCTGCTGTTTCTATAATTTGGTGCTGCTTGTGTGCTAGCTACATTTAAAGGAAGGCCATCCCAAATAATGTGTGCATATATCCTACAAAAAGTTTTCTCAGGACAAACTAAAAAAGAGTGCGTGCTATCTCCCTCCCCTCCTCCCCTATCTTTTTTGTTAGTCTTGGTGAGCCCCAATGAGTAAAATTTTGGCGAGTCTGTATTCAAGTGAGCTTCGTGAGTAAAATTCTGGCGAGTTCAAATGAGCCATGCTGAGTAGAATTTTTGGTGAGTGTGAGTTCGAGTGAGGCCCGCTGAGTAGAGTTTTATAGCGATAGCAATTATATGGACACTTCAGCTGAATTTCCGCCGTCGTCATTCGCATTGGCATCGGTGCCGCCGTGATGTTCCGTATAAAGTCCAAGTGTGATAACATTGCAGCCATGCACTGTATGCTATAGGTGCAAGGGTGAGCCAAGAAGGATGGTGACTCAATCTCTTGCTCGCAAAAAAAGGTGGGGAGGAAGCACGCCGTGTTCCATCGCAGGCAAGGGAGGGGTGGGGGATTCTACTCCAGTGGCAGCTGGGTGTGGTGCAATTGTGTGTAGTCGCGCGGGCCCTATATTGAAAGCTACCTGCGGTGGGTACAGAGTCTAGGCACGCCAAGGGCTCATGGTGTTATGTGCGCTGTGTTCTCGCCACTTAGTTCCCATTGAAGTGAGAGGCAGCACGAAGGACAATTCGCTTGCCCCTGCTGCTGCTCTTCATTACACTAGCATTTTGACAGCGCGTGTCCGCACTCATTGAGTGAGAGGTGTTCATGTTTGCCTGTGCTTGTGTGACACCGTGCTTGTTAATTTAGTTAGTAAACAAATGTTTTGCAAGCTTATACGGCTGATAAAACTACTAAGACTACATCATATTTCTGTCTAATAATTTTCTATCGCAATCGATGCTTCGCCTGTTGTGCGGAACTGCGACATATTGACATGTGTATTTGTTTGTCTATATCGGTCGACACGTTTCACCGCCTAACAAATGTTATCGCACAGCGCAGGACGCGCCTGCATGTATCGGAAGTTTCTGGAATGTTATCGATGCTTCCATCCGCTGTCTGTGACCGAACCTTGTGTAATCTGATCGCATGTGTGCACGATGCGAATAATGTAGAACTTTGTGGAAGGCACGCGGGTCCCAGCGATTACTCTGGAACATTCGGCGACTGATGTATAAAAGTCGATGCGCTTGACCCGCTCATCAGATTTTCGACGACCGCCGATCATGTTCGCCGCTACCATTCTTCTTTGAGTGTAGCCTGTTTTTGAGGGCACAAGTTCGCCCAATAAAACGCTCGTTTCGTAAATCACAGTTTTGCTGCCTTCTCAACCGTCACTACCACGTGACATCTGATGGAGGTGCGGGGTAGCCTGAGGACAAAACCAACATCGCCCAAGACCGGCGTGCTAGCCGCCGACTGCAAGGGCTGCCCCAAGAGCGCTGACTTCTACCTGAGACGACAAAGAAGATTGTGGCCAAGACAACCCCAATGGCTGCCCCAGCATCCCCTGTTATCCTGCAACAACCTCGGGACCCGCCAACCTTCCATGGAGCAGCTACTGAAGACCCGGAATCTTGGCTGGAGACCTACGAACGAATTGCGACTTTCAACAGCTGGGACTCCGACAACAATCTGCGGCATGTATACTTCGCCTTAGAAGATGCCGCCAGAACGTGGTTTGAGAACCGGGAGTCGATGATGACAACATGGGACCTGTTGCATAGCGGCTTCCTGCGCACCTTTATGAGCGTTGTGCGCAAGGAAAGGGCTGAAGCTATGCTGGACTCCCGAGGGCAGCTACCTAACGAGAACGTTGCCATCTTCACGGAAGAAATGAGCCGTCTGTTCCGCCACGCCGACCCGGAGATGCCCAGGTAGAAGAAAGTCCGCTTACTCATGCGTGGTGTGATGGAAGAACTTTTCGGCTCAATGATACGAAGCCCACTGAAGACCGTAGGAGAGTCCCTTCGCGAGGACACTAGCATCGAGAAGACACTCGAAATGGTGAACCGGCAATTCAACCGCCGTACGAACTCTACCAACTACGAAGGAATTTAATCACTGGCCACGGACAATCTGCGCGAGACCATCCGGGCCATTTTTCGCGAAGAACTGCGCAAAGTCTTGCCTTCATCGCAGCCTCAAGTGGCCTCGATCGCCGCCATCGTGAAAGAAGAGGTGCAGCGATCGCTTAGAGTTTCTGAGGTGCAACCACAATTACCGCAGCCCCAGCCAGAAGCGATGACATACGCCGCCGTCGCAAGCCGTCAAGGTCCCCCTCCGCGACCGCGCCAGGGCCCTGTAATGCCGCAATTCTGTCGACCACCGCCGCCGCCGCCAGCACGCCCACCCGTCGCCCAGTGCAGCTACTCGAGGAAGACAGATGTTTGGCGCGCTCTTGGCCACCGCCCACTATGCTACCACTGCGGCGAAGCCGGCCATGTGTACCGCCGATGCCCATACCGCGACCAGGGATTGCGAGGCTTCGCCGTCAACGCACAGCGCCCGAGGGAAGGTGAACGCCCTCCTGACATCGCCGACTACCTCGCCGCTACTCAGTGCAGCCCTCGACGACCAGCCCGTTCGCCGTCACCAGGCCGCTACCTGTCGCGGCAGCACCGACCATACACTGGCCCAGCCCGGGGCCGCTCTGCAAGCCCATATCCGGAAAACTAAAAGCAGCAACCGATTGAGGTGCGGTTGCTGTTCGTTGAACTGATGAAGGCGCCGAAGAAACTACCTCAATGATGTAACGACACGCCGCCGTCTCAATGAAGTCTGGAAGCACAGAATACAACGACGAAAGACGACCTGATGACATCACAGACTAGCCACTGGTCAACGCGTCGCAGCCGTGGTCCGACGCCAAAACCGAACTGTAATGCCAGACAAAGAAGCACCGACCTCGACGTGCTCCTCGACGGCCACACAGTCACCGCCTTAGTCGATACAGGGGCCGATTACTCCGTCATGAGTGGACACATCGCCGCCCAGTTGAAGAAAGTTAACACTGCATGGGAAGGCCCCAAATTCGGACCGCCGGAGGATACCTCATTACCCCGACTGGAATCTGCGCGGCAAGAATTACCGTTCATGACCGGACTTACCCTGCCACCTTCGTTATCCTCCAACAGTGTTCACGAGACGTCATTCTCAGCATGGACTTCCTGAACCAACACGGCGCAATCATAGACCTGAAGTCAAAATCGATAATGCTGTCAGAAGATCAAGCGATACCACTGGAGAGGCCTCGTAGTCACCACGCCTTGAGTGTGCTCGAAGATCAATTGAGCATCCCGCCGTGCTCCAGCATTATTACTTCTGTCGGCACCGAAACACCCGCTAACGTAGAAGGCGTCATTGAGGGCAACCAACATCTACTGCTCGACCGTGAAATTTCAAGAGGGATCGCTAGACTCCAAGGAGGGCAAGCGGAAGTTATGCTAACCAACTTCAGCCAAGAGTTCAAGCACATCAACAAGGGCACAACAATCGCGTACATCGAAGAAATTGTGGAAACCAGCAATGCCTTTGTCCTCTCGGATTCTGCCGCATCTCCCCCGATGAGCATATTCCCCGAACCAGACTTCAACGTGAATCCAAGTCTTCCTATGAGTAAGCAGCAACAGATCAGAAGTCTTCTCCTACGATACAAAGACTGCTTTTCGACGTCATCGAGGATTTGACAAACACCAGTTGCAAAGCATTGCATAATAACCGAAGAGTGTGCTCGACCATTCCGTCAGAGCCCTTACCGAGTTTCGGCGTGAGAACGCAAGCTATAAAACAAGTTGACGAAATGCTGCGCGACGACATCATCCAGCTGTCGAAAAGCCCGTGGGCATCTCCTATTGTCTTAGCAAAGAAAAAAGACGGAAGCCTAAGTTTCTGCGTCGATTATCGTCGACTAAACAAGATCGCGAAGAAGGACGTATACCCCCTCCCAGGGATAGATGATGCATTGGATCGTCTCTGCAACGCTAAATACTTCTCGTTGATGGACCTCAAGTCTAGCTACTGGCAAATAGAAGTTGACGAGAGAGATTGCGAAAAGACCTCCTTCATCATGCCAGACCCCTACGAGTTCAATGTCATGCCATTCAGACTGTGCTCGGTGCCTGCAATGTTCCAGCGTGTCATGAACACAGTCGGCGATCGTCGAAAATCTGATCAGCGCGTCAAGCGTGTCGACTTTGTTCCAGAGTAATCGCTGGGACCCACGTGCCTTCCACAAAGTTCTACATTATTCGCGTCGCTACCGGTCTGTATGTATGCTACCGCTAATGTATGCTACCGGTCAGTCTCCTACAGTAAGTAGCAGAAATGATAAAAGATTAATTTTGCGGAGCATTGAACAGCATGAATCAAGTGAATACACTAACCTGTAGGCTTTAGCTGCCCAAAGATGAAAAAGGCAACTGCGTCATGATGACATTTCGGTAGCAAGCAAATTGCGTGCCACAAAGAGCTTATCTATAAGACATGTTTTTGCCGCTATTGAACACTCACAAAAGGAAGACACATAAAGACAACACAGTCTGTGTTGTCTTTATGTGTCTTCCTTTTGTGAGTGTTCAATTGCGGACGATTCAAGGACGACGACTGTGCTGGGGGCAAACGCAGCAAGGAAAGAGTGTCGGTGCTGATCGCGGCAAACATGACTGGCACGGAACGATGTCGGTTACTTGTGACCGGGAAAGCCGCGAAGCCGAGATGTTTTAAAGGCGTGAAGACGCTGCCTGTGGACTATGAGGCGAACAAAAAAGCGTGGATGACGGCCGAAATCTTCAAGAGCTGGATAAGCAAATTGAACCACAAGTTTGCTGCTTTGAACTGCAAGGTGTTGTTCCTTGTCGATCACTGCAGTGCTCACGTGAATGTGCCAGCCTTGAGGCACAAGCCAAAAGGCATTACCCGGAACTGATGTAGGCCGTCTGGTGTGACGAATGCGGTCTTTTCACGGTCCATTTCATCCACGGCAATTTGCCAATATCCAGAGCAAAGGTCTATAGATGAAAAATAAGTGGCACCGTGGAGACAATCCAGAGCATCATCAATGCGGGGAAGTGGATATACATCTTTCTTGGTGATCATGTTTAGATGATGATAGTCAATGCAGAATCGCCAGCTGTTATCCTTCTTTTTGACGAGAACAACAGGAGACGCCCACGGGCTGGAAGAGTGTTCAATAATCCCTTTGGCAAGCATCTTGTCAACCTCGCTCTGGATAACTTGTCGCTCAGAAGGCGACACCCGGTATGGGTGTTGGTGAACAGGTGCTGCATCGCCGGTATTTATACGATGCTTCACGACCGTAGTTTGACACATAGGGCGATCGTTCAAGTCGAAAATGTCGGAGTAGGACTCGAGGAGGCCACGGAGTTATGCGGGTTGTTGGGTTGAGAGGTCCGGTGCAATCGTCTTTGTAAAGTCGTCGGTCGGGGCTGATGCAGAAGGCGCAGAATGAGCATTGGTTGAAGACGGCGCCACAGATAGAGCGGAAATGTGGCACTCGTGTGTTGGAGACAACGTGGCTAGAGACATGCCTTGAGGAAGTACTTGTGGGCACTGTCCGACATTTAGGATGGGAAGACATGTCTGATTGTCTGCAATAGAAACGATAGTGTGTGGGAAGGAGACATTGTGAGAAAGCAGGACTGAAGTCGCGGGAATAAGGACATTGTCTCCGTCAGGTACAGGTGGGCAGGCTAAGACAGGGATGCAGGTTGCTGCAAGAGATGGCAGGCGTATAAAATCCGCGGAACAAAGCTGAGTTGGAGCTTGAGCAGGAAGGTCAATGGGGACAGGTAGTGGTAGGTCAAGTTGTACAATGCCGGCGGAACAGTCAATCAGAGCAGAATAGGCGGCCAAAAAGTCGAGTCCGAGGATAACATTGTGAGGGCAACGTTCGAGCACACTAAACAAAACGGACGTGTGGCGACCGGCGACACTGACACGAGCAGTACACATTCCAAGCACAGCCGGAGTTCTACCGTCGATGACCTGGAGCATTCGAGTCGGAGCAGGAGTCAGTACTTTCTTCAAGCACGTTCGAAGCTCCGCACTCATGATGGAAATTTGGGCTCCAGTGTCCATGAGTGCTGTAACGGGCAAACCATCCACGTCCACGTCGAGAAGGTTCCAATTAGTAGGCAGGGTCAGCAGAGGAATTTCAGGCCGGAGTTCTAGAGCAGCGTCACCTTTAGGAGCTGCCCCAGTTAGTTTCCCGTCGGAGAGCGGCGACGGTAAGCTGGGGATGGAGAGTGAAGCCGCTGGGGCGATCGGGAGCGGCGACTATGTGGTGATGGCGAGCGGCTGGTCGCGGTGGCTCGAGCATTGTCAGGAGCGTCTTCAACCTCGGTGGAGAGTGATGGCAGGCGAGGATTCAGTGGGGAGCAGCAGTAGGCGGGAAAGCTTGGTTGAGAGTGGGCTAGCCAGGAACTTCGACAGTGGCAAAAGATGTGGCCCACACGTCCACAGTAAAAGCAGATGGGTCTATTGTCACGTGCATGCCATTCGGCCGGGTTGCGATAGCTCGAATATGGACCGTATTGGCTCCGGTGAACAGGGGCAGAGGCAGCAGACGAAGCAAAGTCAGGACGGCTGGCGGAGCAGATGGACGGAAGGCCCACATTGGCAAGTTCTTGGCGAATTACCGACTGAATGAGAGACACAAGCGGCCGGGAATCGTCAAAGCACTGCGTAACTGGCGTGGCAGGAGATGCTGCTTCGATTTCTCGCCGAACGATACGTACGACGTTCTTGCAGGAGGTGGGCTCACGCGGTGGACAAACGTCTTCGCACGTCGATGAATCTGCGGTATTAGGTAGACGCGTAAACTGTTGAACTATGCGGCGACTCTTCGCGTCTTCAAAGCGGCGACATTTGTTAATGATTTCATTGACCATTGTTAAGTTCTTGTAAACAGTCAGGGTAAACGCCTGATTGTCTGAAAAAACGGTCTGAAAAAACTTTCTTGAGACCCCTTTTGCTTACGTAATTCTCAGGCACTAGTTCAGTATTTGAGAGAGGAAAATCCTGGTGATTGTACAGCTTTTAGTATCAATATCGAAGACCTATATTATTCTTTGCAGCATGACGGGTTGCTAAATTCCGTAAATGAGTGCATTAAAGAACAAGTGCAAGAGTTGGCTTTTATTGACAGATGCGGTGTTTCCACGGGAGCTTTTCTAGAAATTCTTTCAATGTACTTAAAATCGATGCTGATTGGGTGGAGAGATGACATTTTTCTGCAGAAATCAGGCATTTGTATTGGCTCAAAGGTTGCCCCTATTCTTAGCAATATTTACCTAAGTAAGGTTGACAACTGCTTAGAGAAAGCCTTAGGTGATAGCGTTATCAAGATATTTCGTTACATTGATCATTACCTGATTTTCTGCAATAGGGAAGAATTCGATTCCGCTGCTACCTCAGTAAGTGAGCAATTTAAACTTTATGGAGGAGGATTAAAGTTTACCAAGGAATTTCCTCAGCGATGCGTAATTCAGTTGACATTTCCTTGGTTTTCGAACAAAATCATGTTTGTTGGCAGTACTCCCCAAGATCTTCAAAGCCGTTGCTAAGCTTTCAATCCAAGCTTTCCAAAGTAGTAAAAAACGGAATTGCCATGTCGTGCCTTAAGTCTTCCCTCACCAGATCCGTATATTCATTCAGTGTCGCACAGGCTTAAAAAAGTTGCAAGTAGATATGATGTTAATGTTGCTTTCACTGCTCCCAATAAGCTAGGTAAGATATGCGCTGCCATACCGAGAAAAAAGGAGCGGGTAAAAGGCAAGAAACGAACAGATATTTGTCCAGTGAAGCACAATAAGAACAACAGTTTTACTGACTGTCGTATGGGTGTGGTTTATAAAATTCCCGTTAGCTGTGGCCACTCCTACGTAGGGCAAACGGGACAGTGTATCAATCAGAGGTTAATGGAACATAAAAGGTTGTTAACCGCTGGATCGCCTTCTAATCTTTCGCTACATTGCCGAGATTGTAACTGCACGCCAGAGTTAGATGAATGCGCGGTATTGTACAGGCATAAGAATGACGATACGCGTCTTATGGTAGAGGCATGGCATATCTATAATGGTGGAAGTGCATGCGTGAGTCAGCCTTCGATTACTTTACATAAGGAAGAGATTAAGTGCCTTAACAGTTATCTCTCACGTCGACCGCCACCTGTACCCGACTGACACGTGGTGTTACCATTCCTGAGCATGCGCAGATGAGTTTTGTGTCTTCTTTCTTTTTTTGCCTCAGTGCCCCTTCAGTTGATAGTCGGCGTTCGTGTTGTCCACTTCTCTACTCTTGTGTCCTGTCTGCACGCCTCACTTCTTTTTTGCATAGTTTCAGCTCCTTGTACCTCGGTGTACCTAGACTGTGTCGAGCATACTTTGGTTTTAATTACGTCATCCATGACTTGGAAACAGTCCTGGACTATTTCAACTACTGTTTGGGGCCCTGGTGATTCGGTGTACTTAGATAGCGCGAGCATGCTGGACGTGTCCTCATACATGGTGTCCACTTTGCCAAATGACGGAGTGTTCGTCGACGACACCTCCTGTCCCGTGATGTCGTCCTGATGGGAGTCGTCATCATCGATACCGAGTGCAGTCACAAGGAGATTCAAGACTTTGGTTTTTGGTTGTTCTATTGAAGGTTGCTGGATTACTTGAGTAATGTTTGATGGTGCTGGATTGATGATCAATGTGACATTGGATACCTCGTCTTTTTCCATACCTTCAGCTGCATGAATGATAGGCTTTTCTACAATACCTCGGTGGAATGGAGGATGGCGCATTCGGCCAAGAGAGCTTTCAAAGACATTAGACGGGACTCACGACAGATCCACCCATCATCACCAGTCTTCAAGAATAACTGTTTTTTCAATAGATTCCACGTTTTCTTTCCATGGAAGTCTGACAGAATATCGCTTCTCTTCAAATTTTAAGTTCCTCTTGAACTGCTGAATAACTCCTCTTCCCTCTTGGTTTCTTTCTCAGGACAGTTTATGCCTTGAGTTTCAATATCCCAGAAATGTCTGAGTTCTGTCTGTATTTCAGAGTTATCCACGTTGACGTTAAGTACCATTACGGTTGACTTTTCCATTATTGTTGCTGATATCTTAGCTTGACCTTGCACTGTCCAGCCGAATATTGTTTCTGCTGCTGTCAACCTTTCTTCTAGTCTTCGGATCCAACCTTTCATTACTTGCCAGTACTGGTCTGATCCAATAAGTAGTCCAATTTCCATGCATGATGTGCTTCTACATAAACTGTCAGCCAGCTTGAATCCGTCGTCTTCACACTTCTATAGTAGTGATATAGGCAGGAACAGTAATCTTTCTTTTGAAGTTATGTCTATCTCCAGTGCTTCCAATAACACTTCACTACTGTAGGCACTCTTCAGTTTAACTTCAACCGAATTCATGACTCTTTCATTTTGACCTCCTTCGAATGAGCCTATTGTGAGTCTTCCTTTAAATTTACAGCCAAGTTTCTCAGATAGGCTTTTCAGTATGAATGATCTTTGGCTGCCAGTGTCCAGCAGAACACGGCAATAACATGACTGCCTTCTACTTTCTGCTAATGCAACTGCAGTCCGCAGAAAAATACTTGATGGGAGGTTCATAAACTGGCAAGTACATGTTTTCTCTTCCTGATTTTCAATTTCACCAGGAGTAGATGCTGTACACTGTGCTGTCAGTTCTTTGCTTCGGCACATAGACGTCGCGTGCCATTTTTTACACATCTTGCACCTAATGTTTGCCTTACATATTTTAGCAGTATGGCGAGGCCTGGTACAGCGGAAACATCTGTTTGCCTCTTTGAGCTTCATTTTCTTGTCTTCATAAGGCATCGTTTTCCTACAATCATCAGTAAAATGAGTCGTCTTCTGGCAAAATAGGCAAAAGGTTGCAGCTGTACTTTGAAAATTAACAGTTCTTGTCCGCTGCTTACTCTCAGTTCTTTTGCTGTAGCTTTCTCCATCAAGCACCTAAGAATATCTTCTTGACGTAAAGCTAGCTACATTCTGATCTTGTGCTGAAGATCCACTGATCACATCTCTTTGTTTTAACTGAGATCCAATGTACATATCCACTTGCAAAGCTATTTTCAGGATTGGAAGCAACATCGATTCACAGGACTCGCTTTTCAATCCTAAGGATTCCAATCCACGTATGTGCACTTGGACCTTTTGTGACAGCTTTCTTAAACCGTCATGGTCGTTGCAACTTGCCACTGTATTCAAGTTAGTTAGTTCTTTCATATGCATTTCTACCAGCACCTCATCTTTTCCGTACTTCTGTTTGAGTAGATCAATGGCATTCCCATAGTTACTGTCGGAAAATTGTAGTCCCTCCACAGCAGCTGCCGCTTTTCCGGTTAGTGATGACAGAAGGTACGTAAATTTCCGATTTTCGTTCAAGTTGGTTATTTCGTGTACAGCTGTTTCAAATTGCCGCCAAAATTTCTGCCATTTCATTATATCGCCATCGAACTTCATTATTTCAAGCTTTGGTAGCTTCACTGTCGTTGCTTGCTGTGATGGTCTAGCTTCGCCATTAAAGTTGGGTTGCTCCCTTGCTGTTTCCCGCATTTCTTGTCGAGAAAAGTACGCGTTGATGCTGTGCAGAGCACTCATTATCTTTAACTCGTACTCAGTGGTTTTCACGAATTCCGAATCAGCTGATTCGGGTGTTATAAACTGCTCCATCTGCTCATCTGCTTTCTTTAGCGAGTCTGCAATACCTTTAATCTGGCTGGCTATCAGCGACATTGCTGTAGGACCCTGATTTTCCTTCAGTTTCTTTTCAGCATTGCTCACTAAGTTTGTTATTTGTGTCCTCAGTGTTTTTCGATTTTTCAAAATCACTTCTCTGTTCATCTTGAATAACTGAGAAAACTGCTGGTCGCTTACAGATTCTAGCGGCGAAACGTCGTCCGAGTCTTGGTCGCCCTCTGTATCCGTGCCGCTCCTTGCTGTCGATGTCTCGCCTCGCTGCAGTTGGTTCGCCTTCGGGCCTCCTCTTCGTCCATCTTCTGTGCCCAGTCCATCGTTCTGGTAGTCCGTGGCCAGTCAGAAGAGGAGTAGCCACAATCCTGGTCATGGCACCATGTCGCAGAAACGAGACGAGACAGCTGCGGTCGATGCAAACGAAATCAAGATTCTCCTTTTTTCATTTTTTATTGGTTTTTCTTTAGCGCGTGCGCCTTTGGAGCTCGCCGTCTTCTTCTTTCTCATGTTGTCCGCTCTCATGAGTTTCAACACAGCACAATACCAAAGCCACTAAGCAACCATGGTGGGTGTATTTAGTACTTCAATATAATGAAGTGTGTTTATACACAATTTCAGTATAACAAAAGTTCACTGCCGCCATGAAGGATTACTGAGACAGTAAATGGAAAGTCTCATGCATACAGATAGACAAATAGAGTTACGATGGCTGCTGGCCAACGCACCTCTCAAATCACACGGTTGTGTGACCAAGAGCAACTGCCGAAGTGGAGCAGTGTCATGTTGTGTATAAAGTCCAAGTGCGACAAGATCCTATCGCACCCTGCGCGTAGTATGGTTTGGGTACGAGTGAAAGCGTGCAAAGGGGAGCCGAGAAGGATGGTGGCATGATAAGTGCCATCCTCCCGCTCGAGCAAGGGGAAAAGGGGGGAAAGGTTGGCATGCGTCTACTGTTCTAGTGCAGCTGTTGCAATGCATGGCTGTCTGCCCGGCTGAGTGCCTATTCAGCTCGTGTGCTCTGCTTTAGAGTTAATCTGCCGTCTGTGCCAAGATGGTGCGTGTCAATAAAAAATGATAGCACCACATAAAGCACTGCTTTGCGGTCAGCACACCACAATATTTTCTTCTGAGTGTCGCTGGGGTTTTGCTAAGTGACAATGTCTCCAAAGCAGTGCTTGATATTTTTTTTTTTTTGACATTTTGGCAACTTCGCAGAATGACGTCCCTTGTTCAAAGAAGTTATCTTTTGGCCAACTATCCGTCCAGTAAATTGTAAAAGAAAGTGAGCTAGTACTCAGGGAGATCCCATATGCAAGTCTTCTCAAATCGTGTGGCCATCTAAAGAATCGTAGAGTCTCGTATGAACAGTAGCAACTCAGAAAAGTGAATGCTCTGGTGAGCTTCTCCACAAGAAAAGCTTTGAAACAATTTTATTGGTTAGCTGGGTTCGTTATCTAGGCTAAAAGGATTAAAGCCAAGAGGCATACTTAAATACTGTAGCATACTGTTCCATCTTTTCTTTGCAAAGGTTTACAGTTACACTCGGTGTCGAGTCATTTTACAGCGTAAGCTGTTATGGGCTCAATACAATAGCTGTTTCGGTTGATGATGTTGTCCACTGCCGCCGCTGGTGTCCATTGCAGCTATCGCCAGGAATGAGAAAAAAAATACCCAGTTCCCGCTGTTATCGAACCCGGGCTCTCTGTGCAGAGTCAGCTGCTCTACTACTGCACCATGCCAGCGCTTCCTGCCTGCTGCAGGAACATGGCCTATACAGTAAAAGCTCATTAATTCGAACTCGTGGGGGGACTGAAAAATTGTTCGAATTAAGCAGAGTTTGAATTAACGAGCGTGCGGCAAAAAAAAAAAAAAAAAAGATGGCCATTGCATTTGGCTGCTAGGGCCGAAGCCAAAATAGCCGTATCTGGGATCGTCATCGAGGAATACGCACTACTACTCTTTGAGGTCGGCGATTGCGGGTATTAAAATCATGCGAGTCCAAACACCAAAGGAAATAAAGATATCCAATCAATTTATGCGCCTGGAACTAATGATAAATGTACCCACGTGAGCGGCAGGCTTAATGATGAAATATGACACTATTTATGCTTCAAAAACATGTTTATTAACAAAAGAATAATGATCGAAGCATATCAACATGAAAAATAATCGGTGATTTGCATTTGTTTGCGCTTTCTTCGCCGCGACTCGAGAAGCATTGTCTGCAACTTGCCCAACATCTCCAGCGCAGCATCCGAATTCTCATCGGTGGAGAAATAGCGCGCAGCCAGATCGAGTCCCGATGCTGCTTCACATGCGCTCGGAGGAGGCAACGGATCGTCCTCTTTGTCGGACTCGTCGTCGCTGTCAGGCGTGCTCGCCGCGCGTGAGTCGTGCTGCTGACTGGACGCAGCCTCGATAATCTCGGCGTCAGTTAAAGGCCCCGTTGTCTCCACGCCGTTGTCTACGTCGACAAAGCTCTCGAAGTCCACACCCTCCGATAAAACAGCGTAGGCAGGGTCCAGCACGATGGAGCCATCATCTTGATCCACTTGAACATCAAAGTCTGCTGTGCAGCAGGCTTCTGTGGTTTCACTGAAGCCACACTTGTGGAAACAGTTAGCGATAGTGTCTGCCTTGACGGCGTTCCACGATGTTGCCAGCATGTGGCAAGCTCCGAGCAGGTTGACATCATACGGCTTCCCGCTTTCCATGCATAGAAGAATCCGTTCTAGGAGGTCCAACACCATAGCCCAACACCATAGCCACTGAGCAACCATGGCGGGTGTTATACTGAATAAACGAGTGAGTTTGTTTTCAAGGGCATTGCCAGCTTATAGAACGATTCTGAGGGATATAAAAGGCCCTCAAGGTGCCACTCTTTGGATGCCTCTGATGGAAGTTCTCTGGGGATATTGCCTTTATCACTAAGACATGCTGCTTTGCAGTCTTCACAATGTGTGGGCAAAACACGCCTTCTCGCCCCATAACCTGCAATGTAATAAACTTTAAGCCGTGCGTCGCTGCGGTGCTCTACATAACTTTGGTGGTCCACAGCCACTTGCACGGCATCTGTTGGCACAGCCTTCACGCTGTCTTCACTGTGGCTTTCTTGTTCAGCCAGCACCTCTCCAACAGATAACAACTCCAGGACATCCGACGACACATTGCCGTCCTTGGGACTCCTTGTGAGGTTCTAGAAACTAAGACACCTGGATGTGCGCAAGCAACATTTGTTACTTAAGCATGCCGAACTTCTGTAAAACATTGGTACTATTTACCAAGCTTGCACGTATACACACCTTATGACTAGAATGAATTGAGGTGGGGTAGGATGATTGTTTGCCCCACTCGCTTGTCTCACAACGCCAAAACATTGCTCCAGGCGGTCTTGGCTCAGTTTCGAAGTCATCATGTACATGATGTCAGCATTGTCGATAAGGTACTTTAGAAGGTGTTTTGTTGAATGGATGGTCATCGTCAGCCCCTCAGAAGTACTGTTACTAAGAAAGCCGAGCCCATTGGAGTGAGCCTCCCATTCATCAAGAAACGGAAGAGTTTCATCAAGGGTGGCCTCTTTCTTGCTGCCCCATCTGAAATACCAAAGAGAACAATCATGCGCCACTTTGAGAGAAAAAATATGTTAAAATAACCTCATGACTTCTGCAGGGAACCTCGACGTCATAGCTGCAATGAGCCTGGCCTGACCATTGGGACCACTCGATCCCGTTTGGCAAATGCTTGTTTGCAGGCAGGGGCACGGAAGAGATACCTTTTCTGAGGTTTTCTTGCACCCAGTATCACATCCGGGCACAAAGCTCCGTCTTCTTTTTCGCTGCCGGCTGCATCTCGCCCTCGAATTACGGATTGTTGCGAGGAACACTCCAAAAGGGGCGCCGAGACCAACTGACAGCGGAGGCGCAGGCCAGCACGGCTACGAGTCCCCCGCCGCGAGCGGCAGCGCCACATTCCCCCTGGTGGTATCGGTGCGCAAGGGGGTCACGCGCGCCCGAAGGAAAGCGCCACCGGTATTCACACCTCCCCTTCTAGCCACCCTAGCGGCGGCGCCCGCGCGTCAGAGAAAACCTGCTACGGCATGCGCCGGAGAGTGGTGTGCTGCGAGCGATCAGGCCCCGCACACTCTCAAGTTCAACAAATGGCCACAGAGGGCGAAAAATCAATCGAGGCGTGTTTCAGCATATGCGCGTAAGTGGAGCTACTGTAATTTGGTCGAATACTTTAATTTGTGCTTTTTCTGCTAGGGGCGCTGAACATGCTGAATTTTTTACTTTACACAAACCATTGACATAAACAATCGAGGTGTCTAAGGATGTTTTTTTACCTCAGGCAAATAGGCAGTTGATTTTTTTTTTTATTTGATTGCTGAAGCTGTTTTTTAGTCATAGCGTCAAGGTTTTTGTACTTGATTAATCACCGACAGCCGACAGCCTATTGGTATCGATGTGTTTCCTGGCCGTTGGCGTTCGAATACTACGGCGGTAAAACATTTTCGAAAGCATGCTGGTTTCGTCTGCGAGTCATTACATAGACTTGCTGTAAAGAGGTCTACTCTTGGCAAAAAATAGTGCCTCATTTTGTTTAGGCGTTGATTATCATAATGAATGCGGCGGAGGTTGAGGGAGTACGCTTGAAGGTACGTTTTTATGCCGTTGATCTCCATAACACCGTAAGTACGCAAACCGATGTCACAGAACACCCGATGCATCATTGTGTGTTCTCCGTCATCGCTCGTTTGCTGTACGCCTACTAATTCTTCATTGCTTCTTCAAGTGTTGTATCCTCCTTTTGTCCTTGTTATCTTGTGCTTCACTTTCAGTATGTCGTTTTTTCAGCTGTAATGCGCATTTGCAAAACCAATACATGTTTGATAAGACGCAGTGGTTATCATAATTTCACTACACATGTATTAAGCTGGCACATATGGTTCAGATACAGATACCTGTATGCGGATTTGCACGACGTTGATGCGGAGGTTAGGATAATTATGACACCCGTAAGGAAGAGGCAGCTGACGGCCGTAAGCTGTTGCGTTCTTTCCGCCAAACTACCCGGCCTGGTAGTGCTGTAAAGATGCTGTATAAGAGTGACACGCGGTGACAGGGAAATTGTTATACTTAGCAGCCGACCGTACGTTTTGTAGCTTAGGTCTTCTTTCTTGTGCGTTTGTGCTACCCTTATTAATGAGCCGTTTCTTGACTATGTTCTTGACTATGTAACCGCGTTTGTGTGGATGCGTAGACGTGTGCTTTTTGTTGTACTTGTGAAATGCAAATAAAATATTTTCAGGCTTACTCAATCTTTGGTGTCGTGTGCGTTTATTCCAGTCGAGGCCATCGTGCCACCTGGAAACCGCATTCTGTCAGTAGCCCTACACAAAATGCAACAGCTGGAGCGCGGCGGCACAACTCGGGGTAACGGCGGCGTAATAAACGAAAAACCGCTCGGGATGCCCTTAAAAGTCAGTTCAGAGTGTGCCTTAACTCAATATGACTCAGCGCCACATGTATTCTGCTGCGCCTCGATCGTGCTCCCGCCAGTTTGGTTGCTGTGTGGCAAACGTAGCGCCTACATACATATGTAGGCGTTACGTTTGCCACACAGCAACTAAACTGGCGGGAGCACGATCGAGGCGCAGCAGCCAGAAACCCAGTAAAGCCACTGAACACCTGGTAAAGCGGCCATACTGTGCAAAACCCCGTTTCCGTTTCCTGTTGTACAGCGCCACCTGTGGTCGCATACTTTAGTTCACGACGCCACCGCTACGCTTATTTCTGTAGCACTGTGGAAGGTACAGTTTCCCTTCTCTAAGTTTGTATAGGTGTTCTGTGAAGCGATGAGCGAGCGGGGCTTCGGCCGCTTATCTGTTTTTTCTGCCAGCGTCCGCTGCGGCGTACGCGGTTGTTGCGACGCGCGTCTTTTCTTTTCTTTCTTTCCTCTTATCTTTGAACTCTTCTCTATCTGCACGCGGCAGCGGTGATGGCTCGGCCTGAGCCAATCGGCAGGCCCGTGCACTTTCCTTTTCATCCTTCCCTCAGTCGCAACAACAACGCCGGAGGCTCCAGCAAGGAAATTGGCGGCTCGCCTCGTGCGTGCAAAAATGCGCGCTGGCTTATTTATTCTCGTCGCTGTGCATATTAAAAAAAAAAAAAAAATTCAATGCATTGTACTCGTTACGAGGCGACTTCTATTTACGAGAAGCAATGTCGGCTGCCGGCTCCTAGTTCGAATTAACCGACGTGAGTACCGGTACGTTCGAATTATCGGGCGTTCCGGCCCATTGATATACATAGGGCTTTGCAGGGACCCGGGCATCAGTTCGAATTAACCGGCGGTTCGAATTAAGCGATTTCGAATTAACGAGCTTTTACTGTACAGGTGTCGTAAAGCTCAAGGAGTCACATGATGTGAGATGCATGCTGCATAGCGATGCTTTGTGCACATTTTGCATTGCAGTTTCATATTATTACCATAGGTGGCACGCCATGTAGCAGCTGCATCGTATCGTGCCACTTGTCATGCAATGCGATATGCGTGCCGCTTAGCATCGATACGGGAAACATTTTGCATATCAGTCGCGTTGTATTCCCCCAGATGTCACGACATGTAGCACTTGTATCATACCATGTCACATGTGAAGGGATGTGACGCGTGTGCCGCATAGTCGCGGTACCTGTGTTTACTCTTCAATAAATGTTGTGGCACCTTTCGCCAAGTTAGAACCGTTGCTGAAGGAGTGAATTGTAGAGCTACACATGCAGCGGCAACCAGGTAACATTGGGCTCAGAAGGCCGCTGTGCAAAGGGTAGCACAAGCTGCAGCTTGCCGCCAACGCCGGGCGGATGGTTCAGTTTCCTATGGAACTGCTCTCCAGCTTATGCTGTGACTGTGCTATGTGTGCTGCGCTGACCTGTGACTTTTTTTCTCTCTCCTCTTTTTTCAGTGCTGCGTGATGTGAAAGAACGTGGCCGGGACCTTGAGAAAGTTCTGCATCAGTACACGAATTTTGTGAAGCCTGCATTTGAGGAGTTTTGCCTACCTGTAAGTTTCTTCTTCCTGTGGAACTTCAGAAGTGACATGCGTGTGGTTTGAATGAGAACAAAGGGGCTTAAACAAGTGGCCTAATTTTTTAATAATATCATAAGAAGCCAACACACAAAGACACCAAGGACAACACAGGGGAAATTATTTGTACATAATAATTGAATTAAACAAATGATAAATTAATGTAAATGAAAGTGAATGAAAAAGAAACTTGCCGTAGCTGGGGAACTATCCCATGTCTTCGCATTATGCGTGCGATGCTCTCCCAATTGAGCTACTGTGCCGCTGTTTTCCCATCCAAATTCTGGAGTATTTATGTGTTACTATGAGAACTAACCCTGGAAGTGTTAGCCAGCGCCACCACTCACAAACCTTGGCGGTGGATGTGGAACATACTTTCTGCCACAGGTGTCACAAGTACATGATCTTTTTGGGTGAAGGCAGCTGGTCAATAAACCCACACTTGCTGCCTGAAGGCATCACTGTTGCCGGATTCGAGACCCTCGTTATGTAAGGGGGTTGTATAAATGAAATAGGTCTATTGTAAGTCGACCTATTTCTTTAAATTGTAAAATCTGAAGTGGGGTGGGTCGACTTACAATCGAAACCAAAACGTGGCACCGCCCCAAAAAGCGAGACAAATGAGATATCAAGAGCGCTACAACGTAGTTACAATTTTATGTTTGCTCTACGGCCTTACCCATAACATTTTGCTATCCCGTGCATTTGTTTGCTTTTCGGAAGGGTTTTTCAACGTTTTTGAGAGTTTTACAGCACACAGAGCACTCATGGGGGTGTCGATAACTGATGGAAAGGCCGCTGTTCCAATTGCAGTGGCACCCTTGGAATGGCGGTGCTTGTGGGGAGTATCAATAGTTCATGGAAGAGCAGACACCGCTCAGGTGCTTCTCTTTCTCTGTAGCTCTTAGTTTGACGCATTTGACTTGACTGTTGGCCACATGCTTCTTGAGTCGTCATGAGTGCTCCGGGTCCACTAAACATTCGCCACTCGTTCACGGCAATGTTCGAAAGGGCTGCCATTCTTTACGCCGAAGAAACACATAACTGTGCACCGGGCCGCAAGTTTGATGTTTCTGAACGGGTGGTGCGAGAGTGGCGACTGCAGCGAAGCAAAATTTTCACCTGTGACAGCAAGTGAAGAGGTTTCCGCGGGCCGAAGTCGGATCACTTTCCGGAGCTGGAGGGCAAGCTTGAGGTGTACAGGCTGTTTCACACTTAAGGGGAAACTTGGAGCGCATGGCATCGCAATGCGGCGAGCGCTGCAGTCGGACGGTGGCAGCAGCTCGCGCATATGCAGACGCTCGAGGAGCGTTGTCTTGAACTGCGTCATCTGCTATGGTGGCATGCTGGCCTCATTGTCAGGAATCATGCTACTGTCAGGGGCAGTGCACAGATTTCATTGTTACTGTGGCGACTGAGCCAATATTCTTTACTAAGCGTCGTGCGACGCCAATTTCTCAGCCTTCATTGGCGATAATGGGGTTCTACAAGCTTCTTTTGACAGCATGTTTCGTTGGTTCTTTCAAAAGGCTGGGGTACTGAGTGCATGCACATATATTTCTTCACTGTGTGTGCTACCGTAATACTATAATATACTATAATACTATAATATAATAAAAAGGGACAACAAAATGTGCATGCAATGTGCTCAGTCTTAATTTGATGTGAAAGGGAAACAAAGCACTCAACAATAATGACACATGTACTTAACTTTATCGGGCGACCACGTTTCGCCGCCTACCAAATGTTATCGCACAGCGCAAGACGCGCCTGCATGTAAAAGAAGTTTCTGGAATGTTATCGATGGTTCCGTCCACTGTCTTTCACCGCAACTTGTGTAATCTGTTGCATCTATATGCGACGCGAATAGTGTAGAACATTGTGGAAGACACGCGGGTCCCAGCGGTTAATTTGGAACATTCGACGACCGATCTATAAAAGCCGACGCACTTGACCCGCTGATCAGATTTTAGACGATCGCCGACCGTGTTCGGCGCTATCGTTGTGCTATAAGTGTAGCCTGTTTTTGTGGGCACAGGTTCGCCCAATAAAAGTTACTTTTGTCTTTCACAGTATTTGCTGCTGTGTTCTTCAACGTCACCACCACGTGACATCTGGTGGAGGTGCTTTTCGTTCATGTACCAGACGCCCCCGACAAGCCGTGATCCAAGCCCGGACCGCAGAGAGAACACCAACGTAGTCCCGGAGCATCGAGCAAGCAGCCGTCTTCAACAGCTGCCCCCGGAGCACGGACTTCTACCTGAGAAGACCAAGAACATTGTAGCCAAGGCAACCCCAATGGCAGCCCCAGCGTCCCCCATCGTGCTGCACCAGCCCAGGGATCCTCCGACGTTCCTCGGATGAACATTCGAGGACCCGGAAACCTGGCTCGAGACGTATGAGAGGGTCGCTACGTTTAACAGTTGGGACAGCGACGACAAGCTGCGGCATGTCTATTTCCCACTGGAAGACGCCTGGTTCGAGAATCAAGAAGCCACCTTAACGACGTGGGACCTGTTCTGAAGCGGCTTCTTGCAAACGTTTACAAGCATCGTGCGAAAAGAGCGAGCCCAAGCACTACTTGAAACCAGAGTGCAGCTGCCAAACGAGACTATCGCGATCTTCATGGAGGAGATGGCCCGTCTTTTCCGGCACGCCGACCCGGAAATGTCAGAGGAGAAAAAAGTCCGCTTCCTGATGCGGGGCGCCAAGCAAGAACTTTTCGCAGGACTTATTCGTAACCCGCCGAAGACCGTAGCTGAGTTTTCTGCAGAGGCATTGACGATCAAGAAAACTCTGGAGATGCGCACCTGGCAATATAACCGCCAGGGGCTCACGCCGCCGTACGCCATCCAAGGACTGGATTCCGGCGACCTTCAGGAGACCATCAGGGCCATTGTGCGCGAAGAACTGCGCAAGGTCCTGCCTTCGTCGCAGCCCCAAGTGGCTTCGATCGCCGACATCGTGAAAGAAGAGGTGCACCGATCGCTTGGAGTTCCCGAGCTGCAACCACAATTACCGCAGCCCCAGCCAGAAGCGATGACATATGCCGCCGTCGCACGCCGTCAAGGTCCCCTCCGCGACCACGCCAGGGCCCTGCAACGACGCAATTCCGTCGTCCACCGCCGCCAGCACGCCCACCCGTCGCCCAGCGCACCTACACGAGGAAGACGGACATTTGGCGAGCCCCCGACCACCGCCCGCTCTGCTATCTCTGCGGAGAAGCCGGCCATGTGTATCGCTGATGCCCATACCGGGAGATGGGACTGCGAGGTTTCGCCGTCAACGCTCCGCGCCCGCAACAAGGTGAACGCTCTCGCGATATCGCCGACTACCTTGCTGCTACTCAGTGGAGCTCTCGACGACCGTCGCGTTCGCCATCACCAGGCCGCTACCTCTCGCCGCAGCGCCGACCATACACTGGCCCAGCCCGGGGCCGGTCAGCGAGCCCATATCCGGAAAACTAAAAGCAGCAACCGATGGAGGTGCGGTTGCTGTTCGTCAAACTGACGAAAATCCTCCGCCGCCGCCGAAAACGACAAAGAAACCATCTCGACGACCTAATGATGACACGCCGCCGTCCCGACGAAGTCAGGAACCCAGGACTACACCGACGAAAGACGGCTTGACGACGCGACGTTCCAGCATCAGTTCAACACGACACAGCCGTGATCCGACGCCAAGACCCAACTGCAACGCCAGACAAAGAACGACCGACCTCGACGTACTTCTCGACGGCCACGCAGTCACTGCCTTAGTCGACACAGGAGCTGATTACTCCATAATGAGTGGACACATCGCCGCCCAGTTGAAGAAGGTTAAGACTGCATGGGAGGGCCCCCAAATTCGGACCGCTGGAGGACACCTCATTACGCCGACTGGAATCTGCACGGCAAGAATAACCGTTCATGACCGGACTTACCCTGCCACCTTCGTTATCCTCCAACAGTGTTCACGAGACGTCATTCTCGGCATGGACTTCCTGAACCAACACGGCGCAATCATAGACCTGAAGTCAAAATCGATAACGTTGTCGGAAGATCAAGCGATACTGCCGGAGAGGTTTCGTAGTCACCACGCCTTGAGTGTTCTCGAAGATCAAGTGAGCATCCCGCCTCGCTCGAGCATTGTTATTTCGGTCGGCACCGAAACACCCGCTGACGTAGAAGGCGTCATCGAAGGCGACAAACGTCTACTGCTAGACCGTGAAATTTGCGTAGCAAGAGGGATCGCTCGACTCCACGGAAAGAAAGCGGAAGGTATGCTAACCAACTTCAGCCAAGAGTTCGAGCACATCAACAAGGGCACGACGATTGCGTACATCGAGGAAATTCTGGAAACCAGTAATGCGTTTGTCCTCTCGGATTCCGCCGCATCTACCCCGACGACGATGGTTCCCGAACCAGACTACGACATTAATCCAAGTCTCCCCGTGATTAAGCAACAGCAGCTCAGAAGTCTGCTCCGACGATAGAAAAGCTGCTTTTCGACGTCATCGAGGATTCGACAAACACCAGTCGCCAAGCATCGCATAATCACCGAGGAGTGCGCTCGACCACTCCGCCAGAGCCCTTACCGAGTTTCGCCGCGAGAACGTGCAGCTATAAGAGAACCAGGCGACGAAATGCTGCGCAACGACATCATCCAGCTGTCGAAAAGCCCGTGGGCATCCCCTGTTGTCCTGGTAAAGAAAAAGGACGGAACCCTACGTTTCCGCGTCGATTATCGTCGTCTGAACAAGATCACGAAGAAGGATGTATACCCTCTCCCACGAATAGACGACGCATTGGATCGGCTCTGCAACGCTAAATACTTCTCGTCGATGGACCTCAAGTCTGGCTATTGGCAAATAGAAGTCGACAAAAGAGATTGGGAAAAGACGGCCTTCATCACCCCAGACGGCCTCTACGAGTTCAAGGTTATGCCATTCGGACTGTGCTCGGCGCCTCCAACGTTCCAGCGCGTCATGGACACGGTGTTAGCAGGATTGAAGTGGCAGACCTGTCTCGTTTATTTGGATGACGTCGTCGTCTTCGCCGGAAATTTCGACGATCACCTCAGGCGACTTGCGACAGTACTAGAGGCCTTCAAGTCGTCAGGGCTTACTCTGAAGCCGGAAAAATGCCACTTCGCTTACGATGAGCTTCTGTTCCTAGGCCACGTAATCTGCAAATCTGGTGTCCGTCCAGACCCGCAAAAGACAGCTGCCATCGCACAGTTCCCGCAACCCATCAACAAGAAGGCAGTGCGTAGATTCCTTGGCATGTGTGCCTACTACAGGTGCTTCGTCAAGGACTTTTCACGCATCGCCGAGCCTTTGACACGTCTTACTAAATGTGATGTTGAGTTCAAGTGGGAAACGCCGCAGGCCGACGCATTTGAAGAACTCAAACGACGCATGCAGTCGCCGCCGGTACTTGCGCACTTCGACGAGTACGCCGATACAGAAATCAATACTGACGCCAGTGGCCATACTGACCCCAGTAGACGTCGTAGCCAGTAGTCCAGAGAAGAAACGGAGTCGAACAGGTGATAGCTTACGCTAGCCGGTCGCTGTCAAAAGCGGAAGGCAACTATTGGCCTCGAGCTCCACCACTGGAAAAGCTGGCGTCACCGTCGGCGTGACGTGCTAGGAGGGATCTTGTGGACATAGCGGCTGCGTCGGCTGCTTCGGGCGCGCCGAAGCGAGCTGAAAACGAGTTTAAATTCCCTCGTACGCTGCGGTCCTCATCTAGTGGCGAAATTTTCCCGCTTCGAGTGTCTCCGTTACAACGCTTCAAAGCACTACAATAGGTAGTGGCTGCCTTTGAAGGCGCGCAACATATATGGTAGGCTACTGCTCGGTTCCGCAGGGCCGGACGCATGTAACGGAGGCCGGTGTCAGCCTTATTCACACGTAGCCGCAGGACAAGAAGCTGCGTGAAGCTTGGCTCGCGAAACATAAAACCGGCAAACAGTCATCGGCTACAACTCGGGTATGCAGGAAGCACAGACGCGAGAAAGATTTCTGCTACGGCGCCCGGTCTGCGATGTTCTGAAAACGCGCACTGAGACGCTTGCCCGAGTCCGCTGCCCGACTAATGTCATGACGGTTTGGTCTATGAACTTGTCGATGCTATAGATACTCGCAAGTTCAGTGGAGTGGAAAGGCAGTGGTAAGAAGCACATTTAAAAAAAGCATGGCATATGGTCGTGTTTGTGTTATGAATTAATGCACTGGATTACAAAAAAGGAGCAGCGGGAAATTGCACGCTGAGAACACCGATAAACATACAATGCAACACAACTCGAAAAATAATATTGAAAGGTCAAAGAATTTAAAGAAAAAAAAGATTCAATCGTCGCGACGGGGCATCACAGGCGTCGAAGTTTCTACAATGAAATTATTTTTGAACAGCTCTAATAGCGCCCACGTAACAATGGTTGCTTGTATACTGTCAAATGCTCATATTCTGCGGCCTAAAGCTCATGGCATGGTGCGAAAACGCGTGCGCGGAGAAAGCGAAACAGTGCGCGGACAAGCATGCAGACGCGCAGTCGGTCGCTGCATTGAGGCTTCGTTCTATTACGCTCCATGTAGTTATACAAACACTATAAGAACATATTTCACATAGTTTGCTCTCAGCGTTTACCTACCTTTCATGCAAGAAGCCGGTTCGGGAGACCCCATCGCGGCGACCGCGCGCAGTGGCGTTCACTGCACATATTCGGTAAGGAGATAGCGTCTGTAAACGATTGTGTGCTTTCAGTTTGCCCAAGATTATTGTTTAGACAGTAAGAAACTTCTCTCGTTTCGAAAGTACGTATAGAAATGTCCGGGAGAGCTCGCACGTGGTGTTTTCAGTGAGCGCTGACAGCAAAACCTATGAGGAGCGCGCCGCATGATCCCTCATACTACACCAGCAAAGCGCTTCCGATAGATGGCGACTCCGTAACTCCTCGCCGCCAATTCTACGACCGAAAAGGAATGCCTCGCCATCGTTTGGGCTACAGCTAAATTTTGCCCTTATCTTTATGGCAGGCCATTCAAAGTCGTCAGTGACCATCACGCGTTGTGTTGGCTAGTGAATATAAAGGATCCTTCAGGACGACTGGCGCGGTGGAGCCTCAGACTACAAGAATATGACACCACTGTAACCTACAAGTCCGGACGAAAACACTCCGATGCCGATTGCGTATCACGTGCACCCATTGACTCGCCGCCGCAAGAAGACGAGAATGACGCCTTCCTTAGAATGATAAGCGTGGAAGACTTCGCTGAATAGCAACGGGCAGACCCGGAGCTAAAAGGCCTCATCGAATATTTGGAAAGGCGCACAGACATTGTCCCCAGGGCATTTAAGCGCGGATTATCTTCCTTCACGCTTCAAAACAATCTACTCGTGAAGAAGAACTTCTCACCAGTCCGCGCCAATTACCTTCTTGTTGTCCCGTCAGAAATCCGTCCAGAAGTATTGCACGCCCTACATGATGATCCGACCGCTGGACACCTTGGATTTTCCCGGACACTATCGAGGATACAAGAAAAGTATTATTGGCCGCGCCTGACCGCCGACGTCGGCCGTTATGTCAGAACATGCTGAGACTGTCAGTGACGCAAGACACTGCCGACAAGGCCAGCCGGATTACTACAGCCAATCGAGCCTCCTTGCCGACCATTCCAGCAGATCGGGATGGACTTGCTGGGACCCTTTCCGACATCAATAACAGGAAATAAGTGGATCGTCGTGGCGACGGACTACCTCACCCGCTTGCTGAAACAAAAGCACTGCCGAAAGGCAGCGCAGCCGAAGTGGCGAAATTCTTTGTCGAAAACATCCTGCTGCGACATGGTGCCCCAGAAGTCCTCATCACCGACAGAGGAACGGCCTTTACAGCGGAGCTCACCCAAGCCATTCTGAAATACAGTCAGACAAGGCACAGGAGGACAACGGCCTACCACCTGCAAACGAATAGTCTTACGGAGTGGCTGAATAAGACCCTCGCCGACATGCTAGCAATCTACGTCGACGTCGAACACAAGACCTGGGATGCCGTCCTGCCGTACGTAACATTCGCTTACAACATGGCGGTGCAAGAAACAACACAGATCACGCCGTTTAAGCTGGTCTACGGCAGGAACCCGACGACGACGCTCGACGCCATGCTGCCGCATGTCACTGACGAGGAGAACCTTGACGTTGCTACCTACCTCCAGCGCGCCGAAGAAGCCCGACAGCTCGCCCGCCTGTGGATCAAGAACCAGCAGAGGATCGACAACCGACACTACAACCTCCGACGACGCTTCGTCGAGTACCAGCACGGCGACCGTGTTTGGGTATGGACCCTGATACGCCGACGAGGACTCAGTGAGAAACTACTGCGACGCTATTTCGGACCCTACAAGGTCATCCGACGTATTGGCGCACTGGACTATGAGGTCGTGCCAGACGGCATTTCGCATTCACAGCGGCGCCGCGCACATCTGAAGTGGTCCACGTGGTGCGCCTTAAACCCTTTTACAGACGCTGACGAACTTCCTTATTTTTTTGTTTTCTGTGCTACAAATGCTTTTGTTTATTACTTTCGTTTGTTTGCAGCATCGGGTCGATGCTTTTTAAGAGGGGGCAATGACACATGTACTTAACTTTACCGGGTGACCACGTTTCGCCGCCTACCAAATGTTATCGCACAGCGCAAGACGCGCCTGCATGTAAAAGAAGTTTCTGGAATGTTATCGATGGTTCCGTCCACTGTTTTTCATCGCAACTTGTGTAATCTGATTGCATCTATGCGCGACGCGAATAGTGTAGAACATTGTGGAAGACACGCGGGTCCCAGCGGTTAATCTGGAACATTCGACGACTGATCTATAAAAGCCGACGCACTTGACCCGCTGATCAGATTTTCGACGATCGCCGACCGTGTTCGCCGCTATCGTTGGGCTATAAGTGTAGCCTGTTTTTGTGGGCACAGGTTCGCCCAATAAAAGTTAGTTTTGTCTTTCACAGTATTTGCTGCTGTGTTCTTCAACGTCACCACCACGTGACAATAATAACAATAAAGAGAAAATGAGACATCCACCGAAACGTAGATAAATGCTACAAAGAAAAGCCATACGGGTTCCTCGAAAGAAAAGCTTCACTTTGTACCACTTAGCTACGTCTGGGTGGATGTCTCATTTTCCCTTTATTGATTACTACTCTCCACCTTGCTGGTTTCCACAGAACTATTACATCAAACTCTTGCCTTTGCTTCTGAGCTGTTGATAAATTCGACTTCGCCTGCCATCTACTAGCCGCCTGGTTAGCTCAGATGATAGAGCTGCTGTTCCGGAAAGGCGGTGGTCCCGGGTTCAAGTCCTGGACCAGGATAAATTTTTCTTCAAGTGCGAAGCTTTTCTTTCGAGGAACCCTTACAGGTTTCCTTTGTAGCACTTAGTTATGTTTGGGTGGATGTCTCATTTCCCCTTTACTGATTACTACTCTCCACCTTGCGGGTTTCCGCAGAACTATTACATCAATAATAACTATGCGGGTCAAACACGACGAAACAAATGGATACGAATAAAAGAATGCTTTAGGTTAAGATAATGAGCTGGAAGTGATTCTTCTCGACATACCGTATTTACTTGCATAATGATCGCACTCGCATAATGATTGCACCCTTGAATATTGTTGTCAAAATTCGATTTTTTTTCTTTTCCGTGTACTGACCGCATCCTGAACTTGCCGCAGTGATATGTTGTGTGCTTAGATTAGCTAAAGATGGTCGCGCTTACCATCTGTTGAATGCTGTCGAACGCTATGCGAACGATTTTTGAAGATATACCAAGTGGTCTGCACGCACCAAACATTCTTAAGCAGATGCCCCATTTCATTCCTTTCATCACTTTCCGCACTTCCATGAAAAAAAGAAGCTACAAACAAACTTGTCATGGCTTTATAATTTGTAGGCTTTATAATAGTTGTGGTCAACAACAACAACAACAACAAAAAAGGTGCCTTTCGATTCCCCTCGTCTGCACTCGTGGGCACGCTACAAATCACGAGCGGCAACGATAGTAGCCACGTTTACACTGATACATTAGAAGTGTACCCTATTCATACGCCAACGCTTGTAACACAGCTAAGATATTTGCCCATCCTTAGTAGAGACATGCCGTATTAAGATAGTAGTGAAGACAAATGCCGCAGTTTTCACAGCATGCCCACCATTGTTTTTGTGCCAGTGGCAGCTAAGCGCGCCCATCTCTGTTTCTCTCTCCGCAAAGTGTACATGGCTACGTTATTGCCGCAAACTTGCCAATATTAACTATATTATTCCTTACCGATACGGAAAAAACTTTTTTCAATGCACGTAATGTACTCACGAGAAGAAAAAAAAGTCGCATTCGGCACGTTTCGCTTGCTCCACCGTCCGCCATTTTTGTTTTGGGGTCCCGCACTGTTACAGCGGCAGCTGCCCGTTTGTTAACCTGTTGTCGTCCCGCAGCAAACGCGGGATGAACAACAAAATTTGTTTCTTTTTGTGGAAAATTTCCTCTGTGTAATGATTGCACCCCTGAATTTGCGTGAATTTTTTTTACAAAAAAATGCGACCATTATGCAACTAAATAGATAGTTCATTGCACCAGACAGGCCCTGCCAGCTGGCAGCGAAATACATGTGTCATGCTCAGAACTTCACTTATCTTGTTATGTCCCCAGTGGCAGTAATGACGGCGCTCATTGTGGAGGGCAGTGAGGTGTAAAGGGACTCGGTCAGGGATGTGTTCATTCACAGCACTTCCCACTCGCTGAGAATGATGGACCCGAGCCTCAGACAACTCATGTAGAGGATGGCATGCCAGCAATACTTTCAATGAGCCCCAGAAATTTTCAGATATATTGAGGTCTGGGGATTGGGGCGGCCACTCCAGGACAGTGACACCGCACTCTTCGAACAGTTCTTGCACAACACAAGCAGTGTGGATTGGCGACCTATCATGTTGAAATATATAGTTGCTTTTTGGAAATGGGCTGTCAAGAACGTACGGAATCACTACATTGTCTATGATTGCCTCGTACCTTTCAGCGGTGAACTTGCCTTCGAGGCATATCAATGGGCCAAGACCATCTTTGGTATTGCAAGCCCACACGCTGACACTAGTGTGGCCACTAGTTGCGACCTGTTGCAAGTACTGTGGCATGTAGCTGGGACAAGGAAAAAGGCATGTATTGAGTGCCGATATTTTACATTAGGCAGTCAACTTGTCTAAGAATCTGGGCCAACCTCACTTAAGGTCACGTTCACAGCATGGATTGCGAGCACTGGCTCTAATCGCAAGTACATGCACTGCCTTGGGCTCGCTGGTGAAACTGCAATACCGACCGGAATAAGTTGTCTCATCGTAGTGAATTGGCACACGTTATTAAGCAAATATGTTAGCCTATTATAGTTGCATTGTTTTCTTCTGATGTGGAAAAATATTTTGACACTGAATTATTCCTCTCCCCGAAAAAACAAAAAATTAGGCTGAACCTGCATGAAAGGTAAGGAAACTTAGATGTTGACAGCTAGTATCTTAATTGTATGGATGAATAACAATTGGTTCTAGGAAATAACTTACCATGGTCTTGGCAGTGTGCCAAATTCATTCTTGCTGGTTGCCACTAAACGTGAATTCATGACTGAATACAACATTTTTACATTGTTCCACAGCCCATCCTTCATCTTCTTGTGCAAAACTGAGCCGCTTTGCTCTATTCCTGGCCCTAAGTGATGGTTTTGGGGCGGCTGATTTGCTCCTTAGGCCGGCTTCATTGAGCCACCACCTCACGGTAGACCTCGAAGCCTTCAGCTTCAAGCTTTGTCATAGCTCTTGAAGCGAGGCGCGGGGGGCATCCATAACAGCCGCAACAATGGACAAATCCAAATCCTCTTCGTTCGTTGTGGCCCTTGTGGGACCTCCGTGAGGGGCATCCTTGATGCGCCCTTCTTTCTTGTAGGCTTGCAGTATCCTGTTCACAGCTTTAAGACTGTCTTGTCATGCCTGCTGTGATTTTTTTAGTATAGTTCCTAGAATACAGTTCAATAATCTTCAGTCGTTCTTTCTCCAGTACACAGGCCACGTGATCAAAGCAAACGATTTAGCACTATTCTGGTCAACTGAAAAAGCTGTAATGAAGTAAGACTGACAAGTGGCAGCTTTATTAAGATCTATCTTGAGTCCTGTAAAGCTGCCTGTATCTGCGGAGAGTCCCACCGTTCTTCTGTCACCAATGGCCAAAGGAAGGAGATGACATTGCATGTTGGCTTTTCAAGATCATTTCTTCTTTATCTTAACCTTTTCATTACCACATCTATTCAAATCGATCACTAGGGATCTATGCTTTAGATCACCAATTTCGACATGTTGGAGTGGTTATCCGGTATTTAGTACAGGCACTGAACGTTCAGAATCAGTTAAAATTTTCACGCTCCGGTGATGTCGTGATTTTTGATGGACCTTTTTGCGAACTAATGTGCTTATATTGTAGCCAAAAGAGGCGTGGCTGTCACCTTCTGCCATGCTCGAGAAAAAAATGTGCCACTCACGATTACGGTGCACTAGCATCAAAATTTTGTAATCAAATGACTCCCAGCAAGTCAAGAATTAAATTATATCGCTGGCATTGCCGTCGACAGTGCTGAACAGTGATAATTACCCAAAAATTATGCCAGCTGTTCACTAGTGAGCTTTGGTTTGGAGTCTGAGTCGTTTTATTTCGCCAGAGTGTATTTCTGAAGGTCTGCCACCTGTCCAACATGTGGACCTGGCATTTTCAGCCAGTTTCCAAGAGCTTCGGTTTCGCTTCTCTGGTAAAATCCAGGCAAGGGGCGCTGCTGGTGTCACTGCGCAGTTATCAAAAGTCGCTCCCATGATGTCATCCTGCGCGGCTGCGTCACGAGAAAAGCATCGTGCTCAAAACTATGCTGCACCCGCACTTCAATTTAGTGATGAGGACTCGACTTATGATTCCAAAGATGACAGCAAAGCATATTCAAGCTCTGACGGCAACAATGTTTTGAGTCAGCATGGGACAACCGTAGTTGTTCACCGGCGAGTTTCCTTTAGGCCTTGAGCGGTCTCCTTCCTTGTGCGCGCTTATCTGCTGATGTTTTTGCACAACCTGATAGCTCTACTGACTATCTTCAGGGTGCATACTTCACTTGGTTATGATGTGCTGCCATAGGCAGCAAAGAAACTTCCGTTTACGTCAAGAAGGCCGCTCGTAGCACATCATAACCACTATGGATCACTATCACTAAGCGCTATGGATCAGTGCAAGACAGTTTACAACAGCATGGGATTTCTTTCTACTCCTCTCTGCAGAGGTGATAAAGACAATATGCAAAAATGCAAACACATATGCTTGGATGCATAATCTTGTAGTTTCCCAGCTACGCTGAAAGCGGCCACTCCTGGAAGAGGTGCATGACTCTAGACAAACTGGTGAAGTACGTTCCTTGGACTTCTCATTGGACCATCCTTAGAAGATATGTCAAAAAGGCGAAACTACAAAATGTGTTACAAGAACCGCAAAGTTGAACAAAAACCAGACATCTTGTGGGAAAAGTGCGGAGTGCACCTATGCTTCACAAAATCCAAGAACTGCTTCACCACATGGCATGAGCGAAGAACTGGTCTTAGTTTCTTTTTTGTATCTTAAGAACGGCGGTGTACTGAGCATTTATTTTGTAAGACACTGTTACTGGGTTATTCATCTTTGAAATGTATATTCTTAATTTCCTTTGATATTGTTACAGGCTACTGTCTCTGTAGAGAGGGTTTATTGGGACGCAACTGACGGTCCTGAGTGCCAGCCGAGGTTCCGTTATCGCTAGGCGAATGTCTTCCTCTCCGCTCCCCATGTCCCACTACTGCTGGCGGCACATACCCAAATCATCCAAGACTTTCACGCTTGTAACATCCCCCCGCGCAGACGAAGCCCACCGGGCAAGTCAAACAGTATCTGGAGCGGTGCAGGGCTTCAAGTGCGCAACATCGAGTCACTTCAGTCTTTGAAGAGCATCGACCATTTCAAAGGAGATGCGCTATGCAGTACGTCAATTCGCTTATATTGTCTAACACCACGTAAGGTCCAACATAGTGCGCCAGTAGTTTTTCGCAACAACCCACGCTTTCTGGTAGGCGTCCACAGCCACACTAAGTCATTTGGATCATACGTGACGTGTCAGTGTCGGCAGTCATAACGTGCCGTAGAGTGACCTTGTGAAGCAAGAGTGCGCAAATAAGCAAGGCGTTGAGCTTCTTCTGCATGACAGATGCTCTCAGATGTGCAGGCATCATTGTGGTTGATAAATGGGAAGATCGTATCAAGAGTATAACGTGGCAGCCGAGCGTAAAGGAGAAAGGAGGGGCTGTAGCCGGTAGTTTCGTGCTGGGTGGTGTTAAATGCATAGGTAACAAAAAGTAGAACGCTGTCCCAGTTCTTGTGATCTGTCGAGATGTACATGGACAACATGCTCATGGGAGTTCGGTTGTTGTGTTCCGTAAGGCCGTTTGTTTGGGGGATGGTACGGTGTAGAGTGTCGAAAACTTGAACAGCGTAGACGAAGCATCTCTTCGACCACATCTGCAGTAAACTGTCGCCTACGATCGCTAATAACGACTTTAGGAGGCCCGTGTTGGAGAATGATAAATGTAGCAAGAAAAGGCACACGCTGGCTGGAGTAGCTGATGGTATTGCAGCCATCTTACATTAGCACATCAGGTGGTCAGTGCACACTATGATCCAACAATTTCCGTTAGAGGACCACGGAAATGGGCCGAGAAGGTCGATGCCAACTTGCTTGAATGGAGTCCTTGGGGGTGGCATAGGGTGTAGTCTGGAAATGGTATAAATGGGAGTGTGCAGACTTTTCGGGACCACCAGGAGATATTGTGAGCCTGTGGTAGAATAGCTCTTGTACAGAAGCCCATTACATGTGCAAAAACGATTGGCTGTTGATTTCTGTTTGGCAGCAAGCAGTTGTTTTAAAGTATCGTTTGTTGCTCAGTCTCAAAGGTATTGAGGTTAGGAAATGCGGGCTCCATGGATACGATGTAGTGTTCAAAGTTGTCCGCGTCACAGTCTGTCATGGGAAGTGGTAGTTGCGACAGGCAGTCGGCGTCGGCGTGCTGTCGACCGCTTTTATAGGAAATGGTGAAGTCGTACTCCTGGTAGATGGAGTGTCCAATGTGCAAGCCTACTAGATCGATCATGCAGATTGACAAGCCAGCACAAACAGTGATGGTCTGTGATGATGGTGAAAGGGCGGCCATACAGATATGACCATAAGCGAAAACACCGCGGGACATTCCTGTTCTGTGACGGTGTAATTGCGCTCGGGCTTGCTTAGAGAGCAACTTGTGTATGCTACAACGTGTTCTTTGGTGTTGAAGTGTTGAATAAGAACAGCACTGACACCAATACCGCTAGCATCCGTGTGCAGTTCTGTGGGAGCCAAATGGTCGAAGTGTTTGAGAACTGGATGGGACGTCAAACGGAACTTCAGTTCATGAAAAGCAAATGCGCATTCTGGGGTCCAGTCAAAGTGAACACCTTTCTGAAGCAAACATCAGCGGTTGCGCGATGTGAGCAACCTCGGGAATAAACCGACGGAAGTATGAGCAAAGGCCCAAGAAGCTTCATAGCTATTTTACTGAGTGAGGTTGCTGAAAAGCTTCGACCACAGTCGTTTTCATTGGATCAGGTCTTATGCCCTCTTTGTCCACTAGGTGGCCTAGAACTAGTGTTTGGCGTTCTCCAAAGCAACATTTCTTGGAGTTTAGTACCAAGCGTGCTTTGCCTAGGCACTCTAGCACAAGACTGAGGCGAGCGGTGTGTTCACTAAACGTGTGTCCGAAAATCATGACATCATCCAGATAACACATGCAGACTTCCCACTTCAAACCACGTCCATGAAGTGCTCAAAAGTTGCAGGCTCATTACACAGCCCGAACGGCATCACATTAAATTCGAAAAGTCCGTCTGGTGTAATGAATGCCGTTTTTTCCTTGTCTGCCTTGTGCATCAGAATCTGCCAGTATCCAGACCGCAAGTCTACACTCGAAAAGTATGAGGCCGAAGAAAGGCAATCAATACCATCATCAATCTGTGGCAAAGGATATATATCTTCCTTGGTGGCTGCGTTGAGGCAGCGGTAATCAACGCAAAATCGCCATGTGCCATCTTTCTTTTTGACTGGAATTACTGGGGCTGCCCACGAATTAGTCGACTCTTAGGTAACGTTTTTCTTTAGCATGTCACGGACTTGGTCATTGATCACCTTGCACTCCGAAGGTGACACCCGGTAAGGCTTTTGTCGCAGAGGTTGGTGAGATCCCGTGCCTATGCGATGCTGTACACGAGAAGGGGGAACGATGGCAGAGCCTCTTGCTGGGAAAAGTCGAACACTGCGAAGTGTTTTCATAGAATATTTGCCAGTTCCTGACGTTGGTTAGTATTGAGTGATTTGTTTATCATAGCTATCGTGGAAGTGTCCATGGCACATGCATCCCAATGGGACTCCTCCTTGGCATCGGGGGCTTCTGCAAGAATGGCGAGCGACAATACTTAATGTTCACGAATAGCCGCAAGTTTCAGACCCTCCGGTAGTACTGTGGGTTCATTGGAGCAATTCATCACCCATAAGACAGTACGCCCGTCGATAAGCTACAGCGCACAATAGGGCACTAGAACGTTCTTCTTAATGCAACTAAGATGAACGGGCTCTACGGTTGCATCAAATGTTCTGTCGGTTGCAGGAGAGCCGGCGACTGGGACACATTTGGTAGACAGCGGCAGTACAATGGTATCTGCGGACACACAAAGGGCACTTTCGTAACACGGCGGGTGTTCCACAAATACGGCGGGAAGGCTCAAATCTAAAAGTGATTTCTCCCGTTCGGCAATCGCCATTGGCACCACACAGCTTCAGAAAATCGAGGCCCAGAATTACGTCATGTGTAACATGAGGTGAAATTACGAACTCTGCATTAAATGTTTCACAACCCAAGCTAACTGGTGCACCGAACACACCACCTACAGGGTACAATAGTTCTCCACTCACTCCACGAAACACATCGGCACGGTCTCATGAAAACAGCACTTTTTGTCCTAGCATGCATTTGAATGCGTAACTCATTACGGAAACGGTTGCTCCAGTGTCCACTAAGGCCATTGTTGAGACGCCATCTACACGTGCACAAACCTTATTTTTAAACATGCAGATTTGCAGATGTATTTCTATCATAATCGAAGACTGTCCAGCGGCCTCACCTCCAACGGCTACGCTGACTAGTTTTCTGACAAAGGAGATGGGTAGTGGCGCTGGGGAGACGGTGACCAGCTTACGTGAGGGGCAGGTGGTGGTGTCAGGCTCCCGATCGGAGGCCAGTAAACGGTTTCGCAGCATTCCCAGGGTCTCATTGGACATACCGCGTGAATATGTGTACGCACGGTCAGCGTGATGCTGGCCAGATATTGTTGATCGGTCATACCTCAGCGGTTGGCGGTGTTGTGGGGCCACGTTGCAGTACCTGGCAATGTGGCCCTCGATACCACAGTTGTAGCACAGGGGCAGAGGACGCTCGACGAAATGCCACTCAAAGTGCTCAGCCAGCAGAGGTCATCGAACTGGGTACGGCACCTCAGTATGCTGAACAGGAACTGTCCGCCTCTGTTCATCACGGCTGGGGTGAAAGCGGTGCCAATATCGCTGTTCTGACGGATACGTCTCCGGACGTGGCCACATCATTTCAGCCACATCGACGTCTGTGACTCACACAGACGGTGGCAAAGTAGCACATGGTGCTGCAGGCGCTGAGTGATATGCTCGATGCGTAGCCGGCAGTTGAGCTGTGTTGCACACTAGTTCATTGTGTCGCCGCAGTTCTTCGCATACTATTTCCAGAGCACTAGAGGCAAGGTCAGCGGACAGACTCGTATCGATGCTGGCGACAGTTGTCATGTTTTCGAGTGCCAAATTTGGGCGCAATACGACGTGTATTCGTCTCAAATGTACGGCAGTGACTCAAGACATCTGAGACGGACGTGAGGTCCTCTCTACCTATCAGAAAATTATAGACGTCTTCTGCGATGCCTTTCAGAAAATGTCTGACTTGATCGTCCTCAGACATTCGTGGGTTTATGATCTTGGACAACTTGAGTACTTCTTCTGTATAGGTATTGCATGTCTCTGTTGGAGTTTGAGTTCTTTGGGCAAGTGTTCTCTCCACACATTTCTTTTTGGCATCAGAGTCACCAAAACGTTTTCCTATTTCCTCAACAAAGAGGTCCGATGTTGGTAAGGGCCTTCGTGATTCTCAAACCACATCAGTGCGGTATCTCTCAAAAAGAAGACGACGTTGTCAAGCTTCTTGACCGAGTTCCAGTGGTTATATCGGCTCACCCGATTGTAGTGTGTAAGCCACTCGTCCATGTCTTCTCCTGCTCTTCCTGCGAACAAGCGTGGTTCCATGTAATGGAGTGCGGCAGTAGCTGCCGTTGACCTTTGCGCGGTTGCAACTGGCTCCGGGTCTGGTCCTCTGTTCTGTGGCATAATGACTGTTGTCGGCGCGAGACTGGCTAGACGGTGGTTCTGGAAAAGTTCAAGCAGTTGCGGCTCCATAGTGCGGCGACGTCGTGTACCCCACACCTCCACCACTCTGTTACAGGCTACTCTCTCTGTAGAGAGGGTTCATTGGGATGCAACCGACGGCCCTGAGCACGAGCCGAGGTTGTTGTTGTTGTTGTTGCCTATCACGTGTGTGGCTCCTACTCACGATGACGGATTGGCCAAGAAATGGGTGGATCAAAGTAAAAGCTCATTAATTCGAACCGCAAGGGGAAGCTGCTTCAGTTCGAATTAACGAAAGTTTGAACTAACGAAAGTGAAAGAGAAGAACAGTACACTGCGATTTGGAAGCAGTAGGGCATGTCAGAAATTTAATGCTTGAAAATGTCCATGATCGTAGTCTGCCTTTTTTCCTTGAAGGCGACAGCTAGCACTTTTTGCTCTAATGAGCGAATGTGGCGGAAGGCCTCCTCTTCGCCTTCTTCAAAACTGAAGAAGAGACGGGCAGCATTCCATCCAGCCATGACCTCTACAGTGGAGGGCCACACTGGCTCTTCGTCTTCCTCTTCCTCGTCGTCACTGGCAGTGACAGGTTCAGCGCTTCTGACCTGAGAAATTATGTCCTCATCTTTCAGCGCACCACACTACACTGCACCCTTGTCCACGTTGACATAGTCGGCAAAGTCCCCGAGATTCGCGATGGGCAAGAAGTCTCGGAGGTCAATGTAGAATGAAGAGAAGGCAGCCGCCGCTGCCTTCTGGCCGACACTGCGCCGGTTATGTTTTTCCAGATTTTGCCTTCTCTCGCCGTTCTCTCCGTTCTGGAGGCGACGCAGCCTTGTGTGTAGGCAGCATGCCAGGCGTCAAGCAACTGGCACTATGGCGTGTAGTTCGAATGATCTGTGGCAGAACCTTCTCGCATTCGAATCAACGGGCTTTTTTATGCATAGACTTCTTTGGAGCTTGGCCGGACCAAATCGTACAGTTTGAATTATCCATAAACTCGAATTATTGAAGCTTGAATAATGAGCTTTCACTGTATTCCAAATTAATATGGAGCATAAATTTCCAAATAGCTATGTAATTAGCATTGAATAACATAGAATTACCTGTTAAAATAAAATCAGGAAAGTCATATCGAATGAGTAATAATTTAAAAGTACACTGTTATCGCTAGGCGAACATCTTCCTCTCCTCTCTCTTCGCCCGAGTCCCACTACTGCTGGCGGCACATACCCAAATCATCCATGACTTTCACGCTTGTAACAATATTAATGTTTTTGTAGATATAAAGATTTTTATTGTTGTTTTTATCCACTGGCAGCAAAAGTGGTGCTTTCTAGAATTTGTATGTTTTGCCTAATAAATTTTTTTGTTTGGCAACCTATGTTTTTGGAAAGAGCATTTCATTACGTATAGTATGCTATGCTGCAGTGTGTGCTGGAATATTATTTCAAGTGGTAAATAATTTTTTTCGAGACCAAAAAATGGCCCTTGTGGTAATGCAAGAGCGAAGCAGCTTCCAGAGTGCCACATCACCACCACTGTCAGCCAGTGGGACGTGCTGCACATGAACACATCGCTGACCGAGTTGCTTTACGCCTCACTGCCCTCCAGAATGAGCACTGTCATCGCTGCTGCTGGGGACTTGATGAGAAAAGAAATTCTGAGTGTGACGTGTGCGCCACCGGCTGGCAGGGCCTGTCTGGTGTAATGAACTATTGTAGAGAAGAATCACTTCCAGCTTATTGTCTTAACCTAAATCATTCCTTTATTCCTATCCATTTGTTTCATCGTGTTTGGCCCGCATAGTTATTATTGTTGAGTGCTTCATTTTCCGTTTGCATCAAATAAAGACCGAAAATGTTGTGTGCACATTTTGGTGTCTCTTTCTTGTCACTGCATAATATAGTAGCACACACAGTGAAGAAATATATGTGCATCGAGCATTTCAAAAGAACAAACAAAGCATGCTGTAAAGAGAAGTTTGTAGAACCCCATTATCACCAATGAAGGCTCAGAGGTTGGCATCGCACAACGCTTAGTAAAGAATATTGTCTCAGTTCCCGCAGTAACAATGAAATCCACGCACTGCCCCTGAATAGCACGCTTCCCAATAATGCGGCCAGCGCGCCACCATAGCAGACGGCGCGGTTCAAGACAACGCTCCTCGAGCGTCTGCATATGCGCTAGCTGCTGCCGCCGCCCGATTGCAGCGCTCACCGCATTGCGATTCCATACGCTCCGAGTTTCCCCTTAAGTGTGAAACAGCCTGTACGTTCCTGAAATGTGTGACCAGTCCCTGCCAGTGACATGCAACAGGGTCATGAAACAATCCCAGGTCTTTGCCTCGGAAGCAGGAATACCCAAGACAAACTTGAAAGCCAACAGGGCTTGGGTATTGAAGTTGAAGAGGGTTGGTTTCTTGCTTTGTCAGCATGCCAGCATGTGTGGGAAGCTGCCTGCCACATACGAGTAGAAAGTACTCGCCTTCCATAGGCACTTCCTCAAGCTGCACGTCTCGCGGCAATACTTGCTCGGCCAGATTGGCAATGCCGGTCAGACTACCGTCTATTTCGATATGACAAGTAACATGATGGTGAGCGTCAAGGGAACTCGAGAGGTGAAACTCCTCACAATTGGAAATGAAAAGATTCTGTTTACTGTCATGCTTTCGTGCTTGGCGGACGGTACCAAACTTCGTCCGTACATTGTATTCAAGTGAAAGACAATGCCATTAGAAGCGTTTCCAAAAGTGTAGTTTTTTATTTATTTATTTATTTATTTTTTATTTAGAAATACTGTCAACCCTCAGTTGAGGGTCATAACAGGGAAGGATGATACATATACGTTCATACAAGACAGCCAGATACAAAAGAAATATGCACATGCACTACAGTGTCCTACGGATACAATACAAGATACGATATACAGACTATAAGACATGTATTCAAATGTTCAACCAGCTGCCGCACGCACACAAACAGAAAAAAAGGAAAAAGAGAAAAAAGGAAAGAAAAACACTTTGTTGTGAGAGTTAGTGTGAAGGGCTACATGATGGATGACATGGAGGTAAAATGGTACTGCCCGATAACTCCTGAGGCCCATGGTGTCCCTCAGAAAGTCGCATTCCCAACCTTCTTGTGTTGTGCTCCATTTGAGGCCGCCTTACAGCCAAGGTGAAAGCGGAGCCATGGAAAGAATGTACAAATGTGTTGGCTATTTGATGGGGCACCTGCAGCTATTTGATGTCAGCGTGAACAAGCCTTTTAAGGACCTGCTCCTCCATGAGTACACCAAGTGGCCGGTGGCAGAAGACCGCGAACTTACGCCAACTGGACTTGTCAAAAGAGCCCCCCTGACAGCTCTGGGTGGTTGGGTGCTTTTGGCGTGTGTGGCTGTTCTACAAGGTGTCGTGGTGCGGTCGTTAGCCAAGTGTGGCATTTCGCTGGATGACGACGTGCTGTGGCACCGTAGCAGTGACGACGACGGCAGCACTAGTGAGAACGATGGCACAAGTGAAGGCGAGTAGTCCAGTGACCGTGGCAGCTACTAATAAATTTTCGTTATGGAATGCGCCCACGGGTATGCCTTTTTTTGTTTTGCTGGACACACACAATATGGGGTGGTCGACTTAAAATCGTGTAAATACGTACTTGGAAAAGCCTCAGAATGTGTTCTGACCTCACATTGGGAGATGTGGCTGTTTGTTAAGAACTTAAGACCATTCGCTGCCAACACCATCATGCTTAATGTACTAAACATCATATTGGATACCAGGCCTCAGTAAATTGGATTGATTTATTAGAAAAGCGGTTTTACCAGTTCCATCTCATTCAAAAAAACTTCTCAGATGCATAAGACAGGTAGCCGAGACTGTGAACTGTTTGGTGTACCTCCCTCCAGATGCGATTAGTGAATTCGTGATAAGCACTGAAAGTTTTCCCATTTTCTTCTTTTTTCCACACTACTTTTAAGGGCTGTTCAATTCCGCCAAAAATATATAGTGTATCTTAGCTGCGTTCATGGCCACTTGCATACGGGAGACTCTGAAACCGCGATGTTAGAACTATTGAGAAATGCTATGCCGTGCCACCTGCCGCGATCATCAAAACCCGTATGCTGCGGATAATTCAAGCATGTTTTCAGGCGTTTGAGATATACTAAATGGACTTAAACTGACTCTACTGACATGCCTTGCACTGACTTTCTAATGAGAGCCCCCCCCCTCCCCCCCAAAAGAAATCGTAGTGCTAAAGGAAGAGAAAAAGTGATGAGAAGGTTTGCAGTAGCCTGCAAACAATAAGAAAAAAAAAAAAAAAACGTAACGACAACAGTTGCAAACTTTGCATACAGGTTTTCATCAAGTAAAAAAAAAAAATAAAGTCGTAGTTTGCGTCCAGTTATTTCTTCTACATTTGCACTTATATTCATTTTCGCGGGTTTCCGTTTGTACTCCTGTAGATCACGAGCATGTATTTGCAACTGTGAAAGGCCATCCGTACACCTGTAGTGTTTGCCCGGCCGAGTTCACGGCCATCTGCGCACGTGCGATTCTGGAACTACGAGGCCAGAACCATTTAGAAATGGTTCTATATTGAGTTACCCATCGTGATCAGGAAAACACATCTATCGTGGATACATCAAATAAGTTTTTAGGTGTGTAGGGCCCTCTGGGCTGTACTTGTTGGCCATAAGGTAGCCTCCCTGCCTATAAGATTATCTGACTGAGCTATGTGGAATGCTGGGTTGCCATAGTCCGAAGTTCGAATCCTATAAGTTTTTTTTTAATTTGTAATAAGCTTGTAATTTGTATAAGTTTGAAATTTACCTCCTCCAGTGCACTACATCTGCAAGCTTGTAGTGATGCCTGACACCGGCAAAAGTTCCCGAGAGCGAGTGGGGCTATACTAATCCAGGTACACCCAGATTAAGAAGGCCCACTAAGCTTAATCAAAGACACTCCCTCACCAGAACAGGAATTGGCCTCCCTGGTGCAGTATTCGGCCACTACCTCCCGAATGAAATGATCTCCTTAATGAAATGGCCCTCAGTCCCCAGTTGGTGCGGAGCACCTGACCAAGGCAGTCGTCAGACCTGTAACGCAGCAATGGGTGCTAAGAATTGCTGAGTCCAGGCAGGCTGCCAATGAAAACTGACCCTTGCAACATTTAACACCTTAACCCTCTTGAGTGAGGCTAGCTTAGAAGGACTCTTCGAAGAACTATCGGACATTGTTTGGGATATTATTGGCCTTAGTGAGATTAGAAGAACTAGTGAGGCTTACACATTGCTGAATAACGGCCATGTCCTCTGCTGTAGAGGTCTCTCAGATAAGAAGCAATACAGCGTAGGATTCCTAATCCATAAAGACATAGCGGGCAACATTGTCGAATTCTGTAGCATCAACGACAGGGTAGCAGCAGTCGTAATCAAACTCAATAAAAGATATAGATTAAAGGTAGTACAAACATATGCTCCAACGTCCAGTCACGACGATGAGGAATTGGATCAGTTTTATGAAGATGTTGAATTAGCGATGAGAAAAGTGTAAACGCGGTATACAGTAGTAATGGGGGACTTCAATGCAAAAGTGGGGAAAAAGCAGGTGGGTGAACAGGCAATTGGCAACTACGGTGTCGTTTCTAGAAATGCTACAGGTGAGATGCTGGTAGAATTCGCAGAAAGGAATAAGCTGAAAATAATGAAAAATTTTTTCAGGAAACGTAGCAACAGAAAATGGGGACCTGGAAAAGCCCTAATGGTGAAACAAGAAATGAAATTGTTTTCATATTTTCTGCCGATCCCAGCATAGTGCAGGATGTAGAAGTAATAGGTAGGGTAAATTGTAGTGATCATAGGTTAGTGAGAGCCAGGATTCACCTCAACTTGAACACAGAAATAGTAAAATTGGTAAAGAAAAAACAGGTCAACTTAGAGGCTGTAGGAATAAAAGCAGACAAATTTAGGCTGGTACTTGCTAACAAATATGCAGCCTTAGAACAGAGAGATGATGACATAGAGGTAATTAATGAAACCGTAAAGAGGCTGACTTCAGAGGCAGCAATGGAAGTGGGACGCTAGGCACCAAGACAACCAGTAGACAAGCTCTCCCAAGTAACAAAGGACCTAATAAAGAAACGACAAAAAATGAAAGCGTCCAACTCAAGAGATAAGATAGAATATGCGGAACTGTCAAAACAGATCAATAAGGCGGAAATAAGTGATACTCGAAACTATAACGTGAGAAAGACTGAAGAAGCCGTAAAAAATGGACGCAGCCTGAAATCAGTGAGAAAGAAACTTGGCATAGGACAAACCAAGATGTATGCACTAAAAGATAAACAGTGTAATATCATCAGCAATCTTGAAGATATAGTAAATGCAGCAGAAGAATTCTATACTGACCTTTACAATACCCAAACGACTCACGAGCACTCTATTCGAAACAATGATGAAGAGTATACAGAAGCTCCTCCTATACCTAGAGATGAGGTCAGAAAGGCCTTGCAAGGCATGAAAAGGGGAAAAGCGGCAGGAAAGGATGGAATAACAGTCAATTTAATCAAAGATGGAGGAGACATAATGCTAGGAAAACTAGCAGCTCTCTATACGAAGTGTCTATCGACTGCAAGGGTCCCAGAAAACTGGAAGAATGCAAATATTATACTAATCCACAAAAAGGGCGACGGTAAAGAACTAAAAATTAATAGGCCCATTAGCTTACTCCCAGTATTATATAAAATATTTACCAAAATAATCTCCCACCCGCCATGGTTGCTCAGTGGCTATGGTGTTAGGCTGCTGAGCACGAGGTCGCGGGATCGAATCCCGGCCACGGCGGCCGCATTTCGATGGGGGCGAAATGCGAAAACACCCGTGTACTTAGATTTAGGTGCACGTTAAAGAACCCCAGGTGGTCAAAATTTCCGGAGTCCCCCACTACGGCGTGCCTCATAATCAGAAAGTGGTTTTGGCACGTAAAACCCCATATATTATTATTACCAAAATAATCTCCCATAGAATAAAGACAACACTGGACTTTAGTCAACCAAGGGAGCAGGCTGGCTTCAGGAAAGGTTACTCTACAATGGATCACATCCATGTCATTAACCACATTATCGAGAAATGTGCAGAGTATAATAAGCCTCTCTATATGGCTCTCATAGATTACGAAAAAGCATTTGATTCAGTAGAGATATCAGCAGTGATAGAGTCATTGCATAATCAAGGAGTACAGACCGCTTACGTAAATACCGTGGAAAATATCTACAGAGATTCCACAGCCACCTTAATACTACACAAGAAAAGTAGGAAGATACTGCACACTGAAAAGATTTTGCACCAGAAAACAGCGCGTACAAGAAAGACGACGACACCACGGGCGCTACTTCAACTGTTTAATGAGGGTGAAAGCACTCGACATATATAGCCCGTCCAAAACACTGCGCACGCATACAAGGCTACATGAAGTAAAAAGATCTTAGAGTAAAGTCTTATCAGAGTAAGTGGGATGGAAACTTCAGCTCAGCCTCGTAAAGAAAAACCGATGTATCACTAACGCAGTTCGGACCCGCTTTCTTGATGCAGAAGGCTTCCAAAGTTTCACATGATATATGATGCCTGCCTCGACCCAAAATCCTTGCATCGCGGAACCGTGGAAAACAATCGGTGCAAGCCCTGCAGTGATCCACAAGTCGCTCGCCTTCATTATTTTTATACCTTTTGCATGCTCCCTAAGCCGGTCGTTCACACAACGCCCCATCTGTCCAATGTAGGATTTCCCGCATGACAGAGGAATTTCATATACGACGTTTGTGTGTTGTTTTTTAGTGCGAAATCTTTTCGGCATGCAAGATCAACTAGCCCAGCAGTTAACTCTTCTATAGGAAGATAACTATAAAGAAAGGGGTAAGACAAGGGAGACACAATCTCTCCAATGCTATTCACTGCGTGCTTAGAAGAAGTATTCAAGCTATTAAACTGGGAAAGCTTAGGAGTAAGGATCGACGGCCAATACCTCAACAACCTTTGGTTTGCCAATGACATTGTTCTATTCAGCAGTAATGCAGACGAGTTGCTACAAATGATTGAGAACCTTAACAGGGAGAGTGTAAGAGTGGGGCTGAAGATCAATATGCAGAAGACAAAGATAATGATAAATAACCTCGCAAGGGAACAAGAGTTCAAGATCGCCAGTCGGCCTCGAGAGTCTGTGAAGGAGTATGTTTACCTAGGTCAATTGATCACAGAACCCTGATCATGAGAAGGAAATTCATAGAAGAATAAAAATGGGGTGGATCGCATATGGCAGACGTTGTCAGCTCCTCACTGGAAGCTTACCATTATCATTGAAAAGGAAGGTGTACAATCAGTGCATTTTACCGGTGCTGACATATGGGGTAGAGACTTGGAGACTGACCAAGAAGCTTGACAACAAGTTAAGGACTGCACAAAGAGTGATGGAACGAAGATTGCTAGGTATAACGTTAAGATGATCTTGGATTGTAGCGCGAAGTGAACATGGACGCAGAAAGGAGCAGACAGGATGCTCGTCCTGTCTGCTCCTTTCTGTGCCCGTGTTCACTTCGCGCTACAATCCGAGATCATGTTACCGTACCAACTCGCCCAACTTTCTATCCTTTTGCATAACGTTAAGAGACAGAAAGAGAGTGGTTTGGATCAGAGTGCAAACTAGTATAGACAATATTCTAATTGACATCAAGAGAAAAAAATGGAGCTGGGCGGGTCATATAATGCGCAGGTTAGATAACCGTTAGAACGTTAGGGTTACAGAGAGGGTACCAAAGAAGGGAAACGCAGTCGAGGACAGTAGAAGACGAGGTGGAGCGATGAAATTAGGAAATTTGCAGGCGCTAGTTGGAATCAGTTGGCACAGGACAGGGGTAGTTGAAGATCGCAGGGAAAGGCCTTCGCCCTGCAGTGGACATAAAACAGGCTGATGATGATGATGGTGTTTAATAAAAGATGGGGTGCATGTTTGGAAACTTTGGTACCATTATTTAGAAGCAATGACGTTTCTGTCATTCCAATGAAAAAAAATTGAACCCTTGCATATTAATTTATGTGCAACTTAAGTGGAACACATACAGTTATCTCTCGGTAATTTGACTTTTCGCTTAATTTGAATGCAGAGAAACTCCCCAGTGAAAAACCACACTGGCTAGGGAAGAAAAGCTTGATTAGTTCAAACGCGAAAGCATACTGCTTTCATTAATTTGACCTCTGCCAGTGTGCCCTCGTGTGCTACAGTAGATGTTAAGGCTTGAAAATAGCAGAAATTTGTGACCTACATCGAAAAGAAGTGAAGGAAGAAGGGGTGGTTGTCTAGAAGTGACGCTTTTTGCGAAAATTAATGCCTGTCAGCTTTCATTACATATAATTATTGCTCAGACATTGTGGTTTTCGGTGTGTGTGCAAATTAGTGCAGGCTTTCAACCTCAAGACACCAAAATCCACTATTGTCACGTGGTAGTGACGTTGAAGAACACAGTAGCAACACTGTGAACGACAAAACTAACTTTTATTGGGCAAACTTGTGCCCACAAAAGAGGCTACACTAATAGCACAACGATAGCGGCAAACATGGTCGGCAATCGTCGAAAATCTGATCAGCGGGTCGAGCGCGTCGGCTTTTATACAGCAGTCGTCGAATGTTCCAGACTAATCGCTTAGACCCGCGCGTCTTCCACAAAGTTTACACCATTCGCGTCACGCGATGAAATCAGATAACATAAGGTTCGGCGACAACAGACAGCGGATAGAAGCATCAATAACTTTCCAGAAACTTCGGATACATGCAGGCGCGTTCCGTGCTGTGCGTTCACATTTGTTAGGCGGCGAAACGTGTCCCCCAATAAAGACAAGTACACGTGTCAATACCCTCTTAAAAAGCATCGACCCGATGCTGCAACAAACGATAGTAATAAACAAAAGCACTCGTAGCAAAGAAAACAACAAGAATAAGGAAGTTCTTCAGCGTCCGTAAAAGGGTTTAAGGCGCACCACGTGGACCACTTCAGATCGTGCGCGGCGCAGCTGTGAATGTGAAATGCCGTCTGGCACGACCTCATAGTCCAGAGTGCCAATACGTCGGATGACCTTGTAAGGTCCGAAATAGCGTCGGAGTAGTTTCTCACTGAGTCCTCGTCAGCGTATCAGGGTCCATACCCAAACACGGTCGCCGGGTTGGTACTCGACGAAGCGTCGTCGGAGGTTGTAGTGCCGGCTGTTGGTACGCTGCTGGGTCTTGATCCATAGGCGGGTGAGCTGTCCGGCTTCTTCGGCGCGCTGGAGATAGGTAGCGACGTCAAGATTCTCCTCGTCAGTGACGTGCGGCAGCATGGCATCGAGCGTCATCAGTTTCCTGCCGTAAACCAGCCTAAACGGCGTGATCTGTGTTGTTTCTTGCACCGCCGTGTTGTAAGTGAATGTTACGTATGGCAGAACGGCATCCCAAGTCTTGTGTTCGACGTCGACGTACATTGCTAGCATGTCGGCGAGGGTCTTGTTCAGGCATTCCGTGAGACCATTCGTCTGCGGGTGGTAGGCAATTGTCCTCCTGTGGCTTGTCTGGCTGTATTGCAGAATGGCTTGGGTGAGCTCTGCTGTAAAAGCTGTTCCTCTGTCGGTGATGAGGACTTCTGGGGCACCATGTCGCAGCAGGATGTGCTCGGCGAAAAATTTCGCCACTTCGGCTGCGCTGCCTTTTGGTAGAGCTTTAGTTTCAGCGAAGCGGGTAAGGTAGTCCGTGGCCACGACGATCCACTTATTCCCGGATGTTGACGTCGGAAACAGCCCCAACAAATCCATCCCAATCTGCTGGAATGGTGGACGAGGAGGTTCGATCGGCTGTACTAATCCTGCTGGCCTTGTCGGTGGTGTCTTGCGTCGCTGGCAGTCTCGGCATGTCTTGACGTAACAGGCGACGTCGGCGGTCAGACGCGGCCAGTAATACCTTTCCTGTATCCTCGACAGCGTCCGGGAGAATCCGAGGTGCCCAGCGGTTGGATCATCGTGTAGGGCGTGCAGTACTTGCAGTACTTCTGGACGCAGCGCTGACGGTACAACAATAAGGTAGCTCGCGCGGACTGGTGAGAAGTTCTTCACGAGCAGGTTGTTTTGTAGCGTGAACGAAGACAACCCGCGCTTAAATGCCCTAGGGACAACGTCGGTGTTCCCTTCCAAGTACTCGACGAGGCCTTTTAGCTCCGGGTCTGCTCGCTGCTGCCTAGTGAAGTCTTCCGCGCTTCTTATTCCAAGGAAGGCATCGTCGTCTTTGTCGTTTTGTGGCGGGGGATCGATGGGGGCGCGTGATAAGCAGTCGGCGTCAGAGTGGTTTCTTCCGGACTTGTATATTCACGCACGTAATATTCTTGCAGTCTGAGGCTCGACCGCGCCAGCCGTCCTGAAGGGTCCTTTAAGTTAGCTATCCAACACAACGCGTGATGGTCGCTGACGACTTTGAATGGCCTGCCATAGAGGTAAGGGCGGAATTTTGCTGTAGCCCAAATGATGGCGAGGCATTCCTTTTCAGTGGTAGAATAATTACCTTCCGCTTTTGACAGCGACCGGCTAGCATAAGATATCACCCGTTCAAGTCCGTCTTTCCTCTGGACTAGGACGGCACCGAGGCCTAGGCTACTGGCGTCAGTGTGGATTTCAGTATCTGCATCCTCGTCGAAGTGTGCAAGTACCGGCGGCGACTGCATGCGTCGTTTGAGTTCTTGAAATACGTCGGCCTGCGGCGTTTCCCACTTGAACTCGACATCACATTTGGTTAGATGTGTTAGCGGCTCCGTGATGCGTGAAAAGTCCTTGGCAAAGCGCCTATAGTAGGCACACATGCCAAGGAGTCTGCGCACTGCCTTCTTGTTGATTGGCTGTGGGAACTTTGCGATGGCAGCTGTTTTCTGGGGGTCGGGGAGTACTCCAGATTTGCTGATGACGTGTTCTAGGAATAGAAGCTCATCGTAAGCGAAGCGACACTTTTCCGGCTTCAGAGTGAGCCCTGATGATTTGATGGCCTCTAATACTGTCACAAGCCGCTTAAGGTGATCGTCGAAATTTCCGGCGAAGACGACGACGTCATCCAAGTAAACAAGACAGGTCTGCCACTTCAATCCTGCTAAAACCGTATCCATCACGCGCTGGAATGTTGCAGGCGCCGAGCACAGTCCAAATGGCATAACCTTGAACTCATAGAGGCCGTCTGGCGTGATGAAAGCAGTCTTTTCGTGATCCCTTTCGTCAACTTCTATTTGCCAGTAGCCAGACTTGAGGTCCATCGATGAGAAGTATTTAGCATTTTAGAGGCAATCCAATGCGTCGTCTATCCGTGGGAGGGGGTATACGTCTTTCTTCGTGATTTTGTTCAGTCGACAATAATCAACGCAGAAACGTAGGGTTCTGTCCTTTTTCTTCACTAAAACAACTGGAGACGCCCACGGGCTTTTCGACGGCTGGATGATGTTGTCGCGCAGCATTTCGTCGACTTGTTGTCTTCTAGCTTCACCCGCCGTGGTTGCTCAGTGGCTATGGTGTTGGGCTGCTGAGCACGAGGTCGCGGGATCGAATCCCGGCCGCGGCGGCCGCATTTCGATGGGGGCGAAATGCGAAAACACCCGTGTGCTTAGATTTAGGTGCACGTTAAAGAACCCCAGGTGGTCGAAATTTCCGGAGTCCTCCACTACGGCGTGCCTCATAATCAGAAAGTGGTTTTGGCACGTAAAACCCCAAATATTATTAGTCTTCTAGCTTCGCATTCTCGCGTCGAAACTTGGTAAGGGCTCTGGTGGAGAGGTCGAGCGCACTCTTCGGTTATTGTGCGATGCTTTGCGACTGGTGTTGAACCCTCGACGACGTCGAAAAGCAATCTTTGTATCGTCAAAGCAGACTTCTGAGCTGTTGCTGCTTACTCATAGGAAGACTTGGATTCACGTCGATGTTTGGTTCAGGGACTATGCTCATCGGGGGAGCTGCGGCAAAATCCAAGAGGTCAAAGGCATTGCTGGTTTCCACAATTTCCTCGATGTACGCGATTGTCGTTGCCTTGTTGATGTGCTTGAACTCTTGGTTGAAGTTGGTTAGCATACCTGCCGCTTTCCCTCCGTGGAGTCGGGCGATCCCTCTTGCGACGCAAATTTCGCTGTCGAGCAGTAGACGTTGGTTGCCTTCGATGACGCCTTCTGCGTCAGCGGGTGTTTCGGTGCCGACCGCAATAACAATGTTCGAGCGAGGCGGGATGCTCACTTGATCTTCGCGCACACTCAAGGCGTGGTAACTACGAGGGATCTCCGGCGGTATCGCTTGATCTTCCGACAGCGTTATTGACTTCGACTTCAGGTCGATGAATGCGCCGTGTTGGTTCAGGAAGTCCATACCGAGAATGATGTCTCGTGAACACTGTTGCAGGATAATGAAGGTGGCAGGATAAGTCCGGTCACGAATGGCAATTCTTGCCGTGCAGATTCCACTCGGCGTGATGAGGTGTCCTCCAGCAGTCAGAATTAATGGGCCTTCCCATGCAGTCTTAACTTTCTTCAATTGGGCTGCGATGGGTCCACTCATGACGGAGTAATCGGCTCCCGTGTCTGCGTGGCCGTCGAGAAGCACGTCGAGGTCGGTGGTTCTTTGTCTTGCGTTACAGTTAGGCCTTGGCGTCGGATCACGGCTGTGTCGCGTTGATCTGTGGTTGGTACGTGGCGTCATCAGGGGGTCTTTCGTCAGTGTGTTCTTTCCTGCCAGACTTCGTCGGGACACCGGTGTGTCGTCGTTATGTTGTCGAGATAGTCTTTTCAGCGTCTTCGTCGACGGCGAAGGATCTTTGCCAGTTCAACGAACAGCAACCGCACCTCCATCGGTTGCTGCTTTTAGTTTTCCGGATATGGGCTGACGGACCGGCCCCGGGCTGGTCCAGTGCATGGTCGGCGCTGTGGCAACAGATAGCGGCCTGGTGATGGTGAACGAGATGGTCGTCGAGGGCTCCACTGAGTAGCGGCGAGGTAGTCGGCGATATCGCGAGGTCGTTCGCCAATTTGTGGTCGCAGTGTGTTAATGGCGAACCCTCGGAGTTCCATCTCCCGGTATGGGCATCGGCGGTAGATGTGCCCGGCTTCTCCGCAGTGATCGCAAAGCGGATGGTTGTTGGGGGCGCGCCAAACGTCAGTCTTCCTTGGAATGCCGCGTGGGGTGACGGGTTGGCGTGCTGGCGGCGGGGGTGGTGGTGGACGACGAAGCTGTGTAGTCACTGGGCCCTGCCGTATGTGCGGAGGGGGAACGTGACGACGGGTTACAGCGGCGTAAGTCATCGCTTGCGGCTGAGGCTGCGGCGATTCAGGGGCTACTTCAAGTTGTTGGAGCTCATTACCTACGGCGTCGGCAATCGAAGCTACTGGAGGCTGTGATGACGGGAACACCTTCTGTAGCTCCTCCCGCACGACCGCTCGGATAGTCTCGCGCAGGTCGTCGGTGGCCAGTGACTGAATTCCGGCGTAGCTTGTCGAGCTCGTGCGGCGGTTGAATTGCCGGTTCCGCATTTCCAGTGTCTTGTCGATGCTAGTGGCATCGCGAAAAAACTCTTACAGTCTTCGGTGGGCTTCGTATCATTGCGCCGAAAAGTTCTTCCGTCACGCCACACATGAGAAGGCAGACTTTCTTCTCCTCGGCCATATCTGGGTCGGCGTGGCGGAAAAAAGCTGCGGCCCTTTCCTTGCGCACGACGCTCGTAAAGGTGCGCAGGAAGCCGCTACGGAAGAGGTCCCATGTTGTCAAGGTCGACTCCCGGTTCTCAAACCACGTTCTGGCGGCATCTTCTAAGGCAAAGTATACATGCCGCAGCTTGTCGTTGGAGTCCCAGTTGTTAAAAGTCACAATTCGTTCGTAGGTCTCCAGCCAGGATTCCGGGTCTTCAGTCGCTGCTCCATGGAAGGTCGGTGGGTCCCGAGGTTGTTGTAGGATAAAGGGGGACGCTGGGGCAGCCATTGGGGTTGTTTTGACCACGATTTTCTTTGTCGACTCGGGTAGAAGTCCGTGCTCTGGGGGTAGTCCTTGTAGTCTGCGGCTAGCACGCTGGTCTTGGGCAATGTTGGTTTTGTCCTCGGGTTTCGGGCTTGGATCGCGGCTTTGCGGGGGCGTTCGGTACAGGAACGCACTAGCACCTCCACCAGATGTCATGTGGTGGTGACATTGAAGAACACAGTAGCAACACTGTGAACGACAAAACTAACTTTTGTTGGGCGAACTTGTACCCACAAAAGAGGCTACACTTATAGCACAACGATAGTGGCGAACACGGTTGGCGATCGTCGAAAATCTGATCAGCGGGTCGAGTGCGTCGTCTTTTATACAGCAGTCGTCGAATGTTCCAGACTAATCGCTTGGACCCGCATGTCTTCCACAAAGTTCTACACCATTCACGTCACGCGTTGAAATCAGATAACATAAGGTTCGGCGACAACAGACAGTGGATAGAAGCATCGATAACTTTCCAGAAACTTCGGATACATGCAGGCGCGTTCCGCGCTGTGCGTTAACATTTGTTAGGCGGCGGAACGTGTCTCTCGGTAAAGACACGTACACGTGTCACTATAATGCATCTAATGCAGTTGGCGGGGCTTCGTAATGCTCATATTTGGCTGTACTTGTTTTCTGCTTTTTTTTTTCCTCACACCCACACTATATTTTGTTCACCATTCCACCAGCCGTTTGTATTGCAGGACGTTGAGATCGTATATTGCCGCTCCCTGTCATGCCCCAACCCAGAGGCTGCACTATCCAAGCAGCAGGGTCTTCAGCCAGCAGATGGTGCCATCAGTGATGAGATTTCTCTGCTTTTGTATAATATGTAAAAAAAAGAAGACTAATGGCCAGCGTCTTTACATATGCATAGTGTAATGAAGCAGACGTGAGTGTTTTCTGGAAAGCAACAAAGAAGACCCCTACCGTGATTGCGTGAGAGCCTGCCCTGCTACTGCAGTGCCTTTCAGGATTTATCATCCTTAAAAATAAACCTCCTTATAATAGGAATATATTAACAAAAGGTGGCATGGATTTCAGGAAGTCAAAGACTAGAGCAGGAAATCTTTTTAGCAAAACTGTAACCACTGCTGCGAGTACAGAAACAATTCTAGTCTTTGATGTTTGGGACTGTATGTTGTAACAACTAATCATATTCATTTACAATGTCCAGAATGTACTGCATGGCCCCTTAAGGGCAGGCACCATATGGCACCGTAAATGTCATATGCCTCGATGTTCTTAATTGGAACAGCACTGTTCTGTTTATGCTCGTCCAGATCACAGGATGGCACTAATTGGGTCCAAACATTTTGATTGTGTAATTTTTGGCTGAATTGAAACAATGTTTGAAGTGATGCTCATAAATAGTATGTCAAGAGCACTGTTTCCTACTATACATATATTGCATCAATGTGCGCCATTATAAAAGACAAGATTCATTGAGTGAAATGTCATGACGTTCTCTTTTTTGTTATCTTTGGGAACAAGATGCACTCTTCTATATTGTACTCCAGTAAGGCTAAACTTCTTTGTGTGTTCTAACATGAGATATCGACTCTCGTTATAACGGACCCTGATAATCCACCGAAAAACACCCGTTTTACCCGAAGTCCGTAATGTTTGGAACGCCTCACTTAACGAAACTTTCATTGCGATGTCTAATAACTTTGTTGCAAAGAGTGAGTGATGAACGTCCAAAGTAAACAAACAAGAAGTCACAGTTTCTCCCGAAAGGCTAAGCATCAATTGCGATAGCGAATTAAGGAAGATAAGCGCGGCAGCAGCAGCAAGTGAATTGACCTTCATGCTCTCTCGCGCTTCAACGTGAGCTAAACGTCGAAAGAACAGCACATATGAAGCTGCCAGCACTGGGTGCACTTTGTCCACATCGCAGAACGCTCTCAAGATACAGCGGCCACACCATTAACAGCAGCCACCAGAGTAGAACTGCCCTCCTTCCCTTGCCTCCACCCCCCCCCCACCGTGCCTCCTGCGCATGAAAGATGGCACGCTTTCGCTCTGCTTCCCTCCCTCCTTCGCGCACAAGATATTGAGCTGCGATCGTTGGCTTACCCTCGCAAATCAGTTGCCAGCCCATGTCGACACAGCAAAATTCCATTTTATACATTCGATTTTTACAAAAATTGCCGCTAATTTTGTCCGCTGTTGCCAATAGTCCGTTGTAGTGTGGTCTGTTAAAAGCGAACTTCGTTGCATTAATAAAATAGGTAGAACAAACTAAGGCTGAAGTATGGGCTGTCGTATCTGAAATTCTGTTGTACGCGGGTCCGTTGTAACGAGCGTCGACTGTATTTGCTGCAACATGTTGGCCGGCCCACAGCAGGCTCAATGCAGTGGGCTGAGATCACTGTTTATTTAATTAAGCCATCTAAGCAGGTGTGAATTAACATAGAGCCCTCCAGCAGAGCATTCTTACTCCACTTACCCATTGCTCTGTCATGTGAAAGTCCTGTCTGATGACTCTCTTTCATGTTAATAGTTTTTTTTTCTTTGCATAAAGTGTGCTTAACTGTAGTGCTACCTTTCTGTGGTCAAATGTTCAAATTATTTGCTGTTTTTTTTTTTTCTCTCTTTTTTCAGACAAAGAAGTATGCTGACGTTATAATTCCGAGGGGTGCTGACAATGAAGGTCAGTGGCTTTGTTGATGTCCTTTTTAGTAAGACGTTGCTCCTCTCTACACTGACCATTTGAAGCATTTTCAGGCATAAGGCATGAACGAACGATAGACACAGTAAGACCTTCCAACTGCTTTTGTGTTGCAAAAGTGTTGCAAAGTTCAGTTCAAATCAAATCAAATTTATTTCAACATACCACTGATGCTGAGGACCGTGGACAAAAAGCCAGCAAGGCTTGACGTAGTCCATGGTCCCGTTTTACAGGCAGCAACAAATACAACAAAGCATGAGCATAGTTAAATACGAGAGAAATTGGAAAAATAAGATTTCCACACTAATAACTGTGAAACATTTTTCATGGTACCTATGAGCAAGTATTACAAAAAAGTAAAGCATACATGACGAGTAATTCTCATAAGTACAGCTAGTCATGAATACATCACAAAATACAAAAGAAATAATAAAAGAAATGCAGCACTATGTACATGTCTATTATAAGACACAATATGAGGAAATATTTCATACAGTAACATATACAGAAGATAGTTCAGCACAATGCGTTGGCAGGCTAGTTGGTGCAAATCCATAATTACTTTGTTTAGCGCAAAACAACGGACACAAGAAAGACGACAGGACTGCGCCTTGTCCTGTCGTATTTCTTGTGTCCATTGTTTCGCGCTAAACAAAATAATTATATATACAGAAGAATTTGATATGCATAGTACAAAAAATAATTATACGAGAATTGCACCTTTTCAATGAACCTTCAAGCATCTATATACATATTTGCTAAGTATATGTTTATTCGAGCACAGAAATAAGCATTACGTTATGTTTGCCTTGTTTAAATGGTAGGGTAGTCGAAAACGTAGCATTTGATAGTATAATTTGTTCTAGGCTTCGGTAGTTCCCATATTTCAGAACTCCTCATACTGACCGCCTTATGTTTTGCTATTAAAGGGAAGCTGAAGAGTCTGTCGAATTCAATAAGACGCTCATATACGGATGTGGGAACCTTATAAACCATGTAGGTAAAATTTGGGTTTTTTTTTCAATTAGGAGCGACGTAATCGTCAGTTGGAATTGCGCTGTAGCTCCGCCCCCCTTTGAGTGAGCGAGCGGAGCGGAGACCGGAAACCGCGGTGTTGTGACGTCAACTCTGCTTCGTTCCTTCGCAGCGTCCGCGACCGTGCCGGACCGCGCTTGTTTCTGCGTGCGTGCCATCGTAATCTGCTTCGATCGACCCTGCATTCCTTTGTTGGTGCGTCTGCGTGTATGTAGAGTGGTAGTCAACGTGCGTGGTAGTCAACGTGAGTGGTAATTAACGTGAGTGGTAGTCAACGTGAGTGGTAGTCAACAGATGAAAGTCACTACACGTACTGCATGAACCGGGAAGCTTTTCACACGTTTAAACCGTCTTTGTAGATTGCCGACAGCTTTGGACAGCGCACAAATGCCGACGATCGCATCCTCGCTTACGTTCCACGAGGAGGCATGCATGCAGGAACACAACACTACAGTTGTTTGACCGGAAACGAGCTCACTAGATCGGCGAAAGATCGGCGAGATCACTAGATCGCTTTGCAAAAAACATACTCACCAAAGAGCATTTCCAACACGAGGAGATCCCAAGACTTTGCTTTCGTTCGCGTCGAAAGCACTGCTCGCACCAGCATCGTTTGCTTCTTCGAGAGGCCGGCTCTTCGCAATCGGCTCGTACATGTAGGGAGTAACGCCGAACTCCTCAGAAAAACGCAGTCTCTCTAAATTTTCCATTACCGTCTCAGAAAAACAGCACCAAACTACCTGGCACCGCGCTTCATGTGTAGCGGCAGCGGTCGGCAGCGGCAGAGTTGACGTCACGAGGGGCACCGACCAATCACAGGCGGAAACGAGACGCGCGAGCTGGGCGTGTCCGCTGCTGCACTTTTCGTCGAAATAAAATATATTTGCGCTTTCTTTCGCTCAATTTCGATACGGTATTCGAATTCGGAGGGTTGAAAACCATTATGTACAGATGTTCACTCATTTTTTCTGGAAAACCTTTCAGCTTCCCTTTAAGTTGGAAATACATTTTAGGGTGTCATTATTTTTTTTAATACTTATCATATAATTTCGTATTAACATATTTTCACAAATGTTAGGTATTGACAGCAAATTCAGCTCTTCAAATAGAGGACTAGTATTCGTTAAGTAAGGGACATCTAGTATACTATGTGCGGCCTTTTTCGGTATTCTGTTCTGTGCATTGATGTTAGAAAGCATTGTAGTGCCCCAGACAAGATGACAATAGTTTATATATGGTAATAACAGTGATTTGTACAAAAGAAGTTGAATACTTTCTCGAAGAAAAAAATGTAACTTGCATAGTATTCCAGTCACTCGAGAGAGCTCACCCATTACCATTTCCACATGAGCATTCCACGACAAATGTTGCTCAAACATAACTCCAAGACACCTAATGGAAGGAACAATAGGCAAAATGTAGTTGTTAAGCTGTAAAAGGGTACAAGTATCAATATTTTGATTTTTTGGCCTAAAAAGTACAGTCGAACCCACTTATAACGATACCGGTTTTAAAAATACTATATCGGTTATAACATTGAGAAGCAGCTGCACCGTCAACTTTTGTATGTTTCCATGGTGAAATAACCAGCTTATTACAAAATAATTCATAGTCAGCATCCTACTAGCCTTCCCCTTACCGAACCACATCGTACATCCCGTTGTCTTTGTAATAGCCACAGCTTTAGGTGCATATTTGGCCGAACCATGGCTTTTAATTCATCAGCCCTTCCACGTGCCATAAGCTACTGGAATGATCTTCCTGATCGCATCGTTTTGCCATTCATGACTCTACAGTCTTCAAAGACCAAGTACTGCTCTGGTTTTCTTCGCTGTTTTATTCACTGCCTTGTACTTTGTTAGTCACCCTTTTAGCCGCCATTTAAATGTTCCTTCAGAGATTGCATACTGTGCAATATTTTTCTGGCCTTATATTTGTAGCTTTATACTTGTCATTACTTCTTTGCGTCCTGTGAAACTGTTACCCATTGTATAATGATGCATGAGCTGCTTTTTTTTGCGTCCTTCATTTTCTGTACATGCCCCCCTCACACAATACTCCTATTTGGAGCCTGTGAGTATTTTGAATAAATAAATAAATAAAAGCCCTGATGCTGCATTATCGGTTATAATGATGAAGTCTGGCTGCTGGGTGTCCGAGCCGAAAGGTAGTGAAATGCAAAATCCTTGAAAAGAAAATGAGAAATTTGAAGGCCGCTGCACGATGGCTCGCTGCTCCATCAGCCGTCGCGCGCTCATTTTCCAGCCTTCTCTGCGTGCCTCTCTCTCATCACCCTTCCATCCCTCCAAACACGAATGGGCTACGCCCATATCTCTACGCCGTGCCACCCTCCAAAACATGAATAGATCGCGTCAACTGCGCTGCTCGCAGATTACTTGCATGTAGCTCGCTGGCTCCTCATCAGCACAATTCTGCAAACAGCTTGATCGCTTGCGTTCGTCTTTCTTGTTTACGTCGAAATCATTCCTGGCCATGTGGTTTCTCAGTACCGTTTGACTTGCCGCCGAAACGGAAGATGGCTAATCTACCCGCTGAACATCGGCAATGCATGACATTGCCATTGAAAAGAAAGGACCAAGACTATAAATTCAGGAAATAAATGCTTCTAACTGATGAGGTGATCGTCACGAACGTGCTTGCATTGGATAGTGACAGCGATGGTGGCAGCGATGACGCGGTAGGGCAGGCTGTCTCAACGTTTTACTCACAGGAGGCCCAGCAGGTGATTCAGTCCCTCCGGGGCTTCGTTTTCGAGAGGAACCGGAGGGACTTCTGCTGCACTATGTGCAGCACCTGGATGCCTTGGAGAAGGATGTCAGCAAGCTTCGCGTAAAGCATGCAACGCTGACGGACATAGGGTTTTCTTGTGCAAGCCAGTAAGAAGTACGTGGCGAGATGCTTGTGGCGATCTCGCCTCAGCATTTCTTGTAGATTTCTCAAGCTGACAGGATGCCGCAGCAGCCTTCTCGCAATTTTTAAAAGGCCCCATTCGGGGCCATCAAAGCGATGCCTCGTCGGAGCTCACATAGCCCTTGCCACCCGTGACCCTTCTATGCGGTTGTTATAGCACTGCCATTCTTTAACACTGACAGCCGTGGCTTGTTGCATGCAGTAGGAGCGCCCAGGAAGCAGTTAAATGAGTGAACACAATCAACACCCGGATAGAGGAAGGCGATGGGGAGGGATACTGGTCTTCCTGCCATAGTTTTCTTACATCATCTCTGCCATCCCCCCGTCTTTCAATTTTTTTCATGCAACCCTGTTATAACAATTATCAGTTCTAACAATGGAATTTCCATGGCACTTGAATATTGTTATAAGTGGGTTCGACTGTAAAGCCTTTGTTTTATTAACATTTATTGTTAACGAATTCGCAATACTCCAAGATGATAATTTTGGCAGCCCCTCATTGGCTTCAATCATGACATCTTCAGCATATTTTTCGGTTACAAGAATTGTAATGTCATCTGCGTATGCAATAAATTTTACGTCTTTGTTAATACTCACTAAATCATTAATATAAATACAAAAAAGCAAGGGGCCCGAAATGCTTCCTTGTGGCACTCCTGTGATGAGTGGTTTCAAATCGGACGCGGGACTGTTTATAATACGTGTTGCACGCGGTGCTTGAGATATGATTCTATTAGCTTCAAAAAATGCCTCGAAAACCATAATAGTTAAACTTTTCTAGTAGGGTAGTATGGTTTATGCAGTGGAATGCTTTTGAGTAGTCGACAAAAATACCGAATGTACATAGCTGACGTTCAAAAGAATCTAATATAATTTCCTTTTGTGTTAGAAGGGCAGTTTCAGTAGATTGGACCCCTCGGAAATCCAAACTGCGTGTTTGTTATTAATTTATGCTTAGTTGGAAAGGATGTAATGCGGCTGTGAATTAATTTTTCCAGAGGTTTTGAAAAAATTGGCAAGACGGATATTGGTCTATAGTTAGTTAAATCGTTTTTATCGTCGCCCTTGTGTCACACTATAACTTCAGCAACCTGGAGGCTTTTTGGAAAAGTACCATCAGATAAAACAAGCTTATAAATGTGTGTCAACGCCGAAGTGATTGCATTTAGTGCGAACTTTGCAGGCCCAATTTCAATACCATCAGCATTGCAACATTTACTATTTCTGATAGATAAGAAAGTGTCAATTATTTCCCTATCTGTCGTAGGAATCAAAAATGCAGATTGGCTGGTCCTTGTAGGTAGATAGTGCAAGCAATTTGGATCGTATTTCCATTTTCAGTACTAGAAACTTCACTTCCAACTAGTACTTCATCGTATAGGGTATGGAGCCTATGAATGAAGAGGATCTGCTACTAGTGCATCAGTGGGCATTCATATATATGTACTGTAATTCTTTAGACGATAGTCTAAAGAATTAGACGATAGTTAGACGACAGTTAGATGACAGTTAGACGATAGTCTACTGCATGGCCATCGTCGTCTAAAGACGACGATGGCCATGCAGTATTTTCTTGCTTCAGTGAGTCTTGTCTTAATTCAACCTGATGCATTTATGAGATTTCTTGCAGCAACAGCATATATGCCAAAGTTTGGAGGGCACTTTTGATAGTGGAAGGCGGGGTGACCATCCCGGATCTGTGTGGCCTACATACCATATTTACTCGAACAAAGTAATGTGTTCTTAATTGTAATGCCAGGGTTGACTTTCCGGTCACATGAAATACAAAAAATTAAATAGTGAATGGAACGTGACATGAATGAAAGAAGAAATGGTACCTTTATTCAAGAAATCACAATTCGGAAACAAGTTCTCTTCACTTATTGTCGTCTGAGGTGGAGACAGCTTTCCTTAGGCAGTATTTTTGAGTGATTTTTTTTAATATAGTTTCACTTTTACGAAATTTCGCGTGACTTGGCACCAAAAGCATCCCCGACAACTGTTTTTGGTGCTGTGCTATGTTCGCTATCAGTGCCATGAGCACTGTCGGCCATATACAGTGGAACCACAGAACACCTATACAAACTTAGAGAAGGGAAACTGTACCTTCCACAGTGCAACGGAAATAAGCGTAGCGGCGGTGTCATGAACTAAAGTATGCGACCACAGATGGCGCTGTACAACAGGAAACGGAAACGGGGTTTTGCACAGTATGGCATATGGCCGCTTTACTGGGTTTATGGCTGCTGCACCTCGATCGTGCTCCCGCCAGTTTGGTTGCTGTGTGGCAAACGTAGCGCCTACATATATAAATGTATGTAGCACTGAGTCATATCGAGTTAACGCACACTCTGGACTGACCTCTAAGGGCATCCTGAGCGGTTTTTCGTTTATTACACCACCGTTACCCCGAGTTGTGCCGCCGCGCTCCAGCTGTTGCATTTCGTGTAGGGCTACTGACAGAATGCAGTTTCCAGGTGGCACGATGGCCTTGACTGGAATTAACGCACACGACACCAAAGATTGAGTAAGCTTGAAAATATTTCATTTGCATTTTATGAGTACAACAAAAAGCACACGTCTACGCATCCACACAAACAAACGCGGTTACATAGTCAAGAACATAGTCAAGAAATGGCTCATTAATAAGGGTAGCACAAATGCACAAGAAAGAAGACCTAAGCTACAAAACGTACGGTCGGCTGCTAAGTATAATAATTTCCCTGTCACCACATTTATACAGCATCTTTACAGCACTACCAGGCCGGGTAGCTTGGCAGAAAGAACGCAATAGCTTACGGCCGTCAGCTGCCTCTTCTTTACGGGTGTCATAATTATCCTAATCTCCGCATCAACGTCGTGCAAGTCCGCATACAGGTATCTGTATCTGAACCATATGTGCCAGCTTAATACATGTGTAGGGAAATTATGATAACCACTGCGTCTTATCAAACGTATTGGTTTTGCAAATGCGCATTATAGCTGACGGAACGACATACTGTAAGTGAAGCACAAGAGAACGAGGACAAAAGATACAACACTTGAAAAAGAAATGAAGAATTAGTAGGTGTGCAGCAAACAAGCGATGACGGAGAACACACAATGATGCATCGGGTGTTCTGTGACATCGGTTTACATACTTACGGTGTTATGGAGATCAACGGCATAAAAACATACCTTCAAGCGTACTCCCTCAACCTCCGCCGCATTCATTATGATAACGCCTAAACAAAATGAGGCAGTATTTTTTGCCAAGAGTAGACCTCTCTATAGCAAGTCCATGTAATGACTCACAGACGAAACCAGCATGCTTTTCGAAAATGTTTTACTGCCATAGTACTCGAACGCCAACGGCCAGGAAACACATCGATACCAATAGGCTGTCTGCTGTCGGTGGTTAATCAAGTACAAAAACCTTGACACTATGACTAAAAAGCAGCTTCAACAATCAAATTTAAAAAAAAAATCAACTGCCTATTTGCCTGAGGTAAAAAAACATCCTTAGACACCTCGATTGTTTATGTCAATGGTTTGTGTAAAGTAAAAAATTCAACATGTTCAGCGCCCCTAGCAGAGAAAGCACAAATTAAAGTATGCGACCAAATTACAGTAGCTCCACTTGCGCGCTTACGCTGAAATGTGCCTCGATTGATTTTTCGCCCTTTGTGGCCATTTGTTGAACTTGAGAGCGTGCGGGGCCTGGTGGAACACTGTATCTTTTTCACCAGACCGGGAATAAAAAATTTAACGATTGGGAAAAAGCAACAGTGAGGAAAGCTCCAAAAATGAACGAAAACAGTGGATCTTTGACTTTAAACAATTTATTTCTGCAAAGTGAGCTTAGGACATTAAAAAATTCAGAATGAATGATTCCCGTTTCTTTCACTCGCTGGAAGGCACCAAGTGTTTCTCAATAGCTTGAAGGGCCACATTGCTGTCAGCGTCGTTTTGAGGTGCGACGTACCTGCGGAGGAGGTCCAGAGCTGCGACGGCTTCTCCAAAGCTTGGATCTTCCAACTCCCCGGAATCTTGTGGCTCGTGCTCACCATAATCATCCAATTGAGCGGCTTCACTCGCGACTGAGTTTGCAATGATTTCAGCGATGCCTTAGCACTCCAACGTCACGATGGCAACTCCACGGCAACGTAGTCATCGTACGCAATAGTGTGGCCTTCCAATCATCGACTGTTTCCGAATTCACACTTGCTGCTTCTCCATTTACCTTCTTAAAGCGATACTGTGCCTCTTCCGGAAATGGTCTATCCAGCCATTTAACACCGCTAAGGCAGTGATGCCCAGTCTGTCGGCTGTCTCCATCACCTTCTCGCGTAAAATGCTGCAGTCGAAGTTAACACCGGCAGTGCGAGCTTGCTTAAACCAAAGAAGAGCCTCGTCGAGGTTCTCATACTTGCCGCCATGTGCCTGCTTAGCTTTCGGGCCAAAGAGCGTGGCATTCCTTCTTGGCACGCTTCAAGACGATGCTGTTAAGCATTGAGGGTGGCAGTCCAGGGTCTTTGGCAATGTCGACCCTTTTCTGCGCTGGCTGCTTATTGACTGCGTTTGGTACGTCCAGCTTTTCCTCAAGGGAAAGCGCCTTCCACTTCGCGACTCCATCATGGTACGACTAAGATCGCACTTGGCCTGCGATGCGGGCACCCCAAACAACCGCCCGCAACCACCACTCAAAGTCATTATAATCTGAGAAGTGCAAACAACTTTGGTTGTCTGCTGCTGCTACTCTGCGGCAACGCAGTACCATCATCACCTAGTGCCTGGTGAGGGTTGTCGCTGCCCTCAATATGCTGACTCTCACCCTACGTAAGTGGCGCCTCCATAGACAACGGCCGTTTTGCAGTCATCCGGCAGGCAAGGAAGTTATCTAGGAGGCTATGCCAGGCCCCGCACACTCTCAAGTTCCAGCGATTGCCACATAGGGTGAAAAATCAACTGCGGCGCGTTCCAGCATAAGCGCGCAAGTAGAGCTACTGTAATTTGGTCGCTTACTTTAATTTGTATTTTTTCTGCTAGGGGCGCTCAACGCGGCTAAATATTGGATCTATAAAAGTACATATAGTAACCCTCAAACATAGTTAATGTGCAATTTTTTGCGAAATAAACAGACAATTCTTTTTCTTAAACCTACGTTGTTAAAACCTGTGCTTTAATCTTGAGTAAAGGTTTTGAGACCTCACTGACGTGTGATAAGCAGCAGCCCACTGGTATCGATTGCAGTCCGTTCCATTTACAGATTCAAATTGTACGGCGGCTATATTTGCGAACGGGGTGGTCGTTTCCATTGTGCAGCATCACGCAGGTTCTTTTTAATTAGACAACAATTATATATCAGCCAGTTTGTGCATCCGACATTTGATAGCCGTTACCAGGCAAACATGTTTAAAGATGGGGAATTTTATCAGCTGCGGTGGTTCACTGGCGTAATGTCTACATACACGGCTTCTGTTGTCAGTGACCTGCCGCGTCTGGCCCTGTAATGACGGGTTGCTCGAAAAAATGTGCTAGCTAGCGTGAAAACTCGTCGCTGGAACCGAGCACAGTCTGCCTGGAAACTACCCAAGAAAGCAGACTAACCTTGCAGCCTCTGGGCGTGTGCACCGGTGAGTAAAAAAAACTGCTTCGCATTTTCAACTTTCAATTTCTTCAGGTGCGAGATGGATAAAACAGATTCCTGTAGTCATTTTTTTTTTAAAGTGGAAAATCATAATAATGTTATTGCTGTTTAAAGGCAATTCAAACAAGGCTCTTCTTATTTTGCCGCGTTGCTAAAATTCCATACACGGAGTGCCGTATAAGAAATAAATAGTTTTGGCTGTGTCTACATGGATGATACGCTGCGATAAATTCACAGCACATTAGTGCAAATGTACTTCCGGTGACACAGTTCGATTAATATAATTTGATGCATAATAAAATTACTGTGTTTATTACCTAGTAGCTAGCAAAAAATTTTATCAATGGTTCACTAACACAGCCTGCACAAAGACACCATTAAAAGAAATGCACACTCAAAACAGTGTTGTGTGCGTGCGTGTGTGCGTGTGCGCTGTTCTATCATGGAGCGTTTTGTGCGCTGTTCTTAGTCATACATGAATCACAAACTCGCCCACGCTTCCACCATAGTAATTGAGGCTATCTTCTTTTGCCTCCAGCCTCCAAGATGCTGCTCATATTTGATTACCGCTTTGGACTCTATTGTTTCTGGACGTACAAGTCAACAGTGAATGTGTCATCACAGAGCCAGAATCCTCACAAGGTATGTTTCTGAACACTTCAACTAGAACTGTGATTTGTTCATTAATTCGACAAACTTTTGTTTCACCATTCTTTGCTTGCATGTTTGTCATGGCTTCATGATTTCTCTTTTCAGGAAGAAGGACAAAAGAGAGATTATTGGTTTGCAAGCTGCTCACGGCCAAGCCATAAGAAGCTCAACGGTCACCATAATGACAACAGGTCCTCTTGAACTACTTGCCTCACCATGAAATGTTTGCAAGTTTACCAGATAGAGACCTGTGAGCGCTATCAGGAAAGCAGCAGTCTACAGTTTTGTATGGTACCGAACAGGAATGCTAAAATTTGACATACAAGCTTACCTGACTTTCAGGGTGTTTTATGACACAAAGCAGTAGAGTAAAGCAAACGAACAAGAGCAGCGAGTTCTGGTAATACAATGATTCTCCTGATTATACAATGTTAGCTAACGTTTTGCAAAAAAAGTTTATCGGTGATGGCTACGATACTTGAGGGAAGGTGGTTCCACTCCCGAGATGTACAGGGGATGAAAGATTGAAAGAAAGACTTCGTGTAACAAGAATCAATTCCTGCCTTATTGCTATGATCGATGCGGTTTGAAATGTACTTGAGGCCGTGGTTTGAAGTTGTCGTGAAGTGTGGTATGACGGAAAATTTTATGCAATAGTGAAACACGAGTGACTGCGGCGGTTAGCTAGGGGAATATGCCGGTTCGTTTCATTAAGGTTATACTCCTGGTACGGTTATAATTATAAAGAATGAAACGAGCAGAGTTATATTGTACTAGTTCAAGGGAAGTAATCACATGAACGCGACTAGGTTCCCATACTGCAGATGCATATTCAAGTTTTGAGTGTATTAGAGTCTTGTAAAGGTGTAGTTTTAAAGTAGACAGTGCTTTGGAAAAGTTGTACTGTAAGTACCCGAGCAGGTGAATAGCATTGTTAATGACATACTCTATAGTGGTCTAATTTAAGTTATTGGTAATGTGTACACCAATATATTTATAGGACATGACGAAATCTAAGGGAACATTGTTGAGCTGGAACAAGCTGGTAAGTGAGAGGATTAGAATTAGATCTGGATACTCCATTTTTCATTTGTTAACTACAAAAGGCTCATGTACAGTTTGCATTAAATCAGTAACTAGGCTAGACATGCACCGTAAGAGATGGCTAGAACAGGCAACTTCACACAACTGGCCTACTCCACACTTTTAAAACATGACAAACCAGTAAAATCAGTTTTTCTTTCTCTTCAAACAGCAGATGGCATACCTGAGGACAGTGTGTTCACTAAAAGTTTTTGGAATATACTCGAAGTTTGGCTTGACATTCAGCCAATCAACAATGGACGAGCAAGGGAAGCCTCAGCATGGGAACTTGCCTTCGTCACGGCTCTCATAAATATGTTTGATTGTTGAAACGTTGGCTGCAGGCTTAGGCTTCCCTTGCTCACCGCTGTTACTCAACCGAAGTGTTCATCTCCTTGTAACATTTTTGCATTGTTTGAACACGCAAACCAACATGTTTTTTCAACATGAAACAGTAAATTGCATTTTACAAGGATCCGTGAAATTAGTTGGGCATACTTATATGTTTATTTAGTGTCCTTGTTTATGCACAATATCACAAGCACTGTCGTCTCCATAACGTTCCTCGCCTTCCTCTGAGTACTCCACTTGTGTCAAAGTCTTTACTGCTGCACCTGAACACTAAATGTACAGTAGAAATATCAAGAACACACAATATATGACCTAAAATTTAGCATAACGTTTTTTTTTTCCCTCTACACTTCGTGCCTATCGCCAATGTGTTATGAAAACAATGCGACATTGCAGCTCGAGCTTACCTTACTGACAGTACATCTTTGCCGAGCACTTCTCATGTTTCTTTCTTTCTTCTAGCTGAAATTGTCGAAGGCAGACAACATACGTATAGTATGAAACACATCAAACAGCTGTGTACGCAACACAAGTACGAGTGTAGCCAAGCACAATATGTTATTCAGGAGAGCACGTTGTTGGGCGAGTCGGTCGTACATACTTAAAGAAGGGAATTGCGCTAAAGAAGACACGGACGAGTAAGGACATGGACGGGCGCAAACTCGCGACTGATTTTATTCAGAAAGAACATAAATATATATATATACCTAGATTCTTATTCAATCATTGCCTAAGCGCACATGCCAAGAACGTTTTCTCTTTCTTATACAAATTGATACTAGAATCGCTTACGCATTCATCACCTGACTTATCAATGTAAAAAGCCTCTGCGAGTTCACGTGCTACCTGGTTACGACTGCGCCTTAAGATTTTGGTTCTAGCCAGCAAAGGCTGGCATGCTTTATCAGGCGTAGCCAAAGGGCATGCGCCGCAATGTAAGGCCAAATTTGACCCTTTTTCGTTAACCATAGAAAGCTTATGTTCCCTTAGTCGTTCAGTTATACAACGGCCCGTCTGGCCAATGTAAACTTTTCCACAAGTCAGGGGAATTTCATACACAGCCCCGACCGAACACCTGACAAACTGGGTGGCGTGACGTTTCGTGCAGTCTCGCACGCATTCCTCGCCGGAGACAATCCGGGGGCACAAAGAGGCCAACTTGCGCGGGGCAGAAAATACCACCGGCACACCGTAGCGATTGGCTACATTCTTTAGGTTGTGGGGAACCCTATGAATATAGGGGAGAACCGCCGGTCTGGTCTTCGGTTGACCGCCACCTTCTTGAGGTGTTCTAGGTTTCAAGCTTTGCAGAAGCTTCTCTGCCACAGCAGCCACAACGGAAACGGGAAAACCAGCCTTCTGTAACCTGCCAATCTGATTGTTGAGGCTGTCCTTTACCAGGTGAACACATGATTTCTGCAGGGCTTCCTTCAGGCACAGCATAACAATGGCGCGTTTTACCGTCTTGGAATGAGCGGACTCAAAAGGCAAAAGGTCTTTCCGGGCTCGTGGTGAGTACATCCAACACGTGTGATCTGGTGTTAAAGTGATGTTAATATCTAAAAACTGCAATCTATCTTGTTAGGTAATTCGTGGGTGAAGGTTAGACCCCTCCCGTGTCGTTTAAAGACACGGATTTAGGTTACGCTGTCTCTTTTGACATAGAAAACCTGTTCTTTTCTATACCGCATGATGACCTATTTTGTGCAGTTAGGTCTTGCATCGACGAAAATGGTGTAGTAGGTTTTTCAGAATACTTGCGGCCTAGCCGTGGACAATTTCATGAACCTACTAGAATTTTATCTTGAGTCCACTTTTGTAACTTTTGACAACCATCTTCATGTTCAACGTCAGGGCATTTGCATCGGGTCTTGTGTGGCACCGGTACTGGCTAACATTTTCCTGGCCAGCATTGATCGTGATCTGGTGTGTTATTTGGACGACAAGATAGTTCTGAGAGTTTTTAGATACGTGGACGATTATTTGGTGATTTTTAAGAAGCAACCCGGTTTGACGCACACGGTTACCGTGCAAGAGACCTTATCTGTCTTTAAACGACACGGGAGGGGTCTAACCTTCACCCACGAATTACCCGAACAAGATAGATTGCAGTTTTTAGATATTAACATCACTTTAACACCAGATCACACGTGTTGGATGTACTCACCACGAGCCCGGAAAGACCTGTTGCCTTTTGAGTCCGCTCATTCCAAGACGGTAAAACGCGCCATTGTTATGCTGTGCCTGAAGGAAGCCCTGCAGAAATCATGTGTTCACCTGGTAAAGGACAGCCTCAACAATCAGATTGGCAGGTTACAGAAGGCTGGTTTTCCCGTTTCCGTTGTGGCTGCTGTGGCAGAGAAGCTTCTGCAAAGCTTGAAACCTAGAACACCTCAAGAAGGTGGCGGTCAACCGAAGACCAGACCGGCGGTTCTCCCCTATATTCATAGGGTTCCCCACAACCTAAAGAATGTAGCCAATCGCTACGGTGTGCCGGTGGTATTTTCTGCCCCGCGCAAGTTGGCCTCTTTGTGCCCCCGGATTGTCTCCGGCGAGGAATGCATGCGAGACTGCACGAAACGTCACGCCACCCAGTTTGTCAGGTGTTCGGTCGGGGCTGTGTATGAAATTCCCCTGACATGTGGAAAAGTTTACATTGGCCAGACGGGCCGTTGTATAACTGAACAACTAAGGGAACATAAGCTTTCTATGGTTAACGAAAAAGGGTCAAATTTGGCCTTACATTGCGGCGCATGCCCTTTGGCTACGCCTGATAAAGCATGCCAGCCTTTTCTGGCTAGAACCAAAATCTTAAGGCGCAGTCGTAACCAGGTAGCACGTGAACTCGCAGAGGCTTTTTACATTGATAAGTCAGGTGATGAATGCGTAAGCGATTCTAGTATCAATTTGTATAAGAAAGAGAAAACGTTCTTGGCATGTGCGCTTAGGCAATGATTGAATAAGAATCTAGGTATATATATATTTATGTTCTTTCTGAATAAAATCAGTCGTGAGTTTGCGCCCGTCCATGTCCTTACTCGTCCGTGTCTTTTTTAGCGCAATTCCCTTCTTTAACAATGTGTAATCCTTGCTTTAGCGGCACGCCAAACACGATGAGAAAACTTTGCTTGATTTCAGTTTTTAATTCCATTAAATAGATTGCTATTTGTGTTTCTGTATGTTGTAAACTCATGGCGTTTTTCACTGGTCGATCTGGAGCGGCCGCCGAAATCCTGGAGCGAGCGCTCGGGTTTCAGGAATCCGAATCGGCCAGCGGAGCGCAAAAACGCTCCGCGGCAGATCACACAGGAAGTCTGTGTACACGTCGCACGAACCGGTTCTGAAAACCATGCCCTACTTCCGTTCTGTACGTTTCCACGGCAACCAAACTCGCCGTCCCCCGTGTGTAATTTGACCGTGGCAGTCGCATAGCCTGTCATTTCCATGTCGCGCCAGCAGGGATTGTGCATGGACAACGTGCATAGAAGTCTTCGTACAGCACCTGCGTCACTTCGTAATCGCTGTTGTCCGCGCTCTCGTCGCTAAACGCGAGCGCTGCAGCAGCACCGAACGCAGCCATCTTGCGAAGCAACACAATGTTGTGCGCACCAACCGGGTACCGATTTCGCTTGAAGCCGGAAGTGACGCGAACTATTTCCGCCCAAATCCGCGCCTCGGCGGCGGAGCAAGTCGGAGCGATCCGGCGCGGAGCGAGTTGATCCGAAACGACCAGTGGAACGCGCGAACCCGCTCCAGATCGACCAGTGAAATTCGGATTCGTTGCCACGGAGCAAGAAATCCTGCTCCGAATCGACCAGTGAAAAACGCCATCAGTGATTGACAGCATTAGCTCCACCTGACCTGTACGAAAATTGTGGGCATGTACTGCTTCATTCATGATTGACAATAAACAGTGTAAGTTTACTTGTCTGACGTGTTTTCTTGCCAGTTGAGGCCTCTCAGTCACTGGGCGATATAATAAAGGTATCGGTAGTCATTTCAAAGTATCATGCTCATGAACATTGTTCCGAAAGCCGTAGCAAAACGCCCAAAACCAGCGAGCGAGCAGTGCAACGAACCCCACCAGCCGCTACCGTGGCGGCCATATTGCTCACTACGTAGTGATGATGGTATTAGTTTTGATTTTGCCAGCGTCATCTCTAGGTCACATACTTTAGTTCACAACGCCACCGCTACTCTCATTTCCGTTGCACTGTGGAAGGTACAGTTTCCCTTCTCTAAGTTTATATAGGTGTTCTGTGGCTATGCCTGAACCCGCTCAAGCAATGCGACCACGTTGGCGCGTGTTGCCCAGGCAGGTTTGAGGTACCAGGTTGTGACGTATCACGCAGGAACGATTTCACAGCTACAAGGTAACAGCAGGGATTTTAATACATGTGATACTATGGAAGCTGTGCCGGGACTAGGCAAAAATGACGTAGCAGCTGAGAAAATGCAGCACCAAGGAATGTAAGAGCGGGGTTCTTCTATACTTCGAGGGGTCTCGTGCCGAAACAAGCCAAGTCTTGCGAAATCAGAACTATCTCGGGAAGTGATTGCCCGAGAATCACGTCATCTTCAAGCTTGTTTGATATTTTTGAGTCACAGAGCCATTCCATTTGGGGACAGTACCAGGGCACTACGAGGTCCCTTCCAACCAGCCTCGCATTTAAGGAGGGCCTACCATTGATCCTGCCATCTGCGAATCGTTAATTCATTGACGTTGAGCCACCGAGCCACAGCGGAGTTTCCCACCTTCTCGGCCATAAATTTTTTTATTTATTATTTTTTATTTATTAATACCTCAAGGGTCCAAATAGGACATTACATGAGGGGTGGGCACTTAAAAGGCGGGATTGATGATGACAAAATTAGAAAGATGAGTCAGAACACTCGATTGCAGATCTAAAGCGCGCTGTATCCCAGATGAGTGCAGTTTGTCTGGGAAGGCCATTCCAGTCTCGGGCAGTTCGGACGAAGAATGACTGCAGGAACGTAGTGGTGCGGGCTTGTGGTGGGATTACTGAGTTCGGATGGCCTGTTCGACAAACATGATGAGCCAGCTGTACCAGCTGGCTGTCACGTGGTATGGAATAAGAAAACCTGTGATAGAGGCATAGGCGAGAGATGCGACGAGAGGCAAGAGGCGATAGGTCTAGTTTAGATTTTAGTGATGAAACGCTAGTGTGATATGAGTAATCTGAAAGAATAAATCTAGCAGCACGGTTCTGAACACTTTCAAGGGCTTTCCTTTCCATTCCGTTACAGTTTGGTAAGGGTCAAAGATAGCACATGCATATTCAAGTTTCGGTTGCACAAGGATTTTATAGGCAGGGAAGAAGTTTGGGCGTGTTGGTGTGATACATACAGACTGGGATACATAGCGCAAAAAATGACCCAGGGACAAGCAGGAACACTGGTCGCTCGTCCTGTGTCCCTGCTTGTCCCTGTGTCATCTTTTGCGCTATGTATCCCAGTCTGTATGTTTTATAGGCAATTGAGTTCACGGGTGGTTGTGCCATGGTGAGATTATGGCGAAGATAACCAAGAATTTTATTAGCTGAATTAATTATGTGGCTTACATGATTTGTCCAAGACAGATCTTTGGACAGGTGAACTCCTAAGTACTTCAAGGAGTTGGTAGTAGATATAGTACAGTTGTTAATTTTGTAGGCAGGGGGGATGTAGTTAGGTCGATGATGGAATGAAATGTGTACAGTCTTACTAACGTTTAGGGACATGAGCCACGTAGCACATTAGTCTTGAATATGAAAGAGGTCCTCCTGAAGGGAAGAGACGTCAGCGACGGTATTGATAGGGCAGTATAGGACACAATCATCAGCGAAAATTGCTCATCTTTCAAAGCAGGTGTCATACCGAATGTGCTACGTCTCCGTAACCTCATGAATAAATGGAGTCACAGCACGAAAGGCCACGATGTACTGCAGTACTGTTAACTGTAACACTAGTCAGAAGTACAGCTAAAATGGTGTTGATACCAAGTTTTGACTTCGGTCGACTTGTTTATGGATTGGATCGAGACGTAAAGGTTGCCAACGTAACGCTAGAAATCACGAAATTTAGGGCTTTTGTTTTAATATATGGTTATTTGTTTTAATATGGTTTATTTAATAGAGTTTTAATATGACTTTCTTCGAATGTAATTCGAGGGTTAAGTTCAGACAATGAAAATCATGAAAAAAGCTTGCTTAACATAGGGTAAATACATTACTTTGTTCCATGTGATAATAGTCACCTCGAATTCTGTTGTCAACAATGTAAGTGCACCCAAATTTTTAGCGTATGTGCTGTTATCACAGGAAGTCACAGTAAATGGGTCAGATTGAGTGTAGCGGCAAGAAGAATCATCGAAGCAGGTGAGTGCTGCATGATTATTGCATAAATTTTACTATCATCTAAAGAAATACAACTCCTGTGCTGTACTAGGCATTGATGCGCCAGTATCAGAATCATCCACAGTTGAATCTCCATATAATAGAACCTTGATACGATCCTGTTTTGCACTATTTCCCGGCGCCAACGTTTGCGATCGAATTGTGATTGGTTTCCCCTCATTTTTATCAGTTAATATCTTCCCAGAAAACGCTATTTTTCAGCACCACTGTTCGGTACATCACCAAACCGTGATCGTATGATACGTTTCCCGGCCACTAGATGAGCAAGAAAAGGCATGAGGCACACACGATTGAGAGCAGTAGGTGTTCACCATGGCAGCTTTCCTGCAGTACTCGCCTACCCGTGTCACATGAAAATGCCAGCAGGCGCTCAGTTTCCTCTTTCGGTACCAGGAAATCTCTGTGGGTAGTCGCATGTCCCATTTGCAGCTGTTGCTGCCTATCCTATTGCACCATTGGAAGTGTACTGCACGCATTAAATAGGCGAAACTAAAATGCGCTGCCGTTGCCTGGTGCAGGTGCACAAAGTGAGCATCATAATCCGGCGTCACCCAGCAGCTCGATTTTATTTCGGTTTCCTGTCATCGTCTTAAAGCACTATGCAATACTAAAATGACAACGCAAGTCTCGAGTCGCTTGAGCCCTCCCAGCTCAATGCGCATAGGTATCTCGTGCTGCAACGTTTCAATTTTTCAAAAATCAGTGACTTTGGATCGTACGTATCCCCAGATATATGTTCTTTCTTGAATTTTTTCGGAAACGTGTGAACAAGGTTCTGCTGTAATTCAAACTCTGAAGGGGCCCAAAAATTTGTTTGAATGAGACAGAGTTCGAAATAAAGAAAGTCTACTGAATGAAGGACTTGTGGAGGTGCATGATACAGTGTGCATGCAGTGACTCAGCAGATGTGTGACGAGTTGCAAAATATTGTAAATTTTTTGTTACGGACGTGAAAGAACTGAAAGGACTCCCGCGGAAGAATGTGGAAGGTTTCCCGATCAGATACATGTTCCACAAGTGTGGATGACACTCTGTCTTTTCACTGAGTGGCCCTGGGCCAACTAGAGAGGTGTGCTTCACCGGGTGCATCTTTTTGTAGACATGGGCTTTCTGCAAACGGCATTTTAGGGTTCCACAAGTGGCCAAAATGAATTGACCGATATCCAGAGGTTCATCTGTGTAGGTGACGTCGTGGGTGACTTCCTTACGGACTTTTCTGCACTCTATAAAAAGGTCTTGCTGTGTGGCTGAACGAAATTCTTTAAGAAACTGACCGAGTAAATAAATAAATAAATTTTAAAGTGTGTAGGTGAGAAAAAAATTTTTTATCATGCTGGTGGGCATGCATCATGGTACACGGTATGCTACAACCCTCTAATAAATTGTGATTGGTACCTGCACTGCAGTATTGCTGACATATGGGGCAGAGACTTGGAAGCTGACAAAGAAGCTTGGGAACAAGTTAAGGAGCGATGGAACGAAGAATGCTAGGCATAACTTTAAGAGAACGGTTTGGATCAGATAGCTAATGGGTATAGACGATATTCTAATAGACATTAAGAGAAAAAAATGGTGCTGGCCAGGTCATGCAATGTGCAAATAACCGTTGGATCATTAGGGTGACAGAATGGGTACCAAGAGAAGGAAAGCACAGTAGAGGAAGGCGGAAGACTAGGTGGTGCAACGAAATTAGGAAATTTGCGGCTGCTAGTTGGAATCGGTTGGCGCAGGACAGGGGTAATTGGAGATCGCAGGGAGAGGCCTTCGTCCTGCAGTGGACATAAAACAGGCTGATGATGTTGATGATTCTTGTTTATTTACTTCTTTGGCAGTTGGTTTCCAAATTCTGCAGAGTATTAGCCTATAGTATAAATTGAAGCTCCTCACAACTCTGTTGCATGAAACGATGTATTAGAGACTTAATTTTGTTTTGTCAGATTATACGAAGCCCGGATTATGCTATGTTGTCATGAGTCCCAAGAAAGTTGTGTAACTGAGGTTCTACTGTATATAGGTGCGATGACGGCGGCACGGCACATATACATACAGGCTGGTTTGCTTCCCCACAGCATCAATTTCTACCTATTCTGAACGATAATATGCAGCATGCACTTTGATGCATCAGGTACTCCATGGTCTTGCATCCAAGCGATGGGGGCTTTCAGGGTGAGCATTGCTGTGTGTGAAACAGTGCAAACAAACTGGAAGAAAAGGAAGAAAAAACAACAGCATGGTGCTGACTCTCAACTGATTTTGCAAAGGAAAATCATGCATATATAAAGGAACCAGAAGTCCAAGAAACTGTTTGGTTGTGCTGTTTCACAAGTTCAAACGAATTCTAACCAACTCGCCCACCTCGCCATTGCTATGTGTGTATCAAAGACCACTCCGCAGCACAAGTGGCTTGCGACATTCATGTGCAAAAATTATGTAAACTTTCATGCACTCGACAGTGCCTTGGGCAAACAAATCGGTAAATTCCTGCTTTTCACAATCTCTGCAAGCTGTACGAGACGTGGAGGTTTCTGCTAAGCTTCATATAGGCATAACTGCAAGTCGGCCTAGTTGGAACAGATTCATTATTTAAAAACTTTTTGTGCGCAAACAGACGGGGACAAAGAAGAGGAGCAACACAAGGACGAGCGCAAGCTCTTGAGCAAGTTGATAGGTTGAGAAAGGCTGGGTACTCGCTCGCTGTGATGCTGGCATCATGCGATAGACTAATGAAAAAAACTTAAACAGGATAAAGAACAATGCACAAAGAATCAAAGGCAGAAGGATTTGGCTTCCAAGGTTACAGTGATTCCGTATCTTCATGGCCTTTCACATAGACTTAAAAAGGTAGCTGGGAGTTACGAAGTAAAAGTGGTGTTTTCGGCAAAAAACAAAATAGGTAGTGTGTGTTCTAAGGTTAAAAATAAGTTCAAATTTGTTGATTGCGTGAAAAACTTTGTTTATCAGATTCCTATGACGTGTGTTCATGTATACGTAGGGCAGTCTTCAAGATGCATCAACACGAGACTAAGGGAACACTTATCTAGTCTGAAAGGTTGCCCTAGTACGCATTTGGCTATGCATTGTCAAGAACACGATTGCTCACCGTGTCTTGGTGGCACCGTAATTGTGTATAGGCATAGGAATCAAACTGCGAGAGAAATTGTGGAAACACACTGGATTGAAAAACAAAAGGAAAAATGCATCAGCCATCCTTCTGTTTCATTGCTAGATAAAGAAAATTCGCTGTTGTCATCACATCTGTAACGTATTTTCATCGTAAGTGCTTGTTACATGTGCCTTGATGTTTTTATGTTGACCGGGTGGCTTTGATCCACGGCATTTTATCTCAAGAGTTATATGCGCTATAGACGTGCTCTGTTTGACTAGAATGCGCAGATCTGTGGGTATTTAAGCAGGAAGTTCTTCGAAAATAAAAGCAGTTGTTAGAAAACGCTCGTCCTTGTGTTGCTCCTCTTCTTTGTCCTCGTCTGTTTGTGCACAAAAAGTTTTTAAAGAATGCTTCATATAGGCATATTTTATATTTCTAGTTATCGCTATATTGAACTATTTTGTGATCCTCTTAGTTTTATATATCTGGGATCAATTGTATGTCAGGTATTGCATGCACTGCTACGGCACGTAAGTGCTCAGTGTATAGGCTTTAGTGGAAACATTGTGAACAGCACAGGAAGTGGAACAAATGACATGAAAGCAGTTTTGTATCACTTGTCCCATCGTCAGTGCTGTTCACTATGTTAAACATCAAGCAAGTAGCCTAGCATATAACTCTCATGCTTTAATGGCAATGAAAGGAGTGATTTAACTTTATAGCTTTGATAAGGGAAGCTACAGTTTAGGTTATGCATTATGGTGAGGTTCCACTCTGGTTAGTGTTGCTGTAGTTTGACTATGTCACTGATGCTCAGTGTCTAAAACCAAGGGGCAAATAGTAATATAAACTCATGGTAGAGTGTATAAGCATGACTGAACGAGGGTGTAGAAACAGATACAGAGACAGAGCGCTTCACTTTCAACTGTAGATTTTATTTTCACAAGCATCATTATATACTGTATGAGCGGAAACAAACGTGGCAGCAAAAAGAACATTCAGTGGTGCATTTCGATTTTTTTTTATACCGTACACGTGTGCAAGGCATGGTGAAAACATGTACTGCAATGGTCGCAAAGATAAACCGAGGAATTGTATCACCTTTTCATATAGCGACACTGAAGGCTTGCTTATGCACTTTGCCTCTAATTTTGCAATCTCATAGGCATCCACAATCTTCCTGGTCATCCTGCTATGAGCCCTCTACAGAATGGAAGTACTTACAAACATGGGCTTGCAGGAACAATCTCGGCAGTGAATACCCAAATGACCCGAGATTACCCTAGTGACATTATATCGATGCTCTTTTAATCTCTCATTGATGCATCTGCCGGTTTGACCAACATACGTTCTTCCGCATGAAACTGGAATGGCGTAGACAACGTTATGAGTGCAGGTTACAAATTGTTTGCGATGTTGAGTAGAACATGCGTGCCTTTTGTTATTCTCTGTGTCAACCTGTTTGCATAGCTTCTGTGGACGCTCAGGGGCCGAGAAAACCACGTCCACCCCCGATTTTGCCGCTATTTTTCTGAGTTTGGAGCGGTTCGATTTCAAAACGCTTGTGGTTTGACTTGTGACAGATTTTTAGAACTTCTTCATTTTTATGTTCACTCGACTTACGCGACTTGGGAAGGAAATGTCATACAAAAAGATGGCATATGCGTTGGGTCATGCATTGCTCCCTGCTTAAGTGACTTTGTATATCTAGCTAACCGGGACCAGGTTCTTGATGCACACCTGAAAAAATGACACCGATGTTGTGAAAGTTCAGATTCATTGACGATTTTCTGATCATATTGAATAACGAATCGGACAATTTTGACTCGCTGGTTTCAAAAACCGTAACCTCATTCACTGAAGTGTTGTCCCCTTTGTCGTTGACACATGAAGTCCTCATAGGAAATTTCATAAGGTTTTTAGACTTGGGATTGTACTTTTCTCCACAAATGACCTGCTGGAGCTATCAGCCGAGAGGCAATAAGCCAGTCCTACCATTTCATTCCGCTCATTCAAAACTTGTAAAACGCGCAGTAGTAACATTGTATTTCAACAATTCTCTGACGAAGTCGTGACCACAAAGTGGAAGCCAGTTTCAGAGATCAGGCCAAACGCCTGGCAGATTCTGGTTAACCGATGTGAATGATCACCTCTGTCGTGGAGGGCTTAAGCAGGAAGTGCAAAAATGCGTCGAATGGAAAGAGTGCCAATGCTAGAGCAAAGAAAGTTGCTGTGGTACGATACATTCATTGCATTCCACATGATCTCAGAACAATAGCGGCGAAATCGGGGGTGGACCTGGTTTTCTCTGCCCCTGAACGTTTGCAGAAGCTATGCAAACAGGTTAATAGAGAGAACAACAAAAGGCACGCATGTTCTACTCAACATCGCAAACAATTTGTAACCTGCACTCATAACGTTGTCTATGCCATTCCAGTTTCATGCAAAAGAATGTATGTTGGTCAAACCGGCAGATGCATCAATGAGTGATTAATAGAGCATCGATATAACGTCACTAGGGTAATCTCGGGTTATTTGGGTATTCACTGCCGAGATTGCTTCTGCAAGGCCGTGTTTGTAAGTAGTACTTCCATTCTGTATAGGGCTCATAGCAGGATGACGAGGGGGATTGTGGATGCCTACGAGATTGCAAAATTAGAGGAAAAGTGCGTAAGCAAGTCTTCAGTGTCGCTATCTGAAAAGGTGATACGATTCCTCGGTTTATCTTTGTGACCCTTGCAGTACATGTTTTCACCATGCCTTGCACATGTGTACGGCATCGAAATGCACCACTGAATTTTCTTTTTTGCTGTCACGTTTGTTTCCGCTCGTACAGTATATATTGATGCGTGCGAAGATAAAATCTATAGTTGAAACTGAAGCGCTGTGTCTGTGTATCTGTTTCTTTCTACGCCCTCGGTCATTCGCGCTTATACACTCTACCATGGATTCTAACCAACTAGCCTGCCAACATGTTTTAACCAAGTAATATAAAGTTATACAGGCATGTTTACATGACCATGGCACATTACTTTGGTTTTACTTGTAAGTAGAGTGGTTACAAAATACTTGTCATTGAAAGTGCAGTGTTCTTGTGATGTAGCTGCCTACGAACTGAAGCTTAGATAGTCTATATATTGTATATGTTTTTCTTAACCTCATACAGGGAATATTTATTTATTTATTTATTTGATACTTGCTTCGCCTTTGCAGGCATTACAGCAAGGTGATACATAAATATAAGCATCATACTTGAGACCAATAAAGAAACTAATTACATAAAGCACGGTAAAAATCATTAGAGACAATGGATGCAATCATAGGCGGAAGATCATTCCACTCTCTTATACATCTAACAAAAAATGAATAGCGCAAGACGTCACCTTTAAAGGAAAATTCATTTACTTTGAGACTGTGGTCCCTTCTTTGGGATATGTAGGACGGTGCTTGGATGTACTTCTGGATGTACTTGGATGCAAGGGTAAGAAATGGCCAAGCATGTTGTATTCCTGTAGGCTCTGGGCAACAAAAATTTTGAAAAATCCAAAGGCAGCTAAATTTCTCTTAGTTAAATCTACTGGTTCAAAAATGGGTACAACTTGAGGTGTCCAAACATTCTATCTATTTCTCTGATTGATTTTGTTAGCTACAGCACCCAATAGTAGGGGGATAGTGCAGCATACAGTGAAACACCGTCAGTACATACCTGGCAGGAATGCAGGATAACTATGTACTAAACGGTAGTGTAGTAAAACTCTGTTGATTCAACCCTCGTTAAATTAGAAAATCGGATAATTCTGGCTCGTCCTCTAGTCCCGGCAGGCATATGAATTATTCAATGCAATAAAGGTCTTGTTAATTCAGACGTATTTGGCTGCACATCGGTTAATTTGAACAACTCGAGCTTGAGGAGTGCTGCAGATGTGTGACGAAACGAGCAAAAACGGCACTAGCGTCCAACCGAAACGAAGCGACAAAGGGGTGGAGTCCATGTCGCCATAATTCTGAGCGAAGCTCATAAGTGAATGGCAGTGATGCCAGAACACTTCATGCCTATTTGTGCGTTTAAAGCCTTTATTCTTGCGTTTACCGCCGCGCATAACACCACGTTGGCTGCATGCCTTCATAACTGTGTAGTCACCATTCATGATCAGGTAATCATGAATTTCTCGCTTCAATGCACCTCCAAAACTCAAGATTACACCACCTCCAACACTAAACGCATGGGAAGACAGCGCACGCCATCTCGGCACACCCACTCTGTGCACATGCGGCAGCTAGATTGCCTGTAAAACAGGGCGCGCAGCCTCCATGTGCGTTTGAAAAGGAGAGGCTCGCCAATCTGCCTGCCCTCCCTCGCTGGTGCTTGATCATGCTACTGCAAGCTCACTTCCATCCCCATTCCTCTTGCTCACCCGAGAAAATGGTGCTCATCTGACCACCCTCAGCTCGCACTCTTTCACTTTCACGTGCATGGGTGCAATAGGATCTTGTTGCACTTGAACTTTATGGCGCTGCTTCGTCTTGGCAGTTGCTCTTAGTCATGCATCATGCGAATCAAGAGGTGTGTTCACAAGCAGCCGTGAAAGTTTCCATTTATTGCGTCGGCAGTCCTTTGCAGTGGCAGTGAAATTTAGTTATATTGAAATCGTGTATAAATACACTTGGTTTTATTGGGGTTGTAAATGCAGGGTGTTATAAAAGGTAAATACTTTGTTATATCGATAATTTGCTATATTGAAGTTCATTATATCAGCGTTTAACTGTACTGCCAAATGGGTCAGCGGTGTGTTTTGGCATTTTTTCTGCCTCTTGTTTTATTTGACCCACCGGATAATTCGACCAACTACGTCACTTCTGTCAGGGTTAAATTAAACTGCTTTGCTTTCACCCATTCAACAATCTGCTATGCCTGGCGTTCTGTGGCACTTTTTCCCGCTTCATTCAGCATGATCAAAAATAACGTACAGCGCGAAGGACAAGGACAGCGATAGACGACATACACAGCGCTTGGAGTCTTGGAGATGTTTAAGAAAGAGCTGGAGCCTCTAGAACTTACGCATAAGGTCCCCATGGATGATTCCTTGCGCTTTCTAGATCTCAGGCTGAGCCTTGCTAACAAACGTGTGCTGGTGCTTCGAACCGAGAAGTAAGAAGCCACTCTTGCCCTTTAACTCCGCACACTCAAAACTCTTTAAACGAGGTATTATAAGGTTATGTCTCGCTAACAGTCTCAATAAATCGTGCCCACACCAGATGCAACTGAGTCTTGCTGCTGAGGTTGATCGCCTTTCTTGGGCTGGTTACCCTTTGTCCTTAATTTCAGCCATAGCGGAACAGCTTCTGAGGCGCACAAAACGTGATGATCCCGCTCAATCAGGAAACCAGCGGGCTGAAAGACGAAGGTTTGCAGTGCTGCCATATGTGCATGATGTATCCCATAGGCTAAAGAAAATTGGGCAGCATGCAGGAATCACAGTCGTTTTCTCAGCCCCGAAAAAATTGGCAAGGCTCTGTAAGCGTGTAAACGCACCTAAATCGCATCAGAGTTGTTGTTCTGTCGGGCACAGAAAACGGTTTGTGACGTGCACAACGAATGTAGTCTACCAAATTCCCCTGTCTTGCGGCAGTAAATATGTAGGACAGACAGGCAGGTGCTTAAACAATCGACTAAGAGAGCATTGTAACAACGTCCGCAGCACTGTACAAGGCCACTTGGGCATCCATTGCTGGGACTGCGGCTGCGTGCCATTCTTTGAAGATACTGAAGTTTTAGCGAGACACAGCTCTCAGCTCACCTGGGAAATTGTGGAAGCTGATTTCATCAGAAAACTTGGTAGTATTTGCGTTAGTGCGCCCTCAATCGCGCTGACCCCTGGTGAAGTCTCGTATCTAAACATATAGAAATCGCAATGCTTATATTTTTTATATTTTTTATTTTTTCAGGTGACCATGGTTCTTAGTTCAATGACTTGCTGTTAGAACACCCCATGTGACTGTCATACATTTTCTGCGCATGCCTCTTCTTGTACATATACACACGGTGTGGCAACGCAATACAATATTGTTGGAAGTCAGCGCTGCATATGTCGTCTATCGCTGTCCTTGTCCTTCGCGCTGTATGTTATTTTTGATCATGAAATACCAACTAGCCCAAGCAACCACCCTAGTTCATTCAGCATGTTCCAGAGTGTAAGAAAATCGCTCTAAAATCTGCTGCAGACATTGCATTTGCAAAATGTCTGGTTTATAATAATAAAAAAAACGGACTGGTGGACTAGTTGGTATTGCATGTTAATAGTTTTAGTGCAAATAAACGTACAACATGAGAGAAGGCACATATGACACATCGCAATTGTTGGCAAAAGGCGTCCACATCAGACGCAGTAAAAAAGTTTAAAGGGAGTGTAAAAACTTTTATAATGTGTATGAACCACGGAGTGCATCTTTGCATTTTTTGCACTCAGAAAACCTCTTGGAATATTTTACTTAGCCCTTGAAAACTAAGCGCAGCCTTGAAAAGTTGTGCTGCGCAGTGTTAAAATGAGCTTACTTGGAAGCCTGTAGGCATTTTTTTACCCTTGTACTCTGTTTGCAACAGCTACAACAACTGAGTGAAGTCTGGCAGGCGGGTAGGTTTCGATTATTTTATTATCAACTCCTACTGAAAATGTGGACAAGTACGTTCATCTAGTGTGCAAAACCCAAAACAACTAGAAAATAGCCTGCAGTGTGCTGTCTTTGAAAAACCTGTCACAACATCCACCCTAAAGGTGGCCAGCCACCTGCACTTTGGGCTCAGTGCTGGCCGTGAAAGTGAATGGGTTAACAATAGTCGACTGCACGAAATTAAATGCAACTAATACATTAATTGGTGTGTCCATGATTGATAATAAAAAACAGAACATTGGAATTAAGATTAACACAATAATATACAGACTAATACACTATTGCAAGGTTACGAAAAACCATTGAACAAGAAAGGTAATTTGCACTGACATAACTAAACACAGTGTTAGTCAATGAACAAATGCTGTAACAATAAATTTTCAAATACAGATGATGTTGCTGTGACAGTTTCATGGAGTAGTTCATTCCAATTGTGCAATGTCTTGGGCAAGAAAGAGCACTTACCACCTGTATTCTTGTACTCTTAGTGGATAATCTACTCTGGGTGATATTTGATAGAAGAATTCATTCTTAGATTTGTCCGTAATATCCATTGGTAACAACACTTCTTATTGTCGTAGCACTTGACGGGCACTTTAGGAACACTCTCGCCGTGGCTGCCTGGTCTGCTGGTCGCAAGCTGCCATGCGAGAGGAGCACGCCACTGGCGCCCTTTTCAGGTGGCATCAGGCTCTGTTCGTTCACACACGGCACTTTTCCAAGCACTGCAGTTGTGGCATGCAAGCGAGCATGTCCCATTATTCTTGTCATATTTCACAGGCTTTCTTCAGGGTGCAGAAAAAGTTATTACGCTAGAAGCGGCAAGTTTGAAGCTGCTGAAAGAAATGGTTCCTAGAAGACACTGCAACTTTCTCATTGAAAGTTTTGGCCTCAAGTTAAAACTTGCAAAGTTGGTTTATTAATCCTGACTAATTATGCTATTGAACAGAATACAAAAAATTGTTTGACTCGCTCCATACAGTAGCCAACATCATGCACTTGGTCGTGCCCTCCTAGCATGCTTTGGCATATTTTTAAACCTTGCCTTAAGTTAGCTAAGACATGCTGTGTATTAGTGAGCATACTTTTTTCTACATCCATTTTCTACCTACACCTTGACTGCCTTATAATGGAGTGAGTACTGTGTTGTGGCCATGAAACAGCGACGTAATGTTGTCTTCACAAAAGCATTAGGCCATTAAATGTCTCTGCAGTCAGCTGATTCTAGTGCCATGCCATGTGAATCCAAACTGTGGTGTCCAGTTTGTTGGCTTCACCCGAATCACAAAAACATTGATTGATCATGACAGATATGATAGCCTGCCTGAATAAAGTGTTGTTATTGATACAAAACAAAATTGAAAATCAGTACCATACAAACTTTGTGGCCTTGCTCTGTGTTTCCTCTCTGTTGTGGTGATGTCTTTGTGCCTTTTTCAAGATGACATATAGTTTGGCACCAACTTCATGTTTTAACAGCATGAACAGATGGAAGACATGGAAAAATAATGAGTAATAAAGGACGCCAACCACAGAATAAACTTGAAGAAAGGACCTTTTGACTTCCCTGATGTTCACAATATTGATTGCGCAGAGATTTTTTCTTCAATATCTTGTGTGGTTAGCATTCTTTATTACTTATTTTTATGGTTTTTCCCGACCAGGCCGCCGTCTGTCGAAATATTGACATCAAAACACTGAGAAGGCACAAACAAATTTGTGGATTGTGTGAAACTGAATTTTGAGCACCTTGCCCATCTGCGTATCCGTTTAGCACCCACTTGCTTAACAATGGCAATCTGCAACAGCAAATCCTTGCAGTTTCACTCACACTGGGCTCTTTCTCACCCCTTTTCGCAGTGGCCATTGACTTGATTGTGCAGACAATTCAGGAGCTGCTGCACCATCACCACAACCACGGGGAACCCCTGCCCAGATCAGGCTCCTCCTTAGCCAAGCACCCCCACTGACCTCACTTCTGGGATGCTTGCTTTTTCATGTGGCAAAGGTTATAGAGTGCACACTGTACATTTAGCGTAATGTTGTTGATACGATAAATACAGCCATGCTGTTCAGACTTTTGCATGCGAGTTCTGTGTGCATCTAAGAGGGTTATGGTGCACCGAGTATTCGTGAACGTACAGTAGCATTTAACCGGTGCGAATTTTTGTGTGCACAGTGACAACAAATAATTTGCCGGCAATTGCAAGGTTTGGCAACCCATGGCACCTGCTCTCTAGCTGCATGGAAGTGCAACCACAGCTTCATTAATAACTGTCTCATGGAATGAATGGATACATCTATGGGCTTGCGCAGTGATCTTAGCACATTTTTTAGCACTGATTTTAGCACATCAACTATAGTGCTCTACCTAAAGGCTCTACCTAATCATAATTCTCATCATATCTGTTGTCTTAAATACAACTTGCTCCCAATGCACAAAATCACTTGTGCACCGTGCCCCCGCTTCAGTGACAGTCTCTATTGTCTAAAGTTGGTAATGTTACGCTTCTTTGTGGATTTCTTTTCCAGAACAGAAACTGCGGAAAACATGTTAGACATGGAATCTAAAGTGGATACTAAGTGCAAACTACATTGCACAGTGAATGTTGCTGGGCTTCCTGCATGATGAAAGGTTGCATTCGCATTTATGTATTTTTAAAATTTCTTTCCTATGCCCGAAGGCAGGCCTTCCTCGTAATAAAAAAAAGCTAGCGACATGGGAAGATTCCCAACAGGCATTTTTTTCAACTTGCGTGTTGGTCATCGTTATAGGCAGTGTAGTCAAATGATGTGAACAAATTATGTTTCTGTCCAACTGTAGCCAAACTTTCACTCTACCATTTTATCAATATGACTTTTTTACCCTGAATAAAAATGAGATGGACACCAGAAAAATGTCACACGCCAACTTATAGGGTGATATTGTTACGTGAAAGCACAATAGGGAAACTATTTACAGGGTGTATTCACAAGGGTAGTAAGCACTGGGAAGCCAGCCATCATCAAGTAAGGCACATCGTCGTCATCAGATCAGCAGTGGCCCGAATTATTGGTACGTCCCACTAAATCCAAGGGTTGACATCATCATCCTCGAGTAACATGTAGCATGATCCCTGGCAGCAGAAGCGCTGGCCCAGCACCACTAAGCACCCACAGTAGAGGAAGGGTGGTAGTGTTTGAGTCTCGAAACATGGACGACGTAGTCGGACTGGCAGACATAATTTTGTACGTGACGTCAGACACTTGTCGGAGGACAACAAACACTGACACCAAGGACAACATAGGGGAAATTGCTTGTGCTTAATAAATGAAATAAAGAAACAATAAATAAATGGAAATGAAAGTGGATGAAAAAACAACTTGTCGCAGGTGGGGAACGATCTCACAACCTTCGCACTTCGCGTGCAATGCTCTACCAATTGAGCTACCACGGCGCCGTTTCCCCATCCACTTTCTTGGATATTTATGCTTCCTAGTAGAACCCTGGGAGTGTTAGCCAACGCCACCACTCACAGACCCCCCTTTCTTCTCATTCATAACATAACGAGGGTCGCGAATCCAACAACATTGATACCTTGAGGTAGCACGTGTGGGTTTATTGACCAGTTGCCTTCACCGAAGAAGATCACGTTCTCGTGACGCCTGCGGCAAAAAGGACGTTCCACGTCCGCCGCCAAGGTCTGTGAGTGGTGGCGCTGGCTAACACTCCCAGGGTTCTACTAGGACACATAAATACCCAAGAAAGTGCATGGGAAAACGGCGCCGCGGTAGCTCAATTGGTAGACCATTGCACGCGAAATGCGACGGTTGTGGGTTCGGTTCCCACCTGCAGCAAGTTTTTTTTTCATCCAGTTTAATTTCCATTAACTTATCGTTTATTTCATTTATTAAGCACCAGTAATTTCCCCTATGTTGTCCTTTGGGTCAGTGTTCGTTGGCTTCTTATGATATGACTAATAAAATCGGGCCCCTCGGTTAACCCCCTTTCAAGGCGAGAAAAATGAAAATTCAACAAATAGCCCCCAATAAACCTCACTATCTTGTATTTCTCTGGTTTTTGCTTTTTTCTTTGATCTTTTGGCCCTTTCCTATTTTCCCCGTCCATTTGTTTCTTAAGCTTTATGTGACAGGTCACAATATACTAATAAACCAGTAGTGAGTTTGCGCACCATCAGTTGTCGTCTTTGACACCGCCTTTTGTCATTGATTACACAGAGCAAGAAGAAACTATGAAGAGGCGTCAACTAGCTGAATTCATCGTTTTTTTTAAGAGATTTACCCTGGGCGCTATACCTGGCTTCGATGCTAACCAGGCGCGCGAAAATACAGGGCACACGAAGCAATCAGCTATCTTGGGTCAGCTATCCTTCGAACCCAGCGCTGATTGCCTCCAAAACCAGACGCCCACGGCCACGTTCAGCATGGCCAGGCTGGATAGAAGCGGAGACGCGCCCTGCCCTAACCTCCACTAGAACTGTGCAATACGTACAATCCACAGTTGCCAGCGTGGCAATATGTGGGTGGGAAACCTATACCTGGACTCAGTAGTGCATAACCTTCCATAAATCTAAAGTGGCTACTCACTGGCGTTTGCGTAACCGTATACAGTGCAGTCCACTTATAACGATACCACATATAACGATATATCGGTTATAACGATGGGTCGACATGAGTCATTTTATGCATTAGGTCTATGGGGAAAAACATTTATAACGATAGGTTATTCACTGCATATTGTTGTGTCGGCAGCGGCAGGCAAGCGGGGGGCCCCGACCGGGCGAACGCGCGGCTAGCGCCGGCGCAGGAAGGAGACACGGAGCAAACTGCTCCCGATGAAAACCGGAACGAAGACTCGGCCGACCCGCGGCCGTTTATTACTAATAAAGGCTTCACACGCCAGATGACACCTCCAGATTGGCCCAAGCTCGTCACATGACAGAAGGGGGGTGCGCCATCTAGCTAAACAACTACAAAACACATGTACGATGACACCGAGATCTGACAGGGGGTGACACTATACTACACATATCGGATATAACGATCAAAATTTTGCAGTCTGGATGGCGTTTTCCGTGCCAAATAATCGTAACACTTGCGTTGCTTAGTTCCCTGAAACGAACGATGTCGAGACGAGGCGATGTTTACCTCCGTAAGTTCGTATCTGCCGCCATTACCGCGCAGCGCGTCTCGCCCCGCCCGCGCACTGGAGAATAGCTGAGTAGGAGCAGCGCGCCACAAGATGGCGCTAGCTGCTTCATGCGCGTCGGCCACAGTCGCTCCGAAAGAGAGAGAAAGAAAAAAAGCGACAAGCAAAGCGGCGCGGTGGCGCCCGTCCCGCGTCTCTCTCGCGATAGCAGGCTGTCGCCACCGGAGCAGCGTGCAATAAACGGTTCCCAGTTAGAAGATGGCGCCGACAAAGCGCAAAGCTGTGTCGCTTGACACGAAGATGGATATTTTGCAGCACTCGATGCGGCTTCAAGGTGAGCGCCCTTGTGAAGAAGTATGAGCTCGTCCAGTTAAAGGGACACTAAAGGTTACCAGAAACTCAAGTTAAAGTGGTAGAGCAGTGTTCTAGAACGTCCAAGGCGTCAATATAATCGCGAACAGAGCTTTAGTAACCGAGAAATTGAGGTAAATGCATGACACGATTTGAGACCCCCCAGCGACATTCCGGTACTAGCCCGATGACGAAAGGACTCCTCATAATTTGTGTTACTAATACTCAACTACTCGTATTAAAAATATCATTTCATTCGATTATAAGACGGAAAAAATGCTACTTGGCTACGTCTATTCGATTCTAAGAAAAAATAACATTTTGACGTTACCCTTCAGTAATATGGGTGTTCGAAAGGTTTCGTTTTCGCTCGACTCTGCGCCGCGCACGCTTTGGAGTTTCAGTAGTTTCGTTATCGCGTCGTGCTGTGAGGGTTCTGCTGGCTCGCGAAACTTTCATTTGGAACAAGCAGCGAGAATGCCACGTCCATGTGATGTCGTGGGAAGCCCTCGTTGCTTTCCCGCTCCGGAGAGCCGTTGTCGAGGCCGCCGTCGTAGTACGCAACGACGCCGGCAGTGCGAGCCCTCAGCAGCAGGTCGCGCTCGTCGGTGCTCAAATCGCTGAAGTTGAGCCCACCATCGCGAGCCAATCTGTCGGTGTCAGGGTCCATTGCGACGAGCGTCGAAGTTAGCGTCATAGAATGAAGCACCAGCTTATGGGCGTCTTGCGCTGGAGTTTGAGGTATAGTAGCGGCGCCTGGTGGCGGTGCGGGAAACGACATCTGGGTCGTGCCAGCTTGGGTCGTATTGAGCCCTGGCTGTGGCGAAGCACGTTTCTAGGCCGAGTTTTGCGTCGATTCGCACATTTTTATGCCCTGTTGCGAGTGCGAAAAGGCTCGTCGCTTCTCATAGACCACGCTGCGAGCTCGCCGCAGCCTATAGTTTAACGAAAACGGACTCTCCGTGTGCCGTGGGACGTAATGTGGGACGTAATTCGTTTCTCCTTCCGCTAGCCACCATACTCCCGCTTTCGCTCTGCTGTCGGCTCTGTCTTGGCTCTGTTTCTGGCAGCGCGTTTGCGTTTTGCGCAGAAAAGCCGTAGCGCCGTCTGCGGACGCCGTTCTACTCACCGATGGCGCAACGTCACTATGAGACCATGATGTCAGTACTCCTCGATCGGAGGGCGGGCGATTTGAACTGCGCTAGAGGTACGCGGACGCTTCAGAACGCATTTTCTCTTAAAATAAGTCTCTCCTTGGCACGAAACAAGCGTTTCGAGGTTTCTGTGATGGTATTTCAACAATCCACGTTGACTTAATAGTAACCTTTAGTGTCCCTTTAACGATATCAACCATCTTGAAAACCGCGAGCACCGCGATTGTGAAGGCAGGAGCTATCAGCGGCCATGCCGATCAGCGGAAAAGGGTTAGAGACCCTTTGTACGCCGATGTTGAAGAGGCGCTTTACCAGTGGTTCATCACCAATTGCTTCAAGAAGGCGGGCTTTGTGCGTAAGGACGAACTTCCCCAACCCGCTGAGACCGACCCGGTGGAAGTCGCTGACATACCGAGCTCTGGGAGCTCGTTCCTACTGGTGACACAGGTGTTGTGTCGAAGGAGGAGTTTTTGACTGCAGACAGTGCTGCCTCGTTCTGCGATGAAGTCACCAACGAGGCGATCGCCGAAGATGTGCTGTCTCGACAGACGGCAAAGTTGTGCGACGGTGGCGACGGCATCAACGACAGTGACAACGAGATCTACAGTGGCTCCTTGACCCCGACCACGATGTCCACGCAAAGTGCACTGTCGTCGAACGACTCCTTAATTGATGTTATGCATGCTAAAGGATTGTCGCCAGTGTTCGCGCAGCAGCTGGAATCTATGCACACCGCGGTTGTGAATCTGAAGCTGCCGCAAAAGCAAGTGCAGATTTCGGGACTATTTCGGCGCGCCTAACCATTGACACGGTCATTGGCGCTAGAAATAAAGTTTGTCTTTTACGGCCTACTGTCTACATCATATATTCTTTAGAGCAAGTAGCGAATTGGAGTTCGGAGCTGCAAAGGCATGTTCCGCGTTTAAAAAAAATTTTTTTTTGATAACTGCAGTCCAGATATAGCGATCATCGGTTATAACGATCATATTTTGCGTCTTTCTCGATATCGTTATAAGTGGACTGCACTGTACGACGTTCATCAACATGTTGAATGGTTTGCGGTTTGAGATACGGGTAATAGGTGCGAAACATGTTACCGAATGCAGATGTGGACCTAGTGTGATCGATGCTGGCTCATGAGCGAGACAGGTGCAGCGCCCTCCATACTTGGCTAATTGCTTGCAGCAGTGGAGGGAGCTGGAGGGTTCTATGGCAGCGGTGGTCACCCCACACCTCGTGGAATCGAGATCAAATTGGGGGTTTCATACTGGATTGCACTTTGTCTTCTGGGGTTCCGAACTACTCAACCGACATAAGCATTTTCGCCCAGTTAAGAGGCATAAAAAATTGCAGCTACTCTTTATACACTACACTGTTATTGCAAATATCACGAAGAATTGATGGCCGTGAAACGTCAGATAGTTTGAAAAGTGTGATTAATATGTTTGTAATGAACAGCGTCATTTCATCTGCCACAGCGCAAGCAGTTATCGGCAGCCTCGAAGGTCGTGCATGCTGGCAGACACTGCTTGGTGCAAGGGTATCTGTGGTAAAGCGGTTCTTGATTATTTAGTGAAACTTCGCGTTCATTTCAAATAAGCCTTTCTTAAGAAGATGGCAGTCTCAGCGGTAGTAGCCCTATCTTGGCCCTTAATCTATAGCGCAGTGAATAAGATGTAGTGACAAAAGAATCGCTAATGTCTGTAGCCTTTTTGTTTCGCCCTGTAATGTTACAAAGCAAGTTTCATTCTATGTTCGCTATAAAATTCATCAACGTCATGTTTATCAAGTCGCGGAAGGCCTGTAGGTATGTCTTCCTATTTCATTAACAAAAAATCAATGGCTTGAGTTGAACATCTAGTTGTACCGAAATTCAACTAAATATTGAAAGCGTAAACAAACAGAGAATTGTAGGAAATTAAACACATTCTCACAGATTATAGTCAGTTACCTTCTTACTCAGAATGCAATCATATAAGTGGTGCTAGACTCTTGTGAGCATCAATGGCTGAAAGAATTGTGGGAAATGTACACTCTTAGGCAAAGTTACACCCTTTGGCTTGCCCCTTCTGCCACACAACGATAATCATTATCTGCCTTGATGCGTTTCCTTTCTTTAACGCAGCGAGCCCGGAACTTTCCAGTAACGAACGGCACGCGCGTTATCAGAAGGGGCACTCCAAAGGGTGTAAACTGTTCTGTGCTGATAACGCGCGTGCCGTTGGTTACTGGAAAGTACCGGGCTAGCAGCGTTGAAGAAAGGAAACGCATCAAGGCAGATAACGATTATTGTTGTGTGGCAGAAGGGGCAAGCCAAAGGGTGTAACTTTGCCTAAGAGTGTACATTTATAATAAAGGTTAGCGATTATAAAGGTAAGCATAAATTATCCAATTGCATTGATGCGTCATTCAAAGCTGTCATAGCACTGCTAATTATTTCAAACTAACTGCATTACACATTGTTGCCTTCATTACTGTCCATCGCCCCCACAAGATTGCATGCGTCACTAAGTGCTTGTCTTCTTTTTTTCCTGTGTCCCCTGTCCCGCTTCATGCTGTAGCACAGTCTAAAATGGAAAACCAACTAGCCCAAACCATCACCCTTCATGGAATTCCACTTACCCAGTTCACCAACTTGGCGCATGTGTCAGGAATTTAGTGCATGTGCACTTGATAACAAAACACAAATATAACAAGCCTTTCTTTGTAACATTGCACCGATACCGGGACCCACACACTGGGCTTCTTGCACCGGGTTGCCTTTCAGTGCACCTTTTAAGAGTATTCTTTATGTACCCTTTAGCTCGGTCTCGACTACGGTGCCTCCTATTCAAATACCTGTAAAATGCAGAAACGCTTTTCTGAGATAACAACTGGGCTTATTATAATGTTATTTCTAGCATTTGAGAGAGAACGTTAAGTTTTAGTGACTGTTAGAAGCGAAATGGACACTTTGCAAAAAAATTTAAAAAATGTCGCTGTTTTGATTGCAATAGGAAATTATCACACTGCTATAGGCAGTGAAATTAGTGGTTTCTTTAGCTGTACAAAGCGCTCTAACCATTAGATTACTAACCAAATGAACAAGCACAATGTCGGGCAAGCATGACCCCGTGTCACTGCAGCAGTCTGGCGTGAGGACGCGCGACAAATGCACAGCCAGACAGACAGTCAAGAAATTGTGTCATCACCTTGAGGAGCATAGATTTGCACACCAGTACAAAAGATGAAAATACAGTGGCTACCCTGAGGGCATGCCAGTAGGAATCGGCAAAAAAAAAAAAATACTGATTGAAACAAAAAGCCCGCGAACTGCCAAAACGAAAGAGTCGACCTTAAAGGGACACTAAAGGCAAATATTAAGTCAAGCTAAAGTGATAGATTAGTGCTTGAGAATCTCGTTAAGGCGTCAATATAACAGCGAACAAGGCCTTAATAATCGAGAAACTGAGGTAAATGTAAGACATTGGCGGCCTCTCCTCAGTTTCCTTCCTCCATGCCCTACCCCCTCCGCGCGCTAAGAAAAAAGTATGGAGGAAGTGACGTAGTACGTTCTTCTCTTTTTTGCTGATTTTTTATTTATTTATTTTTTTTTTGTCGTAGCGGCCGCGCCTTTCGGGCCACAATGGCGGCTTTGTTTTGGTTCTGTGCGCTCACACGTGTTGCTCCGTAGGTTTGGTACCGTGGCAAAGGCGCCGTGCGGGCAGGTTCGCGTTGGTCTCCGTGTTTTGTTGCGCTGAGTTATCTGGACCGTGCTCTCCCGGATGTTGCTGTGGCCAGGTGGGACAGGAAGAACTAAAGTTCGTAAAATTAACGCGCATGCAACGCTGTACGCAATGTACCGCGCCACGGCAATGGCTACAGTCGAAGGAATATCCGCGGGAAATTTGGCCCTTTTTCGCGGAATCATGCTAACGTGCTAACGATTGTTTAGTATTGCTGCGGAGCGCGCGGGTCCGAGCAGCACGGTTGAGCGCAGCGCGGCGTGGTTTCGCGAGAAATGTAAACAAGAGAGGAGAGCTGGCCCGATAGGCGGAGCAACGCCATGAACAACGCCAACTTCCGGCTTCACTTTAACTTCACAAAGAGTGACGTCAGGGCCTCCTTAGTTTCCTTCCTCCGTGCTATCCAACATTAGACAGTTTTAGTATAGCGTACGCTATTCCATTGCGTACGCTAAAAAATAGCGGGTCGTCACTGCGCATGCGCTGAACGCTAAACGAAATAGCGGGTATAGCGGGCGTACGCAACGCAAACGAGTTAGCGTTGGCGTTTTTGCGGGGTTTGCGGAGCTTGCGGGAAACATGGCGGCGGTCCCGGCTGCCCACTTCGAATTGAATTTGGCGTTGCTTTTGTAAAATGCACTTCGTTCGTAGCAAATGACTGTGTAAACGGCTTTCGCTTAGTCTCAGGCCGCTTCGACGACAGAGTATTATGGATAACCTCGTGGTGTTTTCGACATCGCTTCTCGTTTCGAACGAGTCGAAGCCTAACGAAAGAAATGTTCGAGATGTCAGCGCCACCTGTCGCTAAAGGCGCGAAATAGCCGCAACGACGGCATATGGCCTCTGAGATCCGAAGATATCGCCGGCAGACTAAAATTGTAGAAAACGTGCGCTGCTTAGCGTACGCTATATTATAGCGTACGCTATAGTTGCAGACGCTAAACTAAAACTGTATTCTAGTACACCGTAATGGGAATGATGGGAAGTACGTGGATTTGTCTGATCTTCGTGATTGTGGATTCAGACGTTCTTGTGGCTTTGTATATTACGCTATATAAATCTTATTGTCGTATATTTCAGCGCAATCTATATTCTTCGAAGTGCAGAAGACATAGAGTTTCTCACTATAATACCTAGAGGGTAATCTGGCGCCACCGTCTATGGGAGTTTCTTAAAGGGGTGGAGACATCAAAATTTTCGTTCATGCGTTTGTTGATTCAAACGTTGCGTCATGCTTCAGGGAGCACGATACACACAGCGGGATTCATATATATCCGATAAATAATTTAATAATAGCATTATTATACCGAGCGATTTCGGTTTCGGTTTCTGGGCTCCGGGGGATGCTATGACGTCACAGAGGAGGAAACGCAACATGGCTTGGTCACGTGAGCCACAAAAAATAGTGACGTAAAACTATGCTGCGTCGTCTGCTCGCGAATACGCGTGCTCTGCCAGCAGAGGTCAACCACTGGCGATTCGAAGTGCATGTCGTGATTATTATAGTTATTGCGAAGAGCGACAACAACGGTAAGAAAATATTGCGGCTTGTGAGAGTCGGTGATTCATTCCGAAGCGCCGTAAGCTTTAGCTTTGAAGTGAACCGGAAAAGGCCTAGAGACGATATCGGCGGCGCCGAACGATCAGAGGCGGTGAAGCTGCCGTCGATGCCAGAGCGACCACTCCTCCGCTGATTGGCCACTTCGCCGTACGGCTGCCGCACAAATGGGTCCCGGGCCCGTCCTCTCTACGGCAAGGAAATATCGCCGTTCGCGAGCAAAACCGCCGTCACACGGGGGCCCGCGAACTGCAAACGGCGTGCGGCGAGTTTCCGTGCCGGTAACGTGGACGGGCCGGTAACGTGGAAAGGCCAAGCGAAGGAGAGTCCGCTCCGAGCTGCCGAACTACGCGACTATGCGAGGAGAGAAGCAGACAACACGAACGCCGCATATCCTGGTCTCTTTCGGAGTCGGCCGGCTAGTGTTACACTCAAACGTGTAAGGCCCGTCCGCAGGGCAACTCGCCGCTCGCAGTTTGCCGTTCGCGGGCCGGCGTGCGGCGTTCGTGTTGTCCACTTCTCTCCACTTGTGTCCGTGTCTGCACGCCTTACCCCTTCTTTGCATTAAGAAAGGATTTCTATATGCCTGTAGCTCGGTCGTAGTGGAGGCTATGCTCGGTTGCTCGGCTCAGCAGGCTCCGTAATCGGCATTTCATGGCTACTCATCATACGTCACGTTTTTGTGCTGGCGTGCTATGACGTCAATATTTTCGTTCCTTCTCTGTGACGTAGTAACTGCCGCGCTAGCGATGGGTCTCGACTACGAGAAGGAGTTTTTAATGACTCTTTGGAGCTCAATTAAAATTATTTTGAAATGTTTGCAGCGTCCAATACCTCGTTCTGGGTGTCCTTGCATACGGAAGCAGCCTACAACACGATTTTTATAGCCTCAAAATTTGGTGTCCCAACCCCTTTAATGGGTTGAATATCAGGCCTCTGTGCTAGAGTCCGTGTTGGAATCCTGCCGTCGGGAAATTTTAATGATGTTTGTTTAATTATTTATTAAGCAATACACTGTTGCAAATGACGAGTTTACAGAGTCACAATGCCGTTTGAAGCCAAAAGGACGAAGTTCAGGCAAATCCATGTACTTCCCATTATTCCCATGCTGGGACAACCGCTCCAATTGCAGCTACCGTAGACACTAGTATGGCCCCTCTAGCCACCATAATACTAGCGCTAGAGTTCCCTCTAGTTATTGTAGGAAAGTCTATGGCCCATAGAGTTTCTCACTGTAACACCTAGAGGGTAATCTGGCGCCACCGTCTATGGGAGTTTCTTAAGGGGGCACCGTGCCGTCATGGGAATGACGGTATGTGTCTGCGAGGCTCGTGTTGGCTTCGTCTAAAATGTGGATATGGCTACACAAATAATGCGTTCTCAAAGTAAAATCTTCATAAAATGTTTCCATTCACGCATATTACATCTTTACTCACCCACGATGCATGACCAAGCGAAGAAAAGCAAGAACAGACGACCAACTGTTCCAAAGCGAGCGCGAACCTTGTCGTCTGTCCTCCAATTTTAGCGACACGCTGATACTTTTTACGTAACATATAGTCGTACACCCAATAACAAGTTCTGATAGTTAAACAAAACATGTTTTCGCGTAATAATAAAGCTAAAACAGTTTTTCACGTGCTGTTTTAGTAGAAAATGAATCATTGCGACAGACGGAACGGTACTTGCCAAGCGCGTCTTCCAGGTGTCCTGTCTCTCCGAGAACGATGCCAACCCGAAGTCACAATATGCATTCCCATGCATACCACTATAGTGAACTAGAAGGGGGTAGTGGGATCAGGGAGAGCCTGCGGGTGTGGCATCTCACGTCGACGCCGCCAGATGGCGCCACTAGAGCATGGGCTGTACGGAACGCGAAAGTGAGCATTTTCAACGTAGCGAAAGCCGTCTGCGCTTGGTGTCACGCCGAAAAAAGAAAGCGCGCAGCTCCGTAGCATGTTTTCTTAAAACTTCCTCTAAAATTAAGACAAGGCGCAGAGAAAGGTGGAAAGACGGACGTTCTTCAAGCTTGCGTGAAAATAAAGCCGACCGAACGAGTGCAGACTAACGGCCGCACAACGATGCGACTGATCTCTAAACTAAAAGCTCGCGTACACCGTAGAAGAGGTAAATATGTGAATGGGTAAATTGCTTGATTCATTTGCCATTAACAATTTTTGTACAGGTCAGGACCCAATTGCATTCACAAGTTCAAGTGAGCCAAACAATTGCGGCGCGTGTACTAACTAACACATTCGGAACAGAGGCCAGATATGATGAGGTTTTATTCCTTTAACTGCGATTTTGTTTGCGAAAGCATATATCCACTGAAAGCTAGGGAGTTAATCCTATGGTGATGCCACTATTATGCGGTCGTAGTGGTTACCAGGGATAGCGAAATTTCGTAACACAGCAAAATAAAGAGAACTCGTCGTAGCCACAAACTCTTTATTGGGACGAAAGATGGGCAGCTACTCCTTTCTCAAAGTGCATGCTGCTATGAGACAGGCACTATGAGGAACGGCGTATCTTCGCGTGCAATTTCTTTTTACGCCGTTCCTGTCGCGATTGGTTGATCCATTTTACATAGAAGTGCAGCCTGGTCAGCACATACAACTTGGTCAACTCTGTGGTGAGCGCATCTTAGTGCTGGCTGCAGCCTAAGGCATAGCCGAAGTTCTCCTCCACTAGCAACATTACATCCACTATGCTGTCACTGCAGAGTTTCTCTCGGCTGAAGAACACAGTAAAGATGTCCTCCAACTTCTTCACTGCCCTGAAAAGCTCCAGCGAAGGATATAACAACCCTCCCTTGTCGCATGTCCCAGTGAACTCAGAGTTTCTACTTTCCGTATTGGGGGTTTCCATAAGAAAGGCCTTGCAAGACATGCAGTCATAACACTTCAGAAACTTTCGAGCAACATACCCTGCCATGTAATGTATTAGACGGTCGTCGCTCTTCTGCTCCACCAACTCTCTGTGCTCAGCAGGAATACTACGAAGCATGCGCTCGGCTGAAGCTAGGTTTCCTTCCTCAATGAGATGGTCGATTGCAGCAGCCCTGGCTTATTGAGCTGGAGCATCTTGCGCACTCAGGAGAGAACTCATTTCTCCACTAGCTCCATTAATGTCAGCATTGCCTGAGCGTACTATTTTCGCAAGGTTATAAAAGGATAGGCAATTAACGACAATTAGAAACTGCATTGGTGTTGGGTGGACATTAGACCCACATGATTGACTGACTATACGAAAAAGTTTTCCAGCGAATCCTGGCTTAACCTGGATGTCATAACATACCTAAATCCCTGGCTGACAAGATAATCCAGCAGTGCTAATGCGCTAGATATCGTCACCCTTAGGCCATCTGCAGTTGAATCGCTTAAAAATCCACCTACTCTTTTAGCGTGTTTCGCACAGAAACCGCACACGTTTCGTCGAGTTTTTTGTCTTGGCGGTGCAAGTTGCGTTCCCAAATTCGCCGTGTTCATTCATCTTTCGGCGCGGTGAACGACGGCTGCTTTCCTTTTTTCCACTTATATCCTGTTTCACAGCCGGGAGCGAAGCAGGGTCGCTGCCGTTGACGTTTCGACCTTCCTACTGCTCACGTGTTCGGCCGACTGCGCGCGAAACGGTAGGTTGAAACACCAAAAAACAGTCAATGTCGCGAATCAAGCCCGCATCAACAAGCGCGCGAAGCACTTTATTCTATGGCGAAGCGCGGAGGGAGCCAGCCCACGCGACTACAGCGCCGCCACCGAAATCCGCGTCCCGTCCGCACTCGCCGCCTCGCTGCAATGCATAGGGTGCTCCGGCTCCTGAGCCCACTACCCCCTTCTAGAACACCATAATACCGCAGCGCAGGAGCGCCAGATTTCCCTCTAGGTAATCTAGTGAGAAACTCTATGCTATGGCCCAAACAACCCAAACCAACGTTACTTATTTTCAGTGGTCAAACTCCGCCGCGGCACCTGGCCCCTTTCTGTCGCGTCCGCGGGGCGGCGCGCGCGACACTGTCGGCCTAGAGTTACTGTATATTACCTGCGGTAGCATATACAGTAACTCTATGTCGGCCTAGTGTTCCTGTATATGCTCCCGCAGCTCCCTGCGGGAGCATATACAGGAACACTATGTCGGCCCGAAGGCGGGCGGTGCGAGCAACGTTTGTGCGAGCGGACAGAGACGCCGATGCGTGCAGCAGCGTGGCACATTTTGTTCGTGTTTCTTATTTGTGATCCAGGAAAATGCTGCTCGCCTTGTAAGCAAACATTCCTGCAATGAAATAATTAAACGATAAAAACCACGAGAAACAGACAAAGTGATAGCTAGGGAGGATGCAGCGCCCTTCCTATCACTTTGTTTTTACTCCTGTTTTTTTGTGGTAAACCCTTGCGAGCATTTTACGACGAAATAGTGTACCAGACCACTGCCTTTGAACTTCGTGCGCATTTCCTATGGGCTACAAACTTGTTATACTAATCATTTCAAGTCATCAAAGATGTTTTGGAACTGCTAAACTTGACAGAACAGAATGCAATTCAAAAGAACCTGAAGCTTTTTGCATTATAACAAACGACAGAGTCGCTGCGAGTAACTCTTGATGTCGACTTTAAACATTGTCGATAATCTGCTGCGTCAAGGTGCGCTCTATGTTTTGACAGCCAAGTTAAATCAAGCTCCATTGGAGGTAAGGCACACTGTTCACATTTGTTGTGACTGCATTCACATTGCACTGTTTGCTAGGAAATGCACTCACTCGTGTTTTTTCAGCGACACCTTGGACTAGTGCTTTCCTTCGGTGGAGATGAGTCCTATCCAACTATAATCAACTTCACGCAGATATTCCGCCTTCTAAGCCTGTATACACCTGTTAAAACGGCGCTACGTGGGAGTGTGGAAGGTGTGCCAGATCCTGTGCTCGTCGGCGTCAACGACACATTCAAGCAGCCTAGAGAAGCCTGCAAGTTGAAACATAGTCTTCGCAATTCCATTGGGGCGACGTTGAAAAGTTGCGTGGAGCCAAGCAGCTCACCAGAATGTGCTCGCAATGAGCACACTTATGCTCGAGTAAACATAGAGGACAATGTTGGTTATTATCTGTGTGGATAGGTCATTCATAAAGTCAGAAAGGGCGCACCCTGTGATCTATGCATAGCGGACATAAGTTCTGAAATCCCAGCAGTTGGCTGCGACAGTTCCTTAATTGAGTACAGAAGTCTCAAGCAAGGTTCCTTAAAGCACCCGACGCCGAAGATGCTGGGCTTTATGAAGACTGCTAACAAGAGTGTGTCAGCTTCCCTGGATGAGGCAGGCCTTTACGGAGAGATATTTTGGAAGGTTTTAGATGATCTAGACGGGTGCTGCCTCCCTCTTCTTGGTTGTCCAGAGCATATGTTCGCGTTCACGTGCGTAGTACTGAATTTTTTCGTTGTTATGCGGACGCATTTTTACTCCAGGGATACAAACTCTCAACTAAAAAGCAGTCACAAGGCAGCTGTAGCAACTAAGAAAGCGCATCTTTTGTGAATATCGATGCAACATGCTTAGATGCATCAATCCGGCGTTGTACCGGTCGTATTATTTTTTTCATGTGTACATAAAACAACATGCCACAACCCAAAGGCTTCATTCCTCTTCATTCACCTATTAGCTGCGTCTTACAGGGTGCACAATGTAAAAAGGCTATTCTTTGAATATTTAGCACCACGAAGAGCAGCCAAAAAAAAAAAAAGAAAACTGGCATTGAGTCGGCGGCGCGCTGGCTGCCTTGGGAAGCTTCCGTAGCCAACCGGGCCAACCTAGAGTCACTGGACAAAATTTTAGAGTACCGCAAATGTCGGGATTTGACTGGCAACACTGAGCGGCCACCGACATATACCTTCCAAGCTGACTGCATCGCGCGAAGGCCGCCGTGTTGGAAGAGCTTGATATTCGGTGACACATCGGGTTGAGTGTTTACTGAAGTACAGATACTTTGTGCCCGGAGATAACGGTTGCTAAAACGAAAATAAAATGTTTTGTGCGAAGTAATGCAGCCCGTGGTTGTTTTGCACGCCGATCGTGTTTACTGCTGGAACTGTGCTACGATTGTGGGCAGCAGCTTAGCGCTGCTATCGGGAGCTTATGCACGCGTTTTTTTCCCTTCCGCGGAGCGAGCTACGAAGGAAACATTTCGTCACTTCGAGCCGCAATGAGGGAAGCTTGTGCTTATGGGCATGAACATCGTGTACCACCGCCGGCTTCTATTGAATGTTTCCAAGCAGGACAAAACTAACACCTGACAGTGTCACAGGTACGTACGTTTATTGTATAATTTCACAATCTACATCGGATACATTTAATTTAGTTTGTAGGTACCGTGCGTTCTCGTCTCTGCCAGGCGACTTCGTCCGCCGTATACGCACGATACACTGCGACTGCCGTGTGCGCACCGGTGTTTGGCCGTGATCGTAACACGATCTGTGCACAGTAGGTGTAAAAACCAACTTCGATGACCATTTTGCGCACTAAATCTTGTGGAAGGCCAATATGAGCCATTTGCGTGATTACAGCAACGTATATGTACTTCTGTACTCTGATAATGAGCGAGAGTTTGCTACATTGTGATTTATGAACGCGGCTGTCAAGTGCGTTCATGAGCGACTACTCTTTTCAACTTATTTATGACGGTTTTCTTAGACTGCCAAGATTTGCTGCCTGTGTAAAAAAAAAAGGCAGGAACGCCCGCTGGTGACGCAGCACTTTTTTCTCTAAGTTACATGGGCGATGTATAAAATTCTTGCGCTTTTAGAGCGGTTTATGTAACATGCATAGTGACAGAGTGAAACTAAAGCTAATGGGTGTTCTGTTGTTTTGTATTTCTTGTTATGCATCAAGCACAATATTATTTGGGTATGCACCGTAGCATTTCAACATAAAACATAATATGTACGGTGACTTCAGTTCATTGCATGTGCTCGGCTTACAAGCTCAAATTTTGAAGCATGTGTTGTGCATATCACCTTGCCGTTGGTTTCAACCTCAAAATGCGTAGGTATAAATGAGCAAAGGATAAGTGGAATGCCCATCCACTCTAGGGTTCTCAAAGTCTTCAGCACAAAAGAGGTCCTGCAAATGTTTGTTGTATGGTTAGAAGTGTGAGCTGGTCACCCTAACGCTGGGCTATCCAAGGAGGCTCCCAGGGCTTTCTTGAATGAAGCCCTGTTTCAGACATGTGAAACAAGAAAAACATGGAAGGTAGCTGTTATAATAAGTTGAAAGACCCAACTAAAGAGTCGAAGAATACGTTATAAAGGTTTAGAAGTTTACGCAGTGAGACAATTAAAATAGCTCAGTTGAGGTGTAAACGCGCATGTGGCCGCAAACACGCCGCTTCAAGGATTGCTAACATTTAACCCATTTCTATTTTTCTACCAGTGCCAACACAACTGCACAGAAAGCGGCCCTTATATGGACGCACGACATGCACTGACAATGTATTTATTGACTGCGATCGTCACAGTCTACGAAAAACAAGTGTCATATGGGTCGAGTGACTCGAGGCGAGAGCGCGCTCACGTGCGCAGAGAAATCATGCGAATACCTGGTGCACGTGGGGACGCGGAATTCTCGCGCGACAAGTGTGCCTTCACGTGCCACGACCACGGAATAACCGCGTGCGTTGAGCAACAAACGTGTACACGTGTACCCGCGTCGAGCGTGCAAGACGCGAACGATCCCTGCAATGAACTCCTATTTTCGTGGCATCGCTAACACCGCGTGCACTTCGCTAAATATCTTCTAAAACCGTGCCGAAAAGCACAAGCAAGGTGTACTTATACCTCGCACACGCGGGTGTTTTTTGGTGGCTCGAAGTTCTCCCGGCCGATTCTGTGTAACCACGCAGAACGACGCTCTCGGTCATTTTTCCCGGTGGGAATCGAGAAAAAAGTCTTTCCAGACTCGGTTCGGTTGCTGCATCCGAAGGCGCAGCAGCCAGGCATGATTTCCTTGCAGTCAAACGCGAGCGCGACAATCGCAAGACAAAAAAGCGTAAGGAACCTGCGCTTCCTGCGCTCTCACTCAGCCGGCCCGCCCGGCGCTTGGAAGGTATATGGCATCCCAAAGTCACGTGGTACGGTTGGGCCAATGAACGCGTCGGCGGCGCGGGGAAAACGAATGCGGTACTCTGAAAATTTTTCCAGTGACTCTAGGCTGGCTGGATGGATGGATGGATGGATGGATGGATGTATGTTATGAGCGTCCCCTTTGGAACGGGGCGGTGGGTTGCGCCACCAAGCTTTTGCTACTATGCTGCCTAATATCCTACCTAGGTTAAACAATGAAAAAAAAAACCCTATGAACTACCACGTCCAAATTTTCTGATCCCCTATTGCGAACTGTGCTTTTGTACGTCTCCGTCTTTTTTCGTTTCCCAACTTCAACAAATCCTCCAATCGCCTCTTACTAATGTCTATTGCGGACCTGTTTGTTTTACCACTGCTCCCGCTGAACCCAAAGGCTTCAAGGAGGCCAGTGGTGCCTAAATCGACCGCTGGGTAGACGTCTTCACATTCTAATAAAATATGCTCCGTCGTTTCCCTAGCTTTACCGCAGCAAGCGCATGCTTCTTCCTCCTTATATCTCGCTTTATAGGTGCGTGTTCTAAGGCATCCCGATCTCGTTTCGAAAAGTAATGAGCTTCCCTTTGAGTTATCATAAATGGTTTCTTTCCTGATTTCGTTTTTTCCTCTTAAGTAGTTACTCATGGCAGGTTTCTTTTCCATTGCCGCCACCCATGAGATTAATTCAGCCTCTCTGACTTTCCGCTTGACCTTCTTTGTTGCTGTGTTCACCACCCTACAGGCCGCATACTTGCTGGTAAGCTTCCTAGTTCTTTTCCTCCACTGTGAATCAGTGTTTTTCCTGTACAGATACCTGAACACTCTCCCAGCCCATTTACTTTCTTCTATATTCCTCAGCCGTTCTTCATACTCAATTTTACTGCGAGCTTCCCTCACTTCAAAACTAGTCCAGCCCATATCACCCTGCATAGCTTCATTTGTAGTCTTCCCGTGAGCGCCCAATGCGAGGCGTCCCACGGACCTTTGCATGCCATCGAGTCCTGATTGTACGCCTGATTTCAAGCAAACAACCGCATTTCCAAAAGTAAGTCCTGGAACCATTACACCTTTCCACATACCTCGGAGGACCTCGTACCTATTGTATCCCCATAGTCCTCTGTGCTTCATTATGGCTGCATTTCTCTTCCCCTTTACTGTTATGGTTTTTTCCTGTGTTTCCATATATCCATTGCCTTCGTTTATCCATATACCAAGGTATTTATATTCTGTTACCCGAGGTATTTCTTGGCCCTGTATCTCCACTGTCTGTTCACTGTTTTCATTGAATACCATAACACCTCATTTTCTAAGACTAAATTTCAAACCTAAATTGTTGCCTTCCTGTCCACAGATATTAGCCAGACGTTGCAAACCACTTTGCTTTTAGCGAGCAACACAATGTTGTCCGCATAAAATAAACCTGGGAGTTGCTGCTCTATTACTGTACCTGCCTGTTTGTATGAGAGATTAAACCCGATATTATTTCCTTCTAGCGCCCTCTCCATCCTCACCATGTACATCATAAACAGCAGCGGGGATAAAGGGCACCCCTGCCTCAGTCCCTTGTTAATATGAACTTTCTCCGCGCTCTTCATCCCTTCCCATTCAACGCAAACGGTATTTTCTAGGTAAATCTCTCTCAAAAGCGGTGACAATCGTTAGCTAAGCCTTCCCCTGTCAGAATATCCCACAAAATGTTGCGGTCTACATTGTCGTAGGCTCCTGTAATGTCCAAAAAGGTCACGTACAACGGTCTGCTTTCTGCTTTTGACATTTCAATACACTGAGTAAGAACAAACAAGTTATCATCCAAACGCCTACCTATTCTAAAGCCATTCTGAAGCTCTCCCAAAATGTCATTATTATCTGCCCATGCTTGAAGCTTTAATTTGATTGCCTGCATTGCTAGTTTGTATATTAGCGATGTAATGGTCAACGGTCTATACGAGTGAATTCTGTCTTTCTCCCCCTTACCTTTACAAATTAAATTCAGTCTACTTTGTCGCCAACTGTCTGGTATTCGTCTACCTTTTAAAGTTTTTCCACTGCTTTCACCAGAGCTTCCTTACTTTTTGGTCCCAGTTCATTTATCAGCCTAACGGGAACCTCGTCTAGCTCTGTGGCTGTGCGCTTAGGAATTTTCTCTTCCGCTTTCTTACTGTCTAAATTTGTCAGCACCAGCTCCTTTTCCACTTGGGTCTCTTTCATGCTCTTTTTTTCTTCAAATACAACCTCGTCCTTGCCTTGGAAAGATTCGGCTGTTACTTTTTGGATGTAATTTATTGCCGCTTCTCCTTCCAGTCTGTTTTCATCTTCGTCTAGGATATGTTGTTGTATTCTTGTTGACTTCCTGCCTAATAATCTTATGTGGTTCCAAAATATTCAAGGTGCGGCCTTCTTTTTCTCACGTATTTCTGACAACCAACGTTCACTTTCACCTTTTAATTTTGCTTGCACCAGTATTTGAACCGTAGACTTTTTCACCAGGTATATTTACCATTTACTGGTTACTTCATCCTGTGGCAACTGCGCCTTCTTTGCCTGCCTGTGCTCTCGAGATGCTTTCTGTCGTTCGGCGATCGCTTCTCGCATCTCCTTGTTCCACCAGCTTTTCGGTTTCTTTTTTCCTTTCCAACGAACATGTTTCTCTGTCCGTATTTCTGTCGCTATTACACTTAGAAGCTCACCATATTCCCACTCCTTACTTGGCCACTTGCCAAGTTCTTCCTCAACTCTAGTGACTGTATTTGCTATTTGTTCAGCCTTCAAATTTGGACTGGCCATTTTGCGCTCCTTGCTCTCTTTCCCAACTACATATCCCATTTTCAATATGATGCGTTGATGGTCACTCCCTATGCTGCTAAACCCTTCCTCATCGATGACCATTTCTCTCAACTTATCATGAATTCCTTCTGTCATCAGATAGTAATCAATGGTCGATTGTCGGTTTCCCACTTCCCACGTGATCTGTCCTTCACACTTAGGCCCTGTATTCACGATCACAAGGTTATGCTGCTCGCAAAGGTCTAGCATTGACTTCCCGTTATTGTAGGTATAGCCATCTAAATCCTGTATGTGGGCATTCATGTCACCTAATAGGATAATCTCAGTACCATTCCCGAAACCCTTAATATCAGCGCTTATGCATTCCACTAACTCTTTATTCTTCTCTGTGAATTTTTTTCCGGTCCACAAATACGTAACTCCCAGCCAAGTTTCTTTCCCACTCATTGTACCTGATAACCAAAGATGCTCTTGACATTGTGAATTTACTCTTTTCCATTTAGCTCCCTGATGGATGAGCATTCCGACTTCCCCTCCCTTTCTTTCCGACTTAGTTATGTTGCACTCTTCCCATACATAATTCTCAATACCTGGCGGCTCTTCTGAGTCTCTAAGGTGCGTTTCTGTAACCGCATACACCCCTATTTGTTCTCTATGTAACTGCTCCTCTATCTCTGCCCACTTTTCCTTTCTTCTGCCGCCCTGCATGTTTATGTAGCCTATTGCATGGCGAGCTCTTGTTCTTGCTTTCCTCCTTTTTCTGTTATCGACGGCGATGCTCTTCTGATGTTCCCCTAGGGGACCGTCTTCATTACTACCTACTCTGACCTCCTGAGCGCCCGCGGGCCCCATAAAAAAGCAACAGCGCGACCCCCTAGTCGCCAGCCCACTACTCGTGCTAGCCTGTAATTGAAGTGGATCCCATCTCGTTTAAAACCACCACAACTTCTCACTTCCCTGTTTACTTCGACAATCTCGAAGCCCTTCTCTCGGCTCATTTTCTATATTGCCTCATTGGCAGCCATTACGGCTCTTTGTACGTGACTGTCACGCACAGGCACCTCCGGCACCGTGCACACCACGATCTGCACCTGGGAAGCTCGCGCAAGTCGTCCACCCCCTTCGCCAAGCGCTGGGCTAGTCCTGGCCCTTTCCTGTTTAGGACGTCATTTAGCCCACCTACTACTACGACAAGGTTGCGCACGTGGGCATTTTCCGTGAGTTTTTCTTTTGCTCGCTCCATGACAGAACTCATGTTGAATTCCAATGGCGGAGTTGAAGCAGCCGACAGACTCCGCGAGCGAACACTCGACACTGGCGTAGAGCAACGCCTCCAAATCCGCGAGTGGAACACAACCTGCGCCGCCGCAGCAAGGCGGAAGCGGAACTTCTATCTCCGAGTTACCCAGGATGCCTCGCGTGTTGTCATTTCCTTCCGCTGTTTGCTCCCAGCACCAGTCACTTGTCTCTTCAGCGCCGTTCACCTGTTGTTGTTTCAAAAGTGCGGAATGGATATCTCGGCAAGCGTGCAGCAGCTTTTGCTTCCTCGCGAATCGTGACCGGTGGCGCCTCCCAGCAGACAAATGTGGTAAAGGAAATAAGTCACGCAGAGTTCCGGTCCACTCCGCCGATTTTGGCGGAGCATCTTTTTCTGCTCCACGGACTGACTCCCACTCTGAATCCACTCCGACTCTCTCATTGGAACACCTTGCTCCCGCCCTCACTCTGTCATTGGAACAAACTTGCTCCGAAACGAGCAGAAAAACTTGCTCCGACTGCGCCATTGGAATTCACCATCAGTGCCCGCCCTGGAAATGTCCCTACCGCCACTCTTTTGTCGCCTTTCACCCTCTCCACAATTGCTTTTGAGCACCCAGCCATGTTTGAGTCGACAGCGATAATCACCTTTTCACTCTCTCCTACCTCTCCCTGCTTCCCTGTGTCCTTTTCCGCGTGATTCGGGCTCGACAAAGGGCATTGTCCCCTAAGCTCCAGCTTTTTCCGCGTGGCGGCCTCAAGGTAGGTGCCGCTCTTTCCAGCTTCCTGTGGCTGCAGCGTCGCCTCACTCGGGGCGTGTTGCGCTGCTTCACTATAGCTACGCCGATTCACCGGCGGCGAGCTGGCGACCGCTTACTTTGGCTCCCTGCCTCCCACTTCGCCTGTAGGGTCTACCCTACTTTCTGAGTCTTTGCCACCGCTTTGGTGTCCTGACCCGACATTCTCCGCTGCCCGCGTCTCAAGCGCGTCGAGCCGCTTTTTCAGTTCGGCGCTCCTTTCTTTCTCTTCCTCAAGCTCGGCCACAGTCCTTACTAACTGCGTGGCCTGAACCGCCTCCACCTTGACGAAATTGTCAACTTTCGCCTGCAGTGCTACCCGCTTCTCCTGCTCCTCCCTCAGGTTTGCCTTAAGCTCTTCCAACTTAGCCGCCCAATTCCCTTCCAGTTTTTGGACGGCTTCCCTGACGCCCTCGCACGGCCTGCACGTGAAGCTAGACCCCTCCGCGTCTGCTAAATTCTGGAATTTAGTCTCGTCGAGGAAGCACCATCGCACGCACTCGTCGCACTGCACTTGCTCCCCGTCCCCCGCGGCCTTCACGTTCTTCGATTTCATCGCTAGGCCTACGTCCCTAGGCCCAACGAGGAAGTTCGCCAAATCACTCACGCAAAGCCGACCTCGACCGCTATCCCAAACAAAAATAAAAAATTATCACTCCCTACTCCATGTAAGAATCCGAAGAGCTAGCTGAAAGAATTGAATAAGCCTATCAAATAGGTCCCTCCTACCACCTAGGCCTAACGGGGGTGCCGCCAGACCTAGACAAAGCCGGTACGTTTACTACTCCTACGAAGAATTCAATATTTGCGCCCCTACTCCATGCAAAAGAAAACACTTCATAACACTAGCTAATAAAGATAAAAGAGTACTTAGCTACGAACGAAGTCGCTGGAGCCTCGTGCACAGGAGCGTCCGCGAGCCACGACAGCGACACCAACCATGGCGGCAGCGCCACCTCGCGAGAGGAGACGGCAGAGGGTCACGTCCTCGCGCCGCTCCCAGTTGGAGTTTTACAACTGATAAAGTATCTAGTAGCGATGACCAGAACGGTCTGCGCCACTTGACCAGGGTTGCCAGATGATCCCACCAAAACATAGCCAAATGATCGCAAAATATAGCCCAGAAATAGCCCTATCCATATTTTTTGTGAGCGAAAAGTAGTCAAAAACATGGCCACAAGATTTGATGATGTTGTGCAGGTTGTCTTATAGATGGTGTAGATGGTGTTCAAATCTCACCGCATATTTTCCCGGCTCTAAAATTACTTCCTGATTAGAGCTGCCACTCAGACATAAATTTGGACACCACTCATTCTTACAATAAAGCGAAGAATTCCTTTTCTGATTTACTCGTGACATCATTGGTATTTACTGAGCCACATTCTGAGCTAGCTTTAGTTCGCGCCTCGCTTTACCCGAGCCATTTTTTTATAAGAGTCGCGCGAAATATTGTCACCTTCAACCTCTAGGGTCAGAATAGGCTGTCTTTAAAAGTGATGGTAGCGCTGAAAGGGACGAACACACCGTGAAAAGACAACACGACGATGAGGGAACGCTACTGACAACTGGTTTATTTTTGAAAAGGGTTCAAATTTAAGACAAGCACTGCACATGCGCACAACGGAACTGTGCCAGCCTTCTTCTACATATAATAATGTGGCAATATCGCAAGCAGTCACGGGAAGTATAAAACCAAGCAGCAAGAAGTGAAACAAATGACCAATAAAAGACAGCAACAGACGAAAAGCCATGTTACGGTTTTACACATCTGTCCAGAAGTGTGCGCTCAGCGGAGTACAAATTTTTCGAAACATCGCTGGTGCACAGACCCGCCTTTTTTGGTATGTGGAATGCTTCCAGCAACACTTTAGCTTTTGCGCTTGCATTTCTGCCCAGAATCTTTGCTGCTTTGAACCGTGGCACGCACTCGCAAACCATCACATGCGAAACTAAAGTCGCAAGCTTGTCTTGGTTTGTTAAATTTTTAGAATGTTCCTTAAGTTGTCATTGAGGCAACGCCCCGCCTTCCCGATATAGCACCTCCCGCAGGACAGGGGAATAAAGTATACCACTCTTAGGGCGCACCTGACGAATACATCTTCATGCTGCTTTTTGCAACCATGCTGACCTTCACTGCAGACGCGGGGGGCACAGCTTCGCCAACTTGTTTGGGTCAGAAAGAAGGGAGCATCGCGAAGTGTGTTCCTAACAGTCGTACCTCGAGACGTGTGTTAGTGGTTATCGTTTTCAAGGAACACAAGTTCGCTTTTACAAGCGGACAAAGACGGAGGCTTTGTCGTCATGCACGCGGGCACGTACAAGGAAAAAGCTTTGCAAGCAGTTGAGAAGAATTTTGTGCGAGTGAGAAAAAGCGATGTGCGTGTAAAAACCAGGTTCATGAACTTCTGTAAAGAGTTGAACCTGACAAATTTAGGCAATGATATCTCCAATTGCAGAGGTAACTCCTCGAATGCTTTATTTCACAGCAAAAGCTCACGAACCTTTGAGGGCCATTATTAGTGAGAACGGATCCTGCCAGCAATGTGTGAGCTGCACTCTAAGAACAGTTTACACCCTTTGGCTTGCCCCTTCTGCCACACAAAAATAATCGTCATCTGCCTTGATGCGTTTCCTTTCTTTATCGCTGCAAGCCCGGAACTTTCCAGTGACGAACGGCACGCGCGTTATCAGAAGGGGCACTACAAAGGGTGTAAACTGTTCTATGCTGATAACGCGCGTGCCATTCGTTACTGGAAAGTTCTGGGCTCGCAGCGATAAAGAAAGGAAACGCATCAAGGCAGATGACGATTATTTTTGTGTGGCAGAAGGGGCAAGCCAAAGGGTGTAAACTGTTCTTAGAGTGTGGTTTCTACTATGCAAGCTTAATTCGATAAAAGTGAATGATCCCTTCCTGACAAAAAATCCCAAGAAGTTTCAAACTTTCTCCAGAATAACCGCCGTGTCGACTACGCCTTCTCTATGGATGTCGAGGATTTATTGTATTCCGTCCCTCAACCTGAACTTTTAGTTACTGTGAAACAGTCTGTCGAAAATTCAGGTGAACTTTCTTTTCAGTCCACAGCAGGGATTATCTCTTGATGATTTTTTAAAGCTTTTAGAATTTTATCTGAGTGTCACTTTTATCATTTCTGACAGGTAGCCTTGTCTGCAACGCAATGGCATTTGTATAGGGTCCTGTGTTGAACCTATCTTGTGCGACAGCTTTTTAGCTCATGTTGATTGCCTTTTGGATCAAGATTTTATTGGAGGCCCGGTGTAAAGGTTTTTAGATATGTTGATGATTTTTTTATTTTTTAAAAGCTCGTAATGGACCCCTCTTTTGAAAATTCTGTTCGACAGGTCTTGAGGGCTTTTAACGACCATGGCAAAAGCCTGGCTTTTACCCATGATCTTCCGCAAAATGGCAAGATACGCTTTTTATACCTCAGGCTTAGGATAACTAAGGAACACACCTATGGGCTTATTTCCCACGTGAAAAAAAAAAGAGCTTTTGCCCTATGAATCATCTCATTCAAAGACCGTAAAAAGAGCAATTGCATCGTTCTGCATGGAATCGGCGCTTCGACAATCAGGTTTGCAGGCTTTTGGTCGCAGGCTTCCCTTGCTCGGTCCTTTTAGCAGTCGCTGAAACCCTCCTCAAGAAATTTGGTCCCCGACGAATGAAGGCTGCACCTGAATGCGTGAAGACCACACCTGAGGCGATGCCTTACATTCATAATGTTTCACATAACCTCAAAAAAGTGGCCAGCAGGCACAACGTGCCGCTTGTTTTTTCTGCGCCAAACAAGTTGGCGAAGCTGTGCCCCCGCATCTGCGGTGAAGGTCAGTGCGGTTGCAAACAGCAGCATGAAGATGTATTCGTCAGGTGCGCCCTAGGAGTGGTATACTTTATTCCCCAGCTGTCCTGCGGCAAGTGCTATATCGGGCAGACGAGACGTTGCCTCAGTGACCGCTTAAGGGAACATTCTCAAAACTTAACAAACCAAGACAAGCTCGCGAATTTAGTTTCGCATGTGATGGTTTGCGAGTGCGTGCCACGGTTCAAAGAAGCAAAGATTCTGGGCAGAAGTGCAAGCGCAAAAGCTAGAGTGTTGCTGGAAGCATTCCACATTCAAAAAAAGGCGGGTCTGTGCATCAGCACTGTTTCGATAAATTTGTATTCGGCTGAGCGCACACTTTTGGAGAGATGTGTAAAAACCGTAACATACGACTTTTCGTCAGTTGCTGTATTTTATTGGTCATTTGCTTCACTTCTTGCTGCTTGGTTTTATCATTTCAGTTCCCGTGACTGCTTGCGATAATACGATCTCATTATTTGTAAAAGAAGGCTGGTGCAGTTCGGTTGTGGGCATGTGTTGTGCTTGTCTTAAATTTAAATTAAATTATGGTGTTTAACGTGCCAAAACCACTTTCTGATTATGAGGCATGCCGTAGTGAGGACTCCGGAAATTTCGACCACCTGGGGTTCTTTAACGTGCACCTAAATCTAAGTACACGGGTGTTTTCGCATTTCGCCCCCATCGAAATGCGGCCGCCGCGGCCGGGATTCGATCCTGCGACCTCGTGCTCAGCAGCCCAACACCATAGCCACTGAGCAACCACGGTGGGTTTGTCTTAAATTTGAAACCTTTTCAAAAATAAACCAGTTGTCAGTAGCGTTCCCTCGTCGTCGCGTCGTTATTTCACCATGTGTTTTCCCTTTTAGCGCTACCATCAATTTTAAACAGTGCATCACCAACTAGCGCAGCACCAAGTTTAGTTACCAGCAGATTAGGCTGGTCACGATCGAGTGCCTAAGAGGCAACCCGAACTCAAGGCTTTAAAATAGGGGTGTCTTTCCTGTAGGCTTGATTTCTAAAATAAACATGTTATTTCTTTCCCGCTCTCTCTCTTAATTTATTCAAAAGCAGCTTGACGCTGAGTTAGCAAATGCGCTGCTGCTTAGAGGGACACTGGACCCTGAAGAAAACTTGAAACCTTCTCGCATTTTCCTGGTGAGAACAAGTGGAAGTTGTGACTGCAATTCGCCTTTGAGTGGGAACAAAGAGAATGACCTGCTGGCCCATAAACAAAGAGCTGAATTAATGTTTATAGCTTTAATTGCCAGCTGGATTACGGCGCTGGCAATAATGCAGGTGGTATTACTATCGAAAAGAGTTGAACGGAGCAATATTTAAACAGGGATTTGCTGGCGAGATTCGAGCAGACGGAAGGAAAAAACTTTAATGAGAAAAGGACATTCGAGGTTGCCATCCGGGGCTCAGGCCACCCGGACATTATGTGCGGTGAGGCATAGCCTTTCCACCGCTTCCCGGGCCTGCTGGATTGCCCAAAGTTGGTCGTGTAGTTCCAAGCTAGTCAGGGCGCTTAGCCATCGCTCCTCGAGAAGGTACGGTTGTATGTTGTCCTCTACATATATTGATCTGATCTCTGTGCACTTCTATAAGATGTGTGCCATGTCTGCGTGTTCGTGCTTGCAGAGCTTGCAGCTCACGTCTGGGTATTGTCTTGAATTCACTCTGTTTAAATGTGCTGGATTTCGGAACGTTCTGGTTTGCAACCTTCTCCAATTTGTTTCTTGAAACCTGTCGAGTTGTCTGTGGGGTTGCGGTATGCTTCTCTTTGTTTCGTATAGTGTGTCAGCATGTCGTGGTACGTGACCAGTCTGTCCCTATCATCTTCTATCACTAATTCGTCGTCGTCATCGTGTAATATGAAAACGGGCACGTAGGCTTCTGTGAATGCAGGCGCGAATGCGTGTGTTGCCAAATTTCCGAGGGGAGGCTTTGTACCTTACTTAGAGTGCGATTTGAAGAAAAGGAAGAAATGCAATTCTACTAGGGAACACACAGAACTTATTGTATTGCGCACAGCTGTCCTGAAGTTAAGCACAGCGTAAACACTTTTGTCTAACAAATTCAAGCACTATACATCAAAATAGGAAGTCATTAGAACACTAATATAACTTTGTATACTGGCAAGAACTATTTGCCCAACCGCCACTGCGATGTGGGCAAAAATATTAAAATATGGGCGTAACAGTGCCACAAGCGCCTATTATAAACGAGAAGAAAGGGGGTTAATCTAGGGGCCCGATTTTTATTAGTCATATCATAAGAAGCCAACAAACACTGACACCAAGTATAACATAGGGGAAATTACTTATGCAAAAAAGGTGAGGCATGCAGACACGGCGTTCACGTTGTTCACTTCTCTTTTGTGTCCTGTCTGCACGCCTCACCTTTTTTGCATAATGAATAATGAACCAACTAGCTCGGCTTTCTGTCGTTCTAAAGAAATTACTTATCCTTAATAAATGAAATAAAGAAACGATACATTAATGGAAATTAAAGTGGATGAGAAAAGAACTTGCTGCAGGTGGGAACCGAACCCACAACCTTCGCATTTCGCGTGTGATGCTCTACCAATTGAGCTTCCGCGGCGCCGTTTCCCCATCAATTTTCTGGGGTATTTATGTGTCATAGTAAAACCCTGGGAGTGTTAGCCAGCGCCACCACTCAGACCGTGGCGGTGGACGTGGAACGTCCTTTTTGCCGCAGGCGTCGCGAGAACTTGATCTTTTTGGGTGAAGGCAACTGGTCAATAAACCCACTCATGCTACCTGAAGGCATCAATGTTGCTGGATTCGAGACCCTCGTTATGTAATAAACGACAAGAAAATGGGTTAACTGAGGGGCCCGATTTTTATTAGTCATATCGTAAGAAGCCAACAAACACTGACACCAAGGACAACATAGGGGAAATTAGTTATGCAGAAAAGATGAGGCGTGGAGACACGGCGTTCATGTTGTCCACATCTCTTTTGTGTCCTGTCTGCACGCCTCACCTTTTTTGCATAATGAGTAATGAACCAACTAGCTCGGCTTTCTGTCGTTCTAAAGAAATTACTTGTGCTTATTAAATGAAATAAAGAAACGATACATTAATTGAAATTAAAGTGGAGGAAAAAACAACTTGCCGCAGGTGGGAACCGAACCCACAACCTTCGCATTTCGCGAACACCTATTATGCATATCGAACGTAGTTTTTTCATCACAGCTCGAAAATACGCATGCACAAAGTACAATGGAATGCATAGTAAGTCGAACAAAGAGGAATTACAATGGTCATAAAGTACACATGCATATAAAGAACGTGCCATAATCACAATTTCTCGTACGCACATAGCATAAATGGAAAAAAAATTGTCGCAGGAGTAAGGTGTGAAAATCGACGAATTATCATCCTGACTTTCTCAACTTGGATGGCAACTCACTGAACTTTGATGAGCAATTGCCTTCCATCTGCACTGTGGACGAACATCCTTTTCATATATTTACACAGCTTATCATTTTAGTAATATGCGATGTTCAAAAAGAACCATGAAAGAATTGCAACTTTCACGTAATACAAAGCTGCTAGACTAAAACAAAGAACGAAACAAGAAAACATTGCGTAGAGTCCCAGTTGATACTTCTCCCACTGGGGATTTACGCAAATGGATTAAATACACAACCTAGCCTCATTTGAGCCCCAATCTCCCAAGGTCACTTGGATCACATAGAACTGCAGGTTTGAAACGCGAAAGAAACTATCCATGTAGCTGAAAATCCTTGCTGCACTCACCACTCTCTGCCAGACCAAACTTAACGCAGTGTCTCATTCGACATGTGGTTTCTCAGATCATTCTTTGTCAACGAAACCTGGCTGAACAACATGCTTTCTGCGGCTGTGTTCAAAACAGGCAGCACAAGTAGGGGCAAAGCGAGCTCAGATACCAGGGGGAACATTGGATATCCGGCACTTTTTTCGCATTTTTGCATTAAGGACCACGGGTGAAAATGGCGTACCACGTGACATACGTATGCGCACTTGAGCTGCTGTGCAAGTGCACATAATGTTTGCTGTATAACAGCCGGCACGGAACACGCAGTCGATAGCTGTCAGCCCCACTGTTTTTCTTACTGAATCACGCGTGAACCGGCAGCAGATGCTACCGAACCCAAAACAAGAAGAGAGCGCTGGAATGACGTATAAATATGGCAACCATGACTTAACGTCATCCTCCCAGCGCAAACATTGCCTAAAAACACAGCCTTCGAGATCACCTGCATATCTTTGTAGCAGCAATGAGCTTTGGGTTTTCATAAACCAGTGTTCCCGAATTTTGTCAGTGTTGACATGATCCTCGGGAAGACCTTAACACAAAAATAGCCCAAATATAGCCGTGTAGCCAAGTCAGAATTTTTGACGCCAACACGATGCCAACCCGCATAAAAAGTAGCCCAATTTGGCTATTAATAGCCCAATCTGGCAACCCTGCACTTGACCAAAAAGCAGCTGCAGCGATGAATCTAAAGTGTACTAGACCGTTGGGTAGTGAGCTGACTCTCCGGTGGCGGCGTGCGCTCCCGCGTCGCCGGAAATGTGAACATTTTTATGTTTTCCCGGGGACCCGCGCGGAGGCGCTGTCGTCGTCGTCAATGTAAACCTCCGCTGCCACCGCCGCTCCCTTCCTGGCTTTGCGCGCCGCTGCCTCCGCTGTGCTTTCTTTCATGTGTTCCGAAGTTTACATTACCAATTCTAATGTTTATAAGAAATCATCGTAGGGAAGTATATCGTGCGTCGCTATTGCGTGTGAAATGGCACCACGCCGTTTGAACCACTGTTTTGCGCCCGGCTGTAAAACGGGCTATGTACATGTAAAAGGTGCCCCAAAGCCGTCGTTATTCAGCGTGCCCAAGGATGAAGCACTTCGAAGACTGTGGGAAAAAAACCTCCATCGAGCGGACAAGCCTCTCGAAGACACAAGTGCCGTGTGCGAACTACATTTTGAGCCGCGCTACGTAATTCGCGACTATGTACACATCATTGGTGGCAAGGAAGTGCGGATCCCACGTGGTAAGCCACTGCTTAGCAGTGATGCTGTGCCAACCATTCTTCCAAACCTACCCGCGTATTTGACGAAAAAAGCTGTGAAAGAGAGGCCTGCTCGTAAAAGGAAGTCAGAGAGTTGCGCGTCTCCGGCGAAGCGTAGACCGTGCTCGAACAGTGACACGACGGTGTCCTACACAAGCGCTGCAACGATTGCTGAGCAAGGCGCGGCCTCCTCGACGGAAGCAGGCGTGGAGCCGGACGCCGATGCAGAATTTTCATGCCCACTGGGTCAGCAGGAACCCATGCTGTTATTTGACAGTCTTCAGGTACCGTCGGAGCAGTGGACCAAGCACAGGTTTCCTGGACACGACGGTGTCGTGTACTGCACGTCTGTGTTGACATCAAGAAATGAGGTGTGCTCAGAAAAAGTGGTAATGTTCTTTCAGTCACAGACGCACAGTTACTACAAAGTGTTTGTGAGAGGAATTCTGCTAAAAGAAAGCACATTGCAAACAAGCGGGGAAGCAGAAGATGTGCTGAGAGCAACTGATTCCATGAGTGTTTGCACTGGAGTAATGCGACTTGAAGATTATGAAGAAAGGTATTTTACGAAGAACCTTAAATCCCACGTAGTGACCCTCGAGCAAATGTACTTCAGCAGCAATTGCCTGGGTCAGGTCGCTGAAAGAGGTAATTATGCTGTCCATTTTGCCTAATTTGCAACTCATTTTATGTTGCGTTCATTGATTTTTTGGCTCCGTGGGAACTCAATTCAATGCACTTTTCTTGCAGGTACGCAGTGTGTGTCTTGCCGCTACTTGAAACGAGCACTGCAGATCAGACGAGCGAGGGTCAAAAGAACTGATAAAAAGAGCGGCCGATCTGTTGTGCTTAAACTGCGAGCTGCAGCGAGAAGAAACAAGAGGCTAGTTGTTCGCCTAGGAGATGTGAAAAATGAACTTGCTAAAATGAGAGGGAAAAATGCTGCCATTCAAGCAGAAGCATTAGAAGCACAGATCTCAAAACTGCCCCCCAGACAGCAGGAAGCTGTTCGACAGTGCTTCGCAGCTTCAAAAGTGAAACCTAATGGTCTACGCTACACGAAAATGTGGGTCCTGGACTGCATAATAATGAAGATGAAAAGTCCTCGTCTGTATGAGCATCTTCGCCGTAATAGCATTCTTTCCCTACCGTGCAAATCAACCCTCAAGCGCTATGTATCTGCATATCGCACTGTGTTTGGCTTCAGCGACAAAGTTCTGAGGCAGCTAAAAGTGAAGTCAGCTGAGCTTGATGCCTGGAAAAAACATGGTGGATTAGTTATAGACGAGCTAAAGCTGTCGGAACACTTTGCAGTTAAAACGTCTGGGGTTATTGAGGGTTTTGTAGACCTAGGCCCTTTCACAGCAGCCAAAGACAAAGGTGTCCCATGTGACCATGGCATGGTTATACTATTTGTTCCCTTTCAGGGAAAATGGAGCCAGGTAATTGGCTATTTTGCCACACATGGCAACATGAAGGGGGACATTCTTGCCAAAGTTGTTATTGAGGCAACCGTATTGGCCGAAAAGAGTGGCCTTTTTGTTGATTTCATTACATGCGATGGCGCAAGCTGGAATAGAAGGATGTGGAGGATACTTGGGATACAAGCATCAGCTGAGTCTACCACCTGCAAAATTCAGCACCCCAGCGATGCATCACGAAACCTCTTTTTTATATCCGACTTCCCTCATCTTATCAAATGTCTACGCAACTCATTGTTGAAATCTGGATTCAACACTCCAGCTGGCCATGTAAGGCTCTTCTTCATCTTATTGAGGATTTTGTTGTGCTATTACTCTTGAAGCTTAACAGGGTCCTCTCCAATTTCTTTTTAGGTGGATATGCAACACGTAAAGGAAGCCTACAAAATGGATTCCTGCAATGTTACCCTCAAGGTTATGCCAGGGATAACACGATGTCATATTGAGCCAAACGCATTTGAAAAGATGAGAGTCAGTTATGCGTTCCAGCTTTTCGGCACTAAAGTGCTCCAAGCTTTTCACCTGTATAAGGACACGTTAGAAGCCACTCTTGGAAGAATGGATGCAACTCAGGAATTCTTCAGGTGAAATGCCTATTTTCTCTTCTGCTACTTAATTTTAAAAGTAATGAAACCTTTGCATTATGGTTTTGTTAGCTGGAAATGATGTTTAAGTCTAACTTGGTGCAAGCAACATCTGAAGAGCTTTTTTGTGTATTTCAGCAAAATCCACCAGCTGATATCTGTGATGACCTCACGGTTCCCTGCGGAAGCCCTCCGGCCAGATTCTCGAGCAACAGCTGTGCTGCAGGATTTTTTATCCTATCTTAAAGCATGGGAGGAGCATGTAAAAGGGACAGGTGGCTTTGTGAGTGAGTCCACGGCAACAGGTCTGCGTGTAACCATTTCAAGCACATTAGGCTTGCTAGATTACCTTACAAGAAAAGTAGGTTTTAAGTACCTAATGACCTCCAAAACTTATCAAGACCCTCTTGAAAACCTTTTTGGGATCGTTCGACAGTCTTCTGGCAGTAATGACCACCCAACACCAAGTCAATTTCTAGTTATCATTAACTGCTTGTCATTTTATGGGCTAGTAAAATGTGCCAGTCAAGGTAACTGTCAGCAGGACGAACTGGGCTCCCTCCTGGAAGTTGACAGCCTGCCAGACACTGCGCAGAATGCAGCAGACTTTCATCTGCCAATGAGTGCTGCTAAGAGCATGCACACAGCTCCATCCTCCCAAGACCATAACCAGCACATTGCCAGCAGTGACTCAAGAATAATTTTTCACATCGCTGGCTATGTTGCAAGAAAATGCGTTTTAAAAACCAATTGCCAAGACTGTCTGACCCTTCTCACTATGCCTGCCCCAGATGAAACTTTCCAGCTTGCGAGGCTGACAAAGTTTCGTGACAATGGAGGGCTCCTCTATCCAACTGGTCGCTTATTTGGTTTCATAAAGAAGCTTGAGGACTTGTTCACAGGCTGCTTCTCCCATGGACAGCTGCACTCTGACAGCATTTTAGATGTGCTGACAGTTGTCAAAGCCAGACTTGGCCAAGAGGTTGGTTGTTCCAGTCATGCTTCCACCCTTTCTCCAAAAATAATCAAATTCTATGTCACTACACGACTTCACTTCTATGTTAAAAGTATAAATACTGACAAGTCGGGGAAGCGCCAAAAGGCATAGCACTTGAAGTTGAGCCGCTGCTCTTGAAATGTGCATGCTGTCTGCATTGTCTACTTGTTGCATTGTGCTTGTCAAGATAATAAACTTTTGTTAAAGTTGTTCAACCAACATTTTGTTTGCATTTTTTTTTCTCTTTTTCTTTCATAAAATATTTCCTTAAAAATAAGTGTGGCTATACCAACATCACTCTCTGGAAAGGCAGATATAGGAAATTATGCAGTATGTTAGTGTCGGGAGAATTAAATGCGTTTTATGTTGGAATAATGTAGAGCAACGACTGATGTATAGGCGCATGTTTTCTGGCACATATGTGACAAGCTACAGCATGGAAGGTGTTTTAAACGGTTTACCTTTTGTTTCAACATTCATGTGCGATTAAAACTTCATATCTATGCTGCTTAACATTTCATTGATATACCTCTATTTTTCTTCCACAATATGCTCAGCCAGAGTCAAATAGGTGGGTATACAGGAAAGGCATCGTTCCAAAGGTGCCTGAATTGCTGTAAGGACTGCAAATAGGGTAACGCCGAAAACGAATTTCTGCACGCGCGCAACTCGATAACACCGCGACATATGGATCACTTACGTTCTAATCAAAGACAGCAGTAAAACTGCTGTCTTTGACAAGAATGTAAGTGATTCATTTGTTATGTCACGCTATTATTGAGTAAATATACCCAAACTTGCTGTCAATGGAGAGGAACCCCACAGCCTTTTACTCGGCGCAAGACGCGAGTTTTCGATACGAGTGCAAGCTCAGCAAAGCCAGCGTTACAAAAATGGTGATTAAAGAAACTTTTCCCTCATGAAAAGAAAGACGAAGTACTACTGACAAACAAGCATACTGTCCAAGCTCTTTATTTATATGAGAAACGAGCATTCAAGAAATTAGACCGTTTCTACAGCGGCGACCACGTACCTTTCGCACGGCCAAAGCGCGGCCGCTTACATTGAATACAGTGGTGGCGCCATCTAGCAGGCGAGACGTAAACCGCGACAGCGGATGGAGCTCAGTCAGCCCACTACCCAATATTCTAGTACACTTTAATGAATCCAAGCGCTCTGTCTAGGCTCAGCGCTCTGTCTTGGCTCGGCGCCGTCTGTCGGGCGCCGTTTTACTCATCGACGCTAGCAAAGGGTGGTGATGGCGTATGCAACGTCACCACTCCTCCGGTTGGGTGGCGCGAGATTGGAATTTCGAAAAAAGTATTCGGACCCTTGAGATACAATTTTCTCGTAAACTAAGTCCTTTCTTGGCACGAGCCAAGCGTTTCGAGGTATTTGGAATGGTATTTAAACAGTCCACGTCAACTTATTATTTGCCTTTAGCGTCCATTTAACAAAGCAGAAGTAATACCGTTCTCGCATAGTATTTGGCACTGAATTGAAAATGTAGGTCAACGACGTAATGTCACTGTCCTGTTTTCCGCGCCACACAAGCTTAAGGGATTATGCAAACAGCGGCCAACGATAATCGGGCAGACAAAGCACATTGTAACGTAAATCACAAAGATTCATTGGTGCAATTTGTGGGAAGGGTCCTGTATAGTATCTGCCTATCCTGCACTAAACAATGCATTGGTCAGACAGGACGCTGCATCAACGAACGGGTCCACGAACATGGATATGCATGCCAACAATTGCAGGGAGCAGGCCATCTTGCTGCGAACTGCAAGTGATGCTCATGCGTACCAGTTTTCAGTGAAACCGGCTTGCTTGCACACGGTGGTAACGAGGATATCGGGGAGATGAAAGAAGCAGTTTTCATTATCGTGGAAAATGATGAATGTATCAGCATGCCCTCATACAACTCACAGGAGCAGAAATCGCATTCCTACAGGACGATCCGCCACGACTCAAGGTCTGGCCCCTGCCTGAGGATGGGAGGCTCCGGTGGGGTGGTTTCCCGACCTCCCGCCTCTGTTGACCACAGCAATGATATTGAATAAACTTATCTCTCTCTCTCCACACTAATCGCTATTATGTATAACTGGCTCACGGAGACATCGGCAGTTGTGATTTCAATCAATCAATCAATCATTTTATTTACCAGAAACAAAAGAACTGGAGGCACACCTGGGCAACAAGCTGTCGCAGCAGCTTGACGGAGGCCCAGGGTGCCTTACATGGCAGTAGCACTCGCATGATATATACACAGTAGGCTTTGTACACAACAAACATTAAACATTGCACGTATGCATAAATAAATGACATTTTACATTTTACACCCAACCTAAAGTGTCGCTATAAAGAAAGTAATCACGCAAACCCTTTTTTATTTAGCGTAGCTGTGTGCTTATATCTGTTTAGTACAGTCTGTATATTATGTGTTATGGACTGTAGGCTGTAATTGTTTCGAAACCATGTACCTACCATACCTCAGGTTTCGTGTAGTGTGTTTTGTGTGAGTGCAGAGTTCTAACTGAGCAAGGGATGTAAAATAATTCTTAACATATTCGGATGAGAAGTATATTATTTCTAGTAATCTATTTTCGTATAATTTATCTACGCGGTTTAGTCTGTGTTTGAGAAATATATTATCTGTTGGTGAAAGCCGCTTAACGTGTTCTATATACCGAGCGGTTTTCTTTTGAACTATTACCAGCTCTTGCAAGGTAAATTTAGATATTGTAGCCCAGACAAGGTAAGAGTAATTTATATACACTAAGAAGAGGCCATAGTATTGTTCATAGTGTATAGTCCAGAGTGTATAGAGACCATAGAAATTTTGCTCTCGTAGGTAGAAATGTGCGACAACGTGCCATAGCACCGGTAACCGCAGAGAGTTTACCGCAGAGATGTTTGATATGGGCATCCCAACGTAAATTAGAAGAAAAATATACTCCCAAAAATTTTAACCTCTTCAACCAGTTCAATGCGTTGGCTCTGAAAATAAATAGCATGATTAATTTTGGGTGGCTTATTTTTTTGCACGAAATATTAAAACTTTCGTTTTCTTCGAATTTACTTTAAGCTTATTTGTCTGTCCCCAATCGGACAAACTTGCCATACTTTTATTACATTTTTGCGCAAGTATATTCGCATCGCGACCTGAGACACACAATGCGCAATCATCCGCGTGCATAATGAATTGAGCCTCACTGTTTATGGTTATGATATCATGTATAAAAACGTTAAACAAAACTGGCCCAAGAATGCTTCATTGAGGCACACCACATACCACAGGTAAGAGGGACGAATTATGTTTATTAATAGAAACGTACTGGGGGGGGGGGACGTAGCGGTACAGCGGTGGCGTAGAGGTAGAGCATCCGCCTCGCGTGCAAGAGGTCCGTGGTTCGAATCGCGGTGCCGCGCAATTTTCCACCAGGTTTGTAAAAAAATCCACATGTGGATAAAATTGCATAAATAGGCCTGGAGTGCGGCCTGATCCCGGTGACCAGAACCAATAACGCACTCCCTCACCAGAGCAGATTGGCCACCCTGGTGCAGTACTTGGCCACAACCTCCTATATGAACACAAGAATCAAACCTCGGCCCTCAGTCCCCAGCAGCTGCGAAGCTACTGATCACGGCGGCGGTCAGACCTGCGACGCAGCAGAGGGTGCCAAGAATCCCTGGGTCCGGACAGGCCGCCATTGGAATCTGAACCTGGCAACGTTTAACGCCAGAGCGTTATCTGGTGAGGCGAGTCTAGCAGTGCTATTGGAGGAATTAGAGGGCAGTAAATGGGATATAATAGGGCTCAGTGAAGTTAGGAGGCCAAAAGAAGCACATACAGTGCTAAAAAGCGGCCACGTCCTGTGCTACCGGGGCTTAGCGGACAGACGAGAACTAGGAGTCGGATTCCTGATTAATAAATATATAGCTGGTAACACACAGGAATTCTATAGCATTAACGATTGAAGGTCGTACAGGTCTACGCCGCTACACCCAGTCATGATGACCAGGAAGTCAAAAGCTTCTATGAAGACACGGAATCGGCGATGGGTAAAGTCAGAACAGAATACATTATACTGATAGGCGACATCAATGCCAGGGTAGGCAAGAAGCAGGCTGGAGACAAGTCAGTGGGGGAATATGCCATAGGTTCTAGGAATAGCAGGGGTTAGGAGAGTTTGCAGAACGGAATAATATGCGGATAATGAATACCTTCTTCCGCAAGCGGGATAGCCGAAAGGGGACGTGGAAGAGTCCGAATCGCGAGACTAGAAATGAAATAGACCTTATACGCTGTGCTAACCCTAGCATCACACAAGATGTGGACGGACTCGGCAAGCTGCGCTGCAGTTACCGTAGGATGGTAAGAACTCGGATTAGCCTAGACCTGAGGAGGGAACGGAAGAAACTCGTACATAAGAAGCCGATCAATGAGTTAGTGGTAAGAGGGATAATAGAGGAATTCTGGATCAAGCTACAGAACAGGTATTCATTTCATTGATTTGATTTCAGTTATTTATACTGTCAGCCCTCTTAGGGATATTACAGGAGTGGAGAATAAAAACAAAAAGAAACATAGCATGCGACTGAGTTACAAGATTTGACTCACAAAGCTTGTCTAATGATGGAAAAGACGTATGAAATACAACGTACAAAGGAAAGTAATTAAGAAACCATTTGCAATTTGGTACTGCATCGTCATAGACAATAAGAGTCACACATGTAAAAGTAAATGCATACATATTGGGTAATTCACTACGTGTTATTACAAAAAATTGTGCTTTGAAGACTTTCCAAAAAGATAGTTAAGGACATCGAGGTTACAAGAGAGTCGGGTAACAAATTCGAGTCTCTTATCGCCCTAGGAAAGCAACTGAACTTGAAGCAATCATTGCGGACGAGGGGAGGAGGAATGTACTTACTATGACTAGCCTCGTTGACGCGTTCATAGGAAGCTCAAAATAATCATCTGGCTTAATATCTACTTGATTGTGAATAACTTCGAAGAGGAATTTTAATCTGTCATATTTAGTTCTGAGCTCAAGTGGTGCTAGATCAGCTAATTGACATAACTCTGTCGGAGAATGGATGCGACAATATTTATTAAATATAAACCATGGCAGCTAGCCTCTGTATTCGGTCAAGTGTAGAACAGTTAGTTATAGTGCGTGAGTCCTAAACGATTTTAACATATTCAATAATTGGTCTAACCAGAGTTTTGTAAGCAAGATATTTAATTTCAGTGGTTGCCCGATTGAGGTTCTGCCTCAGAGACCGCAGGGCACTAAGCGATTTGATGCACACATTTTCTGTGTGTGTATTCCAGCGTAAATCTGATGTAAAAGTTAAACCCAAGTATTTGTGTTTTTCAACGTTGTCGAGTTTGTTGTCAATGTAGTATGAGTAACTAAGGATACGCTTTTTACGTGAAATAGACATAGACACTGATTTTTCGCACCGTTCTTTAAATTTTTTGTAGATTTGAGTAAAGTTCTTGGCCTTGTCTCGATTGAATTTTGTTATAAATGACGCAGTCATCGGCAAACAAGCGCAGTGATGTCATAGGGCATATCATTGCTAAATTCGAGAAATAAGAGCGGTCCTAGTAGCGCACCATGAGGTGCACTAGGCTGTACAAGTGAAGGTACGCACTGGCAGTTTCCAACATGCTGTTCCATGCAATGGAGGTAAGACGTGAACCATTTCATGATTGCCGGATTTTTAAATATGGCGTCTATTTTCTGTAAAAACTTAGGATGAGAGATTTTATCAAAGGCCTTTGCGAAGTCTAGGTACACGATGTCGGTTTGGCCACGTGAATAATTGGTTCGGGAAAGGTCATGTACAATTTCTATAAGTTCTATTTCTATAAGTTGAGTTGTCGTCGAGAGTTTTCTTCTGAACCCATGTTGACAGCTATATAATACCGTTTTGTAACCCAAATATTTAATTAAATGTTTGGATACAATATGCTCCAGTAATTTTGAACACGCGCTGGTAAGGGAAATTGGCCGGTAATGGTTGACGTCTGCTGTTGCGCCGCCTTTGTTTGTGGGTACGATTTTGGCACGCTTCCAAGGACCGGGGAAACAGCTGGTAGTAATAGATGAGTGAAATATAATGGCAAGATATTTTGAAACCCACTCCGCATACCTGTATAAAAATTCGTTGGGTATTTCATCTTGTCCAGGTGATTCGGATTTAACTCAGGAAGACGACCTTAGTGTTGAAGCAATGAACGACAATCTTATGGCCATCATTAAGGAATACGCAATAGAATTCGGGGGTTACTCCGTTAGACAGGATACCAGTAAGCTATCGCAGGAGACGAAAGATCTGATCAAGAAGCGCCAATGTATGAAAGCCTCTAACCCAACAGCTAGAATAGAACTGGCACAATTTTCCAAGTTAATCAACAAGCGTAAGACAGCTGACATAAGGAAGTATAATATGGATAGAATTGAACATGCTCTCAGGAACGGAGGAAGCCTAAAAGCAGTGAAGAAGAAACTAGGAATTGGCAAGAATCAGATGTATGGGTTAAGAGACAAAGCCGGAAATATAATTGATAATATGGATGAGATAGTTCAAGTGGCTGAGGAGTTCTATAGAGATTTATACAGTACCAATGGCACCCACGGCGATAATGGAAGGGAGAATAGTCTAGAGGAATTCGAAATCCCACAGGTAACGCCGGAAGAAGTAAAGAAAGCCTTGGGAGCTATGCAAAGGGGGAAGGCAGCTGGGAGGATCAGGTAACAGCAGATTTGTTGAAGGATGGTGGGCAGATTGTTCTAGAAAAACTGGTCACCCTGTATACGCAATGCCTCATGACCTCGAGCGTACCGGAATCTTGGAAGAACGCTAACATAATCCTAATCCATAAGAAAGGGGATGACAAAGACTTGAAAAATTAAACACCGATCAGCTTACTGTCCGTTGCCTACAAACTATTTACTAAGGTAATCGCAAATAGAATCAGGAACACCTTAAACTTCTGTCAACCAAAGGACCAGGCAGGATTTCGTAAAGGCTACTCAACAATAGACCATATTCACGCTATCAATCAGGTGATAGAGAAATGTGCGGAATATAACCAACCCTTATATGTAGCTTTCATTGATTACGAGAAAGCGTTTGATTCAGTCGAAACCTCAGCAGTCATGCAAGAATTACGGAATCGGGGAGTAAACGAGCCGTATGTTATAAATACTGAAATATATCTATAGCGGCTCCACAGCCACCGTAGTTCGCCATAAAGAAAGCAACAAAATCCTATTAAAGAAAGGCGTCAGGCAGGGAGATACGATCTCTCCAATGCTATTCACAGCGTGTTTACAGGAGGTATTGAGAGACCTGGATTGGGAAGAATTGGGGATAAGAGTTAATGGAGAATACCGTAGTAACTTGCGATTCGCTGATGATATTGCCTTGCTTAGTAACTCAGGGGACCAACTGCAATGCATGCTCACTGACCTGGAGAGGCAAAGCAGAAGGGTGGGTCTAAAAATTAATCTGTAGAAAACTAAAGTAATGTTTAGTAGTCTCGGAAGAGAATAGCAGTTTACGATAGGTAGCGAGGCACTGGAAATGATAAGGGAATACATCTAAGGTAGTGACCGTGGATCCAAGTCATGAGACGGAAATAATGAGAAGAATAAGAATGGGCTGGGGTGCGTTTGGCAGGCATTCTCAAATCGTGAACAGCAGGTTGCCATTATCCCTCAAGAGAGAAGTTTATAACAGCTGTGTCTTCATGGTTGTACTGCGCTCAGTTTTACGCAGACGATATTAGGCGAAGGACGGGACGTCCGTCCACGTCCTTCGCCTAATATCGCCTGTGTAAAACTGAGCGCAATACAACCATGAACGTTCACCAACTAGCCACCTTCATTGCTTTACTAAAAGCTGTGTCTTACCAGTACTCACGTACGGGGCAGAAACCTGGAGGCTTACCAAAAGGGTTCTACTTAAATTGAGGATGACGCAACGAGCTATGGAAATAAGAATAATGGATGTAACGTTAAGGGATAAGAAAAGAACAGATTGGGTGAGGGAACAAACGCGATTTAATGGCACCTTAGTTGAAATAAAAAAAATGGGCATGGGCAGGACATGCAATGAGGAGGGAAGATAACCGATGGTCATTAAGGGTGACGGACTGGATTCCAAGGGGGGAAAGGAAGCGTAACAGGGGGCGGCAGAAAGTTAGGTGGGCGAATGAGATTAAAGGGACTCTGGAACGATTTTGAAGATTTTCTACTAACGTATTGAGCCGTTAGAGTAGGTCCTTCTGATCATTAATTGACACATTTAAGTGCTCCGCGTAAAGCGTGTAATTTATTATAAGGTTTTAAAAATGCACATCGCTGCCGATCGTAGCACACTGCTCGGCGGAATTTTAAGCCGCCCCTGCCCATATGACGGAAATCACCCATATGACGTCAGTGGGGCGAGCTATCCGATTGGCTGACCAGGGCGCGTGTTCGATAATTTTTACAACTTTATGGTAAACAAATGTTGTTCGTAATAGTTGGAATGTTAGTTAATTTGTTTTTATAAAAAGAAAGTAACATAACGAGAATGCACTAGAACAATTTTTCAGGACACTTAAGCACTTCCGGCACACAGCAAGTGTCGCCTGCTTGTGTTACAACGTGCTCCGTCTTTGACGAGAGCTCCGCCGTCAGTGTCGGTCTGTCTTTTCGCGAGCGTTATGATTCGACTTTGTTGCGTTGTGGACTGCAAACGTAGCGACTGGCAATATGTCAAGCTGTGACATCGTGTCCCTCTGCAAGCTAGTAGAGGAGCGGACTGCCGATATCCGATCGGCGCCAGGATTTGCTCGATTGTGGCGGTGACTTTACACCGGAAGATTACTGACGCAATAGCATTTCGCGAGCCCGGTATTAGGGTAAACGTAAACGCAAGAGGACAGGGCCTGGCCGTGTCCCCTTGCGTGTCGTTTCAGGGGATGCACAGAAGCGCAAATGTGAATAGTCTGCATGGTGCAGCCACCTGGTGGCATAGAGCTCAACCACACACAGTAGCAGTAACAAAACGTATTCTTTGCTGCTGGTATAAATTTTTCGCAGGAGTGTAATCGTTAACACGTTGTTCTTGTAAATGTTTAAAATATTTTACACTTGGTTAGAGCAGTATTAGCTCGTTGGCTGGTTAACATCTGCGCCAACGGGTGGCTGGACCGTGAAGACCGATCAGGCAGCTCACGTACGTCTACGCTAAAGTTCCTTCATCAGCTTGAGTTTATGCTTCCGCCGTTCAGGGGAAACGTTCCGCTAGTGTGTGGTTAATGGAATACCAGACACGTTCGGCGCTGCTACAGAATGCTCGCAACGCACGCTGCTTCGATAGCTCTCGCTTGGGGTCGACGGCCAAGCGGCTAGCGGAAAGGTTTCGCCGGGGCGGGCTTCAAAACATCCGGAAGTGGACGATGTGACGTCGCATCGTGACGCAGAACCAGTGAAGGTGGAGCTTAGCCCCAATCGCTCGGCGAACGAGTTCAGGAGGAAAATCATGGCTTGGCAATAGGGTAACTTGTAATCGCTTGTAGCTCCATTAACACATAACGCTTCACTTAAATAGTAGTGCGAATTTCCTACTTAAGCTGTACCCTACGCGTCTACAAAATTTGTCCGAACCGTTTCACGGGGCCTTTAAGAAGTTTGCAGGGACAACATGGCCACAATTCGTACATAACCGGGGTAGTTGGAGAATTATGGGAGAGGCCTTTGCCTTGCAGTGGGCGTAACCAGGCTGATGATGATAATGACGTCGATGTTTGAGATATGGGGTGCTATGCAGGATGCGCCGAGTTTCTCGTTCACCCGAGTTTTACCCGAGTTTGCTCGACGGCAGTCAGTGAACGGAGATAGCGCGGAACGCGCAAAAGCTACAGGCAAGAAATTATGTAGACAAAAAGCCGCGTATGACAACATGAGCGCACCCTGCGCGGCACGCTGCTTCCACGTTTCAAGCGCAGAAGGCTGCACAACGAAGCGCGCCAGCGCCGCGTATTGTTATCAACGGATTATCGCAACTTAGCAATACTGTGACTGTGCCGCTGTCTGTCTGCACACTTGCCGTGAGCCGCTTGCCACGCCTTTCCCGGGCGCATCAAGGGCGTGCCTCCTCTTTCGGCGACTATCTTTCTATCCTCGATCGAATGCGAACAGGGTACATGCGGCGCATTCTTGCACCTACGCTTTCGCTCAAACGAATACGTTAAAATACAACAAATAAAATAACGAACATTTTTATTTCTTTAAGTGTCTGTTTTTCGTTTTGAATGCTAGAAATTTGTGACGACAAACGGAGATCGAGCAAATTATTAAATTTTGCACTTCTTGCCGCGAGTGGCGACAGTGAGGCGAAAGCTTAGAAGCGGATACATTGAAGCGGGTCGCACGCACGAGGCAGTTCATACGGTGAGAAGTCGCCTAGGGGCGCTATACAGTGCTATTCTCAATAATGTCAGTGATCACACCTAGTGATCACCGCTCTTTCTCTATTAGGGGAATAGAAACGCAGCGCCGTGGTACGGCTGTTCATCGCAGGCGCCTTAAGGCCTCCACTTTACCAACTAAAAACGATATACTAGTCATAAATGCGGGGGCAACGGCTGTCGATGCAAAATGGCGGTCCGTAGTGCCCGTAGTGACGCAGTTTAGTGAAAATGTACCAGTTTATTTTTGTGCGAGAAGCCTCGGCGATGCATTGCGAAGAAGTGCGTGCTTCCCATCGACACAATTCATCGCTTGTCATCGCTTGCCCAGTGAAAGTGCCTCTGAGCGCATGTAGTACGCAGTAGTTGAGTGTTTTGTGCGCACCAAGGTGCTTGCGGATTACTTATGCTGGAGCCGGTAACACTGAACTTAGTGTCACACATTACTTCCCCCCTCTCCTCTGGCTTCTGGATTGGATTGGCGCGGCTCGCTACGTGCTTGCGCGCGCTTTTCCGAGCGCAGATTGATGCGCGCCTGGTTGCTGCACTAGGTATTTACACCATCACTTTTCCGAGCGCAGATTGGTGTGCGTCTGGTTTTTGCACTAGGCTTTTATACGATTGCTTGTCGCTGCTTTCCTTTTCTCTGGTTTGATTCGGCGCGGCTAGGTGCAGGCGCGCATATTTGGTGTGCGCCTGCTTTTTTGCGCTGGTCTTTGAACACATCGCTCGCTGCTCGCGCTTATATATAAGAAAACGCTGCGCCGCTGGCGTACCGTGTACGTAAGCGCGCAGCAATGCCGGGAAACATTCATACAAAAGCAAAGGGTCAGAACACTGCGCTTTGTTTTTCATTACTTTGTCATGTACCTTCACACTGGGTGGCGCCGAGCGATCGCTTCTAACAAACGCAGAAATGAGTCTTTGCAGCGCGTGTGGCCATTGATTGACTACTCAACACAGCCATGTGAGGTGCGACTCCAGGCGGAGAGGAGGTGGCGCTTCACTTTCTGCATGCCACTAACTTTCCATTTTTTGCGTGTGAACGCCCGTGATCGGGTCCACAAATTTCATGCTGTCTGGTTTAGTTTCCCATTGCAGATTGAGGCTCACTCCGTTAGCATCCACTAAGTTCGGGATGCAGTTGTATGCGGCCCATTCATCACTGTGGATGGTGGTCCCCGGTTCAACGTTGGCTGCAATAATGGGGCCTAGCGTCGCCGCGTCTCGTCTGTCGACCTTGAATAGTCGGAACTGCCCGGTGGTCACGCAGGTCATGCCGAATACCCATGGTCCAAGGTCTGCAATGCCGCCGTGATTTTGCCGGCTTGGCGGAACCCTGTCGCCCGTCATCAGGCGGCCTCGATTGTGTTTTCGCTTGCCGCGAAGGAGGCATTCATCAATTTGAACAATCCATCGGGGCCACCGAGTGGGTGTCGCGCCAGCAGCTCGCCCGCACGACCTCACGAGCTATCACGGGCGTTCACACGCAAAAACTAGCAAGTTAATAAACTGAAGCGCCACCTCCTCTCCGCCGGCTGCAGGGTAACTGCACCGCTGCTGGAGTCGCACCTCACATGGCTGTGGTGGGAGTCAATTAATGGCCACACGCGCTGCAAAGACTCATTTCTGCGTTTGTTAGAAGCGATCGCTCGGTGCTACCCAGTGGTAAGGTACATGACAAAGTAATGGAAAACAAGGCGCAGTTTTCTGGCGCGCTTACATACACGGTACGCCCGCGGCGCAGCACTTCCTTATATATATGCGCGAGCAGCGAGCGATGTGTTCGAAGACCAGCGCAAAAAAAAAGCAGGCGCACACCAAGTATGCGCGACTGCACCAAGCCGCAACGAATCAAGCCAGAGAACAGGAAAGCAGCGACAAGCGATCGTATAAAAGCGCAGTGCACAAACCAGACGCACACCAATCTGCGCTCGAAAAAGCGACTGTATAAAAGCCTAGTGCAGAAACCAGGCGCACATCAATCTGCGCTCAGAAAAGCGCGCGTAAGCACGTAGCGAGCCGCGCCAATCCAATCCAGAAGCCAGAGAAAGGGGGGAAGTAATGTGTGACACTAAGTTCAGTGTTACCCATACACGGTACGCCCGCGGCGCAGCACTTCCTTATATATAAGCGTTAGCAGCGAGCGATGTGTTCGAAGACCAGCGCAAAAAAAAAAAGCAGGCGCACACCAAGTATGCGCGCCTGCACCAAGCCGCACCGAATCAAGCCAGAGAAAAGGAAAACAGCGACAAGCGATCGTATAAAAGCGCAGTGCACAAACCAGACGCACACCAATCTGCGCTCGAAAAAGCGACTGTATAAAAGCCTAGTGTAAAATCAGGCGCACATCAATCTGCGCTCAGAAAAGCGCGCGTAAGCACGTAGTGAGCCGCGCCAATCCAATCCAGAAGCCAAAAGAGAGGGGGGAAGTAATGTGTGACACTAAGTTCAGTGTTACCTCACCGATGACAGAGCAGCCATCTCAAACGTCTGCTGCGATACGCACTCCTCAGCATCGTCGTCACCCTCGGCACATCGACGCCTTGCAAGCAGCTACAGTGACGTGCCGATAATTGGTTACTGTGCGCTACGTCGCCACAATGCAGGCAATGAAACCGTGCTGTGGGGCCCTCTCAGCCCGAGAAGATATATGCATGAGCCAGCGACAGTCAACGCTTTGTTTTTGATAGTAGTGCGCAGTACATCACCGATGACAGTGTGTTGTGCGTGTTTTATGTCGGTGGTGAATATTGTTGATGCCTCTCAGTTCGGCACCGCGTCGCTGTTGCCGAAAGATAAGTTGGGCGTGGCCCAACCGTGGTGGGTGCGCGCACAAGAGTTACGTGCCTCGCGCGGGGCGTGACCTCTGGCTTTGATTGACAGGCGAACTCGTGCTAAACTCGTACATCGCGAAACCCCCTCCGAGTTCAACTCGGGAACATGGCGGCGGCAGCCTGTGTTATTGCAGCCAGCGGCAGCAAGCGTCAGTATGACCGTCTGGACCCGTTCGCGTACATGACCGCCGTGGAGTTTCAGCGTCATTTTGGCCTGTCGAAGACATCAGTTTGGTGGCTGTGTGACGAGCTAGGCGAAGACCCTCGTCTGTGGAGACAGCGTGGCGGGCTTCATTCGCTCACCGTTGAAGAGCAAGTCCTCTGCGCCCTCCGTTTCTACGGGACTGGGAGTTTTCAGGGAAGCGTCGGCGCCGAGCGTTACATTGGACGTCATCAAACTGCTGCGAGCCTCTGTGTCAGCGATGTCTGATGCGCTTATTGATGCGGCAGTGCTGAAGCGGTGGCTGGCTTTCCCGAAGACTGCGGCTGAGCGGGCATTTATAAAAGAACGCTTCTTACTTCGCGGAAACATTACGAACGTAGTCGGGTATGTCGACGGAACGTACATAGGAATTAAGGTGCCTTCAATGTCAGCGTTACTGTGATTGGCATTGAAGCAATGTCTAGACAAATTTGGCAATATTGCCAAATTTGTCACTTCTGTGTAGCCGACTTAAATTTTGTGTTACCGACGTCACACATGCGGCAGCCTATGATACTGACTTTTTCACTGGTTGCTGACATTTTACTGATTGTTCTACTTGTCTATCAGGGCGCCTTCCATATGGCACACTTTTTGGGGAAGGAGGTTAATGAAGTATAAATAGATAAATGGATACACAAATTGTGTGAAATACCCTGTGAATGCTAATCTCTCAAAGAACTTGGGGTTTTTTATGAGATTACTTAGTACGTAGCACAAATTACTTAGTATGCATAATTCTGAAATTTGGTCATGCGTCATGTATCGGCCGCACTATGAAACAGCAAGGCATTGCACAATTCGTTGCAGTGCGAGATGTGGATGTCGCGCCAAGCCTGTTGTGCCTATGCATTTATGGCAAAATGAAAATGCATTGAGAATCTTAGTGTGCTGGCTTGCATGAAAAAAATACTTCAGAGTGTTTGCTGTGTTCACTGTTGGTGCATGTGCCAGTGGTTCAGTGTATTTTATTTATTTTTTTTGGGGGGGGGGTCAGCGTTATTCTGTATGGACAAATCATATATTTTCGTCTCATAATGGGGCTCTAATTCTTCAGCAGTAGAACAATGCAGATCCAATGCTCTGCAGAACTCAGTGTGCGTGAAGATGTCGTGAACCACCAAGGCAAAATTACATATCGGGAGAAATGTGGTGCAGATGCCAATGAAAGTGGGTCTTTAACTCACCATGATAAAAATAAAGATTGCAGAGCGAATAGACCTTTTGTACAGCTTTAGAGCAATGATTACACTGTGACATCCTCAAACGTGTAAAAGCTTGCCGCGATGCCAAAGTAGGATGAGCGATATGCAGCATATTTTGGCATTGAACATGTCTTGTAAATGCTATTTTTATTGTAAGCCTCAAGCCTCGCTATCACACCTTTCCCTCCGGCACTCCCTTTACTGAAACGCAGCACTGTCTTTCTATTGGTGTCATGATGATGATGGTAACGGCAGCGGTAAGGCTGGTTAATGCTTGCCCCTTTGATTCTTGCGAGTTTAGTGGTACAGAATATGGCACGTGCATACACCTGTGCAGCAAAATTTTATGCTTGTGGTGATTTGTTGGAGAGTTAATTCGTGTTGGCACATATCAAAGATGTGCGCCATTGTGGCTTAATAACTAGATCATTGGTGAGGTTGAAGACTCGTTGTATCGGTATAGAAGCTTGAAGCTGAATTGCACCACAATTCGACAGGACACAAAGAAGAGAAATACACACAGCAGAACGCTCTGCTGTGTGTGTTACTCTTCTTTGTGTGCCGTCGAATTGGTGCGCGATCCAACTTCAAATAGAGCATTGGGCCTCTTTGGTGCAGGACCAAGGAAGGGAAATACACACAGCAGAACGCTCTGCTGTGTGTGTTACTCTTCTTTGTGTGCCGTCGAATTGTTGCGCGATCCAACTTCAAATAGAGCATTGGGCCTCTTTGGTGCAGGACCGAGGAAGTGTGAGCTATTCGACACCATGCCAGTGCCTTGCCACACAATCATGGAAGTCTGAAGGTTTGCAAACAAAGCTTTGCTTTCAAGTCCACCTGCTCATGTAATACAAGCGCTAATTGATAGAACCAACATACAGAAATAATGGTGAAATGAATAGCCTTTGAAAATTTGTATGTTGACACTAATGACATAATAGGTGCTACAGTGAACTCGACAATTGTACTGGACAGAGCACTTTGTTTCCTATGTGAAGCACATGCTTTCATTACATGCTGTGCAGATAACCAAGCTCAGTTTGTTTTAATGAGGTACACAACATTCACTGTAATCTGTTTTCGATTCTAAAGTACCAAACACCACCTCTTTTTCAAGGATGTCATGGGAATATTTGGCGAGAACTGTTTACAGCCCCTCATAATGGAAGTGTGGCCAGCCAGCTTTACTTGGGTGCCTTTATAGATTTCTGTTCCTGATCATTGTGTGCTATCAAGTTGCTAAAGTCTATGCAACCAGTGTAAGGCATTACGTGATTCTATAGTCGGATACAACTTTAGGAGGCCGCAGAATCTGCACTTCAACGGCAGGTGAACGCAAGCCTGCACCAATGGGCACACACTCTACACTGACGTCGTGCCGCTGGACGCACTAATACCCGCTCATTGGAGAGGGACTATTTCTTTAGACGTGGAGGCAATCGGCTGCTGCGCTTTGGTCATCTGGGTGGGGCCTCTCCTGTCTTGTGAAGTTGTATCCGACTAGAGGATGCCGCTTTTCATACAACACAAAAGGACAAAGTGTACAATTATTTGGCCTATGAAATGGATGCATCACAAGTGAGCTATGCATGGGCTTAAAGGGAAGCTGAAACACTTTTCGAAGAAAATGAGTTCTCTGCGGCATTCTGCAGTTTTGAGTCCCCTGAACACGAATATCTGGTTCAAAAAGGACGGAAACAAATGCAAGCGGCTGTTTTTTCATGAAAACGCGCACCAGCGTCTCAGGGCATCGCGCGAACGCCGCTGTTACCCGTGATTGGTCGGGGCCGCTGTGACGTCATTCGCGGCAGTCGCCGGTAGTCGCGGCGCCGCCGTTTCAGAGCGTAGCACGCTGTTCTGTTCTGGCTTCATATCTGAGTTGTAAGCATTATGGAACGTTCTCGCTGTCTCGGACAGCTTGTATTTTCACCGTACATGTTCGAACTGACAGCCGATACGGAAAACGATGGCGGCAACGACGATGTTGAGTGTGCCAACAGCGAGAGCGATGTGTGCACCTTCTCGCGCGTTGGAAATCTTAGCTGGTACGTATGTTGTTGTTTTTTTTTCATGTAGCTGCAAGTTCCAATGACGGGAGAAAAAATGCGCTAAAGTGTCACTGGGAACTTGCTGCTGGAAGAATGACGAAGCAGTAACTTCTCGTTAGATTGTAAACACGGGTGCAATTCCGCGATGTCAAGCACCTTGCCGCTGCTTGTCTAAAGTCCCGTGGTTTTTTGAGTGTTGATACACGATCGCGAACATAACTGCCGCGTTTCAAAGCGCGCACATGCAGTGCTGCGAGGTACAGTCATGGAAGTTGCTTATCATACACATCCAGAGATGGCCAGAGGTATTATATGTGCAATATCCATACCATGGTTCGACGACTTTGCGATTGTGGCTCGATCAAGAATCGGTATCCGTGCTCCATGATAGTGTTGACATAAAGATATTAGGCAGTTTTAGCACCGCCGTGTGGTAAACACGATAACTGCAACCGTACGTCAAATGTCACTAGGCAAGCCTATACTCCATTTCATACCTCAGGTGCAACGCTGTGGAAGCTACGCACGAAGTCCGGTCACCAAAATTTATTACTGCGCGCGTCTCCGTCTATGCTTCGCAGCGTGCCAGCGGCGTTTGCTCGCGCGAGCATGCACGTGAAGCTGCCGCTACGGGCTGCAATGAAAAAATGCCGAAAAGAAAATTGATGTAAAAGAACGTGTTAGCAGCCGTATAAGTACACGGATTGTTTCTATGGGTAAATCCTTTTTTTTTCATTCAGAACTGAGCTTATATATGGAAATTTTCTCAAAAATTGGGTCAAGAAACGCCGAACTTTTTCTAAGTGCGAACGCAGCCACTGCAAGAAGTATCTCAAGCCTCCACAGCGTTGCACCTAATGTATGAAACGGAGTATAGCAACGCTAGCAACAACGCGTTTCCGCATTTGTCGTAAGGCTATCCGGCTATCGCGGAAATGGTCCGAGCACAGCACAGTTGATTTCGTCGGCACGAACTTATCTCTCCTCACCGCACGGACCCACTGCGCTGCAAACTTCTTGTCCTTCGGGAACCTGTGAAACACCACATCGTCTCGACCGCCTATGTTCGCGCAGCCGAATGCTGCACAGAACGAGGTCATGTTGGGCGTCATTGGCTGTAGGCACTCACGCAGCACAGAAGGAAAGAACAGTTTACGAAAATCGCAAAAGAAAACAAACATGAGCGGCGGCGGCGGCAGATCTCTCGTAGCGTCGTTCAGTAAAGCGCAGGACGGAAAGAGGCATGCCAGCACGCCGGTCCGGCAGCTCGGTCCCCGCGAATGACGTCACTCTCGCCGGTTCTCTCCTCTGGCAACCACCTCACCCGGCGCTCCGGGAAGCGATGGGGGCGTGTCCGCGGGGGTGATTTAGAAAGCGATTTCCGCCCCTTATATTAACAAAACGAAGAAAAAGAATTTCGGAACCGTAAATTATTAGGTCTGTTCTTCCCAATCCCAGCAATTCATGGAAATTGAAAACCGTCTCAGCTTCCCTTTAAGCTGTGTGAAAATTAGTACATGCAAATATATGACATTGTTAAAGAATATGTGGTATCGAACATGCATGTAATGGCACGTTTAAATCGGGGAGTGTTGCATTCATGTGCACAGTCTATAGGTGATAGTATTATTAAGGTCATGCCGTTTCCCGTCGTTTCATTGCGAAATACACACACCGTTCATCTTGTGGCTAACCAACACCCACTGTATTCTTGCACATAGAAAGAACAAACAGCACAATGACGTATATGCTGCATTAGTGTGTTTTTCATTTACACGGTCCAGGTTTTTACGTGTTTGCCCATTTTGAAGAGACATCAAGTGCATGTTACAAGTGTCCCAATATGCACAGCACAATGTTTACTGCAATAATTTTATTCATGTTCTTGAATAATAAACAAAATAATAAACTGAAAGCTCCTTTATTAGGTGTGTTCTGGGGGCTCGACTGGAAAGCAGTGAGTGCACTGATCCTACTGTTGCAGAGCAGCCCTCTGGACCTTGCCACACTCAAGAGCATGTGCCTGGCGCTCGCCTACTGCCACCAGGCGGTTGAGTGCCTCCAGCAACAGAATGTTTTGCTGCAAAAAAAGTGGATTGTTGGAATGAATCAACCGCATATAAATTATTATTTACAAATACAAATGCTCATTGCACTATGGGTACTAACTGCCCTTAACTGTGGAGGCCTTTAGTGTATGCATAATAAAACAATTTGTCGGGACAACATTGCTTTATTTTTCATAACGGGTTGTTTTTTTAAGAGCCAATTGTAATGTTTATTAGTGTGCCAACAGCTGAGGTGTCCTCGAACCTTCACGAGTCTCTACTGTCAGCACCACAAAACCTATTTTTGTTCGCTGCAAAATCAATGGCGCTCCCTACAATCCCGTCGTATGCGAGCTGATTGCATCCTATGCATACAAACATCATATTTTTGTCCCATTACGTAATTTTCTACCATCCTCGGCTGCAGTTGTCTCTCCTTGACATCCATTCTGTCACGCTTATGTAATCACCTGTTATAAATTGGCAACAAGTGATTGAAGACGTGCATGGCCTGCCCACTGATTCCATTTTTTTTTCTTAATCTCAACTAGCATATCAGTTGCCATGGTTTACTACGCCACTGTCTTCCTGCCTTAATGCTATCTCCAACAATTTTTGTTACTTCGCTTTCTGCACAGTCCTCGACTTCTCAAGTTTCTTTGTTAACCTCCAGGTTTATGTCCCATATTGCATAACCGGTAGAATGCAACGATTCTAAACATTTTTCAAGGATATCGGTAACGTGGCGATCACGATGCGGGAATGCCTCCCATGTGCTGTTCAACCCATGAAATTTTTGTATAAGTTTCCTGCTTTATATCAGTACCTGTTATTGATATTTTACCTGGATAAAATACTCTTCCATAGATTCTGCGGGCTGAATGTCACTGATGAATTTCTGTTATATCACTAAGTTAGTGGAGGTTACCTTTATCTTTTCCATATTTTCGCGGGCCCACGTACATGTAAAAGCACAAACACTCTTATGCTCTCAATGCCTTTTTTAAACTGCTGGACATTTAGTTCGTTACTACGAAAGTGACTTAATCCGTGCACTATTATTATGCTAAATATGAAACAGTAGAAATATACTTATCCGCAGTTTGTCGATGCCTCCGTCACTGTGTTGGTTGCGAGATCCATCGTCGGCACCACCTCCTTGTCGCATCGTAGCTATATCGGCTGTCTTCCTTTTGCACACACTATGCAATATTCGTGACGCTCGCAGTCACGCAGAGTGGAGCAACTCAGCGCACTCACAGAAGCAGCAGCGGATAAGTTGTTTGTTCAGGATTGTGCCGTGAACAGTAGGTACGCGTTGCAATCTGTAAAATCGCCTAAGCTATTCGCAGTCTTTCGGGGTGCACGGAAAGATTGCTCACGGAAGAACAGAACTATCCAAGAAATAGTGGTCATTGTCGAGCCTGATCACTACGTCGCGCACTGCAAGCTCGTTGTACGAGTTTGTTTACACTGGGCCTCTTCGATGTTTAGCCGCCATGCTCGCCCGATGAATGTATGTGATGACGCCACCACAGCGTTCCCTCGTGGTATAATGCGAAGCGTACTAAATTACAAATTAGTCGAATGCACATTCAGTGTACATCTTGTAAGCTTTAAAATGCTTTTAAACCACGTCAAACTAACTAATAATATTGTATTAAATGCATTTGTTTTATAACTCGCTTGTGCGTGTAATGCACTCGGTGGAACGACAAACAAGTGAAAGAAGGCGCGACCATGCACCGACGGTATGATCACGTGAGCCCCAGTTTGTCGACCGCCCAGAAGGCAACGCCCAAGGAATGATAGCCACCCAGAGTGAATCTAGATAAACCAATGAAACTGGAGGCTTGTCGAAAGATAAACTGTGTCTCGGTACCATTTGTGCTTTCATCTTGGGGTGTCGCCAGAGCTCGTGAAGATCCCGAGTTTCGCCAAACTCGGCGCATCCTGCATAGCACCCATGATTTGAGTAATTATAGCGGTCTCCCATGAATTCCATACAATCAAAGCTTCCGAATAAGGATCTAGTGATTGAGGCTGTCAAAAGTTTTACTAAAGTCTATAAAAATGCCGACTGTGTAGTAAGAAGCCAACAAACACTGACACCAAGGACAACATAGGGGAAATTACTTGTGCTTAAGAAATGAAATAAAGAAACGATAAATTAATGTAAATCAAAGTGGATGAAAAAACAACTTGCCGCAGGCGGGCACCGAACCCACAACCTTCGCATTTCGCGTACCATGCTCTACCATGTGAGCTACCGCGGCGCCGTTTCCCCATCCACTTTTCTTGGCCATTTATGTGTCCTAGTAGAACCCTGGGAGTGTTAGCCAGCGCCACCACTCAAAGACCTTGGCGGCGGACGTGGAACATCCTTTAATTAAATCGAATTAAATAAAGTAGACCTGGAACGTCCACGTTAATTTCCATTAATTTATTGTTTCTTTATTTCATTTATTAAGCACAAGTAATTTACCCTATGTTGTCCTTGGTGTCAGTGTTTGTTGGCTTCTTGTGATATGACTAATAAAAATCGGGCCCCTCGGTTAACCCCCTTTCTTCTCGACTGTGTAGTAGTTATTTTCAAAGCTCTGTAAAACGTATTCTTTCAGCGTAAGAAGAGCCATTTCTGTGGACCTGTTTTTCCGAAATCCGTATCGTGAATCAGTAAGCACACTCTCTTTTTTTTAAATTCCGTCATTCGAGCAAAAGTAAACTTTTCCATTCATTTTGAAAGAAAAAAAAAAAACTGGGAGTACCGATATCATTCTATAGTTAGACGCAGTATTTCGATCATCGCCCACATATATAACCGCAACTTTCGCGTGTTTCATTGCATCTGAAAAAACTGCAGTCTCTAAAATTAAGTTGTAAATGTTCACAAGCGGAAGTACAATAAATTGCAAAATATGTTTTATACGTTTATTCTGCAAATTATTTAGATCTTGAGCTTTAGTGTTTTTCAGCCACATGTACATACTGTATACTTCATCAGTAGGCGCAAAGAATGCGCTTTCGCGAACAGCATCGCTATGACAAGCCACATCTATGCTATCATTGCCTTCAGGAATATCACTTTGTGCAGTTACGAAGTGGTGGTTAAAGTAATTGGAAAGCGATGTGCCTGTTATCTCACGTGAACCCAGCGTCATCTATGTCAGGTGCGTATCGTCCTTGCGGCGACCTAGAGCAAGATTAATCGTTTGCCGTGAAATCTCTGGGCGTTGTCTAGAAACATTTGCGTATAAGTCCTCATAGTACGCCACCTTTGTCTTTCTTAGTTCAACATTTAACCTGTTTCTAAATTTTTTGAATGTTCGTAATGCTAATTCATACCGCGTGCACAAGAAGGAATGATACATTATGCAAAAAAGGTGAGGCCTGCAGACAGGACACAAGAGAAGAGAAGTGGACAACACGAACGCCACTTATCTTGTTTTCTGTCACGCCTCACCTTTTTTGCATAATGAATCCTTACCATCTAGCTCAGTTTTCTGTCGTTCTAAGGAATGATAGAGAATATTTTTTGTTTTGATCATTTTTGCAAGCTCATTAGTAACCTAAGGCTTTCTACCTTTTTTGGAATGTTTTGCTGTCTTCATTGGAAAATTGCTGGTGTACATATGGGTAAAGGTTCTAATAAATTCGTTATGTGCCTTATTTGCATCTGTTTTGCTAAAAAAATGTTACCAATTGTGATTCATAACGTCATTTTTGAACTGCTCTAAACTTGCTTGTGTTATACGCTGATAAGTGAACTGTTGACGGGCATCAGCTGTTTTTTTAGTCATCGGTGTAGATTAAAAATATAGGGCAGTGGTCGCTTATGTCAGACACCAATGTGCCTGTGTTGCATAGAGTAGAAGAAATATCAACAATGAGTAAGTCAAGTAAAGAAGATGTATGACTTGTAATGCGTGTTGTTGTGGTGTTGTGGTATTTACAAAACCTGCAGACTGGAGGCACGTCTTCAGTTGAAAGGATGAGTTACTCTGCTTAAGTACATCTAATTAATATCGCCGCCACACACAAGCTTCAAATTGTTCATGCTTCCATTATCTAGAAATGGTTCGAAAAAGTCTAGAAAAGTGACAACATTGCCGCTCGGTGGGTGATACACCAGATATATTATCCTCTTTTTACTCTTTACAGTGAGTATTTCGTAGTCATCTGTTATTCTTGTATAGTCGGGTACTAATTCATATTTTGCATAGCTTTCAACAAAAAGTGCAACACCAACGCCTGTTTTGGTGGGCCGATTAATAAAAAAGCGGTGATAACCTTGTAAAGTCAGCATAGCAGAGTTACTGTAGTACCATGTTTCCGATATCATGATCACATTAAATTTACAAGTAAATTGCGCCAAAAATGGATGATATCGTCACTCTTGTTGCAACAGCCATGACCAATGCATCCTGTTAAGCAATGAGTTGCGGGAGAGCAAGCTCTTGATAAGCCATTTTGACTATGGAGAGCAGCCAAAGTTGCGCGGTACACAAGTTCACGCTGATCCCTCACTTTACACCTGCGCCTGCCCCGACGTTATCTTCTCGACGTCACTCTTGTTTCTTATCTGAAGAACGGGCGTGGTGGTCAGTTTGTCTTGCAAAAATTTTGCCGTTAAACGACCGCACCGATTTCCCGTGATGCTCGCGTTTTCACGGCCATCGCGAGAAGCTTCTCCAGGGCAAAGGTGTTCGTTCGCGTGCGCCGCCTTCCAACCCAAGATCTGTTTGTGATCTGGCTTTGTGGAAAACGCTATACCGCTTCACCCGACTCTTGAACTGGACGATTATATTCGTCCGATCACTACTGCGTGTAGGTACACGATGACACGTTTCAATGTGCGATACAGCGATTGGTTCATTGATCGTAGAGCCAAGTTTGGACAGTAGGTCGCTTAAGCACTCATTCTCGGTCTTCACTACACCCTGAAGCTCTAGGTTGGTCTTGCGAGAGTATTGCTCAGTTTGCACGAGTCGGTTTTCTAAGCTTGGAACTGTGCTTTCTAAAAAGGAACACTTAGCGTGCAGAGCTGCGTTTTCACTCTCGAGCTTAGCATTATATGCCGTACAGTCCATCACTTTTGTTTTCAGTTCATCAATTGTGTGAAATGCAAAATGCAGACTTTTTTCCATGTTATTCTGCTCATTTTTGAGCTCGCGGTTTTCTGTTCGTAGATCTCTTTCTAAACCTTCGCCAAACAATTTCAATTCATGCCGCATCTCGTCTCTTACTTTAGCAAAATCAGATTTTAGTTCATCCTTAATCTTAACCAGTTCTTTCGACATAGTTTGGCAGTCGTACTTAAGAATAACCGTCGAGAAAAATATCATAAGAAGCCAACAAACACTGACACCAAGGACAACACAGGGGAAATTACCTGCGCTTAATAAATGAAATAAAGAAACGATAAGTGAATGGAAATTAAAGTGGATGAAAGAACTACTTGCCGCAGGTGGGAACCGAACCCAGAACCTTCGCATTTCGACCAGTTGCCTTCACCCAAAAAGATCACGTTCTCGTGACGCCTGCGGCAAAAACGACGTTCCACGTCTGCCGCCAAGGTGTGTGAGTGGCGGCGCTGGCTAACACTCACAGGGTTCTACTAGGACACATAAATACCCAAGAAAGTGGGTGGGAAATGGCGCCGCGGTAGCCCAATTGGTAGAGCATCGCTCGCGAAATGCGAAGGTTGTGGGTTCGGTTCCCACCTGTGGCAAGTAGTTTTTTCATCCATTTCAATTTGCATTAACTTATCGTTTCTTTATTTCATTTATTAAGTACATGTAATTTCCCCTGTGTTGTCCTTGGTGTCAGTGTTTGTTGGCTTCTTATGATATGACTAATAAAATCGGGCCCGTCGGTTAACCCCCTTTCTAGGCGTGAAAAATAGAAATTCAACAAATAGCCCCAATAAACCTCACGATCTTGTATTTCTCGGGTTTTTGCTTTTATCTTTGATCTTTTGGCCCTTTCCTATTTTCTCCGTCCATTTGTTTCTTAAGCTTTATGTGACAGGTCACAATATACTAATAAACCAGTAGTGAGTTTGCGCACCATCAGTTGTCTTTGTCGCCGCCCTTTGTCATTGATTACACAGCGCAAGAATAAACTATGAAGAGGCATCAACTAGCTGAATTCATCGCTTTTTTAAGAAATTTGCCCTGGGCGCTACGCCTGGCTTCGATGCGAACCAGGCGCGCGAAAATACAGGGCACACGAAGCGATCAGCTATCTCGGGTCAGCTATCCTTCGAACCCAGTGCTGATTGCCTCTAAAACCAGACGCCCGCGGCCACGTTCAGCAGGGCCAGGCTGGATAGAAGTGGAGACGCGCCCTACCCTATCCTCCACTAGAACTGTGCAATACGTACAATCCACAGGTGCCGGCGCAGCAATATGTAGGTGGGAAAAATATACTCGGACTCCATAGTCCTTAACCTTCTGTAAATCTCAAGTCGGTCATTCTCACTGGCGGTTTGCGTAATCGTATAGGACGTTCAGCAAGCACGCGGTGTAATTTGCGGTCTCACAAATGGGTAATAAGCGCGAAACATGTTGCGTAATGCAGATGTGGCCCCTAACGAGATCGGAACTCGACACATGAGCGAGGCATGTGCAGCGCCTTACATACTTAGCTCATTGCTTGCGACAGTGGAAGAAATTGCCGCCGGGTTCTACGACAGCGCTGATCGATCCGCAGCTCGTGAAATCGCGATCGTGGGTTGCATACTGTATCGCACTTCGTCTTTTGTCTGCGCCTTATACTGTGGTTCCGACCTATTCTACCGACATTAGCCTTTTCATCCAGTTAAGAGGCGTAAAAAATTGCAGCTGGGTGATTCCACGAGAGATCAACACGGGTAAAAGAAATTCATATTTTAGATTCCATTGAATATTTTATATTTTATGCGTGTGGGGGGGGGGGGGGGGCACTCGGTAGCACGAAAGTGAACGTAGCTTCTTGCCAAATGAATATTTTAGGAGGAAAAATTTAGCGAAATTATTCCGTGTGGAGGCGCCTATTTCATGCACAAGGCATTGTCGCAAATTCACAACAATGTGAAATACAATATGTTACAGAGAGAGAGAGAGTGAACTTTAATGAGCACAAGCAGTTCAGTCGGCTGGGCCTAGGCCTCCCACGATGGGACGTCGAGGTCTTGCCTCTTCGCCGCTTCGTAGGCCTGCTGGGTCGCCCAGAGTTGGTCGTCGAGATGGGAGCTGCGCAGGGCGGCGTGCCATCTCGACAAGAGGGTCACGGGATTAAGCTCTTGGTATTGATGTTTGCACTCCCATAGCATGTGGGGGAGTGTTGCGGATTCAGTTTTACAGACCTTGCACGTCTGGCTCGGGTAGATGTCGGGGTATATAGTGTGATAGCGTGTGAGGGAGGGGTATGTATTCTTCTGTAACAGACGAAAGGTGGTTGGCTGTGCCCTGTTTAACTTGCGTAGAGGGCTGGGGAAGGTTCTTCTTGCGAGGTAAAATGACTTCACAAGGTCGTTGTATCTTGTAAGGCGGTCGCGTCCTGCGGGTACACCTGCACCGTCTCCTGCACGATTGACTAGTCCTCGTGCTACGGAGTGTGTAACCTCGTTGAGGTTAGTGAGGTGCGGGTGGACAACGCCGGCGTGTGCTGGGATCCAGACGAGGGTGATTTGATTTTCAGACGAATGCGGGGCTTGTCGTAAGATACGGAGTGATTGCTGAGAAATGCGACCTTTGATGTAGTTGTTGATTGCTGCGCGAGAATCGCTCAGTATGGTGGGACAGGCTGGGTCAAGAGTGGCTAGGGCGATGGCCACTTCCTCGGCCGTCTCGGCATTTTTGGTAACGATGCTGGCAGCATGTCGGAGCAAGCCGCCTGCTGTGGTAACCGCCGCAAAGCGCCGTCCATCTTGGTACTCAGCTGCGACGACGAAGGTGAAGCCCGCGGTGTTGGCATAAGCTTTGATGAGGGAGGTAGCTCGTGCCTTCCTGCGTTCTTTGTTGTAGTCTAGGTGCATGTTTTTCGGAATAGGGTTGGCGTGTATCCATTGCTGAATGTCGCGTGGTATTGGGTGTTTGTCTCCATGTTGACGGTGGTAGGTGATATTAAGCTTGTTTAGAATGCTGCGGCCCGTTTCCGGGAGGGTAAGCCGCTCTAGTTGAGATCGACGTTGGGCTTCGATTAACTCGTCTAGCGTGTTGTGGATACCTAATTGTAGAAGTTCCGTGCTAGTGTGGTTGGGTAGTCCTAAAGCCTGCTCATAAGCTCCTCTGATGATGATGTCCAGTTTAATCTTTTCACCTTTGTACCAGTTGAGAAAGGGCGCAACGTAAGTAATGTGACAGACGATAAAATATTGGACAAGGCGGATGAGGCTTTCTTCCTTCATGCCCCCTCGCCGGTTGGTCACTCGTTTCAGCAATCTGGATGTATTAGCGGTCTGGATCTTGGAGATTTATTTATTCATTTATTTTTTATTTATAGATAGATAGCCGTAGAGTTAGCTCTGTTGGCTTCTATGGTCATACCAAGAACGCGGATGCTAGGGACCACGGGTCTGCCATCCTTCAGGTTGAGCTCTATTTCCTCGTATTGGCGTTTATTCGTGGAGCCCCGCGGGGGGGCGTCCACGGAGTGTGGGGCGGTATAGGGGAAGCTCGGACTTTTCAGGGGAACGGCGGAGTCCCGTGCCTTCGAGATGATTTTCTACGACGTCGACGGCGTCTTGTGGGGCAGTTTCGATTTGGCCGTCGCTGCCCTTTGCAGCCCAGATTGTAACGTCGTCGGCGTGTTCAGTGCCGTCGAGTTTTTGTAGTTCTTGTGCTAATCCGAGCGTAACCAGATTAAACAGTATTGGGGAAATGACAGAGCCTTGCGGTGTGCCCGTGCTGCCGAGGGAGAGTTTCTCCGATCGAATGTCTCCGACGGACAGGAAGGCCTTTCTATTGGATAGAAAGTCTCTTACGTAGTTGTAAGTGCGTTCTCCAAGGTTGAGCAAGGAGATGCGTTCGAGGATGGCGGAGGGCCTTATGTTATCGAAGGCGCGCTCGAGGTCGAGGCCCAAGATCGCCTTCGTGTGACGGGATTTGCCACCTAGGATTTGATGCTGAAGTTGGAACATAGCGTCTTGGGGGGAAAGATTCTGTCTAAAGCCAATTATCGAGTGGGGGTAAGCACATGTGTTACATGTTACATGTGCACATGTTACAGCTACAAATATATTTTTGTCTGTAAAAGGTAGAGGTAAAGAAGGGTCAGCTAGCACTGTTTGAGGCTTGCATGCAAAATGGAAGTGTTTTAAAAAAATTAAAAATTAAATTATGGGGTTTTACGTGCCAAAACCACTTTTTGATTATGAGGCACGCCGTAGTGGAGGACTCCGGAAATTTCGACCACCTCGGGCTCTTTAACGTACACCTATATCTATGCAAACGGGTGTTTTTGGCCCCATCGAAATGCGGCCGCCGTGGCCGGGATTCGATCTCGCGAACTCGTGCTCAGCAGCCCAACACCATAGCCACTGAGCAACTACGGCGGGTGGAAGTGTTTTAGAATAACTGCTTAATTTGTTGGAATTTTCAAAAGTTGCTATGTTTACGTTTTTTTATCAACTAAACTAATTCATGTAGCATTTTGAAATTTGGCGTACTGTGAGACCTTAACCTATTCGACAATTCTGTTCAATATTGTTACTGTATCGCAAATTACCATTTTTACAATTCGCCTCAAATGTGAAGTTCTGACGAAAATGAACGCTATTTAAAGATCAAAATAAGAAACCCATCGTAAATTTTTCTCAAGATCTCGTAAACAGCTGTTCACAGGCACTTGAAAAAGAATATTAAAAAATAGGTTGCATTATTTTTTATGTAATGACAATATAGGTGATAAAAATGAGAGCTTCGCCAGATAGCTGCAAGGTGCTAAGAAAAAGGGACATCGGGGTAAAAAGAACGCGCATAAGACTGAATTGCCTAAATTTGACCATGATTGCGATAAAAAGGCAGTTTTGGTAGTTTTAGGCAGCTGGCAGCTGGAACTATCTGCCAGCTAACCCTGCCCTATCCAACACCAACGCCACTCCCACCACCGCATCTTAGGTTATATAACGGCGTTTATGCAGGGTGTTTCAGCTAACTTTAGCCACAGTTTATAAACATGCCGATGCACCCTAAGACGACGCGACCAAATGCATATTGCTCACTTATATATGTAGTGTGTCGCGCTATTTATTAGTTATTAGATTTGTTAGATTAGATTCCTATATATTAGATTAGAATTAAGATTTATTAGCCAACTTTTGAAGCAACGAAGTTAGGCAAAAAATTCCAATTAGAAAGTTGTAGAGCGCTTTGCAAAACGTCCGATTAGGCAGTTTGTAACGTTGTATACGTTAAGTATCAGTGTTTTTCAGCTTACTGGGGATGCCCGCGAAATACAAAAAAAAAACGAAATCATAAGAAATCAACAAACATTGATACCAATTGAGGACAGCATAGGGGAAATTACCTGTACTTATTAAATGAATTCAACAAACGATAAATTAATGGAAATGAAAGTGGATGAAAAAATCTAGTTGCCGTAGGGCGGCAACGATCTCACGTCTTCGCATTACGCGTGCGATACTCTGCGGATTGAGCCTCCGCGGCACCGTTTCCCCGCCCACTTTCTTGGGTATTTATGCGTCCTAGTAGAACCCTGGTAGTGTTAGCCAGCGCCACCACTCACACACCTTGACGGTGGATGTGGAACATCTTTCCTGCCGCAGGTGTCACGACTCCGTGATCTTTTTGGGTGAAGGCTACTGGTCAATAAACCCACACATGCTACCTGAAGGCATCAATGTTGCCGAATTCGAGATCCTAGTTATGTAATAAACGAGAAGAAAAGGAGTAATACCCCTGTCACACGGGCACCCGCGAACTCCATTGAACTCCTTCGTCTTTACGCCAATGGAGTTGCGCTCCGTGTCACACGGTCTCCCTTGCGCCAAGGAAGTTAAATGGAGATTTTGGGCGAAGGGAGTTTGGCAATGACCATTACGGTTGGATGGAGTACTCTCGTTCCCATGGCGGGCCTTGCAATGGTCTTTTCCGGACGTTACCTGCAGCCTCAATATACCCCACCTACCGACGAAACGCACCATTTCAACTGCCGAAGCCAAGTTTATTGTGTTGGACCACTTGAGCACTTTGTTTCAAAGCCATCTACAAGTGTACACAGACGGTTCGGTGTGTGCACAAACAGATAGCTGTGCAGCGGCATTCTGCATACCATCCCTTGATGTGTCATGGTCTGGCCGACTGGATCGCGTAGTTTCCTCTACAACAGTAGAAAGCGCCGCAATCACCGCGGCTTTGCGGAAACTACCTGCCTTTTCTGCACGAGATGTCGTGGTGCTGACGGATTCCAAGTCAGCATCACAAAGATTACATCGGGGCCTACCTCTAGAGAAATTTACAAGGCAGTCTCTGGCACTGCTTGACGACCTCACGAGCAAAGGATTTAACATAAGGTTTCAGTGGCTTCCATCACACGTAGGAATTGATGGAAACGAGGAAGCTGACGCCCTTGCACGCCTAGCGCTGACATGTGTCCCAAAAGTGAAAGCTCCAAAAGCTTTTCAAAACCCTAAGGATGCAATCCGCCTTCACTTTCGACAGATGCACAAGAATCCACACGAATCCTGTGTGACTCATGGATTTACACGCGAACAAGCGACGCTTTTATACCGCATCAGGACCGACTCCGCATACACCCCAGCTTGGTTATTCAAGACTGGGCTTCGCGCTTCCCCACTCTGTGTTTTCTGTGGTGACATTGGTGACATCGAACATTTCATTTGGCTATGCCCACAGTTTGACACAGAAAGAAAAGCGTTGGTCGACAACCTGCAAAAAAGCGGTCTCACGCACAGGACCTTTGAAGACGTTGTTTTCCCCGGAGGGCCCGCGGCATTCAGGAAGAGAGCGCAACGCCTGCTGATAGCCTTCCTGCGAGACACGGGGCTCATCGACACCTGGTGACACATGCCTGATCTCAACTTGAAGGAGGATCAGGCGGAACAATTGCCGGCTATGTATGCCAGGTTAACCCCGCCTGCTTCAACATCACCACCACCACCACCACCACCACCACGCTAGTAAAATCGTCGTAACTGGTTCATTTACAAATTTTAGCATTATTTTTTTTGCCTTGGGATATATGCCACATAATGGAAGTTTTAATTTGTTTTTAAGGGCATCAGCACCTGTACTCTCTACACCAATACTTCGCCACGCTGCATCGGGAAACGTCGTTCCGCCATTTTGTTTGTTTTTATATGCACGGGAGCCGCAAGTATCGTTCAAGCCGTACGGGTAAAATTCTCCGGGTGACACGCACCATGAGCGATCCAGGCGCACCGCGAACACACAGACACGCGCGATGACACAGCGGAATCGCGAATCGAAGCGCACCGGCCCAGCAACATGACCCGCTCTGCCCACGCACGAAAGCAAGAGCGCAGTGTGGCCAGCATTGCTTGCAACTTCGCTATGCTTGGAAAACAAAAGTTTCGAGGTAACGTACCGCAAGGATTCTCGCTGTGATTTTATATTATTACATACTGCGTTAAAAAAATGCACACAGATTACTTTAACGGCGACTGTATATGTGAACAGTTGCACGCGGAAGTAAGCGCAGCAGCGCCGTTTGTACCCCGTGCGGCGCCCGTCGAAAGCTCGCGCTGTGCCGTGTAGCACGGCCGCAACTCCATTGCCGTCAGTCTCCGTGAGGGAGTTTCATGCGAAACGGAGTTCGCCCGTGTGACAGGGGTGTTAGCCGAGGGGCGCGACTTTTATTAAGCATATGATCAGTAGCCAACAAACATTGACACCAAGGACAGCATAAGGGAAATTACTTAATACATGAATTAGCGAAATGATAAATTGATGGAAATGAAAGTGTAGGAAAAAAAAACAACTTCCCGCAAAAGGGGAGCGATCCCACGTCTTCGCATTACGCGTGCGATCGGGCCCCTCGGTTAAACCCCTTTCTTCTCGTTTATTACATAACGAGGGTCTCGAATCCAGCATCATTGATGCCTTCAGATAGCATGCGGGGTTTCATTGACCAGTTTTGTTCACCCAAAAAGATCACATCTCGTGACGCCTGCGTAGAAACGACGTTCCACATCCGCCGTCAAGGCATGTGAGTGGTGTCGCTGGCTAACACTCTCAGGGTTCTGGTAGGAACCATAAATACTCAAGAAAGTGGATGGGAAAACGGCGCCGGCGATAGTTCAATGGGTAGAGCATTGCAAGCGTAATTCGAAGACGTGGGATCGTTCCCCACCTGCGGCAAGTTGTTTTTTCATCCGCTTTCATTTACGATAATTTATCATTTCTTTTATTCATTAACTACAAGTAATTTCCCCTATGTTGTCCTTGGTGTCAATGTTTGTTGCCTTCTATGATATGCTTAACAAAAATTGGGCCCTTCGGTTAACCCCTTTCGTTTCGTTAGAAAAAAAAAAGCGCCACGTGACATACGCGCCGTGATCGCAGCGCCCCCCTATACTCTCCGCCTGCAAACGAACATAGCGCATCTAGCAGGGCGTGCTGCCGCTTAGAAGGCGACAGGGCAGTGGCGAATGCGTTGGCTGTGCGATTTACGCCAGCGGTGTCTCGCGGGATTTTATGATTGCGATAAGCAGGCGCAGCGCCATCATACGCGGCTAAATGCTATGTTCGTTTGCGCGCGGAACGCTTGGGAGCAGTGCAATCACCGCGCGCAAGCGGGTATGTCAAGCGGTATTGTTTTGTATTTCGCGGGCATCCGTAGTAAGTTAAAAAACATGCTTGATAGAATGGTAGAAACTGTCTAATCGGACGTTTTGCAAAGCGCTCTGCAACTTTCTAATTGGAATTCTTTTGCCTAACTTCGTTGCTTCAGAAGTTGGTTAAATAATCTTGACTAATTATCTAATTTAGCATAAATAGAAAAATAGTGTGACACTCTACATACAAAAGTGAGCAACATGCATATTCGCTCGCGTCGTCTTAGGGTGCATCGGCATATTTTTAAACGCTGGCTAAATTTAGCTGAAACACTCTGTACAATAACCAGTACATTTTTAGAGGCACTTATCTGCCGTACATTCTGTTACCTGTGTACATTCACAGAGATCTAGCCGTTAATTCTGTAGCCCACCGAGAAATGCAAACCTTCATTAACAGAAGGAACAAATTATCTACGCTGTAAGCTGTGCACACATGCTGTTCAATAAAATGAGTCATTTGAAGGTTATGTTGATGCTTCTTTATTCCCATTAAAGCGAATGAGTATTGTACTAAACGCACTTTTATGCATAATTATTCACCATAAGGCCAAGACTGCCTTTCTGTCACCATTATGGTCAAGTTTAGGCAATTCAAAGCCTTATGCACGTTCTGTTTACCCCGATGTTCCTTTTTCTTAGCACCTTGGTGCATTATGTCGAAGCTCTCATTTCTATCACCTATATTGTCATTACGAACAAAATAATGCAGCATGTTTTTAAATATTTTTTTCCAGTGTCTGTGAAGAGCTGTTTACGAGATTTTGAGAAAAATTTACGGTGGGTTCTTTTTATTTTGATTTTTAAATAGCGTTCATTTTCACCAAAACTTCACATTTGAGGCGAATTGTAAAAATGGTAATTTGCGACACAGTAACAATATTGAACGGAATTGTCGAACAGGTTAAGTTCTCACAGTATACCAAATTTCTAAATGCTACATGGATTTGTTTAGCTGATAAAAAATCGTAAACATAGCAACTTTTGAAAATTCCAGCAAATTAAGCAGTTGTTCTAAAACACTTGCATATTTCTCGGAAGCCTCAAACAGTGCTAGCTGACCCTTCTGTACCTCTACGTTTTACACACAAAAATATATTCTTTGTAGCTGTAACATATTGTACTTCACATTGTTGTGAATTTGCGACAATGCCTTGTGCATGAAATAGGCGCCTCCACACTGAAGAATTTCGCAATTTTGTTCCTCCTAAAATATTCATTTTGCAAAGAAGCTACGTTCACTTTCGTGCTACCGAGTGATATACGCATAAAATATAAAATACTCAGTGGAATATAGAACATGAATTTTTCGACCCGTGTTGATCTGTGTTGAAAACACAGATTTTTAGCCCGTGAGAACGGTCTCGTATGCGTCCACCCCTTTCGTCTACATGTCTTGTTATTCCTTCTTGCTTACTTTCGTTTTCATTCCCGAGAATTTTATTGCGTCCGCGGCGGTAGCAGAGCCGCCAATTTCTTACAAGCGCGATAGGTTCCAACCATGTGTGACTTATCGAAGAAGGCACCACTGTAGGTTAAATGAGGTATACAACTCCCGTATCCCTAGCGCTTAGGCTCACTGCGTTCCCAGAAAAACTACGAGGTCAGTTACCCTCCCCTCATTCCCTCCTTCTCATTAGCTCTATTATAATCACTGTCCAAAGCTGTAGAAAGGATGAAACACCACCGAGAGCCGTCATGGTCGCCTGCTTTGTGCGAATCTCAGCGCGGCAGTAAGACGGCGCAGCGACGGAACATTCTGAATAGCCGCCCGGGAACGCGAGTTTACGGACGACAAGAGACAAGCAGACGCGACGAGCGGATCATACGACACTCGGGGCCTCTCGGTAGGAACTGACAAACTTTCCCTTTTTTATTTTTGCGCACACGTGGTAATCGCTGTTCAAATTGAGCAAAAATGTATCGCGCTCAAGACCGCGTGCATGCGTAAGATACGGGAAACAAGAGGATAGGGAAACCGAGAATTGATGCTATGTCGTGCAACCTATGCCGATCAGCAAGAACCCACATAGGGCGGAGGGACAAATTAGCGGATCTCTTGCGCATGTAGGGCCATCGGCGACAAAGTAGCCTAGCCGCCTGCGGGATTATCTTACTGAACTATGTCTTATGCTCGGTCGCGGTATTCACAAGTTCAAACCCACCCCATCTCTTCTTTTAACGATGGTGTATCTGCGTATGTCTGCGTAGGGAGCTATGTTTTATGGTCTGTTACGGTAGTCAGAAGTTCAAACCCCCCCGTCTTTTTTTTAAGCGATGGTGTATCTGCGTATGACATCCTCCAGTACACTACATCTGCAGGCTTGGAGTGGCGCCTGACACCGGCGAAAGATGCTGAGAGCGAGTGGGGCTATACTAATCCAGGTACAACCAAATTAGGAAGCCCCACTAAGCTTGAACAAACACACTCCCTTACCAGAACAGGAATTGACCTCCCTGGTGCAGTATTCGGCCACAACCTCCCGAATGAGATGATCTCCTCAATGAAATGGCCCTCAGTCCCCAGTGGCTGCCGAGCACCTGACCAAGGCGGTGGTCAGACTTGCAATGCACCAGAGGGTGCTAAGAATACCTGGGCCCGGACAGGCCGCCAATGGAAACTGACCCTTGCAACGTTTCACACCCGAACCCTCACGAGTGAGGCTAGTTTAGAAGGTCTCTTCGAAGAACTATCAGATATTGTTTCGGATATTGGCCTTAGTGAGATTAGAAGAACTAGTGAGGCCTACACATTGCTGAATAATGGCCATGTCCTCTGCTATAGAGGTCTCCCGGATAAGAAGCAATACCTAGTAGGATTCCTAATTCATAGCGGGCAACATTGACACATTCTGTAGCATCAACGAGAGGGTAGCAGCAGTCGTAATCAAACTCAATAAAAGGTATAGATTAAAGGTAGTACAAACCTACGCTTCAACGTCCAGTCACGACGATGAGGAACTAGATCAGTTTTATGAATATGTTGAATTAGCGATGAGAAAAGTGCAAACGCGGTATACAGTAGTAATGGGGGACATCAATGCAAAAGTGGGGAAAAAGCAGGTGTGTGAACAGGCAATTGGGAACTAGGGTGTCGATTCTAGAAACGCTAGAGGTGAGATGCTGGTAAAATTCGCAGAAAGGAATAAGCTGAGAATAATGAACACTTTCTTCAGGAAACGAGGCAAAGGAGATAAAGGAGCGCACCGCTTATAACTCTTGCAGCAATTGTGAGGCGCGACTTGATCGGTTGTTAATTCTTGGAAAAAGCAAGAATGAACATGCGCGGCTTGCCTTAGAGGCCTACCACATTAAAAGACAAGGCAATAATTGCATTAGTGACACATCTTTGTCCCTGCACCCATCAGAATTTGAATTCCTACGTTTGCGTTGGCTGATGTTAGTAATGTATTCTCTGCACCTGCGCGGTTGTGTGGCCTAGGTATATATATGCATCGACGACGAAAGAAAAAAGTTGTTAGTCTGCGCCAGTGTGTCGTGTCTTTCTTTTTGTGGATCGTCTTAGGTGTTTGCGCTGTAACGTAAAGTTCAGAATTATGTGCCAACTAGGCTCAAACGAGGTGTTACTGAAATTCCTTTCTAGTGCAGTGGGTCCCTCTTTTTGTGTGTCTTCATGTTCTTCAACTTCTACTGTCGTCAATGCATTGCTCAGCCACATCATCATTGCGACTTGCCGAGCAAGACTTTGCGGGTTCTTCCTACGCAAAGGACTTGTGCCGACAGATGTGAGTGCTTTGTTCAGTACTTTGTCTCCATCGTGGAGCCATGTCAAGAGACTGTGTAAGCTTTTACGCTAGGAGCTGTGGCGGCAAATCCGACTTTTCAAGGACTGGCTTTGGTCTGTTTACCATGCTGCTGACCCCGAGTGGATAGCTCTTCAGAAGTACAGATCTTATATTCGCCTTGCGGCTCAGCTCACGGAGGCAAGATGGAATTGCATGTGAAATATTTTGTGTAGATCTGGTGCAAAAATTACGCTAGATGAAACAAAAAGTGTTAAGGTACTTGGTAACGCTGTTCTACCTGATGAGGTTAACCGTTTGCTAGTGAAAGGCCCTAAGTTCTGTGTCCCTTCTAGTGTCCCTGCCCATGAACTCATAGCTATTAATAGAAATGTTGCTTCCAAGGCGAATCAAGAAGACCGCGATCGCTGCCTTCTTGAAGGTGTCGAGCGTTTGGATAAGGTAGTAACTGAAGGACCTTCACGCTGTTCTGATGTCAGTGTTCGACGAGCGTTCTCTTTCCTAAAAGATAACGAACTGTGCATTTTGGAAGCAGATAAAGAACGAGGGTTTGTTGTCATCGAGAAGGGCATCTTTAACGAGAAAGCGTTGCAGGCTGTGCTAAAAAACTCTGTTCCGATGAAGAAAAGTGCAGTTAGGATAAAAACAAAGTTTATTGACTTTTGTAAAAAATTGGAATTGATGCCGCTTGCAAAAAGCATAGAGAACAGTAGCGGCAGGTACCTATCGGTATTTTTTAAGGCTAAGACCCACAAGCCAGATTCACCATTCAGGACCATTATTAGCGAGTCTGGTTGTTGGCAGAAGAATTTGAGCCTATTCCTGCAAAAGAACTTAAAGTTACTAACAGTGAATGACCCTTTCCGAACAAGGAATTCGAATGACGTGGTGCAGTTCTTGCTTTGAAATAAGGATGTAGGTTATGGTTTTTCTGTTGATGTTGAAGATTTATTTTATGCAGTTCCACAGCGTGAACTCCTGTCTTCGGTACATGAATGTATTGAGTATAGTGGTACGATCCCGTTCCAGAATCATGCCGGACTTTCAGTGGGTAATTTTCTAAGTCTTTTAGAATATTACCTTCGAGCTAATTTTATTGTTTTTAATGACCAACCGTATTTACAACGGAATGGTATATGTATTGGATCATGTGTTGCTCCCTTCCTTGTCGATATTTTTTGTCTAGTGTGGATTATTCTTTAGACCATGCTTTTATTGAGCGGAAAGTTTTAAAAGTTTTTAGGTATGTCGACGATTTTTTGGTATTTTTATCACTTGACTCGTCCTACCAGGATACGATCAATAAGGTTTTAGAGGATTTTAAGGTACATGGACAAGGTCTTGTTTTTACCCACGAGAGTCCAAAAAACAATGTATTGCAGTTCTTGGAACTGAAGCTTGAATTCTGTGAACGCCATGTGCGTTGGGCGTATCAACCCCGTGCGAAAAAAGAACTGTTGTCCTTCAAGTCTGCGCGCTCGAAGATTGTGGAAAGAGGTATTGCGTCGTCAGGTATAGAATTGGCTCTTAAGAGTTCGTGTGTGCACAAGTTGCAAGAAAGTTTTGATAATCAGATCAGCCGACTTTTGGCAGCTGGGTTCTCCATGTCGCTTCTGACTGCCGTGATTGAAGCTCTGATCCAGAGAAGAAAAACCACAAAAAGGCCGGCCGCCGAACGTGAAGCGCGAAGGCCTACGGTGGTCCCTTATATGCATAAGGTGACCCATCAACTCAAGAAAATTGCTTGCAGGCATGGTGTTCCTTTGGCAATTTCTGCACCAAACAAGCTTTCAAAGCTATGTTCCCGTACCTGCGGAGAGAGCAGAGGGGGATGCCAAATTCGGCATGGTGCCTCATACGTGTCGTGCGCTGTCGGCGTGGTTTATGGCATTCCACTCTCATGTGGTAAGACATACGTTGGCCAGACAGGGCGTTGCGTCAATGAGCGACTCAGGGAACATGCGCAAAAAGTAAACAAAAATGTAGATAAGGGAGCGCACCTTGTTGCGCATATAAACTCTTGCAGCAATTGTGAGGCGCGGCTTGATCGGACGTTAATTCTTGGAAAACGCAAGAATGATCATGCGCGGCTTGCCTTAGAGGCCTACCACAAAAAGACAAGGCAACAATTGCAATAGTGACACATCTTTATCCCTGCACCCATCAGAATTTGAATTCCTACGTTTGCGTATAAGATAAGTTGGCAGATGTCAGTAATGTATTCTCTGCGCCTGCGCGGTTGTGTGGCCTAGGTATATATATGCATCGACGACGAAAGAAAAAAGAAGCTGTTAGTCAGCGCCAGTGTGTGTCGTATCTTTCTTTTTGTGGATCGTGGGTGGTGGTAACAACTTTATTGACACTCTGCTCAGTTATGACTGGCAGGCCCGAGTCCTAGAATGGCCCCTCACGAGGAGCGACCCTTTCGGCCCAGGCAACGAGGGCTTTTTGTACTTTTTCTTCCGGCGTTCTGAGCAGCTCTTCCCACGTCTGTTGTGAGGGAGCTGGCAGGAGCGACCTGGGAGGTGGTAAGCCCTCGCACCCCCAAAGAATGTGATTTTGGGTAGCCAATGTTTGATCGTCTTAGGTGTTTGCGCTGTAACGTTAAGTTCAGAATTATGTACCAACTAGGCCCAAATGAAGTGTAACAGAAAATGGACCTGGAAAAGCCCTAATGGTGAAGCAAGAAATTGATTTCATACTTTCTGCCGATCACAGCATAGTGCAGGATGTAGAAGTAATAGGTAGGGTAAATTGTAGTGATCATAGGTTAGTGAGAGCCAGGATTCACCTCAAATTGAACAAAAAAATAGTAAAATTGGTCAAGAAAAAACAGGTCAACTTAGAGGCAGTAAGGATAAAATCAGACAAATTTAGGCTGGTACTTGCTAACAAATATGCAGCCTTAGAACAGAGAAATGATGACATAGAGGTAATGAATGAAACCGTAAAGAAGCTGACTTCAGAGGCAGCAATGGAAGTGGGAGGCAAGGCACCAAGACAACCAGTAGGCAAGCTCTCCCAAGTAACAAAGGACCTAATAAAGAAACGACAAAAAATGAAAGTACCCAACTCAAGAGATAAGACAGAATACGCCGAACTGTCAAAACTGATCAATAAGGTGGAAATAAGTGATACTCGAAACTATAACGTGAGAAAGACTGAAGAAGCCGTAAAAAATGGACGCAGCCTGAAATCAGTGAGAAAGAAACTTGGCATAGGACAAACCAAGATGTATGCACTAAAAGATAAACAGTGTAATATCATCAGCAATCTTGAAGATATAGTAAATGCAGCAGAAGAATTCTATACTGACCTTTACAATACCCAAACGACTCACGAGCACTCTATTCGAAACAATGATGAAGAATATACAGAAACTTCTCCTATAACTAGACATGAGGTCAGAAAGGCCTTGCAAGGCATGAAAAGACGAAAAGCGGCAGGAGAGGATGGAATAACAGTCGATCTAATCAAATATGGAGGAGATATAATTCTAGGAAAACTGGCGTCTCTCTATACGAAGTGTCTATATCGACTGCAAGGGTCCCAGAAAACTTGAAGAAGGCAAATATTATACTAATCCACAAAAAGGGCGACGTTAAAGAACTAAAAAATTATAGGCCTATTAGCTTACTCCCACTATTATATAAAATATTTACCAAAATCATCTCCAATAGAATAAGGATAACACTGGACATTAGTCAACCAAGGGAGCAGGCTGGCTTCAGGAAAGGTTACTCTACAATGGGCCACATCCATGTCATTAACCACGTTATCGAGAAATGTGCAGAGTATAATAAGCCTCTCTATATGGCTTTCATAGATTACGAAAACGCATTTGATTCAGTAGAGATATCAGCAGTGATAGAGTCATTGCGTAATGAAGGAGTACAGACCGCTTACGTAAATACCGTGAAAAATATATACAGAGATTCCACAGCCACTTTAATTCTACGCAAAAAAGTAGGAAGATACCTATAAAGAAAGGGGTAAGACAAGTAGACACAATCTTTTCAATGCTATTTATTCACTGTTTGCTTAGACGAAGTATTCAAGCTCTTAAACTGGGAAGGCTTAGGATTAAGGATCGACGGCGAATACCTCAACAACCTTCTGTTTGCCGATGACATTGTTCTATTCGGCAATAATGCAGACGAGTTGCAACAAATGATTGAGGACCTTAACAGAGAGAGTGTAAGAGTGGGGCTGAAGATTAATATGCAGAAGACAAAGATAATGATAAATAACCTGGCAAGGGAACAGGAGTTCAAGATCGCAAGTCAGCCTCTAGAGTCTGTGGAGGAGTACGTTTACCTAGGTCAACTAATCACAGGGAACCCGGAACACTAGAAGGAAATTCATAGAAGAATAAGAATGGGTTGGATCGCATACGGCAGACATCGTGAGTTCCTGATTGGGAGCTTACCGTTATCATTGAAAAGGAAAGTATACAATCAGTGCATTTTACTGGTGCTGACATACGGCGCAGAGACTTCGAGGCTGACAAAGAAGCTTGAGAACAAGGTAAGGACCGCGCAAAGAGCGATGGAACGAAGAATGCTAGGCATAACTTTAAGAGACAGAGAGAGCGGTTTGGATCAGAGAGCAAACGGGTATAGACAATATTCTATAGACATTAAGAGAAAAAAATGGCGCTGGGCAAGTCATATAAGGCGCAGACTAGTTAACCGTTGGGACATTAGGGTGATAGAATGGGTACCCTAGAGAAGGGAAGCGCAGTAGAGGACGGCATAAGACTAGATGGTGCGACGAAATTAAGAAAATTGGGGGTGCTAGGTGGAATTGGTTGGCACAGGACAGGGGTAATTGGACATCGCAGGGAGAGGCCTTCGTCCTGCAGTGGACATGAATAGGCTGATGATGATGATGATGATGATGATGATGATGATGATGATGGAATCACCCAGCTGCTCGTTTTACACTAGACCCCTGTTTAAAAAAATCACGAAGAATTGATCGCCGCGATAATTCAAATAGGTTGAAAAGTGTGATCACAGTTCATTTTGAATTTTCTAATGAGCGGCGTTATTTTAACTGCCACAGCCACAAGCGGTTACCGGCAGTCTTAAAGGTCGCGCATGCTGGCAGACACTGCTTTGCGCAAGGGTATGCGCAAGGGTATGTGTAGTAAAGCGGTTCTTGATTATCTAGGGAAACGTCGCGTTCACTCCAAAGCAGCTTTTCTCCAGAAGATTGCTGTCTCAACTGTTGTAGCCCTATCTTATCCCGTTATACCATAGCGCAGTAAACGACACCAGCGACAAAGGAATAGCTGAAGTTTGTAGCTTTCTTATATCGCCCCGTAATGTTGGAAAATGAATTTCGATGTTCACTATAAGAGTGATGAACACAGTGAACACAGCGACAGGCGCTTCTCAGAGGTCACAGGGGTTTGATTGAATGCAACTGGATTTATTAAGTAAAAAAGAAGGAAGAATGCTCAGAGGAAGCAGCGCAGGGGCTCAAGTTTGTCGCACAGGAACTCATATGGCGTCCGTCGAACACGCACACGGTCTCTCGCGCTCACACTCAGGCGTGTGTCTAATGTCTAAATGTCCTACAAAAATCCCTCACGTGACCTGATCCTAGGTGCGTAGGGACAGGATCGTTTAGGGACTTTTCAGAAGGTGCGATGGTTGCGCCAAGTAATGCCGTGGCGCCATGTGGCACATTGAATCTCTGGCCCACGCCGACTGCTGGTTTTATAACAGTAGGCTCAGTATTTGTTGGCGGAAAGTCATGCAGTAGTAGTGGTGTGGCATGTCGGCTTTTAGTCTCGGTGAACCCTGGTAGTGTGAGACCCGTATTTCTGAAGAATGCAGTGGGGCAGACGATCGGAATATTCAAGTGGCGTAGCGGCTCGGCCCGTGTTCGCCCTTTTCGGCAGCGTCATCACATCGCGCGTGCACCTCTACTTGACGGGCGTCGTTGGCGGAGGTATTGTACGTGTTCCTCGCCGCGACTTACGTTACGTTAGTAATATAATGCTTAAGGTGGGTATTTGCTCACAAATGTTCACGCGTCCTTCAAATGGGGCAGCGCATGTTTTCAATCGTGTTCAGCGCCAGGGCGCTATCCGTGACTTCATGTGAGTTACTTTTATCGTGGGCTTTACGACAATTATCGCGTAGTTCTGCGAACCCAACGGACCTTTAGTGACATCACATGGTCTGCCAGAATTCGACGAACACCCGCCGTGGTTGCTCAGTGGCTATGGTGTTAGGCTGCTGAGCACGAGGTCGCGGGATCGAATCCCGGCCACGGCGGCCGCATTTCGATGGGGGCGAAATACGAAAACACCCGTGTACTTAGATTTAGGTGCACGTTAAGGAACCCCAGGTGGTCAAAATTTCCGGAGTCCTCCACTACGGCGTGCCTCATAATCAGAAAGTGGTTTTGGCACGTAAAACCCCATAATTTTTAATTCGACGAACTAATATGCAGAGTAGATGTTTAAGATTACTGGTACTAAGGGCGCGATAAATACAGTGAGATGGAGCTTAATTCCGTGCCCTGTGATGTTCAGCTGCCTTTCTGCCCGCTTTTCACGCTCTTAGTTTTAGCAGTGGGACGCAGGGTTCTGTGCAAAGTTGCGACGAATAAATGGGTATATGCGTCCGCAATCGCTTCACCGCAACATATTTGTGTAATGCGATGAAGCAAACAGTGTACGCGGTGACGGGTAGTGTGGCTCTGATGTCCCCGCCACCCTGAAGATACAGCGCCGTCCGCTTTACTGTCATCTCGGCTGCTCCCGAACTGTCTATTTGCTGATATTTTTATTTTCACATGCTAAATGGTCTCACCCCAATAATAAATATATATATATATATATATATATATCGAGGTGAAGCTCATTAAAGTTGCCAAATGCTTTGACAGTGTCAGACCTAACAGTTTTAGAATGAGGTGGCCAATATAACAGCCCAGACCTTCACTTGAACAATTTTATTAGGACTGTCAAACTAATCTTACAGCACAGAAAAGCAACGTAAACACCTCAAGAGTTGATTAGCCAGTAATACTGGAAAGCACAAGTCTAGTGGCCAATGGTGTGGTGAAGTGATTTGAACACTCAACCGACACACCTTAAGTGCTTAAAAATTGCTAGCATATTCATGCAGGTTGATCAGACTTACTGCGATATTGGTTGCTTTACAATGAAAATAAATGTATTATATAAGGGGACGCAAGCGTGCTGCTTGGTTATGCAAACCACATGGGTCCCAGAAATGCCCAAACAGGGTTCTTGTTAACACATGCTGCTTGCATCCACTAATCTTAAGCTCTCTAATGTCAGCAGTATAAGGAAAGGCTGTAAAAATAGGCCTTTGAACTTCACAACTCCAATTTTGTTTCTTCTATACTCGTACAACGTACACTACGCTGTCGTGACAGTATCCGGCTAGCTCATTGTCACATTTTGCGACAAAAATAGTGATCACTCAATTAGAGTTTCCTGTCCTAATATTATTCCAAGAACTTTTTAAATAGTTAATTTTTTAAGCACGAAGCATGCCATGCCTCTCAAGTAAACTGCCTTGCACTGCACCACATCATGCCCAACTAGAAAATTAACCAATCAACAAGCTACTAGAAGTAGCTGAAAAACATTAGTCTTCTGAAGTCAGCTTGATTTGCAGCTCCTAAAATTTGCTATTATTGAAATAGGGCAAGGAAGGAACAGCTTGAATAAACATGTGGCATTTTCTGCAAACAGAATTTTATTGTTAAAAGAAGCATATAAGTGTGTGCAGCCTCACGAAAACAAAAGCAAGAAATTGTGTTAAAAATATATAATCAGTTGCCCTCCTTCATGCACCCTTTTTTTAATGCACTGTAAGGGTTATCATGGTCAAACCTGCAGATCCAACACACTATTGAAATCTAAATGCCGCGAATCTTGTCCGAGTTGGTTAGGTTGCAGCAGCAAACCACACGAGCACAGCATCATTGCCTGTAGCTGTTGGCTCTCTAGGTCAAAGATGAAGGCGATGTGTGATGCTTGTCAAGGGAAAAATGTTGCTGAGAGGATGAGAGAGTTTTTGTAGAAGAGAGCAGCTCCGTGCAGTGCTGCTGCGAAGCCTTCAATGTGGGGCAATGGCTAGTGGTTGGGGACGGTGGCATCAAACGCTGGTAGGTCTCGTTCAAGCGCCAGTCCCTTCTTGGGTACCATGTGCAATAGACATGATCATAGGCTGGAAAATGGATGCATGATTCCTAGTCCCAACATGTGTTTAAACTCATGGCGGGCAATCTTGAGCTGGTCTGCAGCTAGGCAACGTGATAAAGCATGTGTAGAAGGTCTAGTAGTCACAGGTGTATGCACAGAGAAATACGCATCTAAATCATGATTACATTGCGCTTAGTGTTACACTGACGATTTTAAGTGAAGGACAGGACATGGACGTACGTAGCGCAATTCTGTAGTCCACGTCCTGTCCTTCACTTAAAATCGTCGGCGTAACGCTAAGCGCAATGCAATCATGAACGTTCACCAACTAGCCCCCTTCAATGCTTTACTAAACGTATCTAAATGCATTTAAGGTTTCACACCGTGTTTGTCACGGTGGCGCATCCATTTTGGGGGATTAGCCAAGAATGAGCACATACCCTGTGCCGAAGTTGTCTATTACGCCATAATATAATCAGCAGCAGGTTGTCTATTTGTGTACATACCTAATGACGTACATACCTTTGTGACGCAAATTGTCACAAATATATATGGCGAGAAAACCAAATGCCAAGCCTTGGGGAAGCGGCAAAGAAAGTGTCATTAAAAAAACTGGAAATAATGAAAGAGGGTGATGCGTAGGGAGCTTATTGTGCAAGGTACTCTACAGCCAAAAACATAAATAAAAAACAGCAGAGTTGTGATAACTTTTGCATACCTTGAAAACCCACCTTACTCATAATTTTTATACAAACAGTGGGTTCTCTTCTACGGAAAACATTTAAGGTAACAGTGATATCTAGCTTTCCTGCCTTGTGTAAATTGACTCGATACTGTGTCTGCATATTTCTTAATAGTACCATGCTACCATGGCCTCCGCTGCCCTCGACCATGTTGCCCTCCCCTTGGCAGACATTTTTTTAAAATCAGTGCCGATTATGTGCTCTTTCCACTGAATGACCGATTTCCATTGAATATCAGTCTGACTCCACATCGATTACTCTCAACCAGTATATCGGATACACTCATTTGCTCTCTAATAAGTACTGTACAATTCTCATCTCATAATGCTAAAACTGCCATAGTCTAGTCCACCATGCATTGTATGGTTCTGTTTCTTTTCAAGTTTCTTTATCCCCCAAGTTTCAGCTACAGCTTAGTATGGTAAAATGCCTGTCCGGAGCCAGGGATTCTTAGCACCCTCTGCTGCGTCGCAGGTCTGACCGCCGCCGAGGTCAGTTGCTTCGCAGCTGCTGGGGACTGAGGGCCGGGGTTTGATTGTTGTGTTCATATAGGAGGTTGTGACCAAGTACTGCACCAGGGTGGCCAATCCTGCTCTGGTGAGGGAGTGCGTTACCGGTTCTAGTCACCGGGATCAGGCCACACTCCAGGCCTGTTTTATGAAATTTTATCAACACGCGGATTTTTTTTAAATATGAACCTTGGAATATAAACCTGGCAACGTTTAACGCTAGAACGTTATCTAGTGAGGCGAGTCTAGCAGTGCTTTTGGAGGAATTAGAGGGCAGTAAATGGGATATAATAGGGCTCAGTGAAGTTAGGAGGCCAAAAGAAGCATATACAGTGCTAAAAAGCGGGCATGTCCTTTGCTACCGGGGCTTAGCGGAGAGACGAGAACTAGGAGTCGGATTCCTGATTAATAAGAATATAGCTGGTAACATACAGGAATTGTATAGAATTAATGAGAGGGTGGCAGGTGTAGTTGTGAAACTTAATAAGAGGAAGAAAATGAAGGTTGTACAGGTCTACGCCCCTACATCCAGTCATGATGACCAGGAAGTCGAAAGCTTCTATGAAGACGTGGAATCGGCGATGGGTAGAGTGAAAACAAAATACACTATATTCATGGGCGACTTCAATGCCAAGGTAGGCAAGAAGCAGGCTGGAGACAAGGCAGTGGGGGAATATGACATAGGCACTAGGAATAGCGGGGGAGAGTTATTAGTAGAGTTTGCGGAACAGAATAATATGCGGATAATGAATACCTTCTTCCGCAATCGGAATAGCCGAAAGTGGACGTGGAGGAACCCGAACGACGAGACTAGAAATGAAATAGACCTCATACTCTGAGCTAACCATGGCATCATACAAGATGTGGACGTGCTCAGCAAGGTGCGCTGCAGTGACCATAGGATGGTAAGAACTCGAATCAGCCTAGACCTGAGGAGGGAACGGAAGAAACTGGTACATAAGAAGCTGATCAATTAGTTAGCGGTAAGAGGGAAAATAGAGGAATTCCACATCAAGCTACAGAACAGGTATTCGGCTTAAACTCAGGAAGAGGACCTCAGTGTTGAAGCAATGAAGGACAATCTTGTGGGCATCATTAAGGAGCGTGCAATAGAAGTCGGTGGTAACTCCGTTAGACAGGATACCAGTAAGCTATTGCAGGAGACGAAAGATCTGATCAAGAAACGCCAATGTATGAAAGCCTCTAACCCTACAGCTAGAATAGAACTCGCAGAACTTTCGAAGTTAATCAACAAGCGTAAGACAGCTGACATAAGGAAGTATAATATGGATAGAATTGAACATGCTCTCAGGAACGGAGGAAGCCTAAAAGCAGTGAAGAAGAAACTAGGAATTGGCAAGAATCAGATGTATGCGATAAGAGACAAAGCTGGTAATATCATTACTAATATGGATGAGATAGTTCAAGTGGCTGAGTTCTATAGAAATTTGCACAGTACCAGTGGCACCCACGACAATAATGGAAGAGAGACTTGCCTAGAGGAATTTGAAATCCCAGAAGTAACGCCGGAAGAAGTAAAGAACGCCTTGGTTGCTATGCCAAGGGGGAAGGTGGCTGATGAGGATCAGGTAACAACAGATTTGTTGAAGGATGGTGGGCAGATTATTGTAGAGAAACTGGCCACCCTGTATACGCAATGCCTTATGACCTCAAGCGTACCGGAATCTTGGAAGATCGCTAACATAATCCTAATCCATAAGAAAGGGGATGACAGACTTGAAAAATTAAACACCGATCAGCTTACTGTCCGTTGCCTACAAACTATTTACTAAGTTAATCGCAAATAGAATCAGGAACACCTTAAACTTCTGTCATCCAAAGGACCAGGCAGGATTCCGTAAAGGCTACTCAACAATAGACCATATTGTCACGTGGGAGTGACGTTAAAGAACACAGTAGCAATACTGTGAAAGACAAAACTAGCTTTTATTGGGCGAACCTGTGCCCACAAAGACAGGCTACACCTAAAGCACAACGTTAGCGGCGAACACAGTCGGCGATCGTCGAGAATCTGATCAGCGGGTCCAGCGCGTCGGCTTTTATACAGCAGCCATCGAATGTTCCAGAATAATCGTTGGGACCCGCGTGCCTTCCACAAAGTTCTACACCATTCGCGTCACGCGATGAAATCAGATAACACAAGGTTCGGCGGCAACACACAGCGGATAGAAGCATCGATACCTTTCCAGAAACTTCGGATACTTGCAGGCGCGTCCCGCGCTGTGCGATAAGATTTGTTAGGCGGCGAAACGTGGTCGCCCGATAAATATAAGTACACGTGTCAGTATTTACGCTATCAATCAGGTGATAGAGAAATGTGCGGAATATAACGAACCCTTATATATAGCTTTCATTGATTACGAGAAAGCGTTTGATGCTGTCGAAACCTATGCAGTCATGGTGGCATTACGGAATCAGGGTTTAGACGAGGCGTATGTAAAAATACTGAAAGATATCTATAGCGGCTCCACAGCCACCGTAGTCCTCCATAAAGAAAGTACCAAAATCCAAATAAAGAAAGGCGTCAGGCAGGGAGATACGATCTCTCCAATGCTATTCACAGCGTGTTTACAGGAGCCAGGAGGTCTTCAGAGACCTGCACTGGGAAGAATAGGGGATAAAAGTTAATGGAGAATACCTTAGTAACTTGCGATTCGCTGATGATATTGCCTTGCTTAGTAACTCAGGGGACCAATTGCAATGCATGCTCACTGACCTGGAGAGGCAAAGCAGAAGGGTGGGTCTAAAAATTAATCTGCAGAAAACTAAAGTAAGGTGTAACAGTCTCCGAAGAGAACAGCAGTTTACGATAGGTAGTGAGGCACTGGAAGTGGTAAGGGAATACATCTACTTAGGGCAGGTAGTGACCGCGGATCCGGATCATTAGACGGATATAATCAGAAGAATAGGAATGGGCTGGGGTGCGTTTGGCAGGCATTCTCAGATCATGAACAGCAGGTTGCCATTATCCCTCAAGAGAAAAGTGTATAACAGCTGTGTCTTACCAGTACTGACGTACGGAGCAGAAACCTGGAGGCTTACGAAAAGGGTTCTACTTAAATTGAGGACGACGCAACGGGCTATGCAAAGAAGAATGATATGTTAGGGCAGCGCAACCCTGACGAAGGACAAGAGGAAGTACAGAACACGAGCGCAGACTAACAACTGGTTTATTATTTCAAGCAACGGACTATAATATACAGAAAATGTAAACACGTGTAAAATGACGTTTGCAAGGGTGTTAGCCTATCTTGCCATTCAAGAAATGAGATTCTTTATCCTGTAGAGTGATAGAAGGCTGGCTGACGCATGCGCCTGAGTTCACATGCATGAAGTAGGCCTCTACAATCTCGCGGTTAGTTTGATGCATATTTTTATAAGGTATTTCCGTTTGTGCAAACATGGGTTTGCATGAGCAAACTCTACAATGCGCGGCCAGATTCGAACCTGTTTCATTCCTGATCGCACCTTGGTGCTCCCTAAGGCGGATGTTAAGGCAGCGTCCCGTCTGCCCAAAGTACATTTTGCGGCAAAATGTATCTTCTGTGATAACAATAAGCTGAACTAGGCACTCCATTCCATTGTCATTTGGTGTTATCCTCATAATTCAAGTCCACTGTGACTATTTGGCCCATCAGAATCAGAATCGGTTTTTATTGAGATCATTAGGATGATTTCAAGTTTTTAATATTCAGGAGGAGGTCCCGGAGTCAAAGACTGCAATGGGACCTCCTTTACAAAGTAAACGTAATAAAACAAAAGTACAGCAGTGTTCAACAAATTGTTAACATAGAAAAATTGCAGGTTTTAGTATGAATACCATGATTGAAGAATTACATATGCATAAATGTCATGAAAAAAAAGCACTGTAACACAATCTCGTTGACAACTGATAAAGTAACTGCGTAGATGACGTGACGAATACAGTAGAATTTGTAGCTCGAATGTGTATGTGAGGCAGAAACAGAAACCTAACGGTATGGCAATGAAAATAAAATGAAGGCACCGTGAAAGAATAGTTGTGAGTATGGACTAGGCATCAGTATTCGACAGAATGTAATCTTTTAGTTGTTTCTTGAATTCGTGAATTTTAAGTGTTTTTATGTATAATGGTAGTGGTGTTCCAGAATGCGATAGATGAAAAATGGACGCTCTGTTTGCCATAATTAGTATGTATTTTAGGTAAAATAAAGTTCCTATTTATTGCAAACCTGGGAATATTAGTATTTAGTAGAGAAGATTGTGGTAACAAGCTATCGCATCGTGTGTAATTGATTTGACGGAACAAAAAGGTACCTAGATTATATTTAACGAGTTGTGTGACTGTAAGAATTTGATTAGTTCGTAAAAGATATGAGGCGTAGTTGTTATATGGACTAAATGTAATTATCCTAATAGCCTGATTCTATATAATTTGCAATGAGTTTAAATGGGTTACGTAAGTGTTTCCCCAGCAAGTGACGCAGTAATTAATGTGGGAATGAATAAACGAAAAGTATAAGGATAGTAATATTATGGTCAAATATGTTTCGTGCTTTTAGAAGTACCCTAATCCCGTAGGTAATCTTCTGTTTTAGTTTGGTTATGTGTTCAGTAAATTTTAGATGTTTGTCTACTTCTATGCCAAGATAATTGCATGAAAAACTTGCAGGGATAGGACTTCCGCCAAATAAGATAGGAGGAATGGAGTGAAGTGTTCGTTGGTGGGAAGTGAATACAACAAATTTTGTTTTCGACGGGTTTATCTGTAGCTGGTTAGTATGGCACCACTCCAGCAGGCTGTGTAAGTCGCCATTAAGGTTAGATACTAAGGTTGTAATACATTTATTGGAATTAATAATAGTATCATCAGCATAAAGTATACATTTCGAAGAGGACAGACAGTTAGGCAGATCATTGACGTATAATAAAAATAAAAGCGGACCCAATATGGAACCCTGGGGCACGCCAATATTAGTGAACATGGTTTTAGAATGAACGCCTGAAATGGTTACTACCTGCGTTCTGTCTGTTAAGTAATTTTGTAGTAACAAGAGTACTGGACCAGTGATTCCCAATGATTCAAGCTTACGAAATAAGATGCGGTGATTTATTTTCTCAAACGCTTTGCTTAAATCCACAAACACTGAAGCTGCATAATTCCCTTCATCGATAGCTAGTTTTAATTGATCGGTTAGAGCAACGAGAGCCAGTTCAGTCGAGTAAGCCGAGCGAAAGCCGTATTGGAGTGGTGAGAGAATGTTAAATTTTGTAAGGTAATTAGTTAAACGTTTTTCTATTAGCTTTTCGATTACCTTACTAAAGAAAGGTAATACACAGATGAGGCGATAATTGGAAATTGAAGACCGGTCACCTTTCTTAAAAATTGGTGTGATCTTGCCTTGTTTTAGTTCTTGTGGGAAACTGCCTGATTTAAACATGACGTTGATTATGTCTGCAAGGACATTACTTATTAGGGGTGCAATTAATTTCATATGGGAAGGGTGTAATTTATCGATGCCGGCGCCAGTTATTTTCATGTTGTTTATAATGTTTAGAACTTCGTGAGATGTAGTTGGAAATAAAAAGAAAGAATGTGGCAGGCGCTGGGGCACGGGATTGTCATGCGCAGGTGGCTGTAGCTCGCTGCTAAAGAAGAAATCAACAAACGCATCAGCTATTTCTTTGGCGATCTTGTATACCATACCCTGATATGCAATTTCTGTTATAGCTTCGCGATTATTTGCCCTGTTTAAGAAGGAGTTAACAATTTCCCATCTCTTTTTTACGTTTTTACCGCATTCCAAAATTTTTCTGTCGTACCATGTTTTTTTAGCTTTTTTCAATGTGGCAGAAAGCTGGTTAGAAAACTTTTTGTACCGAATGGCTAAATTCTTGTTAAATGGTTGTCGTTTGGTTTTCTTGTAAAGATTATCCTTTTTGCGCATTAAAGCTAAGAGCTTATCTGTTATCTATGGATTTTGAGGCGACGCGTACTTCTTTTTGCATTTAACTTGAACGGTATGACGATCAACACATGACTTAAGCATAGAGATAAATAGTGCAAATGCTTTTTGTGGATCATTTGTAGAAAAGATGGGGGACCAGTCAAGGTTCGACACGGCGTCAAGGAATGATTGTTTGTCTAATATAAACTTCGTGTGCGTGATTTTTTCGGAGCCATGAGTATCATCATCATCATCATCATCATCATCATCATCATCCTGGTTACGCCCACTGCAGGGCAAAGGCCTCTCCCATACTTCTCCAACAACCCCGGTCATGTACTAATTGTGGCCATGCCATGCCTGCAAACTTCTTAATCTCATCCGCCCACCTAACTTTCTGCCGCCCCCTGCTACGCTTCCCTTCCCTTGGGATCCAGTCCGTAACCCTTAATGACCATCGGTTATCTTCCCTCCTCATTACATGTCCTGCCCATGCCCATTTCTTTTTCTTGATTTCAACTAAGATGCCATTAACTCGTGTTTGTTCCCTCACCCAATCTGCTCTTTTCTTATCCCTTAACGTCACACCTATCATTCTTCTTTCCATAGCTCGTTGCGTCGTCCTCAATTTGAGTAGAACCCTTTTCGTAAGCCTCCAGGTTTCTGCCCCGTAGGTGAGTACTGGTGAAATGAGTGTAGTGAAAATTTAAAAATATAGGATAGTGATCAGTTATGTCGGTCATTATAACACCTGCGTTTGGTGGATATGCCAAATTTGATAATGCATGGTCAACTAATGTACCTATGGGGTGGTTAGCACATCGTGTCGGTATCTTAATTAAACATTCATAACCAAAGCTGTTAAAACAATCAGAATAATGTAAACCATTAGTAGACGTACTATCAGCGAGGTTAATGTTGATGTCGCTTATAATTATTACATTTTTGTTTTCATCTGCTAGCAGTCCCATGACTTTATGGAGAGCAGTACAAAAATCGATTGCTGACGACGAGGGTGAACGATATATGCAACCAATTATTAGGTCTTTGTTGTCTATGTTGAGGAAGTCATTTTTAAGTTCAATCCAAGCGTCTTCACAATTAGTTACATTAAGTTCAAGATCGTTCCTTCGGTTGTAAGTAATATCTGAATAGATCTACAGCGCTGCGCCGCCACGGTTGCTGACCGGACGGTTGGAGTATTCAGGAACAAAACTTGAGAAACAGAAAATGTGCTTATCGTGGTCGCTCAACCAAGTTTCAGATACTCAGATGACCGAAAATGGGAAGGTGAATGAAGAAACGAGATCGGAGAATTCATCGAAGTGCTTGCGCAGACTGCGCGCATTCAAGTGCAAGACAGATCGCTGATAATTTGAAAGAAGATTGTTTAACGGGTTAGCTGTTAGATTGTGTGTTAGATTGTGAGACTTGCCTAAGTGACAGGCGCGGCGCAAAGGTGGATTAGAGTTAGGTTATCACTGAAAGGTCGGATTCGGTTGCGATGCGAAAGAAGCGACTTTCAGTTGTTTTCCGGGCGTTGATTTGGCAGTTTTCTGTCCACAGAAATCTCTAGTTCGTTTTTTTTCAGACCCAAGGCTTTGGAAAAGAGAGCTTTGTTTTCAAGTGTTAAATGTTCATTAACGAAGACAGGGTTCTCTTTTGCTGTTGCGAGGCCAATGTCACTCAGGCGGAGTCTAGCTTTCCGTGCTTTCGCGACGAACTCGGCTTTCTTCGTTCTCGACCAGAAGCGAGCGATGATGTCTTTATGTTCTGTTTTAGTAGGAACGCGATGAACAACGTCGAGGTCAGCGGCCGTTACTGGGCAACCAATTTTGTTGCCAATAGTTTGTATGACTGTCACACAGTCCTCTCCTTGTGTGCAAGGGATGCCCTTAATCTCGACGTTGTTTAATCGAGAATATTGCTCCAGTTCGCCAACTTTTATTGTGAGAGTGTTGTTGTTTGCTTGTAAAGCTTTGTTTTCGGATTTTAGCTCTTTGTTTTCGGCACTCAGCTTTTCGACGAGTTTGCTTAGAAATTCCACGCTAGTTTCCAAACTATCAGTTCTTTTCTTAAGTTCTACGACGTCTATGCCCGAATTGCTCGCCCTCAGCAGAAATTTCCCAAAAATGTCATCAAGAAGTTTTTCGCTTACGTTTCCAAGCTTGGATTCAATGTCATCAATTCTTTTGGCGAGCTCCGAATTTGTAGGCATTGTTCACCGACCACACCCGGAAGGCCGCACGAGACGACGCAAGCGTGGCAGTACAAGTTAACACAAGTTCGGCAGCAATGTTTGGCAGCGGCTGCAGCAATATTGGAATCACAAATGACAAAGATACATACGGATATGACTAACCTGGGGATACAAAGAACGTTGGTCAGTCTGTGTTGCTCTTGCCACAACCGCTGCCAGAATAAGGTGCCGGTACCACTGCGCCTCCTTATATCCTTTTCTCACGGCGGGCTGGTGGCGCAAGCGCAACGCTGGCTCCGATAGCACCGAAGATTCTTGAACGGCGCAGCTGCTGCAGGCCGCGACGCGCGTGGAAGCGGATAGCGGGACGTTGGTCACGGGGAGTGGACGACGACGACACAAGCCTGCGGATGCGAAGAACGTTGGTCAATGTGTGTTCCTGTTGCGACAACCGCTGCCAGAATCATAATGCAAAAATACTTCTGAAACAGGTTCAAGAGGCTGTTTACCAACCAAGGTGTCATGACAAAGAAAAAGCCAATAAAGGATTATGGCACCAAACAGAAAAAAATGGTCATTCGAAACAGCACGTGGCTGCATGAGAGGTGCAGGCAGATGGGATTCCAAACATAAGAACATCAGACGTGTCAGCACTGTGTCCACCAACATCTACAGACGCTTTGATGTGCTGATTTGGGTCCTACCTCCACAGTTGATGTTACCTGAGGACATTGCTTAGCAAGGAGGCCCCACTGCTAGCAAGCGTGACCACCACTAAGCTTCCCATCTGGCCTTGTTCATAGCAGACGGATAAGCAGCAGGAGTTCACGAGGCATGTCAGAGAGCATGACATGTTAAACTTCGCAGACTCCTCCGGGTGATTATGGTGAATTTACTTCGGCAGTATTCATACTGTAGCCATATCCACTACGGCATGCTCTGCTCCTACTATCAGTTTAGAAGGTTCATATAACAGTGCTGCTCATGTAAGCATTTATAGCACAATGTAAAAATAATTACTCTTCCGTTTCCTCTGTATTCATTGTACTCTCTCATGGCCGCTGAATGAAAGCATACATGAGCATGCCTCCTGGGTCACGCAGAGCTTGGGCGAGGGTTCGAAGCAGGTAACAGTTGGTTCCACCAGTTTGGCGGGGATGTCACCGTTCCAGCTAGGATAGGTCTACGGGAAGGCGCTGACCAGCATTGTGGAATGGATTCTTTGAGTGTCTTCGATTAAGTTTGTGTCATGCTTGCACTTGGTTTTTATCATCATTCTTATTTTGGTGTGGTAAAAAAATTGTTGAGGCTTTCATAGAAATGTGTTATGTGATGGTGCTATGCTAAGCCCCTGCTGTGTGGCACAAGTGCCACAAAAGGGTCATTTGTCTAGTACCACTGCTTTCCATCTGACTTAATTAGAACAGCATAGTGCAGCACAGTTCAAAAAGAATTTCTCAGCATGGTAAATGTAGCGAAGGGTGCAGATAAAAACTGTGTGAAAAGCCTTTGGCATGTTAGCCTCACTTTACCGATAAAGATTAAAAAAAAATAATAATAATATTTGGGGTTTTACGTGCCAAAACCACTTCCTGATTATGAGGCACGCCGTAGTGGAGGACTCCGGAAATTTTGACCACCTGGGGTTCTTTAACGTGCACCTAAATCTAAGCACACGGGTGTTTTCGCATTTCGCCCCCATCGAAATGCGGCCGCCGTGGCCGGGATTCGATCCCGCGACCGCGTGCTCAGCAGCCCAACACCATAGCCACTGAGCAACCACGGCGGGTAAAAAAGAAAGACAATGAAGCTGGTGATAGTGCTTCCAGCTGCTCTTATGTCTTTGCAACCTACCACGATACTCGTGAAAATAACAAACAAAAGTATGCAACGAAATGAAGCTAGTGTCATAGTTTTACGTTGTAATGAAAAGTAATAATATTTGGGGTTTTACGTGCCAAAACCACTTTCTGATTATGAGGCACGCCGTAGTGGAGGACTCCGGAAATTTTGACCACCTGGGGTTCTTTAACGTGCACCTAAATCTAAGCACACGGGTGTTTTCGCATTTCGCCCCCATCGAAATGCGGCCGCCGTGGTAATGAAAAGTAAAGCAGCTAAATGCAGAGGATTGGAGGAACCTCCTAAAGTAAGGGCACCGCATTTGTGGGATGGCGCTGAGCTGCAGAACATTGTCGTGTGCTCTGAAGGCATTCAAAATAACGCTCAACCCAGCGGAAGAGTTAAATAATATGAAAACGGAGCACTGGCCGTTATCAATGCCGGGATAGGTGTGAAGAATGAAGTCGAGTCCATTTTTTTCCCAATTGAGCTTTTCCAATTCCACTAGTCCCCAAGATTGCTGTACACTTCTGATATGTTTTGTTCTATATCCGTTGTGCAGAAAATTTGTTCAGTGGCAAAATTGATCGTGCGGTGAGGTGTGCCTCTCAGAATCACTTTATTACCCCAAGATTTGGGAGAAACCCCATATAGAAAACTACACTTGCTAACTTAGTCGACTGAGTCTGGGGTTTTTGGGTACATAGCATATACGTATAGTAAAAGTACAATCCAAGACCGTCAACCGCGGTTTCCCCCTTCACCCTCCCCGCCTGCCAACGTTGTCGTCCGTAGATGGCCGACGCGTCAGGTGCTGTAAACTCGCGAAAGTGATCGTCCGAGAATGCTGCTCATGACTTCGCAGCTTATACCCACCCCCACTATCGCACGCGTTTTTTCTCACTTTTCTCCGGCTCTTAGTGTGAGCACTACCTTCTATCAAACATACGTTCATCAAACTGTCAAGCGCGGCGGAGATTTTGCGTGCCACCTGCTATCGGGTAGGCGCCTATCATATCTTGAGTAAAAGCATGGACGTCATCTGGTAAAGTTCCCAGCACCCACAGACATGCCTACAATCGTTAGCGTATGAAACACATATTGCTACTGTTGTTTGTCCGCAGCACATATTATCACGTTGCAAAACGTACTACAGAGCGTAACGTAAAGCACACGAGTTGCTCGTGAATCTGGATGCCTCTTACCTTAATGCGGCCATGTCTGAGTGATTCCCGGTACAAGATTTGCGTGCAGTCGTCAGCGGATGAAACACGAAATGGCGAGCGCTGTTTACCCGTAGCGAAACGTACGACGGCGAATAAGTGAAAGCATACGAATTCTACGTGAATGTGAACCTCTCTTACCTTAATCGTGTAGCCATGTATGAGCGATTCTCGGTGCATTAAGATTGAGCACAAAATCCATTTAAGGGCTCACGGTTGCGTTGTCGCATTTCATTGGTTGGCGACTGTACACACAAGGACGAACTTGCGTACGCAGCCCAACAAGCTAATCACCGCGCCATGAACATGCCGGAGGCCGTTTGCGCACAGAACACCTATAAACTACACTATATACATACACTGTCTTGGCGCTCTTTGGCCATATCTGGCTCTTGCGCCACTAAACCACACACATTCATTTATTCATTCATTACACTATATACACGTGGTCTTTCTGTCACGACCATGTGCTAAGCACGCGCATGCTGCTTTTGGCAGCGCACAGGGTTTTCTGCCAAGACCACGTGCTAAGCACACGCGCATGCTGCTTTTGGCCCCGCAAGCGGTTTTCTGCCAAGACCCCATGCTAAGCACGCGCATGCTGCCTTTGGCAGCGCACGCACGTGGCCTTTCTGCCAAGACCACGTGCTAAGCACGAGCATGCTGCTTGTGGCAGCGCGCGCACGTGGCCTTTCTGCCAAGACCACGTGCTAAGCACGCGCATGCGGCTTGTGGCTGCGTGCGCACGTGGCCTTTCTGCCATGACTACGTGGTAAGCACGCGCATGCTGCTTTTGGCAGCGCACGTAGTCTTTCTGCCAAGACTATTTTCATTTCATTTATTAATACTGTTAGCCCATGTTCTGGGTGGTTAGAGGGTGGAAAATATTTGTTGCAATGCAGACAATACATTGGCAGTCACAGCCTTGTAGACGTGTAGATACAAAATAAAATTAATGTGCACAACCTGCGGCTCACAACAAAATACATATGCTGCAGTAATCCAGGGAAAACACGGGGAATGCGGGAGATGGAAATTCAAGACGATGAGCAAAACGTGAACAAGGTGAATGCAGGAGCCAACGTTTCGACAAGTGGACTTGTCTTCTTCAAGGCAGAGTCTGTTTGCGATATATGCTGTGGCAGCGAGTTGCATTATTCGATTGTTCGCGGGAAGAATGAATATTTGAATGTGTTGATCCGAGCTTGGAGGGGTGTAAGCTGTTGGTTGTGACTGTTGCTCAATGTTCGGGCCGAGCGCTGCGTTATGTACAGTCCGGCGTTTATGTAGAAGTTACCCCGCAAAAGATAGAACTTAGGTCTAGCAACTCTTCTCCGCTCTAGCAGTTGAGGTAATTTAAGTTCTGATAACTTCCCCGTGACTGAATCCGTGGATTTATGTCTAGACAATAAATCTATCCGCCCTTCTATGTACTTTTTCAATCCTTGCTATCTGGTTTTTCGTATACGGCTCCCACACGATACAGCCATATTCCAAAGTTGGTCTTACAAGTGTAAAATAGGCGGTTATTTTCGCTGTCGTGGTTGTCTGCCCTAGTTTCCGGTGTAAAGTCCACATTTTTCTCTCGGTGGCACTACATAAGCTATGAATGTGCTTATTCCAATTTAAATTTTCACTTATCGTTATGCCTAGATACTTGAGGTACCTTACTTTCTGTAATTTGTGTCCTTCAATTTCGTATTCAAACGGAAGAATATCTTTAATTTTGTTTGTTATTGTTATAAATGACGTTTTGCTATGACTTATTTTCATTTTCTATGTTGTGCACCAGCCATAGACACAACTTTTGTTTTTTTTTCAACATACTGTCACCCCCATTACAGGAGTGGGTCAACAATTTTGACACATATGTACCTTTGCAATCCTAGCTGAAGAAAATACAGGATATGTGGGAACACATGCAGAGACGCAAATAATATCAATAAGTAAAAGAGAGGACTGCCTTCTCGGCAAGCTCAACAAATTTGGACAATGTTGTTTGCGCGGTAACGCACGGGTTCAGTTCATTCCATTCTCGCACATCTTGTGGGAAGTAGGAAGACAAAAACGCGTTATTATTGCAAGAGAACTCTTTTAGTCTATGTGGGTGCATCTGTCGAGTCTGACGAGTGGATTTAAGGTTTATAAAGTCCGAGTAGTCTAGATTAAATGAGTTATGGAGTAACATATACAAAAAAATTCAAACGCTGTAGCTTCGCTCGGCTTGCGAGAGTGTGAAGGCCAGCGCATTGTGATAGCTCAAATGGTGAGTCGGTACGCTTATAGCGGTTATAAGGAAAACGGAGGGCTTTCCTTTTAATTATTTCGAGTGTGTGGATGTTATTTTTCGTGTGCGGAAACCAGACTATATTCGCATATTCTAAGATCGGCCGAATAAGTGTGACATAGGTAAGGTATTTAGTTTCAAATGTAGAGTGACACAAGACTCTCTTGAGAAAGAACAGTTTCTGCATTGCTTTCCTGGTTGCCTGTTGGATATGCGCAGTCCATGTGAAGTCAGAAGAAATGATGAGTCCTAAGTAACGATGCTCGGAAACACTTGGGATGATAGCATTTTTAATGGAATAAGGATAATCTAATTTTCGTTTTTTTCTTTGTAACCGTCATTGAAACCGTTTTTTTCTGAATTGATGGACATCTGCCAATCCTTGCACCATTGTCCAATTTGACCTAATGCGTTATTGAGATTAATTTGGTCATCAATGTTCAGGACTTCTTGGTAAAGCACGCAGTCATCTGCAAACAGCCGGATTTTAACATTAACTTCTTTCGCGGTATCATTTATGTAAAGTAAGAATAGGAGGGGAGCCACAACAGTGCCCCGATGTACACCGGAAACAATTCTGAAACAGAATCAGAACAATGGTCTCCAAGATGCAGAAATTGTTTCCTATTGGACAAATAATCACTTACCCAGCAAGTCACTGGCCCATCTCCGAGGATGTTCTTAAGTTTGAAAATTAATTTCGCGTGAGAGATTCGGTCAAAGGCTTTTCATAAGTCTAGAAAGAGCATATCGATTTGAGACTGGTTGTTAAGGGCTTGTGCAAGGTCATGGGATATTTCTATTAGTTGCGTAACAGTAGATAACCTACTACGGAAGCCGTGCTTGTTTGGATGAAGGATTTGATTAGTTTCTACAAATTCTGTAATAAATTTCAAGATAATACGCTCAAGCATTTTACAGCAAGTAGAAGTCAAAGGTATAGGCCGGTAGTTTGCTGGCGATGAAGCTGCTCCCGATTTATGCTCTGGAATAGTTTTAGCAATTTTCCACTCTGCTGGGAGGCTACTTTCACGTATTGATTTTGAGTATATCAGATGCAAGTACTTGCTGATAGGTTCTGCATACCGTTTTAACAATTCGTTCGGAATTCCATCAGGGCCGCTACATTTTTTTACGCCGATATTTAGTAACATAGAAAGTATACCAGTTTCGGATATAGTTGGAGAGTCAGCTAGTTTGCTCTGTTGAGAACCAAAGGTAAATGCGTATGGGTAGGTTGAGACATCTACGTCACACGTAAACACTGATTGAAATTAGCTATTAAAGGCATTTGCTCTGTCTTTATTTGCTATTGGGGATGCTTCGCGATTGGTGTTTTGAATGTGGATGTAGCGCCAAAATTTATGGGGCGAGTCCTGGATGAAATGTTTTAAAGTGGTGCTACTGAAATGCTGTTTAGCACTACGAATTCTGCCTTTTAATAAAGCCGTAAGAGAATCTAAACGCGAGCTGTAATCAGAGTACGTGCATAACTTTTTAGTTTTCCTTAGCCTCTTGATTCTACGCTTTAAATTGATTATATCGCGCGTAATCAACGGATTGTGTTTTCTCGTCACCTTTGGTATTTTTGGAACAAAACAGTTAAAGCAGTACATAATATGTGCCCGAAATTTCAGCCAGACATCGTCAATATGTGACTGCTCGTCAGTACAAAGATTATAGAAGTCATGGTATTCATGGGTAGGATACGTCATGATAGCAGCATCATTTGCCCTATTAAAGGCAAATACATATTTGACAGGGCCCTTCTTCCGAATAACACATGCCATGGGCAAAGCACACAGGACAAGTCTGTGGCCCGACAAGCCGTCTAATACTTCTACATGGGTATCGATTGTCACGAAATTATCAGTGACAAAAACTAAATCTAAGATAGAGCTGGAGCTTCCCTGAATATGAGTAGGCGTTAGAACAAGTTGGTTAAGGCTAAATGTGAACATAAAATCTGGAATGTGATTAGTTTCTGCCATTCTCGGACCCAGAGAGCTCCAATTTACATCAGGAAGGTTGAAGTCGTCAGCCAAGGTAATTTTGCCTCCAGGCATGTGCTTCTGCATGACATCATACAGGGGATCAAGTAACGTTGCTTCCGCGCTTGGTGGTCTATAGACGGAGCCCACATGTACAAAACTTTCTCGGCGATAAATTTTACACCATACAGCTTCTATTTCCGGAACGGCGGGCATTACAACATAAGTTATGCCTTTTTTGATGAGAATGGCAACTCCCCCTCCCCATAACCCTCTGTCCTTCCGCTCAATCACATAACCGGGTGGAACGATTTCGTGATCTGAAATATTTCTGTGCAACCATGTTTCAGTTAAGGTGACGATATCGGGTTTAAGTGCTAGCAAGATAGCCTCAAGATCGTAAGCTTTGTTGATAATGCTGCGCGCATTCAGATTTATCAAAGTAACTGTCGTCGAGACCGGGTGGATCGTGGTTCTGCATTGGTTTCTTCTTCGTTTTTTGGTGTCAGTTCTATGATGTCGTCGCTATCATTGTCCCAAGCGAAAAGGCGACCATTTATTCGTACCTTGTCGTACGTCAACCTTACTTTTTCTTTCCTGTCTCGGTTTTCGTTAGTTCGATTCCATAACTTTTTCCTCACGTCCCGGACATATCGTGAAAAATCTTCGCTGATTCAGTAACCAGATTCTTTCAGTTTAGAGCAGTTCTTTAGAACGTTTACTTTATCACGGTAGTCTCGCAGTTTGAAGGTAACTGGCCGAACTTTGCCTTCGTTATCCGCCTTTCGACGACCGAGTCGATGAATTCTTTCTATTCCCGGTATCGTCAAAGCTAGTTTATCTTTCAGAATATCATTTGTTACTACTGTGTGAAGTGTTTCGGTGATCTCATCTTCTTGTTCTTTTATGCCAAAAACGATAAGGTAGGATCGCCGGCTTCTGTTCTCTAAATCATCGACATTTTTCGTCATTATCAAAAGCTGTTGCTCTAACTCAGTAACTTTTCTCACACAATGGGAGACTTGTTTTTCCAGGTGTCCTAATTTTTCTAGCTTCTTTTCAATAATATTAAGCTTCTGATTTGTTACGGTTTTCCATTTCTTGATATCTGGAATGTCTGTCGCAATTAATTTTAATTGTTCCGCAATAGAAGGATCTGGTCCAGGATTTGGCTCTATGTCGCCTCCCATTAGCAACAATAACCGCAGTGAAACACTAAGAGTACACAACATATCGAACACGGGCTTAATGCTGTGCTTAAGGTAATTTGATCTTGTTTAGATGTTATATGTGAGTAAAGCAGGCAGTCGTATGCGAATAACCGAACCTAAACACCTGAGGAAACTGTCTCGGCAATATCGTTGATATAACACAGAAATAAGACTGGACAGAGCACGGAACCCTCATGGAACCCTCAGATACGATTTAATCCAAGCGACAATAGTACTATTATTTCCAAAATTCTTTAGTTTACTTACAAGTTCTATGTGTGGAGCCCGATCGATTGCTTTTGACATATGAAGACAAATTACATCTACCTGATTTTTATCGTTGATTGCGTTTGCTAACTCGTGGACTGTTTCTACGAGCTGGGTGATCGTTGACAATTTGCGTCTAAAGCCATGTTGTTAAGATGAAGCAGATTTTTGCCCTCAAAGTATTCAAATAAACTTGCCGATATCGTCTGTTCCAGTATATTGCAGCATGAGGATTTGATTGAAATTGGCATGTAGTTTTCAACACAATGTTTCTTTCCGGTTTTGTGGACAGGTATAACTTTCGCTCTTAACCAGTCGGAGGGCAATTTTCGCTTATCCAGGGACAAGCTGAATATAGACACCCATTCTGCATAACGTTTTAAAAACTCATTTAGGACGCTGTCAGGACCAACAGACTTTTTTGTCAGCTTATCGCCAGCAGTGCGGAGCCCAGTTCAGCAACGGTGGGCGTGACCTGGACGAGCCAATTGGATCGTCAAGCAGCAGTGACATGAGCAACGGACAGCGGGCATATAAAGCCAACACTGCACTCGGCTACCTTCATTGGGGGTGGCAGCACGGCATTGGCAATGGCCCATAACCACGCATGGCTTGTTTTACAGATTCTGCCGCTTATCGTCAGCTGTGCAGATCCCAGTTCAGCAACCGTTAACGTCACCTAGACGAGCCAATTGGATCGTCAAGCAGCAGTGACATGAGCAACGGACAGCGGGCATATAAAGCCAACACTATACTCGGGTACCTTAAGTGGGGAGGGCAGCACGGCATCGGCAATGACGCATAACCACGCATGGCTAGTTTTACAGATTCTGCCGCTTATCATCAGCAGTGCGGATCCCAGTTCAGCAACAGTTAACGCTTCTTGGGTGAACCAATTGGATCGTCAAGCTGCGGTAACATCAGCAACGGACAGCGGGCATATAAAGAGAACACTGCACTCGGCTACCTTCAGTGGGGACGGCAGCACGGCATCGGCAATGGCGCATAACCACGCATGGCTTGTTTTACAGATTCTGCCGCTTATCGTCAGCAGTGCGGATCCCAGTTGAGCAACGGTTAACGTCACTTGGACGATGGACGAGCCAATTGGATCGTCAAGCAGCAGTGACATCAGCAACGGACAGCGGGCATATAAAGCGAACACTGCACTCGGCTACCTTCAGTGGGTGCGGCAGCACGGCATTGGCAATGGCGCATAACCACGCATGACTTGTTTTACGGATTCTGCCGCCTATTGTAACCTGTGCAGATCCCAGTTTAGCAATGGTTAACGTCACCTGGACGAGCCAATTGGATCGTCAAGCAGCAGTGACATCAGCAACGGACAGCGGGCATATAAAGCCAACACTGCACTCGGCTACCTTCAGTGGGGACGGCAGCACGGCATCGGCAATGGCGCATAACCACGCATGACTTGTTTTACGGATTCTGCCGTTTATGGTCAGCTGTGCGGATCCCAGTTTAGGAACGGTTAACGTCACCTGGACGAGCCAATTGGATCGGCAAGCAGCAGTGACATCAGCAACGGACAGCGGGCATATAAAGCGAACACTGCACTCGGCTACCTTCAGTGGGTGCGGCAGCACGGCTTTGGCAATGGCGCATAACCACGCATGACTTGTTTTACGGATTCTGCCGCCTATTGTAAGCTGTGCGGATCCCAGTTTAGCAATGGTTAACTTCACCTGGACGAGCCAATTGGATCGTCAAGCAGCAGTGACATGAGCAACGGACAGCGGGCATATAAAGAGAACACTGCACTCGGCTACCTTCATTGGGGGTGGCAGCACGGCATTGGCAATGGCCCATAACCACGCATGGCTTGTTTTACAGATTCTGCCGCTTATCGTCAGCTGTGCAGATCCCAGTTCAGCAACCGTTAACGTCACCTAGACGAGCCAATTGGATCGTCAAGCAGCAGTGACATGAGCAACGGACAGCGGGCATATAAAGCCAACACTATACTCGGGTACCTTAAGTGGGGAGGGCAGCACGGCATCGGCAATGACGCATAACCACGCATGGCTAGTTTTACAGATTCTGCCGCTTATCATCAGCAGTGCGGATCCCAGTTCAGCAACAGTTAACGCTTCTTGGGTGAACCAATTGGATCGTCAAGCTGCGGTAACATCAGCAACGGACAGCGGGCATATAAAGAGAACACTGCACTCGGCTACCTTCAGTGGGGACGGCAGCACGGCATCGGCAATGGCGCATAACCACGCATGGCTTGTTTTACAGATTCTGCCGCTTATCGTCAGCAGTGCGGATCCCAGTTGAGCAACGGTTAACGTCACTTGGACGATGGACGAGCCAATTGGATCGTCAAGCAGCAGTGACATCAGCAACGGACAGCGGGCATATAAAGCGAACACTGCACTCGGCTACCTTCAGTGGGTGCGGCAGCACGGCATTGGCAATGGCGCATAACCACGCATGACTTGTTTTACGGATTCTGCCGCCTATTGTAACCTGTGCAGATCCCAGTTTAGCAATGGTTAACGTCACCTGGACGAGCCAATTGGATCGTCAAGCAGCAGTGACATCAGCAACGGACAGCGGGCATATAAAGCCAACACTGCACTCGGCTACCTTCAGTGGGGACGGCAGCACGGCATCGGCAATGGCGCATAACCACGCATGACTTGTTTTACGGATTCTGCCGTTTATGGTCAGCTGTGCGGATCCCAGTTTAGGAACGGTTAACGTCACCTGGACGAGCCAATTGGATCGGCAAGCAGCAGTGACATCAGCAACGGACAGCGGGCATATAAAGCGAACACTGCACTCGGCTACCTTCAGTGGGTGCGGCAGCACGGCTTTGGCAATGGCGCATAACCACGCATGACTTGTTTTACGGATTCTGCCGCCTATTGTAAGCTGTGCGGATCCCAGTTTAGCAATGGTTAACTTCACCTGGACGAGCCAATTGGATCGTCAAGCAGCAGTGACATCAGCAACGGACAGCGGGCATATAAAGCCAACACTGCACTCGGCTACCTTCAGTGGGGACGGCAGCACGGCATCGGCAATGGCGCATAACCACGCATGACTTGTTTTACGGATTCTGCCGTTTATTTTCAGCTGTGCGGATCCCAGTTTAGGAACGGTTAACGTCACCTGGACGAGCCAATTGGATCGTCAAGCAGCAGTGACATCAGCAACGGACAGCGGGCATGTAAAGCGAACACTGCACTCGGCTACCCTCCGTGGGGGTGGCAGCACGGCATTGGCAATGGCCATAACACGTATGGCTTGTTTTACAGATTCTGCCGCTTATCGTCAGCCGTGCGGATCCCAGTTCAGCAGCGGTTAACGTCACCTAGACGAGCCAATTGGATCGTCAAGCAGCAGTGACATGAGCAAGGGACAGCGGGCATATAAAGCGAACACTGCACTCGGCTACCTTCGGTGGCGGTGGCAGCACGGCATTGGCAATGGCGCATAACCTCTCATGGCTGGTTTTACAGATTCTGCCGCGTATCGTCAGCTGTGCGGATCCAAGTTCAGCAACGGCTAACGTCACCTGGACGAGCCAATTGGATCGTCAAGCATCAGTTACATCAGCAACGGACACCGGGCATATAAAGCCAACACTACACTCGGCTACCTTCAGTGGGGACGGCAGCACGGCATCGGCAATGGCGCATAACCACGCATGACTTGTTTTACGGATTCTGCCGCTTATTGTCAGCTGTGCGGATCCCAGTTCAGCAACGGTTAACGTCACCTGGACGAGCCAATTGGATCGTCAAGCAGCAGAGACATCAGCAACGGACAGCCGGCTTATATAGCGAACAGTGCACTCGGCTACCTTCAGTGGGGGCCGCAGCACAGCATTCGCAATGGCGCATAACCACGCATGGCTTGTTTTTCAGATTCTGCCGCTTATCGTCAGCAGTGCGGATCCCAGTTGAGCAACGGTTAACGTCACTTGGACGTTGGACGAGCCAATTGGATCGTCAAGCAGCAGTGACATGAGCAACGGACAGCAGGCATATAAAGCGAACACTGCACTCGGCTACCTTCAGTGGGGACGGCAGCATGGCATTGGCAATGGCCATAACACGCATGGCTTGTTTTACAGATTCTGCCGCTTATCGTCAGCCGTGCGGATCCCAGTTCAGCAGCGGTTAACGTCACCTAGACGAGCCAATTGGATCGTCAAGCAGCAGTGACATGAGCAACGGACAGCGGGCATATAAAGCGAACACTGCACTCGGCTACCTTCGGTGGCGGTGGCAGCACGGCATTGGCAATGGCGCATAACCTCGCATGGCTTGTTTTACAGATTCTGCCGCTTATTGTCAGCTGTGCGGATCCCAGTTCAGCAACGGTTAACGTCACCTGGACGAGCCAATTGGATCGTCAAGCAGCAGAGACATCAGCAACGGACAGCCGGCTTATATTGGCGGCGAGGAGTTACGGAGTCGCCATCTATCGGAAGCGCCTCGCTGGCGTAGTATGAGGGATCACGTGGCGCGCTCCTCATAGGTTTTGCTGTCAGCGCTCACTGAAAACACCACCCGCGAGCTCTCCCGGACATTTCTGTAAGTACTTTCGAAACGAGAGAAGTTTCTTACTGTCTAAATAATAATCTTGGGCAAACTGAAAGCACACAATCGTTTACAGACGCTATCTCTTTACCGAATACGTACAGTGAACGCCACTGCGCGCAGTCGCCGCGATGGAGTCTCCCGAACCGGCTTCTTGCGTGAAAGGTAGGTAAATGCTGAGCAAACTATCTGAAATATGTTCTTATAGTGTTTGTATAACTAAATGGAGCGTAATAGAATGAAGCCTCAATGCAGCGATCGCGCAGATTCGCAGCGACCGACTGCGCGTCTGCATGCTTGTCCGCGCACTGCTTCGCTTTCTCCGCGCGCGCGTTTTGGCACCGTGCCATGAGCTTTAGGCCGCAGAATATGAGAACTTGACAGTATACAAGCAACCATTGTTGCGTGGGCGCTATCAGAGCTGTTCAAAAATAATTTCATTGTAGAGACTTCGACGCCTACGGGGACTGTGATGTGCCGTCGTGACGATTCAATCTTTTTTTTCTACTAAATTCTTTGACCTTTCAATACTATTTCTCGAGTTGCGTCGCACTGTATGTTTATCGGTGTTCTCAGCGTGCAATTCCCCGCTGCTCCTTTTTTGTAATCCAGTGCATTAATTCATAACACAAACATGACCATATGCCATGCTTTTTTTAAATGTGCTTCTTACCGCTGCCTTTCCACTCCACTGAACTTGCCAGTATCTACAGCATCGACAAGTTCATAGACCAAACCGTCATGACATTAGTCGGGCAGCGGACTCGGGCGAGCGTCTCAGTGCGCGTTTTCTGAACATTGCAGACCGGGCGCCGTAGCAGAAATCTTCCTCGCGTCTGTGCTTGCTGCATACCCGAGTTGTAGCGGATGACTGTTTGCCGGTTTTATGTTTCGCGAGCCAAGCTTCACACAGCTTCTTGTCCTGCGGCTACGTGTGAATAAGGCTGACACCGTGCTCCGTCGCGTGCGTCTGGCATTGCGGCACCGAGCAGTAGCCTACCATGCTGTGCGCCTTCAAAGGCAGCCACTACCTATTGTAGTGCTTTCAAGCGTTGTAAAGGAGACACTCGAAGCGGGAAAATCTCGCCACTAAATGAGGACCGCAGCGTACGAGGGAATTTAAACTCTCGTTTTCAGCTCGCTTCGGCGCGCCCGAAGCAGCCGACGCGGCCGCTATGTCCACGTGATCCCTCCTAGCACGTCACGCCGACGGTGGCGCCAGCTTTTCCAGTGGTGGAGCTCGAGGCCAATAGCAAACACTGCACTCGGCTACCTTCAGTGGGGGCCGCAGCACAGCATTCGCAATGGCGCATAACCACGCATGGCTTGTTTTACAGATTCTGCCGCTTATCGTCAGCTGTGCGGATCCCAGTTGAGCAACGGTTAACGTCACTTGGAGGATGGACGAGCCAATTGGATCGTCAAGCAGCAGTGACATGAGCAACGGACAGCGGGCATATAAAGCGAACACTGCACTCGGCTACCTTCGGTGGGGGTGGCAGCACGGCATTGGGAATGGCGCATAACCACGCATGACTTGTTTTACGGATTCTGCCGCTTATTGTCAGCTGTGCGGATCCAAGTTCAGCAACGGTTAACGTCACCTGGACGAGCCAATTGGATCGTCAAGCAGCAGTGACATCAGCAACGGACAGCGGGCATATAAAGCGAACACTGCACTCGGCTACCTTCGGTGGGGGTGGCAGCACGGCATTGGGAATGGCGCATAACTACGCATGACTTGTTTTACGGATTCTGCCGCTTATTGTGAGCTGTGCGGATCCAAGTTCAGCAACGGTTAACGTCACGTGGACGAGCCAATTGGATCGTCAAGCAGCAGTGACATCAGCAACGGACAGCGGGCATATGAAGCCAACACTATACTCGGCTACCTTAAGTGGGGAGGGCAGCACGGCATCGGCAATGGCGCATAACCACGCATGGCTTGTTTTACAGACTCTGCCGCTTATCATCAGGAGTGCGGATCCCAGTTCAGCAACGGTTAACGTCACCTAGATGAGCCAATTGGATCGTCAAGCAGTAGTGACATCAGCAACGGACAGCGGGAATATAAAGAGAACACCACGCTCGGCTACCTTCAGTGGGGGCGGCAGCGCGCCATTGGCAATGGCGCATAACCACGAATGGCTTGTTTTACAGATTCTGCCGCTTATCGTTAGCTTTGCGGATCCCAGTTCAGCAACGGTCAACGTCACCTGGACGAGCCAATTGGATCGTCAAGCAGCAGTGACATCAGCAACGGACAGCGGGCATATAAAGAGAACACTGCACTCGGCTACCTTCAGTGGGGACGGCAGCATGGCATAGGCAATGGCGCATAACCACGCATGGCTTGTTTTACAGATTCTGTCGCTTATCGTCAGCCGTGCGGATCCCAGTTCAGCAACAGTTAACACTTCTTGAGTGAACCAATTGGATCGTCAAGCTGCGGTGACATCAGCAACGGACAGGAGGCATAAAAAGAGAACACTACGCTCGGCTACCTTCAGTGGGGGCCGCTGCACAGCATTCGCAATGGCGCATAACCACGCATGGCTTGTTTTACAGATTCTGCCGCTTATCGTCAGCAGTGCGGATCCCAGTTGAGCAACGGTTAACGTCACGTGGACGAGCCAATTGGATCGTCAAGCAGCAGTGACATCAGCAACGGACAGCGGGCATATAAAGCGAACACTGCACTCGGCTGCCTTCAGTGGGGACGGCAGCGTAGCATAGGCAATGGCGTATAACCACGCATGGCTTGTTTTACAGATTCTGCCGCTTATCGTCAGCAGTGCGGATCCCAGTTGAGCAACGGTTAACGTCACTTGGACGATGGACGAGCCAATTGGATCGTCAAGCAGCAGTGAAATCAGCAACGGACAGCGGGCATATAAAGCGAACACTGCACTCGGCTACCTTCAGTGGGTGCGGCAGCACGGCATTGGCAATGGCGCATAACCACGCATGACCTGTTTTACGGATTCTGCCGTTTATTGTCAGCTCTGCGGATCCCAGTTTAGGAACGGTTAACGTCACCTGGACGAGCCAATTAGATCGTCAAGCAGCAGTGACATCAGCAACGGACAGCGGGCATGTAAAGCGAACACTGCACTCGGCTACTTTCCGTGGGGGTGGCAGCACGGCATTGGCAATGGCGCATAACCACGCATGGCTTGTTTTACAGATTCTGCCGCTTATCGTCAGCTGTGCGGATCCCAGTTCAGCAACGGTTAACGTCACGTGGACGAGCCAATTGGATCGTCAAGCAGCAGTGACATCAGCAACGGACAGCGGGCATATAAAGCCAACACTGCACTCGGCTACTTTAAGTGGGGAGGGCAGCACGGCATCGGCAATGGCGCATAACCACGCATGGCTTGTTTTACAGATTCTGCCGCTTATCGTCAGCTGTGCGGATCCAAGTTCAGCAACGGTTAACGTCACCTGGACGAGCCAATTGGATCGTCAAGCAGCAGTGACATCAGCAACGGACAGCGGGCATATGAAGCCAACACTATACTCGGCTACTTTAAGTGGGGAGGGCAGCACGGCATCGGCAATGGCGCATAACCACGCATGGCTTGTTTTACAGACTCTGCCGCTTATCATCAGGAGTGCGGATCCCAGTTCAGCAACGGTTAACGTCACCTAGATGAGCCAATTGGATCGTCAAGCAGTAGTGACATCAGCAACGGACAGGGGGCATAAAAAGAGAACACTATGCTCGGCTACCGTCAGTGAGGGTGGCAGCACGCCATTGGCAATGGCGCATAACCACGCATGGCTTGTTTTACAGATTCTGCCGCTTATCGTCAGCTGTGCGGAGCCCAGTTCAGCAACGGTTAACGTCACGTAGACGAGCCAATTGGATCGTCAAGCAGCAGTGACATCAGCAACGGACAGCGGGCATATAAAGCGAACACTGCACTCGGCTACCTTCAGTGGGTGCGGCAGCACGGCATTGGCAATGGCGCATAACCACGCATGACTTGTTTTACGGATTCTGCCGCCTATTGTAACCTGTGCAGATCCCAGTTTAGCAATGGTTAACGTCACCTGGAAGAGCCAATTGGATCGTCAAGCAGCAGTGACATCAGCAACGGACAGCGGGCATATAAAGCCAACACTGCACTCGGCTACCTTCAGTGGGGACGGCAGCACGGCATCGGCAATGGCGCATAACCACGCATGACTTGTTTTACGGATTCTGCCGTTTATGGTCAGCTGTGCGGATCCCAGTTTAGGAACGGTTAACGTCACCTGGACGAGCCAATTGGATCGTCAAGCAGCAGTGACATCAGCAACGGACAGCGGGCATATCAAGCCAACACTGCACTCGGCTACCTTCAGTGGGGACGGCAGCACGGCATCGGCAATGGCGCATAACCACGCATGACTTGTTTTACGGATTCTGCCGCTTATCGTCAGTAGTGCGGATCCCAGATGAGCAACGGTTAACGTCACTTGGACGATGGACGAGCCAATCGGATCGTCAAGCAGCAGTGACATCAGCAACGGACAGCGGGCATATAAAGCGAACACTGCACTCGGCTACCTTCAGTGGGTGCGGCAGCACGGCTTTGGCAATGGCGCATAACCACGCATGACTTGTTTTACGGATTCTGCCGCCTATTGTAAGCTGTGCGGATCCCAGTTTAGCAATGGTTAACTTCACCTGGACGAGCCAATTGGATCGTCAAGCAGCAGTGACATCAGCAACGGACAGCGGGCATATAAAGCCAACACTGCACTCGGGTACCTTCAGTGGGGACGGCAGCACGGCATCGGCAATGGCGCATAACCACGCATGACTTGTTTTACGGATTCTGCCGTTTATTTTCAGCTGTGCGGATCCCAGTTTAGGAACGGTTAACGTCACCTGGACGAGCCAATTGGATCGTCAAGCAGCAGTGACATCAGCAACGGACAGCGGGCATGTAAAGCGAACACTGCACTCGGCTACCCTCCGTGGGGGTGGCAGCACGGCATTGGCAATGACCATAACACGTATGGCTTGTTTTACAGATTCTGCCGCTTATCGTCAGCCGTGCGGATCCCAGTTCAGCAGCGGTTAACGTCACCTAGACGAGCCAATTGGATCGTCAAGCAGCAGTGACATGAGCAAGGGACAGCGGGCATATAAAGCGAACACTGCACTCGGCTACCTTCGGTGGCGGTGGCAGCACGGCATTGGCAATGGCGCATAACCTCTCATGGCTTGTTTTACAGATTCTGCCGCGTATCGTCAGCTGTGCGGATCCAAGTTCTGCAACGGCTAACGTCACCTGGACAAGCCAATTGGATCGTCAAGCATCAGTTACATCAGCAACGGATACCGGGCATATAAAGCCAACACTACACTCGGCTACCTTCAGTGGGGACGGCAGCACGGCATCGGCAATGGCGCATAACCACGCATGACTTGTTTTACGGATTCTGCCGCTTATTGTCAGCAGTGCGGATCCCAGTTCAGCAACGGTTAACGTCACCTGGACGAGCCAATTGGATCGTCAGGCAGCAGAGACATCAGCAACGGACAGCCGGCTTATATAGCGAACAGTGCACTCGGCTACCTTCAGTGGGGGCCGCAGCACAGCATTCGCAATGGCGCATAACCACGCATGGCTTGTTTTTCAGATTCTGCCGCTTATCGTCAGCAGTGCGGATCCCAGTTGAGCAACGGTTAACGTCACTTGGACGATGGACGAGCCAATTGGATCGTCAAGCAGCAGTGACATGAGCAACGGACAGCAGGCATATAAAGCGAACACTGCACTCGGCTACCTTCAGTGGGGGCGGCAGCACGGCATTGGCAATGGCGCATAACCACGCATGGCTTGTTTTACAGATTCTGCGCTTATCGTGGGCTGTGCAGATCCCAGTTGAGCAACAGTTAACGCTTCTTGGGTGATCCAATTGGATCGTCAAGCTGCGGTGACATCAGCAACGGACAGCGGGCATAAAAAGAGAACACTACGCTCGGCTACCTTCAGTGGGGGTGGCAGCACGCCATTGGCAATGGCGCATAACCACGCATGGCTTGTTTTACAGATTCTGCCGCTTATCGTCAGCTGTGCGGATCCCAGTTCAGCAACGGTTAACGTCACGTGGACGAGCCAATTGGATCGTCAAGCAGCAGTGACATCAGCAACGGACAGCGGGCATATAAAGCCAACACTGCACTCGGCTACCTTCAGTGGGGACGGCAGCCCGGCATCGGCATTGGCGCATAACCACGCATGACTTGTTTTACGGATTCTGCCGTTTATGGTCATCTGTGCGGATCCCAGTTTAGGACCGGTTAACGTCACCTGGACGAGCCAATTGGATCGTCAACCAGCAGTGACATCAGCAACGGACAGCGGGCATGTAAAGCGAACACTGCACTCGGCTACCCTCCGTGGGGGTGGCAGCATGGCATTGGCAATGGCCATAACACGCATGGCTTGTTTTACAGATTCTGCCGCTTATCGTCAGCCGTGCGGATCCCAGTTCAGCAGCGGTTAACGTCACCTAGACGAGCCAATTGGATGGTCAAGCAGCAGTGACATGAGCAACGGACAGCGGGCATATAAAGCGAACACTGCACTCGGCTACCTTCGGTGGCGGTGGCAGCACGGCATTGGCAATGGCGCATAACCTCGCATGGCTTGTTTTACAGATTCTGCCGCTTATTGTCAGCTGTGCGGATCCCAGTTCAGCAACGGTTAACGTCACCTGGACGAGCCAATTGGATCGTCAAGCAGCAGAGACATCAGCAACGGACAGCCGGCTTATATAGCGAACACTGCACTCGGCTACCTTCAGTGGGGGCCGCAGCACAGCATTCGCAATGGCGCATAACCACGCATGGCTTGTTTTACAGATTCTGCCGCTTATCGTCAGCTGTGCGGATCCCAGTTGAGCAACGGTTAACGTCACTTGGAGGATGGACGAGCCAATTGGATCGTCAAGCAGCAGTGACATGAGCAACGGACAGCGGGCATATAAAGCGAACACTGCACTCGGCTACCTTCGGTGGGGGTGGCAGCACGGCATTGGGAATGGCGCATATCCACGCATGACTTGTTTTACGGATTCTGCCGCTTATTGTCAGCTGTGCGGATCCAAGTTCAGCAACGGTTAACGTCACCTGGACGAGCCAATTGGATCGTCAAGCAGCAGTGACATCAGCAACGGACAGCGGGCATATAAAGCGAACACTGCACTCGGCTACCTTCGGTGGGGGTGGCAGCACGGCATTGGGAATGGCGCATATCCACGCATGACTTGTTTTACGGATTCTGCCGCTTATTGTCAGCTGTGCGGATCCAAGTTCAGCAACGGTTAACGTCACCTGGACGAGCCAATTGGATCGTCAAGCAGCAGTGACATCAGCAACGGACAGCGGGCATATAAAGCGAACACTGCACTCGGCTACCTTCAGTGGGGACGGCAGCACGGCATTGGGAATGGCGCATAACTACGCATGACTTGTTTTACGGATTCTGCCGCTTATTGTCAGCTGTGCGGATCCAAGTTCAGCAACGGTTAACGTCACGTGGACGAGCCAATTGGATCGTCAAGCAGCAGTGACATCAGCAACGGACAGCGGGCATATGAAGCCAACACTATACTCGGCTACCTTAAGTGGGGAGGGCAGCACGGCATCGGCAATGGCGCATAACCACGCATGGCTTGTTTTACAGACTCTGCCGCTTATCATCAGGAGTGCGGATCCCAGTTCAGCAACGGTTAACGTCACCTAGATGAGCCAATTGGATCGTCAAGCAGCAGAGACATCAGCAACGGACAGCCGGCTTATATAGCGAACACTGCACTCGGCTACCTTCAGTGGGGGCCGCAGCACAGCATTCGCAATGGCGCATAACCACGCATGGCTTGTTTTACAGATTCTGCCGCTTATCGTCAGCTGTGCGGATCCCAGTTGAGCAACGGTTAACGTCACTTGGAGGATGGACGAGCCAATTGGATCGTCAAGCAACAGTGACATGAGCAACGGACAGGGGGCATATAAAGCGAACACTGCACTCGGCTACCTTCGGTGGGGGTGGCAGCACGGCATTGGGAATGGCGCATAACCACGCATGACTTGTTTTACGGATTCTGCCGCTTATTGTCAGCTGTGCGGATCCAAGTTCAGCAACGGTTAACGTCACCTGGACGAGCCAATTGGATCGTCAAACAGCAGTGACATCAGCAACGGACAGCGGGCATATAAAGCGAACACTGCACTCGGCTACCTTCGGTGGGGGTGGCAGCACGGCATTGGGAATGGCGCATAACTACGCATGACTTGTTTTACGGATTCTGCCGCTTATTGCCAGCTGTGCGGATCCAAGTTCAGCAACGGTTAACGTCACGTGGACGAGCCAATTGGATCGTCAAGCAGCAGTGACATCAGCAACCGACAGCGGGCATATGAAGCCAACACTATACTCGGCTACCTTAAGTGGGGAGGGCAGCACGGCATCGGCAATGGCGCATAAGCACGCATGGCTTGTTTTACAGACTCTGCCGCTTATCATCAGGAGTGCGGATCCCAGTTCAGCAACGGTTAACGTCACCTAGATGAGCCAATTGGATCGTCAAGCAGTAGTGACATCAGCAACGGACAGCGGGAATATAAAGAGAACACCACGCTCGGCTACCTTCAGTGGGGGCGGCAGCACGCCATTGGCAATGGCGCATAACCACGAATGGCTTGTTTTACAGATTCTGCCGCTTATCGTTAGCTTTGCGGATCCCAGTTCAGCAACGGTCAACGTCACCTGGACGAGCCAATTGGATCGTCAAGCAGCAGTGACATCAGCAACGGACAGCGGGCATATAAAGAGAACACTGCACTCGGCTACCTTCAGTGGGGACGGCAGCATGGCATAGGCAATGGCGCATAACCACGCATGGCTTGTTTTACAGATTCTGTCGCTTATCGTCAGCCGTGCGGATCCCAGTTCAGCAACAGTTAACAGTTCTTGAGTGAACCAATTGGATCGTCAAGCTGCGGTGACATCAGCAACGGACAGGAGGCATAAAAAGAGAACACTACGCTCGGCTACCTTCAGTGGGGGCCGCAGCACAGCATTCGCAATGGCGCATAACCACGCATGGCTTGTTTTACAGATTCTGCCGCTTATCGTCAGCAGTGCGGATCCCAGTTGAGCAACGGTTAACGTCACTTGGACGATGGACGAGCCAATTGTATCGTCAAGCAGCAGTGACATCAGCAACGGACAGCGGGCATATAAAGCGAACACTGCACTCGGCTACCTTCAGTGGGTGCGGCAGCACGGCATTGGCAATGGCGCATAACCACGCATGACTTGTTTTACGGATTCTGCCGCCTATTGTAAGCTGTGCGGATCCCAGTTTAGCAATGGTTAACGTCACCTGGACGAGCCAATTGGATCGTCAAGCAGCAGTGACATCAGCAACGGACAGTGGGCATATAAAGCCAACACTGCACTCGGCTACCTTCAGTGGGGACGGCAGCACGGCATCGGCAATGGCGCATAACCACGCATGACCTGTTTTACGGATTCTGCCGTTTATTGTCAGCTCTGCGGATCCCAGTTTAGGAAAGGTTAACGTCACCTGGACGAGCCAATTAGATCGTCAAGCAGCAGTGACATCAGCAACGGACAGCGGGCATGTAAAGCGAACACTGCACTCGGCTACTTTCCGTGGGGGTGGCAGCACGGCATTGGCAATGGCGCATAACCGCGCATGGCTTGTTTTACAGATTCTGCCGCTTATCGTCAGCTGTGCGGATCGCAGTTCAGCAACGGTTAACGTCACGTGGACGAGCCAATTGGATCGTCAAGCAGCAGTGACATCAGCAACGGACAGCGGGCATATAAAGCCAACACTGCACTCGGCTACCTTCAGTGGGGACGGCAGCACGGCATCGGCAATGGCCATAACACGCATGGCTTGTTTTACAGATTCTGCCGCTTATCGTCAGCCGTGCGGATCCCAGTTCAGCAGCGGTTAACGTCACCTAGGCGAGCCAATTGGATCGTCAAGCAGCAGTGACATGAGCAACGGACAGCGGGCATATAAAGCGAACACTGCACTCGGCTACCTTCGGTGGGGGTGGCAGCACGGCATTGGGAATGGCGCATAACCACGCATGACTTGTTTTACGGATTCTGCCGCTTATTGTCAGCTGTGCGGATCCAAGTTCAGCAACGGTTAACGTCACCTGGACGAGCCAATTGGATCGTCAAGCAGCAGTGACATCAGCAACGGACAGCGGGCATATGAAGCCAACACTATACTCGGCTACTTTAAGTGGGGAGGGCAGCACGGCATCGGCAATGGCGCATAACCACGCATGGCTTGTTTTACAGACTCTGCCGCTTATCATCAGGAGTGCGGATCCCAGTTCAGCAACGGTTAACGTCACCTAGATGAGCCAATTGGATCGTCAAGCAGTAGTGACATCAGCAACGGACAGCGGGCATATAAAGCGAACACTGCACTCGGCTACCTTCAGTGGGTGCGGCAGCACGGCATTGGCAATGGCGCATAACCACGCATGACTTGTTTTACGGATTCTGCCGCCTATTGTAAGCTGTGCAGATCCCAGTTTAGCAATGGTTAACGTCACCTGGACGAGCCAATTGGATCGTCAAGCAGCAGTGACATCAGCAACGGACAGTGGGCATATAAAGCCAACACTGCACTCGGCTACCTTCAGTGGGGACGGCAGCACGGCATCGGCAATGGCGCATAACCACGCATGACCTGTTTTACGGATTCTGCCGTTTATTGTCAGCTCTGCGGATCCCAGTTTAGGAACGGTTAACATCACCTGGACGAGCCAATTAGATCGTCAAGCAGCAGTGACATCAGCAACGGACAGCGGGCATGTAAAGCGAACACTGCACTCGGCTACTTTCCGTGGGGGTGGCAGCACGGCATTGGCAATGGCGCATAACCACGCATGGCTTGTTTTACAGATTCTGCCGCTTATCGTCAGCTGTGCGGATCCCAGTTCAGCAACGGTTAACATCACCTGGACGAGCCAATTAGATCGTCAAGCAGCAGTGACATCAGCAACGGACAGTGGGCATATAAAGCCAACACTGCACTCGGCTACCTTCAGTGGGGACGGCAGCACGGCATCGGCAATGGCGCATAACCACGCATGACCTGTTTTACGGATTCTGCCGTTTATTGTCAGCTCTGCGGATCCCAGTTTAGGAACGGTTAACATCACCTGGACGAGCCAATTGGATCGTCAAGCAGCAGTGACATGAGCAACGGACAGCGGGCATATAAAGCGAACACTGCACTCGGCTACCTTCGGTGGGGGTGGCAGCACGGCATCGGCAATGGCGCATAACCACGCATGGCTTGTTTTACAGACTCTGCCGCTTATCATCAGGAGTGCGGATCCCAGTTCAGCAACGGTTAACGTCACCTAGATGAGCCAATTGGATCGTCAAGCAGCAGAGACATCAGCAACGGACAGCCGGCTTATATAGCGAACACTGCACTCGGCTACCTTCAGTGGGGGCCGCAGCACAGCATTCGCAATGGCGCATAACCACGCATGGCTTGTTTTACAGATTCTGCCGCTTATCGTCAGCTGTGCGGATCCCAGTTGAGCAACGGTTAACGTCACTTGGAGGATGGACGAGCCAATTGGATCGTCAAGCAACAGTGACATGAGCAACGGACAGGGGGCATATAAAGCGAACACTGCACTCGGCTACCTTCGGTGGGGGTGGCAGCACGGCATTGGGAATGGCGCATAACCACGCATGACTTGTTTTACGGATTCTGCCGCTTATTGTCAGCTGTGCGGATCCAAGTTCAGCAACGGTTAACGTCACCTGGACGAGCCAATTGGATCGTCAAACAGCAGTGACATCAGCAACGGACAGCGGGCATATAAAGCGAACACTGCACTCGGCTACCTTCGGTGGGGGTGGCAGCACGGCATTGGGAATGGCGCATAACTACGCATGACTTGTTTTACGGATTCTGCCGCTTATTGCCAGCTGTGCGGATCCAAGTTCAGCAACGGTTAACGTCACGTGGACGAGCCAATTGGATCGTCAAGCAGCAGTGACATCAGCAACCGACAGCGGGCATATGAAGCCAACACTATACTCGGCTACCTTAAGTGGGGAGGGCAGCACGGCATCGGCAATGGCGCATAAGCACGCATGGCTTGTTTTACAGACTCTGCCGCTTATCATCAGGAGTGCGGATCCCAGTTCAGCAACGGTTAACGTCACCTAGATGAGCCAATTGGATCGTCAAGCAGTAGTGACATCAGCAACGGACAGCGGGAATATAAAGAGAACACCACGCTCGGCTACCTTCAGTGGGGGCGGCAGCACGCCATTGGCAATGGCGCATAACCACGAATGGCTTGTTTTACAGATTCTGCCGCTTATCGTTAGCTTTGCGGATCCCAGTTCAGCAACGGTCAACGTCACCTGGACGAGCCAATTGGATCGTCAAGCAGCAGTGACATCAGCAACGGACAGCGGGCATATAAAGAGAACACTGCACTCGGCTACCTTCAGTGGGGACGGCAGCATGGCATAGGCAATGGCGCATAACCACGCATGGCTTGTTTTACAGATTCTGTCGCTTATCGTCAGCCGTGCGGATCCCAGTTCAGCAACAGTTAACAGTTCTTGAGTGAACCAATTGGATCGTCAAGCTGCGGTGACATCAGCAACGGACAGGAGGCATAAAAAGAGAACACTACGCTCGGCTACCTTCAGTGGGGGCCGCAGCACAGCATTCGCAATGGCGCATAACCACGCATGGCTTGTTTTACAGATTCTGCCGCTTATCGTCAGCAGTGCGGATCCCAGTTGAGCAACGGTTAACGTCACTTGGACGATGGACGAGCCAATTGTATCGTCAAGCAGCAGTGACATCAGCAACGGACAGCGGGCATATAAAGCGAACACTGCACTCGGCTACCTTCAGTGGGTGCGGCAGCACGGCATTGGCAATGGCGCATAACCACGCATGACTTGTTTTACGGATTCTGCCGCCTATTGTAAGCTGTGCGGATCCCAGTTTAGCAATGGTTAACGTCACCTGGACGAGCCAATTGGATCGTCAAGCAGCAGTGACATCAGCAACGGACAGTGGGCATATAAAGCCAACACTGCACTCGGCTACCTTCAGTGGGGACGGCAGCACGGCATCGGCAATGGCGCATAACCACGCATGACCTGTTTTACGGATTCTGCCGTTTATTGTCAGCTCTGCGGATCCCAGTTTAGGAAAGGTTAACGTCACCTGGACGAGCCAATTAGATCGTCAAGCAGCAGTGACATCAGCAACGGACAGCGGGCATGTAAAGCGAACACTGCACTCGGCTACTTTCCGTGGGGGTGGCAGCACGGCATTGGCAATGGCGCATAACCGCGCATGGCTTGTTTTACAGATTCTGCCGCTTATCGTCAGCTGTGCGGATCGCAGTTCAGCAACGGTTAACGTCACGTGGACGAGCCAATTGGATCGTCAAGCAGCAGTGACATCAGCAACGGACAGCGGGCATATAAAGCCAACACTGCACTCGGCTACCTTCAGTGGGGACGGCAGCACGGCATCGGCAATGGCCATAACACGCATGGCTTGTTTTACAGATTCTGCCGCTTATCGTCAGCCGTGCGGATCCCAGTTCAGCAGCGGTTAACGTCACCTAGGCGAGCCAATTGGATCGTCAAGCAGCAGTGACATGAGCAACGGACAGCGGGCATATAAAGCGAACACTGCACTCGGCTACCTTCGGTGGGGGTGGCAGCACGGCATTGGGAATGGCGCATAACCACGCATGACTTGTTTTACGGATTCTGCCGCTTATTGTCAGCTGTGCGGATCCAAGTTCAGCAACGGTTAACGTCACCTGGACGAGCCAATTGGATCGTCAAGCAGCAGTGACATCAGCAACGGACAGCGGGCATATGAAGCCAACACTATACTCGGCTACTTTAAGTGGGGAGGGCAGCACGGCATCGGCAATGGCGCATAACCACGCATGGCTTGTTTTACAGACTCTGCCGCTTATCATCAGGAGTGCGGATCCCAGTTCAGCAACGGTTAACGTCACCTAGATGAGCCAATTGGATCGTCAAGCAGTAGTGACATCAGCAACGGACAGCGGGCATATAAAGCGAACACTGCACTCGGCTACCTTCAGTGGGTGCGGCAGCACGGCATTGGCAATGGCGCATAACCACGCATGACTTGTTTTACGGATTCTGCCGCCTATTGTAAGCTGTGCAGATCCCAGTTTAGCAATGGTTAACGTCACCTGGACGAGCCAATTGGATCGTCAAGCAGCAGTGACATCAGCAACGGACAGCGGGCACATAAAGCGAACACTGCACTCGGCTACCTTCAGTGGGTGCGGCAGCACGGCATTGGCAATGGCGCATAACCACGCATGACTTGTTTTACGGATTCTGCCGCCTATTGTAAGCTGTGCGGATCCCAGTTTAGCAATGGTTAACGTCACCTGGACGAGCCAATTGGATCGTCAAGCAGCAGTGACATCAGCAACGGACAGTGGGCATATAAAGCCAACACTGCACTCGGCTACCTTCAGTGGGGACGGCAGCACGGCATCGGCAATGGCGCATAACCACGCATGACCTGTTTTACGGATTCTGCCGTTTATTGTCAGCTCTGCGGATCCCAGTTTAGGAACGGTTAACATCACCTGGACGAGCCAATTAGATCGTCAAGCAGCAGTGACATCAGCAACGGACAGCGGGCATGTAAAGCGAACACTGCACTCGGCTACTTTCCGTGGGGGTGGCAGCACGGCATTGGCAATGGCGCATAACCACGCATGGCTTGTTTTACAGATTCTGCCGCTTATCGTCAGCTGTGCGGATCCCAGTTCAGCAACGGTTAACATCACCTGGACGAGCCAATTAGATCGTCAAGCAGCAGTGACATCAGCAACGGACAGTGGGCATATAAAGCCAACACTGCACTCGGCTACCTTCAGTGGGGACGGCAGCACGGCATCGGCAATGGCGCATAACCACGCATGACCTGTTTTACGGATTCTGCCGTTTATTGTCAGCTCTGCGGATCCCAGTTTAGGAACGGTTAACATCACCTGGACGAGCCAATTGGATCGTCAAGCAGCAGTGACATGAGCAACGGACAGCGGGCATATAAAGCGAACACTGCACTCGGCTACCTTCGGTGGGGGTGGCAGCACGGCATTGGGAATGGCGCATAACCACGCATGACTTGTTTTACGGATTCTGCCGCTTATTGTCAGCTGTGCGGATCCAAGTTCAGCAACGGTTAACGTCACCTGGACGAGCCAATTGGATCGTCAAGCAGCAGTGACATCAGCAACGGACAGCGGGCATATGAAGCCAACACTATACTCGGCTACTTTAAGTGGGGAGGGCAGCACGGCATCGGCAATGGCGCATAACCACGCATGGCTTGTTTTACAGACTCTGCCGCTTATCATCAGGAGTGCGGATCCCAGTTCAGCAACGGTTAACGTCACCTAGATGAGCCAATTGGATCGTCAAGCAGTAGTGACATCAGCAACGGACAGGGGGCATAAAAAGAGAACACTATGCTCGGCTACCGTCAGTGAGGGTGGCAGCACGCCATTGGCAATGGCGCATAACCACGCATGGCTTGTTTTACAGATTCTGCCGCTTATCGTCAGCTGTGCGGATCCCAGTTCAGCAACGGTTAACGTCACGTAGACGAGCCAATTGGATCGACAAGCAGCAGTGACATCAGCAACGGACAGCTGGCACATAAAGAGAACACTGCACTCGGCTGCCTTCAGTGGGGACGGCAGCGTAGCATAGGCAATGGCGCATAACCACGCATGGCTTGTTTTACAGATTCTGCCGCTTATCGTCAGCAGTGCGGATCCCAGTTGAGCAACGGTTAACGTCACTTGGACGATGGACGAGCCAATTGGATCGTCAAGCAGCAGTGACATCAGCAACGGACAGCGGGCATATAAAGCGAACACTGCACTCGGCTACCTTCGGTGGGGGTGGCAGCACGGCATTGGCAATGGCGCATAACCTCGCATGGCTTGTTTTACAGATTCTGCCGCGTATCGTCAGCTGTGCGGATCCAAGTTCAGCAACGGTTAACGTCACCTGGACGAGCCAATTGGATCGTCAAGCAGCAGTTACATCAGCAACGGACAGCGGGCATATAAAGCCAACACTACACTCGGCTACCTTCAGTGGGGACAGCAGCACGGCATCGGCAATGGCGCATAACCACGCATGACTTGTTTTACGGATTCTGCCGCCTATTGTAAGCTGTGCGGATCCCAGTTTAGCAATGGTTAACGTCACCTGGACGAGCCAATTGGATCGTCAAGCAGCAGTGACATCAGCAACGGACAGTGGGCATATAAAACCAACACTGCACTCGGCTACCTTCAGTGGGGACGGCAGCACGGCATCGGCAATGGCGCATAACCACGCATGACTTGTTTTACGGATTCTGCCGTTTATTGTCAGCTCTGCGGATCCCAGTTTAGGAACGGTTAACGCCACCTGGACGAGCCAATTAGATCGTCAAGCAGCAGTGACATCAGCAACGGACAGCGGGCATGTAAAGTGAACACTGCACTCGGCTACCTTCCGTGGGGGTGGCAGCACGGCATTGGCAATGGCGCATAACCACGCATGGCTTGTTTTACAGATTCTGCCGCTTATCGTCTGCAGTGCGGATCCCAGTTGAGCAACGGTTAACATCACTTGGACGATGGACGAGCCAATTGGATCGTCAAGCAGCAGTGGCATCAGCAACGGACAGCGGGCATATAAAGCCAACACTGCACTCGGCTACCTTCAGTGGGGACGACAGCACGGCATAGGCAATGGCGCATAACCACGCATGACTTGTTTTACGAATTCTGCCGTTTATGGTCAGCTGTGCGGATCCCAGTTTAGGAACGGTTAACGTCACCTGGACGAGCCAATTGGATCGTCAAGCAGCAGTTACATCAGCAACGGACAGCGGGCATATAAAGCCAACACTACACTCGGCTACCTTCAGTGGGGACAGCAGCACGGCATCGGCAATGGCGCATAACCACGCATGACTTGTTTTACAGATTCTGCCGCTTATCGTCTGCAGTGCGGATCCCAGTTGAGCAACGGTTAACATCACTTGGACGATGGACGAGCCAATTGGATCGTCAAGCAGCAGTGGCATCAGCAACGGACAGCGGGCATATAAAGCCAACACTGCACTCGGCTACCTTCAGTGGGGACGACAGCACGGCATAGGCAATGGCGCATAACCACGCATGACTTGTTTTACGAATTCTGCCGTTTATGGTCAGCTGTGCGGATCCCAGTTTAGGAACGGTTAACGTCACCTGGACGAGCCAATTGGATCGTCAAGCAGCAGTTACATCAGCAACGGACAGCGGGCATATAAAGCCAACACTACACTCGGCTACCTTCAGTGGGGACAGCAGCACGGCATCGGCAATGGCGCATAACCACGCATGACTTGTTTTACGGATTCTGCCGCTTATTGTGAGCAGTGCGGATCCCAGTTCAGCAACGGTTAACGTCACCTGGACGAACCAATTGGATTGTCAAGCAGCAGAGACATCAGCAACGGACAGCCGGCTTATATAGCGAACACTGCACTCGGCTACCTTCAGTGGCGGCCGCAGCACAGCATTCGCAATGGCGCATAACCACGCATGGCTTAGTTTACAGATTCTGCCGCTTATCGTCTGCAGTGCGGATCCCAGTTGAGCAACGGTTAACATCACTTGGACGATGGACGAGCCAATTGGATCGTCAAGCAGCAGCGACATGAGCAACGGACAGCGGGCATATAAAGCGAACACTGCACTCGGCTACCTTCGGTGGGGGTAGCAGCACGGCATTGGGAATGGCGCATAACCACGCATGACTTGTTTTACGGATTCTGCCGCTTATCGTCAGCTGTGCGGATCCAAGTTCAGCAACGGTTAACGTCACCTGGACGAGCCAATTGGATCGTCAAGCAGCAGTGACATCAGCAACGGACAGCGGGCATATAAAGCCAACACTGCACTCGGCTACCTTCAGTGGGGACGGCAGCATGGCATAGGCAATGGCGCATAACCACGCATGGCTTGTTTTACAGATTCTGTCGCTTATCGTCAGCCGTGCGGATCCCAGTTCAGCAACAGTTAACGCTTCTTGGGTGAACCAATTTTATCGTCAAGCTGCGGTGACATCAGCAACGGACAGGGGGCATAAAAAGAGAACACTACGCTCGGCTACCGTCAGTGAGGGTGGCAGCACGCCATTGGCAATGGCGCATAACCACGCATGGCTTGTTTTACAGATTCTGCCGCTTATCGTCAGCTGTGCGGATCCCAGTTCAGCAACGGTTAACGTCACGTAGACGAGCCAATTGGATCGTCAAGCAGCAGTGACATAAGCAACGGACAGCTGGCACATAAAGAGAACACTGCACTCGGCTGCCTTCAGTTGGGACGGCAGCGTAGCATAGGCAATGGCGCATAACCACGCATGGCTTGTTTTACAGATTCTGCCGCTTATCGTCAGCAGTGCGGATCCCAGTTGAGCAACGGTTAACGTCACTTGGACGATGGACGAGCCAATTGCATCGTCAAGCAGCAGTGACATCAGCAACGGACAGCGGGCATATAAAGCGAACACTGCACTCGGCTACCTTCGGTGGGGGTGGCAGCACGGCATGGGGAATGGCGCATAACCACGCATGACTTGTTTTACGGATTCTGCCGTTTATTGTCAGCTCTGCGGATCCCAGTTTAGGAACGGTTAACGTCACCTGGACGAGCCAATTGGATCGTCAAGAAACAGTGACATGAGCAACGGACAGCGGGCATATAAAGCGAACACTGCACTCGGCTACCTTCGGTGGGGGTAGCAGCACGGCATTGGGAATGGCGCATAACCACGCATGACTTGTTTTACGGATTCTGCCGCTTATCGTCAGCTGTGCGGATCCAAGTTCAGCAACGGTTAACGTCACCTGGACGAGCCAATTGGATCGTCAAGCAGCAGTGACATCAGCAACGGACAGCGGGCATATAAAGCCAACACTGCACTCGGCTACCTTCAGTGGGGACGGCAGCACGGCATAGGCAATGGCGCATAACCACGCATGACTTGTTTTACGAATTCTGCCGTTTATGGTCAGCTGTGCGGATCCCAGTTTAGGAACGGTTAACGTCACCTGGACGAGCCAATTGGATCGTCAAGCAGCAGTGACATCAGCAACGGACAGCGGGCATGTAAAGCGAACACTGCACTGGCTACCCTCCGTGGGGGTGGGAGCATGGCATTGGCAATGGCCATAACACGCATGGCTTGTTTTACAGATTCTGCCGCTTATCGTCAGCCGTGCGGATCCCAGTTCAGCAGCGGTTAACGTCACCTAGACGAGCAAATTGGATCGTCAAGCAGCAGTGACATGAGCAACAGACAGCGGGCATATAAAGCGAACACTGCACTCGGCTACCTTCGGTGGGGGTGGCAGCACGGCATTGGGAATGGCGCATAACCACGCATGACTTGTTTTACGGATTCTGCCGCTTATTGTCAGCTGTGCGGATCCCAGTTCAGCAACGGTTAACGTCACGTGGACGAGCCAATTGGATCGTCAAGCAGCAGTGACATCAGCAACGGACAGCGGGCATATGAAGCCAACACTATACTCGGCTACCTTAAGTGGGGAGGGCAGCACGGCATCGGCAATGGCGCATAACCACGCATGGCTTGTTTTACAGACTCTGCCGCTTATCATCAGGAGTGCGGATCCCAGTTCAGCAACGGTTAACGTCACCTAGATGAGCCAATTGGATCGTCAAGCAGTAGTGACATCAGCAACGGACAGCGGGAATATAAAGAGAACACCACGCTCGGCTACCGTCAGTGAGGGTGGCAGCACGCCATTGGCAATGGCGCATAACCACGAATGGCTTGTTTTACAGATTCTGCCGCTTATCGTTAGCTTTCCGGATCCCAGTTCAGCAACGGTCAACGTCACCTGGACGAGCCAATTGGATCGTCAAGCAGCAGTGACATCAGCAACGGACAGCGGGCATATAAAGAGAACACTGTACTCGGCTACCGTCAGTGAGGGTGGCAGCACGCCATTGGCAATGGCGCATAACCACGCATGGCTTGTTTTACAGATTCTGCCGCTTATCGTCAGCTGTGCGGATCCCAGTTCAGCAACGGTTAACGTCACGTAGACGAGCCAATCGGATCGTCAAGCAGCAGTGACATAAGCAACGGACAGCTGGCACATAAAGAGAACACTGCACTCGGCTGCCTTCAGTTGGGACGGCAGCGTAGCATAGGCAATGGCGCATAACCACGCATGGCTTGTTTTACAGATTCTGCCGCTTATCGTCAGCAGTGCGGATCCCAGTTGAGCAACGGTTAACGTCACTTGGACGATGGACGAGCCAATTGCATCGTCAAGCAGCAGTGACATCAGCAACGGACAGCGGGCATATAAAGCGAACACTGCACTCGGCTACCTTCGGTGGGGGTGGCAGCACGGCATGGGGAATGGCGCATAACCACGCATGACTTGTTTTACGGATTCTGCCGTTTATTGTCAGCTCTGCGGATCCCAGTTTAGGAACGGTTAACGTCACCTGGACGAGCCAATTAGATCGTCAAGCAGCAGTGACATCAGCAACGGACAGCGGGCATGTAAAGCGAACACTGCACTCGGCTACCTTCCGTGGGTGTGGCAGCACGGCATTGGCAATGGCGCATAACCACGCATGGCTTGTTTTACAGATTCTGCCGCTTATCGTCAGCCGTGCGGATCCCAGTTCAGCAGCGGTTAACGTCACCTAGACGAGCCAATTGGATCGTCAAGCAGCAGTGACATGAGCAACGGACAGCGGGCATATAAAGCGAACACTGCACTCGGCTACCTCCGGTGGGGGTGTCAGCACGGCATTGGCAATGGCGCATAACCTCGCATGGCTTGTTTTACAGATTCTGCCGCGTATCGTCAGCTGTGCGGATCCAAGTTGAGCAACGGTTAGCGTCACCTGGACGAGCCAATTGGATCGTCAAGCAGCAGTTACATCAGCAACGGACAGCGGGCATATAAAGCCAACACTACACTCGGCTACCTTCAGTGGGGACAGCAGCACGGCATCGGCAATGGCGCATAACCACGCATGACTTGTTTTACGGATTTGGCCGCTTATTGTCAGCTGTGCGGATCCCAGTTCAGCAACGGTTAACGTCACCTGGACGAACCAATTGGATCGTCAAGCAGCAGGGACATCAGCAACGGACAGCCGGCTTATATAGCGAACACTGCACTCGGCTACCTTCAGTGGCGGCCGCAGCACAGCATTCGCAATGGCGCATAACCACGCATGGCTTGTTTTACAGATTCTGCCGCTTACCGTCAGCAGTGCGGATCCCAGTTGAGCAACGGTTAACGTTACCTGGACGAGCCAATTGTATCGTCAAGCAGCAGTGACATCAGCAACGAACAGCGGGCATATAAAGCCAACACTACACTCGGCTACCTTCAGTGGGGGCGGCAGCACGCCATTGGCAATGGCGCATAACCACGAATGGCTTGTTTTACAGATTCTGCCGCTTATCGTTAGGTTTGCGGATCCCAGTTCAGCAACGGTCAACGTCACCTGGACGAGCCAATTGGATCGTCAAGCAGCAGTGACATCAGCAACGGACAGCGGGCATATAAAGAGAACACTGCACTCGGCTACCTTCAGTGGGGACGGCAGCATGGCATAGGCAATGGCGCATAACCACACATGGCTTGTTTTACAGATTCTGTCGCTTATCGTCAGCCGTGCCGATCCCAGTTCAGCAACAGTTAACGCTTCTTGGGTGAACCAATTTTATCGTCAAGCTGCGGTGACATCAGCAACGGACAGGGGGCATAAAAAGAGAACACTACGCTCGGCTACCGTCAGTGAGGGTGGCAGCACGCCATTGGCAATGGCGCATAACCACGCATGGCTTGTTTTACAGATTCTGCCGCTTATTGTCAGCTGTGCGGATCCCAGTTCAGCAACGGTTAACGTCACGTAGACGAGCCAATTGGATCGTCAAGCAGCAGTGACATCAGCAACGGACAGCTGGCACATAAAGAGAACACTGCACTCGGCTGCCTTCAGTTGGGACGGCAGCGTAGCATAGGCAATGGCGCATAACCACGCATGGCTTGTTTTACAGATTCTGCCGCTTATCGTCAGCAGTGCGGATCCCAGTTGAGCAACGGTTAACGTCACTTGGACGATGGACGAGCCAATTGGATCGTCAAGCAGCAGTGACATCAGCAACGGACAGCGGGCATATAAAGCGAACACTGCACTCGGCTACCTGCGGTGGGGGTGGCAGCACGGCATGGGGAATGGCGCATAACCACGCATGACTTGTTTTACGGATTCTGCCGCTTATTGTCAGCTGTGCGGATCCAAGTTCAGCAACGGTTAACGTCACCTGGACGAGCCAATTGGATCGTCAAGCAGGAGTGACATGAGCAACGGACAGCGGGCATATAAAGCGAACACTGCACTCGGCTACCTTCGGTGGGGGTAGCAGCACGGCATTGGGAATGGCGCATAACCACGCATGACTTGTTTTACGGATTCTGCCGCTTATTGTCAGCTGCGCGGATCCAAGTTCAGCAACGGTTAACGTCACCTGGACGAGCCAATTGGATCGTCAAGCAGCAGTGACATCAGCAACGGACAGCGGGCATATAAAGCGAACACTGCACTCGGCTACCTTCAGTGGGGGCGGCAGCACGGCATCGGCAATGGCGCATAACCACGTATGGCATGTTTTACAGATTCTGCCGCTTATCGTCAGCAGTGCGGATCCCAGTTGACCAACGGTTAACGTCAATTGGACGATGTACGAGCCAATTGCATCGTCAAGCAGCAGTGACATCAGCAACGGACAGCCGGCATATAAAGCGAACACTGCACTCGGCTACCTTCAGTGGGGGCGGCAGCACGGCGTTGGCAATGGCGCATAACCACGCATGGCTTGTTTTACAGATTCTGCGCTTATCGTCGGCTGTGCAGATCCCAGTTGAGCAACAGTTAACGCTTCTTGGGTGAACCAATTGGATCGTCAAGCTGCAGTGACATCAGCAACGGACAGCGTGCATAAAAAGAGAACACTACGCTCGGCTACCTTCAGTGGGGGCGGCAGCACGCCATTGGCAATGGCGCATAACCTCGCATGGCTTGTTTTACAGATTCTGCCGCGTATCGTCAGCTGTGCGGATCCAAGTTCAGCAATGGTTAACGTTACCTGGACGAGCCAATTGTATCGTCAAGCAGCAGTGACATCAGCAACGAACAGCGGGCATATAAAGCCAACACTACACTCGCCTACCTTCAGTGGGGACGGCAGCACGGCATCGGCAATGGCGCATAACCACGCATGACTTGTTTTACGGATTCTGCCGCTTATCGTCAGCAGTGCGGATCCCTGTTGAGCAACGGTTAACGTCACTTGGACGATGGACGAGCCAATTGGATCGTCAAGCAGCAGTGACATCAGCAACGGACAGCGGGCATATAAAGCCAACACTGTACTCGGCTACCTTCCGTGGGGGTGGCAGCACGGCATTGGCAATCGCGCATAACCTCGCATGGCTTGTTTTACAGATTCTGCCGGGTATCGTCAGCTGTGCGGATCCAAGTTCAGCAGCGGTTAACGTCACCTGGACGAGCCAATTGGATCGTCAAGCAGCAGTTACATCAGCAACGGACAGCGGGCATATAAAGCCAACACTACACTCGGCTACCTTCAGTGGGGACGGCAGCACGGCATCGGCAATGGCGCATAACCACGCATGACTTGTTTTACGGATTCTGCCGCTTATTGTCAGTGTTGAGGATCCCAGTTCAGCAACGGTTAACGTCACCTGGACGAGCAAATTGGATCGTCAAGCAGCAGAGACATCAGCAACGGACAGCGGGCATATATAGCGAACACTGCACTCGGCTACCTTCAGTGGGGTCCGCAGCACAGCATTGGCAATGGCGCATAACCACGCATGGCTTGTTTTACAGATTCTGCCGCTTATCGTCAGCCGTGCGGATCCCAGTTGAGCAACGGTTAACGTCACTTGGACGATGGACGAGCCAATTGGATCGTCAAGCAGCAGTGACATCAGCATCGGACAGCGGGCATATAAAGCGAACACTGCACTCGGCTACCTTCCGTGGGGGTGGCAGCACGCCATTGGCAATGGCGCATAACCACGCATGGCTTGTTTTACAGATGCTGCCGCTTATCGTCAGCCGTGCGGATCCCAGTTCAGCAGCGGTTAACGCCACCTAGACGAGCCAATTGGATCGTCAAGCAGCAGTGACATGAGCAACGGACAGCGGGCATATAAAGCGAACACTGCACTCGGCTACCTTCGGTGGGGGTGGCAGCACGGCATTGGCAATGGCGCATAACCTCGCCTGGCTTGTTTTACAGATTCTGCCGCTTATCGTCAGCTGTGCGGATCCCAGTTCAGCAACGGTTAACGTCACATGGACGAGCCAATTGGATCGTCAAGCAGCAGTGACATCAGCAACGGACAGCGGGAATATAAAGAGAACACCACGCTCGGCTACCTTCAGTGAGGGCGGCAGCACGCCATTGGCAATGGCGCATAACCACGCATGGCTTGTTTTACAGATGCTGCCGCTTATCGTCAGCCGTGCGGATCCCAGTTCAGCAGCGGTTAACGCCACCTAGACGAGCCAATTGGATCGTCAAGGAGCAGTGACATGAGCAACGGACAGCGGGCATATAAAGCGAACACTGGACTCGGCTACCTTCGGTGGGGGTGGCAGCACGGCATTGGCAATGGCGCATAACCTCGCATGGCTTGTTTTACGTATTCTGCCGCGTATCGTCAGCTGTGCGGATCCAAGTTCAGCAACGGTTAACGTCACCTGGACGAGCCAATTGGATCGTCAAGCAGCAGTTACATCAGCAACGGACAGCGGGCATATAAAGCCATCACTACACTCGGCTACCTTCAGTGGGGACGGCAGCACGGCATCGGCAATGGCGCATAACCACGCATGACTTGTTTTACGGATTCTGCCGCTTATTGTCAGCTGTGCGGATCCCAGTTCAGCAACGGTTAACGTCACCTGGACGAGCCAGTTGGATCGTCAAGCAGCAGAGACATCAGCAACGGACAGCGGGCATATATAGCGAACACTGCACTCGGCTACCTTCAGTGGGGGTCGCAGCACAGCATTGGCAATGGCGTATAACCAAGCATGGCTTATTTTACAGATTCTGCCGCTTATCGTCAGCAGTGGGGATCCCAGTTGAGCAACGGTTAACTTCACTTGGACGAGCCAATTGGATCGTCAAGCCGCAGTTACATCAGCAACGGACAGCGGGCATATAAAGCCAACACTACACTCGGCTACCTTCAGTGGGGACGGCAGCACGGCATCGGCAATGGCGCATAACCACGCATGACTTGTTTTACGGATTCTGCCGCTTATTGTCAGCTGTGCGGATCCCAGTTCAGCAACGGTTAACGTCACCTGGACGAGCCGAATGGATCGTCAAGCAGGAGAGACATCAGCAATGGACAGCGGGCATATATAGCGAACACTGCACTCGGCTACCTTCAGTGGGGGCGGCAGCACGGCATTGGCAATGGCGCATAACCACGCATGACTTGTCTTACGGATTCTGCCGCCTATTGTAAGCTGTGCGGATCCCAGTTTAGCAATGGTTAACGTCACCTGGACGAGCCAATTGGATCGTCAAGCAGCAGTGACATCAGCAACGGACATCGGGCATATAAAGCCAACACTGTACTCGGCTACCTTCCGTGGGGGTGGCAGCACGGCATTGGCAATCGCGCATAACCTCGCATGGCTTGTTTTACAGATTCTGCCGGGTATCGTCAGCTGTGCGGATCCAAGTTCAGCAACGGTTAACGTCACCTGGACGAGCCAAATGGATCGTCAAGCAGCAGTTACATCAGCAACGGACAGCGGGCATATAAAGCCAACACTACACTCCGCTACCTTCAGTGGGGACGGCAGCACGGCATCGGCAATGGCGCATAACCACGCATGACTTGTTTTACGGATTCTGCCGCTTATTGTCAGTGTTGAGGATCCCAGTTCAGCAACGGTTAACGTCACCTGGACGAGCAAACTGGATCGTCAAGCAGCAGAGACATCAGCAACGGACAGCGGGCATATATAGCGAACACTGCACTCGGCTACCTTCAGTGGGGGCCGCAGCACAGCATTGGCAATGGCGCATAACCACGCATGGCTTGTTTTACAGATTCTGCCGCTTATCGTCAGCCGTGCGGATCCCAGTTGAGCAACGGTTAACGTCACTTGGACGATGGACGAGCCAATTGGATCGTCAAGCAGCAGTGACATCAGCAACGGACAGCGGGCATATAAAGCGAACACTGCACTCGGCTACCTTCCGTGGGGGTGGCAGCACGCCATTGGCAATGGCGCATAACCACGCATGGCTTGTTTTACAGATGCTGCCGCTTATCGTCAGCCGTGCGGATCCCAGTTCAGCAGCGGTTAACGCCACCTAGACGAGCCAATTGGATCGTCAAGCAGCAGTGACATGAGCAACGGACAGCGGGCATATAAAGCGAACACTGCACTCGGCTACCTTCGGTGGGGGTGGCAGCACGGCATTGGCAATGGCGCATAACCTCGCCTGGCTTGTTTTACAGATTCTGCCGCTTATCGTCAGCTGTGCGGATCCCAGTTCAGCAACGGTTAACGTCACATGGACGAGCCAATTGGATCGTCAAGCAGCAGTGACATCAGCAACGGACAGCGGGAATATAAAGAGAACACCACGCTCGGCTACCTTCAGTGAGGGCGGCAGCACGCCATTGGCAATGGCGCATAACCACGCATGGCTTGTTTTACAGATGCTGCCGCTTATCGTCAGCCGTGCGGATCCCAGTTCAGCAGCGGTTAACGCCACCTAGACGAGCCAATTGGATCGTCAAGGAGCAGTGACATGAGCAACGGACAGCGGGCATATAAAGCGAACACTGGACTCGGCTACCTTCGGTGGGGGTGGCAGCACGGCATTGGCAATGGCGCATAACCTCGCATGGCTTGTTTTACGTATTCTGCCGCGTATCGTCAGCTGTGCGGATCCAAGTTCAGCAACGGTTAACGTCACCTGGACGAGCCAATTGGATCGTCAAGCAGCAGTTACATCAGCAACGGACAGCGGGCATATAAAGCCATCACTACACTCGGCTACCTTCAGTGGGGACGGCAGCACGGCATCGGCAATGGCGCATAACCACGCATGACTTGTTTTACGGATTCTGCCGCTTATTGTCAGCTGTGCGGATCCCAGTTCAGCAACGGTTAACGTCACCTGGACGAGCCAGTTGGATCGTCAAGCAGCAGAGACATCAGCAATGGACAGCGGGCATATATAGCGAACACTGCACTCGGCTACCTTCAGTGGGGGTCGCAGCACAGCATTGGCAATGGCGTATAACCACGCATGGCTTATTTTACAGATTCTGCCGCTTATCGTCAGCAGTGGGGATCCCAGTTGAGCAACGGTTAACTTCACTTGGACGAGCCAATTGGATCGTCAAGCCGCAGTTACATCAGCAACGGACAGCGGGCATATAAAGCCAACACTACACTCGGCTACCTTCAGTGGGGACGGCAGCACGGCATCGGCAATGGCGCATAACCACGCATGACTTGTTTTACGGATTCTGCCGCTTATTGTCAGCTGTGCGGATCCCAGTTCAGCAACGGTTAACGTCACCTGGACGAGCCGAATGGATCGTCAAGCAGGAGAGACATCAGTAAATGGACAGCGGGCATATATAGCGAACACTGCACTCGGCTACCTTCACTGGGGGCGGCAGCACGGCATTGGCAATGGCGCATAACCACGCATGACTTGTCTTACGGATTCTGCCGCCTATTGTAAGCTGTGCGGATCCCAGTTTAGCAATGGTTAACGTCACCTGGACGAGTCAATTGGATCGTCAAGCAGCAGTGACATCAGCAACGGACATCGGGCATATAAAGCCAACACTGTACTCGGCTACCTTCCGTGGGGGTGGCAGCACGGCATTGGCAATCGCGCATAACCTCGCATGGCTTGTTTTACAGATTCTGCCGGGTATCGTCAGCTGTGCGGATCCAAGTTCAGACGGTTAACGTCACCTGGACGAGCCAATTGGATCGTCAAGCAGCAGTTACATCAGCAACGGACAGCGGGCATATAAAGCCAACACTACACTCGGCTACCTTCAGTGGGGACGGCAGCACGGCATCGGCAATGGCGCATAACCACGCATGACTTGTTTTACGGATTCTGCCGCTTATTGTCAGTGTTGAGGATCCCAGTTCAGCAACGGTTAACGTCACCTGGGCGAGCAAATTGGATCGTCAAGCAGCAGAGACATCAGCAACGGACAGCGGGCATATATAGCGAACACTGCACTCGGCTACCTTCAGTGGGGGCCGCAGCACAGCATTGGCAATGGCGCATAACCACGCATGGCTTGTTTTACAGATTCTGCCGCTTATCGTCAGCCGTGCGGATCCCAGTTGAGCAACGGTTAACGTCACTTGGACGATGGACGAGCCAATTGGATCGTCAAGCAGCAGTGACATCAGCAACGGACAGCGGGCATATAAAGCGAACACTGCACACGGCTACCTTCCGTGGGGGTGGCAGCACGCCATTGGCAATGGCGCATAACCACGCATGGCTTGTTTTACAGATGCTGCCGCTTATCGTCAGCCGTGCGGATCCCAGTTCAGCAGCGGTTAACGCCACCTAGACGAGCCAATTGGATCGTCAAGCAGCAGTGACATGAGCAACGGACAGCGGGCATATAAAGCGAACACTGCACTCGGCTACCTTCGGTGGGGGTGGCAGCACGGCATTGGCAATGGCGCATAACCTCGCCTGGCTTGTTTTACAGATTCTGCCGCTTATCGTCAGCTGTGCGGATCCCAGTTCAGCAGCGGTTAACGCCACCTAGACGAGCCAATTGGATCGTCAAGCAGCAGTGACATGAGCAACGGACAGCGGGCATATAAAGCGAACACTGCACTCGGCTACCTTCGGTGGGGGTGGCAGCACGCCATTGGCAATGGCGCATAACCACGCATGGCTTGTTTTACAGATGCTGCCGCTTATCGTCAGCCGTGCGGATCCCAGTTCAGCAGCGGTTAACGCCACCTAGACGAGCCAATTGGATCGTCAAGGAGCAGTGACATGAGCAACGGACAGCGGGCATATAAAGCGAACACTGGACTCGGCTACCTTCGGTGGGGGTGGCAGCACGGCATTGGCAATGGCGCATAACCTCGCATGGCTCGTTTTACGTATTCTGCCGCGTATCGTCAGCTGTGCGGATCCAAGTTCAGCAACGGTTAACGTCACCTGGACGAGCCAATTGGATCGTCAAGCAACAGTTACATCAGCAACGGACAGCGGGCATATAAAGCCATCACTACACTCGGCTACCTTCAGTGGGGACGGCAGCGCGGCATCGGCATTGGCGCATAACCACGCATGACTTGTTTTACGGATTCTGCCGCTTATTGTCAGCTGTGCGGATCCCAGTTCAGCAACGGTTAACGTCACCTGGACGAGCCAGTTGGATCGTCAAGCAGCAGAGACATCAGCAATGGACAGCGGGCATATATAGCGAACACTGCACTCGGCTACCTTCAGTGGGGGTCGCAGCACAGCATTGGCAATGGCGTATAACCACGCATGGCTTATTTTACAGATTCTGCCGCTTATCGTCAGCAGTGGGGATCCCAGTTGAGCAACGGTTAACTTCACTTGGACGAGCCAATTGGATCGTCAAGCCGTAGTTACATCAGCAACGGACAGCGGGCATATAAAGCCAACACTACACTCGGCTACCTTCAGTGGGGACGGCAGCACGGCATCGGCAATGGCGCATAACCACGCATGACTTGTTTTACGGATTCTGCCGCTTATTGTCAGCTGTGCGGATCCCAGTTCAGCAACGGTTAACGTCACCTGGACGAGCCGAATGGATCGTCAAGCAGGAGAGACATCAGCAATGGACAGCGGGCATATATAGCGAACACTGCACTCGGCTACCTTCAGTGGGGGCGGCAGCACGGCATTGGCAATGGCGCATAACCACGCATGACTTGTCTTACGGATTCTGCCGCCTATTGTAAGCTGTGCGGATCCCAGTTTAGCAATGGTTAACGTCACCTGGACGAGCCAATTGGATCGTCAAGCAGCAGTGACATCAGCAACGGACATCGGGCATATAAAGCCAACACTGTACTCGGCTACCTTCCGTGGGGGTGGCAGCACGGCATTGGCAATCGCGCATAACCTCGCATGGCTTGTTTTACAGATTCTGCCGGGTATCGTCAGCTGTGCGGATCCAAGTTCAGCAACGGTTAACGTCACCTGGACGAGCCAATTGGATCGTCAAGCAGCAGTTACATCAGCAACGGACAGCGGGCATATAAAGCCAACACTACACTCGGCTACCTTCAGTGGGGACGGCAGCACGGCATCGGCAATGGCGCATAACCACGCATGACTTGTTTTACGGATTCTGCCGCTTATTGTCAGTGTTGAGGATCCCAGTTCAGCAACGGTTAACGTCACCTGGGCGAGCAAATTGGATCGTCAAGCAGCAGAGACATCAGCAACGGACAGCGGGCATATATAGCGAACACTGCACTCGGCTACCTTCAGTGGGGGCCGCAGCACAGCATTGGCAATGGCGCATAACCACGCATATCTTGTTTTACAGATTCTGCCGCTTATCGTCAGCCGTGCGGATCCCAGTTGAGCAACGGTTAACGTCACTTGGACGATGGACGAGCCAATTGGATCGTCAAGCAGCAGTGACATCAGCAACGGACAGCGGGCATATAAAGCGAACACTGCACTCGGCTACCTTCCGTGGGGGTGGCAGCACGCCATTGGCAATGGCGCATAACCACGCATGGCTTGTTTTACAGATGCTGCCGCTTATCGTCAGCCGTGCGGATCCCAGTTCAGCAGCGGTTAACGCCACCTAGACGAGCCAATTGGATCGTCAAGCAGCAGTGACATGAGCAACGGACAGCGGGCATATAAAGCGAACACTGCACTCGGCTACCTTCGGTGGGGGTGGCAGCACGGCATTGGCAATGGCGCATAACCTCGCCTGGCTTGTTTTACAGATTCTGCCGCTTATCGTCAGCTGTGCGGATCCCAGTTCAGCAACGGTTAACGTCACATGGACGAGCCAATTGGATCGTCAAGCAGCAGTGACATCAGCAACGGACAGCGGGAATATAAAGAGAACACCACGCTCGGCTACCTTCAGTGAGGGCGGCAGCACGCCATTGGCAATGGCGCATAACCACGCATGGCTTGTTTTACAGATGCTGCCGCTTATCGTCAGCCGTGCGGATCCCAGTTCAGCAGCGGTTAACGCCACCTAGACGAGCCAATTGGATCGTCAAGGAGCAGTGACATGAGCAACGGACAGCGGGCATTAAAAGCGAACACTGGACTCGGCTACCTTCGGTGGGGGTGGCAGCACGGCATTGGCAATGGCGCATAACCTCGCATGGCTTGTTTTACGTATTCTGCCGCGTATCGTCAGCTGTGCGGATCCAAGTTCAGCAACGGTTAACGTCACTTGGACGAGCCAATTGGATCGTCAAGCAGCAGTTACATCAGCAACGGACAGCGGGCATATAAAGCCATCACTACACTCGGCTACCTTCAGTGGGGACGGCAGCACGGCATCGGCAATGGCGCATAACCACGCATGACTTGTTTTACGGATTCTGCCGCTTATTGTCAGCTGTGCGGATCCCAGTTCAGCAACGGTTAACGTCACCTGGACGAGCCAGTTGGATCGTCAAGCAGCAGAGACATCAGCAACGGACAGCGGGCATATATAGCGAACACTGCACTCGGCTACCTTCAGTGGGGGTCGCAGCACAGCATTGGCAATGGCGTATAACCACGCATGGCTTATTTTACAGATTCTGCCGCTTATCGTCAGCAGTGGGGATCCCAGTTGAGCAACGGTTAACTTCACTTGGACGAGCCAATTGGATCGTCAAGCCGCAGTTACATCAGCAACGGACAGCGGGCCTATAAAGCCAACACTGCACTCGGCTACCTTCAGTGGGGGTCGCAGCACGGCATCGGCAATGGCGCATAACCACGCATGACTTGTTTTACGGATTCTGCCGCTTATTGTCAGCTGTGCGGATCCCAGTTCAGCAACGGTTAACGTCACCTGGACGAGCCGAATGGATCGTCAAGCAGGAGAGACATCAGCAATGGACAGCGGGCATATATAGCGAACACTGCACTCGGCTACCTTCAGTGGGGGCGGCAGCAGGGCATTGGCAATGGCGCATAACCACGCATGGCTTGTTTTACAGATTCTGCCGCTTATCGTCAGCTGTGCAGATCCCAGTTGAGCAACAGTTAACGCTTCTTGGATAAACCAATTGGATCGTCAAGCTGCAGTGACAGCAGCAACGGACAGCGGGCATAAAAGGAGAACACTACGTTCGGTTACCTTCAGTGGGGGCGGCAGCACGCCATTGGCAATGGCGCATAACCTCGCATGGCTTGTTTTACAGATTCTGCCGCTTATCGTCAGCTGTGCGGATCCCAGTTCAGCAACGGTTAACGTCACGTGGACGAGCCAATTGGATCGTCAAGCAGCAGTGACATCAGCAACGAAAAGCGGGCATATAAAGCCAACACTACACTCGCCTACCTTCAGTGGGGACGGCAGCACGGCATCGGCAATGGCGCATAACCACGCATGACTTGTTTTACGGATTCTGCCGCTTATCGTCAGCAGTGCGGATCCCTGTTGAGGAACGGTTAACGTCACTTGGACGATGGACGAGCCAATTGGATCGTCAAGCAGCAGTGACATCAGCAACGGACAGCGGGCATATAAAGCCAACACTGTACTCGGCTACCTTCCGTGGGGGTGGCAGCACGGCATTGGCAATCGCGCATAACCTCGCATGGCTTGTTTTACAGATTCTGCCGGGTATCGTCAGCTGTGCGTATCCAAGTTCAGCAACGGTTAACGTCACCTGGACGAGCCAATTGGATCGTCAAGCAGCAGTTACATCAGCAACGGACAGCGGGCATATAAAGCCAACACTACACTCGGCTACCTTCAGTGGGGACGGCAGCACGGCATCGGCAATGGCGCATAACCACGCATGACTTGTTTTAGGGATTCTGCCGCTTATTGTCAGTGTTGAGGATCCCAGTTCAGCAACGGTTAACGTCACCTGGACGAGCAAATTGGATCGTCAAGCAGCAGAGACATCAGCAACGGACAGCGGGCATATATAGCGAACACTGCACTCGGCTACCTTCAGTGGGGGCCGCAGCACAGCATTGGCAATGGCGCATAACCACGCATGGCTTGTTTTACAGATTCTGCCGCTTATCGTCAGCCGTGCGGATCCCAGTTGAGCAACGGTTAACGTCACTTGGACGATGGACGAGCCAATTGGATCGTCAAGCAGCAGTGACATCAGCAACGGACAGCGGGCATATAAAGCGAACACTGCACTCGGCTACCTTCGGTGGGGGTGGCAGCACGGCATTGGCAATGGCGCATAACCTCGCATGGCTTGTTTTACGTTTTCTGCCGCGTATCGTCAGCTGTGCGGATCCAAGTTCAGCAACGGTTAACGTCTCCTGGACGAGCCAATTGGATCGTCAAGCAGCAGTTACATCAGCAACGGACAGCGGGCATATAAAGCCATCACTACACTCGGCTACGTTCAGTGGGGACGGCAGCACGGCGTCGGCAATGGCGCATAACCACGCATGACTTGTTTTACGGATTCTGCCGCTTATTGTCAGTGTTGAGGATCCCAGTTCAGCAACGGTTAACGTCACCTGGACGAGCCAATTGGATCGTCAAGCAGCAGAGACATCAGCAACGGACAGCGGGCATATATAGCGAACACTGCACTCGGCTACCTTCAGTGGGGGCCGCAGCACAGCATTGGCAATGGCGCATAACCACGCATGGCTTGTTTTACAGATTCTGCCGCTTATCGTCAGCCGTGCGGATCCCAGTTGAGCAACGGTTAACGTCACTTGGACGATGGACGAGCCAATTGGATCGTCAAGCAGCAGTGACATCAGCAACGGACAGCGGGCATATAAAGCGAACACTGCACTCGGCTACCTTCCGTGGGGGTGGCAGCACGCCATTGGCAATGGCGCATAACCACGCATGGCTTGTTTTACAGATGCTGCCGCTTATCGTCAGCCGTGCGGATCCCAGTTCAGCAGCGGTTAACGCCACCTAGACGAGCCAATTGGATCGTCAAGCAGCAGTGACATGAGCAACGGACAGCGGGCATATAAAGCGAACACTGCACTCGGCTACCTTCGGTGGGGGTGGCAGCACGGCATTGGCAATGGCGCATAACCTCGCCTGGCTTGTTTTACAGATTCTGCCGCTTATCGTCAGCTGTGCGGATCCCAGTTCAGCAAAGGTTAACGTCACATGGACGAGCCAATTGGATCGTCAAGCAGCAGTGACATCAGCAACGGACAGCGGGAATATAAAGAGAACACCACGCTCGGCTACCTTCAGTGAGGGCGGCAGCACGCCATTGGCAATGGCGCATAACCACGCATGGCTTGTTTTACAGATGCTGCCGCTTATCATCAGCCGTGCGGATCCCAGTTCAGCAGCGGTTAACGCCACCTCGATGAGCCAATTGGATCGTCAAGGAGCAGTGACATGAGCAACGGACAGCGGGCATATAAAGCGAACACTGCACTCGGCTACCTTCGGTGGGGGTGGCAGCACGGCATTGGCAATGGCGCATAACCTCGCATGGCTTGTTTTACGTATTCTGCCGCGTATCGTCAGCTGTGCGGATCCAAGTTCAGCAACGGTTAACGTCACCTGGACGAGCCAATTGGATCGTCAAGCAGCAGTTACATCAGCAACGGACAGCGGGCATATAAAGCCATCACTACACTCGGCTACCTTCAGTGGGGACGGCAGCACGGCATCGGCAATGGCGCATAACCACGCATGACTTGTTTTACGGATTCTGCCGCTTATTGTCAGCTGTGCGGATCCCAGTTCAGCAACGGTTAACGTCACCTGGACGAGCCAGTTGGATCGTCAAGCAGCAGAGACATCAGCAACGGACAGCGGGCATATATAGCGAACACTGCACTCGGCTACCTTCAGTGGGGGCCCCAGCACTGCATTGGCAATGGCGCATAACCACGCATCGCTTGTTTTACAGATTCTGCCGCTTATCGTCAGCAGTGCGGATCCCAGTTGAGCAACGGTTAACGTCACTTGGACGAGCCAATTGGATCGTCAAGCCGCAGTTACATCAGCAACGGACAGCGGGCATATAAAGCCAACACTACACTCGGCTACCTTCAGTGGGGACGGCAGCACGGCATCGGCAATGGCGCATAACCACGCATGACTTGTTTTACGGATTCTGCCGCTTATTGTCAGCTGTGCGGATCCCAGTTCAGCAACGGTTAACGTCACCTGGACGAGCCGAATGGATCGTCTAGCAGGAGAGACATCAGCAATGGACAGCGGGCATATATAGCGAACACTGCACTCGGCTACCTTCAGTGGGGCGGCAGCACGGCATTGGCAATGGCGCATAACCACGCATGACTTGTCTTACGGATTCTGCCGCCTATTGTAAGCTGTGCGGATCCCAGTTTAGCAATGGTTAACGTCACCTGGACGAGCCAATTGGATCGTCAAGCAGCAGGGACATCAGCAACGGACATCGGGCATATAAAGCCAACACTGTACTCGGCTACCTTCCGTGGGGGTGGCAGCACGGCATTGGCAATGGCGCATAACCACGCATGGCTTGTTTTACAGATTCTGCCGCTTATCGTCAGCCGTGCGGATCCCAGTTCAGCAGCGGTTAACGTCACCTAGACGAGCCAATTGGATCGTCAAGCAGCAGTGACATGTGCAACGGACAGCGGGCATATATAGCGAACACTGCACTCGGCTACCTTCAGTGGGGGCCGCAGCACAGCATTGGCAATGGCGCATAACCACGCATGGCTTGTTTTACAGATTCTGCCGCTTATCGTCAGCCGTGCGGATCCCAGTTGAGCAACGGTTAACGTCACTTGGACGATGGACGAGCCAATTGGATCGTCAAGCAGCAGTGACATCAGCAACGGACAGCGGGCATATAAAGCGAACACTGCACTCGGCTACCTTCGGTGGGGGTGGCAGCACGGCATTGGCAATGGCGCATAACCTCGCATGGCTTGTTTTACGTTTTCTGCCGCGTATCGTCAGCTGTGCGGATCCAAGTTCAGCAACGGTTAACGTCTCCTGGACGAGCCAATTGGATCGTCAAGCAGCAGTTACATCAGCAACGGACAGCGGGCATATAAAGCCATCACTACACTCGGCTACGTTCAGTGGGGACGGCAGCACGGCGTCGGCAATGGCGCATAACCACGCATGACTTGTTTTACGGATTCTGCCGCTTATTGTCAGTGTTGAGGATCCCAGTTCAGCAACGGTTAACGTCACCTGGACGAGCCAATTGGATCGTCAAGCAGCAGAGACATCAGCAACGGACAGCGGGCATATATAGCGAACACTGCACTCGGCTACCTTCAGTGGGGGCCGCAGCACAGCATTGGCAATGGCGCATAACCACGCATGGCTTGTTTTACAGATTCTGCCGCTTATCGTCAGCCGTGCGGATCCCAGTTGAGCAACGGTTAACGTCACTTGGACGATGGACGAGCCAATTGGATCGTCAAGCAGCAGTGACATCAGCAACGGACAGCGGGCATATAAAGCGAACACTGCACTCGGCTACCTTCCGTGGGGGTGGCAGCACGCCATTGGCAATGGCGCATAACCACGCATGGCTTGTTTTACAGATGCTGCCGCTTATCGTCAGCCGTGCGGATCCCAGTTCAGCAGCGGTTAACGCCACCTAGACGAGCCAATTGGATCGTCAAGCAGCAGTGACATGAGCAACGGACAGCGGGCATATAAAGCGAACACTGCACTCGGCTACCTTCGGTGGGGGTGGCAGCACGGCATTGGCAATGGCGCATAACCTCGCCTGGCTTGTTTTACAGATTCTGCCGCTTATCGTCAGCTGTGCGGATCCCAGTTCAGCAAAGGTTAACGTCACATGGACGAGCCAATTGGATCGTCAAGCAGCAGTGACATCAGCAACGGACAGCGGGAATATAAAGAGAACACCACGCTCGGCTACCTTCAGTGAGGGCGGCAGCACGCCATTGGCAATGGCGCATAACCACGCATGGCTTGTTTTACAGATGCTGCCGCTTATCATCAGCCGTGCGGATCCCAGTTCAGCAGCGGTTAACGCCACCTCGATGAGCCAATTGGATCGTCAAGGAGCAGTGACATGAGCAACGGACAGCGGGCATATAAAGCGAACACTGCACTCGGCTACCTTCGGTGGGGGTGGCAGCACGGCATTGGCAATGGCGCATAACCTCGCATGGCTTGTTTTACGTATTCTGCCGCGTATCGTCAGCTGTGCGGATCCAAGTTCAGCAACGGTTAACGTCACCTGGACGAGCCAATTGGATCGTCAAGCAGCAGTTACATCAGCAACGGACAGCGGGCATATAAAGCCATCACTACACTCGGCTACCTTCAGTGGGGACGGCAGCACGGCATCGGCAATGGCGCATAACCACGCATGACTTGTTTTACGGATTCTGCCGCTTATTGTCAGCTGTGCGGATCCCAGTTCAGCAACGGTTAACGTCACCTGGACGAGCCAGTTGGATCGTCAAGCAGCAGAGACATCAGCAACGGACAGCGGGCATATATAGCGAACACTGCACTCGGCTACCTTCAGTGGGGGCCCCAGCACTGCATTGGCAATGGCGCATAACCACGCATCGCTTGTTTTACAGATTCTGCCGCTTATCGTCAGCAGTGCGGATCCCAGTTGAGCAACGGTTAACGTCACTTGGACGAGCCAATTGGATCGTCAAGCCGCAGTTACATCAGCAACGGACAGCGGGCATATAAAGCCAACACTACACTCGGCTACCTTCAGTGGGGACGGCAGCACGGCATCGGCAATGGCGCATAACCACGCATGACTTGTTTTACGGATTCTGCCGCTTATTGTCAGCTGTGCGGATCCCAGTTCAGCAACGGTTAACGTCACCTGGACGAGCCGAATGGATCGTCTAGCAGGAGAGACATCAGCAATGGACAGCGGGCATATATAGCGAACACTGCACTCGGCTACCTTCAGTGGGGCGGCAGCACGGCATTGGCAATGGCGCATAACCACGCATGACTTGTCTTACGGATTCTGCCGCCTATTGTAAGCTGTGCGGATCCCAGTTTAGCAATGGTTAACGTCACCTGGACGAGCCAATTGGATCGTCAAGCAGCAGGGACATCAGCAACGGACATCGGGCATATAAAGCCAACACTGTACTCGGCTACCTTCCGTGGGGGTGGCAGCACGGCATTGGCAATGGCGCATAACCACGCATGGCTTGTTTTACAGATTCTGCCGCTTATCGTCAGCCGTGCGGATCCCAGTTCAGCAGCGGTTAACGTCACCTAGACGAGCCAATTGGATCGTCAAGCAGCAGTGACATGTGCAACGGACAGCGGGCATATATAGCGAACACTGCACTCGGCTACCTTCAGTGGGGGCCGCAGCACAGCATTGGCAATGGCGCATAACCACGCGTGGCTTGTTTTACAGATTCTGCCGCTTATCGTCAGCAGTGCGGATCCCAGTTGAGCAACGGTTAACGTCACTTAGACGATGGACGAGCCAATTGGATCGTCAAGCAGCAGTGACATCAGCAACAGACAGCGGGCATATAAAGCGAACAGTGCACTCGGCTACCTTCCGTGGGGGTGGCAGCACGCCATTGGCAATGGCGCATAACCACGCATGGCTTGTTTTACAGATGCTGCCGCTTATCGTCAGCCGTGCGGATCCCAGTTCAGCAGCGGTTAACGCCACCTAGACGAGCCAATTGGATCGTCAAGCAGCAGTGACATGAGCAACGGACAGCGGGCATATAAAGAGAACACCACGCTCGGCTACCTTCAGTGAGGGCGGCAGCACGCCATTGGCAATGGCGCATAACCACGCATGGCTTGTTTTACAGATGCTGCCGCTTATCGTCAGCCGTGCGGATCCCAGTTCAGCAGCGGTTAACGCCACCTAGACGAGCCAATTGGATCGTCAAGGAGCAGTGACATGAGAAACGGACAGCGGGCATATAAAGCGAACACTGCACTCGGCTACCTTCGGTGGGGGTGGCAGCACGGCATTGGCAATGGCGCATAACCTCGCATGGCTTGTTTTACGTATTCTGCCGCGTATCGTCAGCTGTGCGGATCCAAGTTCAGCAACGGTTAACGTCACCTGGACGAGCCAATTGGATCGTCAAGCAGCAGTTACATCAGCAACGGACAGCGGGCATATAAAGCCATCACTACACTCGGCTACCTTCAGTGGGGACGGCAGCACGGCATCGGCAATGGCGCATAACCACGCATGACTTGTTTTACGGATTCTGCCGCTTATTGTCAGCTGTGCGGATCCCAGTTCAGCAACGGTTAACGTCACCTGGACGAGCCAGTTGGATCGTCAAGCAGCAGAGACATCAGCAACGGACAGCGGGCATATATAGCGAACACTGCACTCGGCTACCTTCAGTGGGGGTCACAGCACAGCATTGGCAATGGCGTATAACCACGCATGGCTTTTTTTACAGATTCTGCCGCTTATCGTCAGCAGTGGGGATCCCAGTTGAGCAACGGTTAACTTCACTTGGACGAGCCAATTGGATCGTCAAGCCGCAGTTACATCAGCAACGGACAGCGGGCATATAAAGCCAACACTACACTCGGCTACCTTCAGTGGGGACGGCAGCACGGCATCGGCAATGGCGCATAACCACGCATGACTTGTTTTACGGATTCTGCCGCTTATTGTCAGCTGTGCGGATCCCAGTTCAGCAACGGTTAACGTCACCTGGACTAGCCGAATGGATCGTCAAGCAGGAGAGACATCAGCAATGGACAGCGGGCATATATAGCGAACACTGCACTCGGCTACCTTCAGTGGGGGCGGCAGCACGGCATTGGCAATGGCGCATAACCACGCATGACTTGTCTTACGGATTCTGCCGCCTATTGTAAGCTGTGCGGATCCCAGTTTAGCAATGGTTAACGTCACCTGGACGAGCCAATTGGATCGTCAAGCAGCAGTGACATCGGCAACGGACATCGGGCATATAAAGCCAACACTGTACTCGGCTACCTTCCGTGGGGGTGGCAGCACGGCATTGGCAATGGCGCATAACCACGCATGGCTTGTTTTACAGATTCTGCCGCTTATCGTCAGCCGTGCGGATCCCAGTTCAGCAGTGGTTAACGTCACCTAGACGAGCCAATTGGATCGTCAAGCAGCAGTGACATGTGCAACGGACAGCGGGCATATATAGATAACACTGCACTCGGCTACCTTCAGTGGGGGCGGCAGCACAGCATTGGCAATGGCGCATAACCACGCGTGGCTTGTTTTACAGATTCTGCCGCTTATCGTCAGCAGTGCGGATCCCAGTTGAGCAACGGTTAACGTCACTTAGACGATGGACGAGCCAATTGGATCGTCAAGCAGCAGTGACATCCGCAACGGACAGCGGGCATATAAAGCGAACACTGCACTCGGCTACCTTCAGTGGGGGCGGCAGCAAGGCATTGGCAATGGCGCATAACCACGCATGGCTTGTTTTACAGATTCTGCCGCTTATCGTCAGCTGTGCAGATCCCAGTTGAGCAACAGTTAACGCTTCTTGGATGAACCAATTGGATCGTCAAGCTGCAGTGACATCAGCAACGGACAGTGGGCATAAAAGGAGAACACTACGTTCGGTTACCTTCAGTGGGGGCGGCAGCACGCCATTGGCAATGGCGCATAACCACGCATGGCTTGTTTTACAGATGCTGCCGCTTATCGTCAGCCGTGCGGATCCCAGTTCAGCAGCGGTTAACGCCACCTAGATGAGCCAATTGGATCGTCAAGGAGCAGTGACATGAGCAACGGACAGCGGGCATATAAAGCGAACACTGCACTCGGCTACCTTCGGTGGGGGTGGCAGCACGGCATTGGCAATGGCGCATAACCTCGCATGGCTTGTTTTACGTATTCTGCCGCGTATCGTCAGCTGTGCGGATCGAAGTTCAGCAACGGTTAACGTCACCTGGACGAGCCAATTGGATCGTCAAGCAGCAGTTACATCAGCAACGGACAGCGGGCATATAAAGCCATCACTACACTCGGCTACCTTCAGTGGGGACGGCAGCACGGCATCGGCAATGGCGCATAACCACGCATGACTTGTTTTACGGATTCTGCCGCTTATTGTCAGCTGTGCGGATCCCAGTTCAGCAACGGTTAACGTCACCTGGACGAGCCAGTTGGATCGTCAAGCAGCAGAGACATCAGCAACGGACAGCGGGCATATATAGCGAACACTGCACTCGGCTACCTTCAGTGGGGGTCGCAGCACAGCATTGGCAATGGCGTATAACCACGCATGGCTTATTTTACAGATTCTGCCGCTTATCGTCAGCAGTGGGGATCCCAGTTGAGCAACGGTTAACTTCACTTGGACGAGCCAATTGGATCGTCAAGCCGCAGTTACATCAGCAACGGACAGCGGGCATATAAAGCCAACACTACACTCGGCTACCTTCAGTGGGGACGGCAGCACGGCATCGGCAATGGCGCATAACCACGCATGACTTGTTTTACGGATTCTGCCGCTTATTGTCAGCTGTGCGGATCCCAGTTCAGCAACGGTTAACGTCACCTGGACGAGCCGAATGGATGGTCTAGCAGGAGAGACATCAGCAATGGACAGCGGGCATATATAGCGAACACTGCACTCGGCTACCTTCAGTGGGGCGGCAGCACGGCATTGGCAATGGCGAATAACCACGCATGACTTGTCTTACGGATTCTGCCGCCTATTGTAAGCTGTGCGGATCCCAGTTTAGCAATGGTTAACGTCACCTGGACGAGCCAATTGGATCGTCAAGCAGCAGGGACATCAGCAACGGACATCGGGCATATAAAGCCAACACTGTACTCGGCTACCTTCCGTGGGGGTGGCAGCACGGCATTGGCAATGGCGCATAACCACGCATGGCTTGTTTTACAGATTCTGCCGCTTATCGTCAGCCGTGCGGATCCCAGTTCAGCAGCGGTTAACGTCACCTAGACGAGCCAATTGGATCGTCAAGCAGCAGTGACATGTGCAACGGACAGCGGGCATATATAGCGAACACTGCACTCGGCTACCTTCAGTGGGGGCCGCAGCACAGCATTGGCAATGGCGCATAACCACGCGTGGCTTGTTTTACAGATTCTGCCGCTTATCGTCAGCAGTGCGGATCCCAGTTGAGCAACGGTTAACGTCACTTAGACGATGGACGAGCCAATTGGATCGTCAAGCAGCAGTGACATCAGCAACAGACAGCGGGCATATAAAGCGAACAGTGCACTCGGCTACCTTCCGTGGGGGTGGCAGCACGCCATTGGCAATGGCGCATAACCACGCATGGCTTGTTTTACAGATGCTGCCGCTTATCGTCAGCCGTGCGGATCCCAGTTCAGCAGCGGTTAACGCCACCTAGACGAGCCAATTGGATCGTCAAGCAGCAGTGACATGAGCAACGGACAGCGGGCATATAAAGAGAACACCACGCTCGGCTACCTTCAGTGAGGGCGGCAGCACGCCATTGGCAATGGCGCATAACCACGCATGGCTTGTTTTACAGATGCTGCCGCTTATCGTCAGCCGTGCGGATCCCAGTTCAGCAGCGGTTAACGCCACCTAGACGAGCCAATTGGATCGTCAAGGAGCAGTGACATGAGAAACGGACAGCGGGCATATAAAGCGAACACTGCACTCGGCTACCTTCGGTGGGGGTGGCAGCACGGCATTGGCAATGGCGCATAACCTCGCATGGCTTGTTTTACGTATTCTGCCGCGTATCGTCAGCTGTGCGGATCCAAGTTCAGCAACGGTTAACGTCACCTGGACGAGCCAATTGGATCGTCAAGCAGCAGTTACATCAGCAACGGACAGCGGGCATATAAAGCCATCACTACACACGGCTACCTTCAGTGGGGACGGCAGCACGGCATCGGCAATGGCGCATAACCACGCATGACTTGTTTTACGGATTCTGCCGCTTATTGTCAGCTGTGCGGATCCCAGTTCAGCAACGGTTAACGTCACCTGGACGAGCCAGTTGGATCGTCAAGCAGCAGAGACATCAGCAACGGACAGCGGGCATATATAGCGAACACTGCACTCGGCTACCTTCAGTGGGGGTCGCAGCACAGCATTGGCAATGGCGTATAACCACGCATGGCTTATTTTACAGATTCTGCCGCTTATCGTCAGCAGTGGGGATCCCAGTTGAGCAACGGTTAACTTCACTTGGACGAGCCAATTGGATCGTCAAGCCGCAGTTACATCAGCAACGGACAGCGGGCATATAAAGCCAACACTACACTCGGCTACCTTCAGTGGGGACGGCAGCACGGCATCGGCAATGGCGCATAACCTCGCATGGCTTGTTTTACGTATTCTGCCGCGTATCGTCAGCTGTGCGGATCGAAGTTCAGCAACGGTTAACGTCACCTGGACGAGCCAATTGGATCGTCAAGCAGCAGTTACATCAGCAACGGACAGCGGGCATATAAAGCCATCACTACACTCGGCTACCTTCAGTGGGGGTGGCAGCACGGCATTGGCAATGGCGCATAACCTCGCCTGGCTTGTTTTACAGATTCTGCCGCTTATCGTCAGCTGTGCGGATCCCAGTTCAGCAACGGTTAACGTCACATGGACGAGCCAATTGGATCGTCAAGCAGCAGTGACATCAGCAACGGACAGCGGGAATATAAAGAGAACACCACGCTCGGCTACCTTCAGTGAGGGCGGCAGCACGCCATTGGCAATGGCGCATAACCACGCATGGCTTGTTTTACAGATGCTGCCGCTTATCGTCAGCCGTGCGGATCCCAGTTCAGCAGCGGTTTACGCCACCTAGACGAGCCAATTGGATCGTCAAGGAGCAGTGACATGAGCAACGGACAGCGGGCATATAAAGCGAACACTGCACTCGGCTACCTTCGGTGGGGGTGGCAGCACGGCATTGGCAATGGCGCATAACCTCGCATGGCTTGTTTTACGTATTCTGCCGCGTATCGTCAGCTGTGCGGATCCAAGTTCAGCAACGGTTAACGTCACCTGGACGAGCCAATTGGATCGTCAAGCAGCAGTTACATCAGCAACGGACAGCGGGCATATAAAGCCATCACTACACTCGGCTACCTTCAGTGGGGACGGCAGCACGGCATCGGCAATGGCGCATAACCACGCATGACTTGTTTTACGGATTCTGCCGCTTATTGTCAGCTGTGCGGATCCCAGTTCAGCAACGGTTAACGTCACCTGCGCGAGCCAGTTGGATATTCAAGCAGCAGAGACATCAGCAACGGACAGCGGGCATATATAGCGAACACTGCACTCGGCTACCTTCAGTGGGGGTCGCAGCACAGCATTGGCAATGGCGTATAACCACGCATGGCTTATTTTACAGATTCTGCCGCTTATCGTCAGCAGTGGGGATCCCAGTTGAGCAACGGTTAACTTCACTTGGACGAGCCAATTGGATCGTCAAGCCGCAGTTACATCAGCAACGGACAGCGGGCATATAAAGCCAACACTACAATCGGCTACCTTCAGTGGGGACGGCAGCACGGCATCGGCAATGGCGCATAACCACGCATGACTTGTTTTACGGATTCTGCCGCTTATTGTCAGCTGTGCGGATCCCAGTTCAGCAACGGTTAACGTCACCTGGACGAGCCGAATGGATCGTCAAGCAGGAGAGACATCAGCAATGGACAGCGGGCATATATAGCGAACACTGCACTCGGCTACCTTCAGTGGGGGCGGCAGCACGGCATTGGCAATGGCGCATAACCACGCATGACTTGTCTTACGGATTCTGCCGCCTATTGTAAGCTGTGCGGATCCCAGTTTAGCAATGGTTAACGTCACCTGGACGAGCCAATTGGATCGTCAAGCAGCAGTGACATCAGCAACGGACATCGGGCATATAAAGCCAACACTGTACTCGGCTACCTTCCGTGGGGGTGGCAGCACGGCATTGGCAATGGCGCATAACCACGCATGGCTTGTTTTACAGATTCTGCCGCTTATCGTCAGCCGTGCGGATCCCAGTTCAGCAGCGGTTAACGTCACCTAGACGAGCCAATTGGATCGTCAAGCAGCAGTGACATGTGCAACGGACAGCGGGCATATATAGCGAACACTGCACTCGGCTACCTTCAGTGGGGGCCGCAGCACAGCATTGGCAATGGCGCATAACCACGCGTGGCTTGTTTTACAGATTCTGCCGCTTATCGTCAGCAGTGCGGATCCCAGTTGAGCAACGGTTAACGTCACTTAGACGATGGACGAGCCAATTGGATCGTCAAGCAGCAGTGACATCCGCAACGGACAGCGGGCATATAAAGCGAACACTGCACTCGGCTACCTTCAGTGGGGGCGGCAGCAAGGCATTGGCAATGGCGCATAACCACGCATGGCTTGTTTTACAGATTCTGCCGCTTATCGTCAGCTGTGCAGATCCCAGTTGAGCAACAGTTAACGCTTCTTGGATGAACCATTTGGATCGTCAAGCTGCAGTGACATCAGCAACGGACAGCGGGCATAAAAGGAGAACACTACGTTCGGTTACCTTCAGTGGGGGCGGCAGCACGCCATTGGCAATGGCGCATAACCTCGCATGGCTTGTTTTACAGATTCTGCCGCTTATCGTCAGCTGTGCGGATCCCAGTTCAGCAACGGTTAACGTCACGTGGACGAGCCAATTGGATCGTCAAGCAGCAGTGACATCAGCAACGAACAGCGGGCATATAAAGCCAACACTACACTCGCCTACCTTCAGTGGGGACGGCAGCACGGCATCGGCAATGGCGCATAACCACGCATGACTTGTTTTACGGATTCTGCCGCTTATCGTCAGCAGTGCGGATCCCTGTTGAGCAACGGTTAACGTCACTTGGACGATGGACGAGCCAATTGGATCGTCAAGCAGCAGTGACATCAGCAACGGACAGCGGGCATATAAAGCCAACACTGTACTCGGCTACCTTCCGTGGGGGTGGCAGCAGGGCATTGGCAATCGCGCATAACCTCGCATGGCTTGTTTTACAGATTCTGCCGGCTATCGTCAGCTGTGCGGATCCAAGTTCAGCAACGGTTAACGTCACCTGGACGAGCCAATTGGATCGTCAAGCAGCAGTTACATCAGCAACGGACAGCGGGCATATAAAGCCAACACTACACTCGGCTACCTTCAGTGGGGACGGCAGCACGGCATCGGCAATGGCGCATAACCACGCATGACTTGTTTTACGGATTCTGCCGCTTATTGTCAGTGTTGAGGATCCCAGTTCAGCAACGGTTAACGTCACCTGGACGAGCAAATTGGATCGTCAAGCAGCAGAGACATCAGCAACGGACAGCGGGCATATATAGCGAACACTGCACTCGGCTACCTTCAGTGGGGGCCGCAGCACAGCATTGGCAATGGCGCATAACCACGCATGGCTTGTTTTACAGATTCTGCCGCTTATCGTGAGCCGTGCGGATCCCAGTTGAGCAACGGTTAACGTCACTTGGACGATGGACGAGCCAATTGGATCGTCAAGCAGCAGTGACATCAGCAACAGACAGCGGGCATATAAAGCGAACACTGCACTCGGCTACCTTCCGTGGGGGTGGCAGCACGCCATTGGCAATGGCGCATAACCACGCATGGCTTGTTTTACAGATGCTGCCGCTTATCGTCAGCCGTGCGGATCCCAGTTCAGCAGCGGTTAACGCCACCTAGACGAGCCAATTGGATCGTCAAGCAGCAGTGACATGAGCAACGGACAGCGGGCATATAAAGCGAACACTGCACTCGGCTACCTTCGGTGGGGGTGGCAGCACGGCATTGGCAATGGCGCATAACCTCGCCTGGCTTGTTTTACAGATTCTGCCGCTTATCGTCAGCTGTGCGGATCCCAGTTCAGCAACGGTTAACGTCACATGGACGAGCCAATTGGATCGTCAAGCAGCAGTGACATCAGCAACGGACAGCGGGAATATAAAGAGAACACCACGCTCGGCTACCTTCAGTGAGGGCGGCAGCACGCCATTGGCAATGGCGCATAACCACGCATGGCTTGTTTTACAGATGCTGCCGCTTATCGTCAGCAGTGCGGATCCCAGTTGAGCAACGGTTAACGTCACTTAGACGATGGACGAGCCGATTGGATCGTCAAGCAGCAGTGACATCCGCAACGGACAGCGGGCATATAAAGCGAACACTGCACTCGGCTACCTTCAGTGGGGGCGGCAGCAAGGCATTGGCAATGGCGCATAACCACGCATGGCTTGTTTTACAGATTCTGCCGCTTATCGTCAGCTGTGCAGATCCCAGTTGAGCAACAGTTAACGCTTCTTGGATGAACCATTTGGATCGTCAAGCTGCAGTGACATCAGCAACGGACAGCGGGCATAAAAGGAGAACACTACGTTCGGTTACCTTCAGTGGGGGCGGCAGCACGCCATTGGCAATGGCGCATAACCTCGCATGGCTTGTTTTACAGATTCTGCCGCTTATCGTCAGCTGTGCGGATCCCAGTTCAGCAACGGTTAACGTCACGTGGACGAGCCAATTGGATCGTCAAGCAGCAGTGACATCAGCAACGAACAGCGGGCATATAAAGCCAACACTACACTCGCCTACCTTCAGTGGGGACGGCAGCACGGCATCGGCAATGGCGCATAACCACGCATGACTTGTTTTACGGATTCTGCCGCTTATCGTCAGCAGTGCGGATCCTTGTTGAGCAACGGTTAACGTCTCTTGGACGATGGACGAGCCAATTGGATCGTCAAGCAGCAGTGACATCAGCAACGGACAGCGGGCATATAAAGCCAACACTGTACTCGGCTACCTTCCGTGGGGGTGGTAGCACGGCATTGGCAATCGCGCATAACCTCGCATGGCTTGTTTTACAGATTCTGCCGGCTATCGTCAGTGTTGAGGATCCCAGTTCAGCAACGGTTAACGTCACCTGGACGAGCAAATTGGATCGTCAAGCAGCAGAGACATCAGCAACGGACAGCGGGCATATATAGCGGACACTGCACTCGGCTACCTTCAGTGGGGGCCGCAGCACAGCATTGGCAATGGCGCATAACCACGCATGGCTTGTTTTACAGATTCTGCCGCTTATCGTGAGCCGTGCGGATCCCAGTTGAGCAACGGTTAACGTCACTTGGACGATGGACGAGCCAATTGGATCGTCAAGCAGCAGTGACATCAGCAACAGACAGCGGGCATATAAAGCGAACACTGCACTCGGCTACCTTCCGTGGGGGTGGCAGCACGCCATTGGCAATGGCGCATAACCACGCATGGCTTGTTTTACAGATTCTGCCGCTTATCGTCAGCCGTGCGGATCCCAGTTGAGCAACGGTTAACGTCACTTGGACGATCGACGAGCCAATTGGATCGTCAAGCAGCAGTGACATCAGCAACAGACAGCGGGCATATAAAGCGAACACTGCACTCGGCTACCTTCCGTGGGGGTGGCAGCACGCCATTGGCAATGGCGCATAACCACGCATGGCTTGTTTTACAGATGCTGCCGCTTATCGTCAGCCGTGCGGATCCCAGTTCAGCAGCGGTTAACGCCACCTAGACGAGCCAATTGGATCGTCAAGCAGCAGTGACATGAGCAACGGACAGCGGGCATATAAAGCGAACACTGCACTCGGCTACCTTCGGTGGGGGTGGCAGCACGGCATTGGCAATGGCGCATAACCTCGCCTGGCTTGTTTTACAGATTCTGCCGCTTATCGTCAGCTGTGCGGATCCCAGTTCAGCAACGGTTAACGTCACATGGACGAGCCAATTGGATCGTCAAGCAGCAGTGACATCAGCAACGGACAGCGGGAATATAAAGAGAACACCACGCTCGGCTACCTTCAGTGAGGGCGGCAGCACGCCATTGGCAATGGCGCATAACCACGCATGGCTTGTTTTACAGATGCTGCCGCTTATCGTCAGCCGTGCGGATCCCAGTTCAGCAGCGGTTAACGCCACCTAGACGAGCCAATTGGATCGTCAAGGAGCAGTGACATGAGCAACGGACAGCGGGCATATAAAGCGAACACTGCACTCGGCTACCTTCGGTGGGGGTGGCAGCACGGCATTGACAATGGCGCATAACCTCGCATGGCTTGTTTTACGTATTCTGCCGCGTATCGTCAGCTGTGCGGATCCAAGTGCAGCAACGGTTAACGTCACCTGGACGAGCCAATTGGATCGTCAAGCAGCAGTTACATCAGCAAGGGACAGCGGGCATATAAAGCCATCACTACACTCGGCTACCTTCAGTGGGGACGGCAGCACGGCATCGGCAATGGCGCATAACCACGCATGACTTGTTTTACGGATTCTGCCGCTTATTGTCAGCTGTGCGGATGCCAGTTCAGCAACGGTTAACGTCACCTGGACGAGCCAGTTGGATCGTCAAGGAGCAGAGACATCAGCAACGGACAGCGGGCATATATAGAGAACACTGCACTCGGCTACCTTCAGTGGGGGTCGCAGCACAGCATTGGCAATGGCGTATCACCACGCATGGCCTATTTTACAGATTCTGCCGCTTATCGTCAGCAGTGGGGATCCCAGTTGAGCAACGGTTAACTTCACTTGGACGAGCCAATTGGATCGTCAAGCCGCAGTTACATCAGCAACGGACAGCGGGCATATAAAGCCAACACTACACACGGCTACCTTCAGTGGGGACGGCAGCACGGCATCGGCAATGGCGCATAACCACGCATGACTTGTTTTACGGATTCTGCCGCTTATTGTCAGCTGTGCGGATCCCAGTTCAGCAACGGTTAACGTCACCTGGACGAGCCGAATAGATCGTCAAGCAGGAGAGACATCAGCAATGGACAGCGGGCATATATAGCGAACACTGCACTCGGCTACCTTCAGTGGGGGCGGCAGCACGGCATTGGCAATGGCGCATAACCACGCATGACTTGTCTTACGGATTCTGCCGCCTATTGTAAGCTGTGCGGATCCCAGTTTAGCAATGGTTAACGTCACCTGGACGAGCCAATTGGATCGTCAAGCAGCAGTGACATCAGCAACGGACATCGGGCATATAAAGCCAACACTGTACTCGGCTACCTTCCGTGGGGGTGGCAGCACGGCATTGGCAATGGCGCATAACCACGCATGGCTTGTTTTACAGATTCTGCCGCTTATCGTCAGCCGTGCGGATCCCAGTTCAGCAGCGGTTAACGTCACCTAGACGAGCCAATTGGATAGTCAAGCAGCAGTGACATGTGCAACGGACAGCGGGCATATATAGCGAACACTGCACTCGGCTACCTTCAGTGGGGGCCGCAGCACAGCATTGGCAATGGCGCATAACCACGCGTGGCTTGTTTTACAGATTCTGCCGCTTATCGTCAGCAGTGCGGATCCCAGTTGAGCAACGGTTAACGTCACTTAGACGATGGACGAGCCAATTGGATCGTCAAGCAGCAGTGACATCCGCAACGGACAGCGGGCATATAAAGCGAACACTGCACTCGGCTACCTTCAGTGGGGGCGGCAGCAAGGCATTGGCAATGGCGCATAACCACGCATGGCTTGTTTTACAGATTCTGCCGCTTATCGTCAGCTGTGCAGATCCCAGTTGAGCAACAGTTAACGCTTCTTGGATGAACCAATTGGATCGTCAAGCTGCAGTGACATCAGCAACGGACAGCGGGCATAAAAGGAGAACACTACGTTCGGTTGCCTTCAGAGGGGGCGGCAGCACGCCATTGGCAATGGCGCATAACCTCGCATGGCTTGTTTTACAGATTCTGCCGCTTATCGTCAGCTGTGCGGATCCCAGTTCAGCAACGGTTAACGTCACGTGGACGAGCCAATTGGATCGTCAAGCAGCAGTGACATCAGCAACGGACAGCGGGCATATGAAGCCAACACGATACTCGGCTACCTTAAGTGGGGAGGGCAGCACGGCATCGGCAATGGCGCATAACCACGCATGGCTTGTTTTACAGGCTCTGCCGCTTATCATCAGCAATACGGATCCCAGTTCAGCAACGGTTAACGTCACCTAGATGAGCCAATTGGATCGTCAAGCAGTAGTGACATCAGCAACGGACAGCGGGAATATAAAGAGAACACCACGGTCGGCTACCTTCAGTGGGGGCGGCAGCACGCCATTGGCAATGGCGCATAACCACGAATGGCTTGTTTTAAAGATTCTGCCGCTTATCGTTAGCTGTACGGATCCCAGTTCAGCAACGGTCAACGTCACCTGGACGAGCCAATTGGATCGTCAAGCAGCAGTGACTTCAGCAACGGACGGCGGACGTATAAAGCGAACACTGCACTCGGCTACCTTCCGTGGGGGTGGCAGCACGGCATTGGCAATGGCGCATAACCACGCAAGGCTTGTTTTACAGATTCTGCCGCTTATCGTCGGCCGTGCGGATCCCAGTTCAGCAGCGGTTAACGCCACCTAGACGAGCCAATTGGATCGTCAAGCAGCAGTGACATGAGCAACGGACAGCGGGCAAATAAAGCGAACACTGCACTCGGCTACCTTCGGTGGGGGTGGCAGCACGGCATTGGCAATGGCGCATAACCTCGCATGGCTTGTTTTACGGATTCTGCCGCGTATCGTCAGCTGTGCGGATCCAAGTTCAGCAACGGTTAACGTCACCTGGACGAGCCAATTGGATCGTCAAGCAGCAGTTACATCAGCAACGGACAGCGGGCATATAAAGCCAACACTACACTCGGCTACCTTCAGTGGGGACGGCAGCACGGCATCGGCAATGGCGCATAACCACGCATGACTTGTTTTACTGATTCTGCCGCTTATTGTCAGCTGTGCGGATCCCAGTTCAGCAACGGTTAACGTCACCTGGACGAGCCGATTGGATCGTCAAGCAGCAGAGACATCAGCAATGGACAGCGGGCATATATAGCGAACACTGCACTCGGCTACCTTCAGTGGGGGCGGCAGCACGGCATTGGCAATGGCGCATAACCATGCATGACTTGTTTTACGGATTCTGCCGCCTATTGTAATCTGTGCGGATCCCAGTTTAGCAATGGTTAACGTCACCTGGACGAGCCAATTGGATCGTCAAGCAGCAGTGACATCAGCAACGGACAGCGGGCATATAAAGCCAACACTGTACTCGGCTACCTTCCGTGGGGGTGGCAGCACGGCATTGGCAATGGCGCATAACCACGCATGGCTTGTTTTACAGATTCTGCCGCTTATCGTCAGCCGTGCGGATCCCAGTTCAGCAGCGGTTAACGTCTCCTAGATGAGCCAATTGGATCGTCAAGCAGCAGTTACATGTGCAACGGACAGCGGGCATATAAATCGAACACTGCACTCGGCTTCCTTCGGTGGGGGTGGCAGCACGGCATTGGCAATGGCGCATAACCTCGCATGGCTTGTTTTACAGATTCTGCCGGGTATCGTCAGCTGTGCGGATTCAAGTTCAGCAACGGTTAACGTCACCTGGACGAGCCAATTGGATCGTCAAGCAGCAGTTACATCAGCAACGGACAGCGGGCATATAAAGAGAACACTGCACTCGGCTACCTTCAGTGGGGACGGCAGCACGGCATCGGCAATGGCGCATAACCACGCATGACTTGTTTTACGGATTCTGCCGCTTATTGTCAGTGTTGAGGATCCCAGTTCAGCAACGGTTAACGTCACCTGGACTAGCAAATTGGATCGTCAAGCAGCAGAGACATCAGCAACGGACAGCGGGCATATATAGCGAACACTGCACTCGGCTACCTTCAGTGGGGGCCGCAGCACAGCATTGGCAATGGCGCATAACCACGCATGGCTTGTTTTACAGATTCTGCCGCTTATCGTGAGCCGTGCGGATCCCAGTTGAGCAACGGTTAACGTCACTTGGACGATGGACGAGCCAATTGGATCGTCAAGCAGCAGTGACATCAGCAACAGACAGCGGGCATATAAAGCGAACACTGCACTCGGCTACCTTCCGTGGGGGTGGCAGCACGCCATTGGCAATGGCGCATAACCACGCATGGCTTGTTTTACAGATGCTGCCGCTTATCGTCAGCCGTGCGGATCCCAGTTCAGCAGCGGTTAACGCCACCTAGACGAGCCAATTGGATCGTCAAGCAGGAGTGACATGAGCAACGGACAGCGGGCATATAAAGCGAACACTGCACTCGGCTACCTTCTGTGGGGGTGGCAGCACGGCATTGGCAATGGCGCATAACCTCGCCTGGCTTGTTTTACAGATTCTGCCGCTTATCGTCAGCTGTGCGGATCCCAGTTCAGCAACGGTTAACGTCACATGGACGAGCCAATTGGATCGTCAAGCAGCAGTGACATCAGCAACGGACAGCGGGAATATAAAGAGAACACCACGCTCGGCTACCTTCAGTGAGGGCGGCAGCACGCCATTGGCAATGGCGCATAACCACGCATGGCTTGTTTTACAGATGCTGCCGCTTATCGTCAGCAGTGCGGATCCCAGTTGAGCAACGGTTAACGTCACTTAGACGATGGACGAGCCAATTGGATCGTCAAGCAGCAGTGACATCCGCAACGGACAGCGGGCATATAAAGCGAACACTGCACTCGGCTACCTTCAGTGGGGGCGGCAGCAAGGCATTGGCAATGGCGCATAACCACGCATGGCTTGTTTTACAGATTCTGCCGCTTATCGTCAGCTGTGCAGATCCCAGTTGAGCAACAGTTAACGCTTCTTGGATGAACCATTTGGATCGTCAAGCTGCAGTGACATCAGCAACGGACAGCGGGCATAAAAGGAGAACACTACGTTCGGTTACCTTCAGTGGGGGCGGCAGCACGCCATTGGCAATGGCGCATAACCTCGCATGGCTTGTTTTACAGATTCTGCCGCTTATCGTCAGCTGTGCGGATCCCAGTTCAGCAACGGTTAACGTCACGTGGACGAGCCAATTGGATCGTCAAGCAGCAGTGACATCAGCAACGAACAGCGGGCATATAAAGCCAACACTACACTCGCCTACCTTCAGTGGGGACGGCAGCACGGCATCGGCAATGGCGCATAACCACGCATGACTTGTTTTACGGATTCTGCCGCTTATCGTCAGCAGTGCGGATCCCTGTTGAGCAACGGTTAACGTCTCTTGGACGATGGACGAGCCAATTGGATCGTCAAGCAGCAGTGACATCAGCAACGGACAGCGGGCATATAAAGCCAACACTGTACTCGGCTACCTTCCGTGGGGGTGGCAGCACGGCATTGGCAATCGCGCATAACCTCGCATGGCTTGTTTTACAGATTCTGCCGGCTATCGTCAGCTGTGCGGATCCAAGTTCAGCAACGGTTAACGTCACCTGGACGAGCCAATTGGATCGTCAAGCAGCAGTTACATCAGCAACGGACAGCGGGCATATAAAGCCAACACTACACTCGGCTACCTTCAGTGGGGACGGCAGCACGGCATCGGCAATGGCGCATAACCACGCATGACTTGTTTTACGGATTCTGCCGCTTATTGTCAGTGTTGAGGATCCCAGTTCAGCAACGGTTAACGTCACCTGGACGAGCAAATTGGATCGTCAAGCAGCAGAGACATCAGCAACGGACAGCGGGCATATATAGCGAACACTGCACTCGGCTACCTTCAGTGGGGGCCGCAGCACAGCATTGGCAATGGCGCATAACCACGCATGGCTTGTTTTACAGATTCTGCCGCTTATCGTCAGCCGTGCGGATCCCAGTTTAGCAATGGTTAACGTCACCTGGACGAGCCAATTGGATCGTCAAGCAGCAGGGACATCAGCAACGGACATCGGGCATATAAAGCCAACACTGTACTCGGCTACCTTCCGTGGGGGTGGCAGCACGGCATTGGCAATGGCGCATAACCACGCATGGCTTGTTTTACAGATTCTGCCGCTTATCGTCAGCCGTGCGGATCCCAGTTCAGCAGCGGTTAACGTCACCTAGACGAGCCAATTGGATCGTCAAGCAGCAGTGACATGTGCAACGGACAGCGGGCATATATAGCGAACACTGCACTCGGCTACCTTCAGTGGGGGCCGCAGCACAGCATTGGCAATGGCGCATAACCACGCGTGGCTTGTTTTACAGATTCTGCCGCTTATCGTCAGCAGTGCGGATCCCAGTTGAGCAACGGTTAACGTCACTTAGACGATGGACGAGCCAATTGGATCGTCAAGCAGCAGTGACATCAGCAACAGACAGCGGGCATATAAAGCGAACAGTGCACTCGGCTACCTTCCGTGGGGGTGGCAGCACGCCATTGGCAATGGCGCATAACCACGCATGGCTTGTTTTACAGATGCTGCCGCTTATCGTCAGCCGTGCGGATCCCAGTTCAGCAGCGGTTAACGCCACCTAGACGAGCCAATTGGATCGTCATGCAGCAGTGACATGAGCAACGGACAGCGGGCATATAAAGCGAACACTGCACTCGGCTACCTTCGGTGGGGGTGGCAGCACGGCATTGGCAATGGCGCATAACCTCGCATGGCTTGTTTTACGTATTCTGCCGCGTATCGTCAGCTGTGCGGATCCAAGTTCAGCAACGGTTAACGTCACCTGGACGAGCCAATTGGATCGTCAAGCAGCAGTTACATCAGCAACGGACAGCGGGCATATAAAGCCATCACTACACTCGGCTACCTTCAGTGGGGACGGCAGCACGGCATCGGCAATGGCGCATAACCACGCATGACTTGTTTTACGGATTCTGCCGCTTATTGTCAGCTGTGCGGATCCCAGTTCAGCAACGGTTAACGTCACCTGGACGAGCCAGTTGGATCGTCAAGCAGCAGAGACATCAGCAACGGACAGCGGGCATATATAGCGAACACTGCACTCGGCTACCTTCAGTGGGGGTCACAGCACAGCATTGGCAATGGCGTATAACCACGCATGGCTTATTTTACAGATTCTGCCGCTTATCGTCAGCAGTGGGGATCCCAGTTGAGCAACGGTTAACTTCACTTGGACGAGCCAATTGGATCGTCAAGCCGCAGTTACATCAGCAACGGACAGCGGGCATATAAAGCCAACACTACACTCGGCTACCTTCAGTGGGGACGGCAGCACGGCATCGGCAATGGCGCATAACCACGCATGACTTGTTTTACGGATTCTGCCGCTTATTGTCAGCTGTGCGGATCCCAGTTCAGCAACGGTTAACGTCACCTGGACTAGCCGAATGGATCGTCAAGCAGGAGAGACATCAGCAATGGACAGCGGGCATATATAGCGAACACTGCACTCGGCTACCTTCAGTGGGGGCGGCAGCACGGCATTGGCAATGGCGCATAACCACGCATGACTTGTCTTACGGATTCTGCCGCCTATTGTAAGCTGTGCGGATCCCAGTTTAGCAATGGTTAACGTCACCTGGACGAGCCAATTGGATCGTCAAGCAGCAGTGACATCAGCAACGGACATCGGGCATATAAAGCCAACACTGTACTCGGCTACCTTCCGTGGGGGTGGCAGCACGGCATTGGCAATGGCGCATAACCACGCATGGCTTGTTTTACAGATTCTGCCGCTTATCGTCAGCCGTGCGGATCCCAGTTCAGCAGCGGTTAACGTCACCTAGACGAGCCAATTGGATCGTCAAGCAGCAGTGACATGTGCAACGGACAGCGGGCATATATAGATAACACTGCACTCGGCTACCTTCAGTGGGGGCGGCAGCACAGCATTGGCAATGGCGCATAACCACGCGTGGCTTGTTTTACAGATTCTGCCGCTTATCGTCAGCAGTGCGGATCCCAGTTGAGCAACGGTTAACGTCACTTAGACGATGGACGAGCCAATTGGATCGTCAAGCAGCAGTGACATCCGCAACGGACAGCGGGCATATAAAGCGAACACTGCACTCGGCTACCTTCAGTGGGGGCGGCAGCAAGGCATTGGCAATGGCGCATAACCACGCATGGCTTGTTTTACAGATTCTGCCGCTTATCGTCAGCTGTGCAGATCCCAGTTGAGCAACAGTTAACGCTTCTTGGATGAACCAATTGGATCGTCAAGCTGCAGTGACATCAGCAACGGACAGTGGGCATAAAAGGAGAACACTACGTTCGGTTACCTTCAGTGGGGGCGGCAGCACGCCATTGGCAATGGCGCATAACCACGCATGGCTTGTTTTACAGATGCTGCCGCTTATCGTCAGCCGTGCGGATCCCAGTTCAGCAGCGGTTAACGCCACCTAGATGAGCCAATTGGATCGTCAAGGAGCAGTGACGTGAGCAACGGACAGCGGGCATATAAAGCGAACACTGCACTCGGCTACCTTCGGTGGGGGTGGCAGCACGGCATTGGCAATGGCGCATAACCTCGCATGGCTTGTTTTACGTATTCTGCCGCGTATCGTCAGCTGTGCGGATCGAAGTTCAGCAACGGTTAACGTCACCTGGACGAGCCAATTGGATCGTCAAGCAGCAGTTACATCAGCAACGGACAGCGGGCATATAAAGCCATCACTACACTCGGCTACCTTCAGTGGGGACGGCAGCACGGCATCGGCAATGGCGCATAACCACGCATGACTTGTTTTACGGATTCTGCCGCTTATTGTCAGCTGTGCGGATCCCAGTTCAGCAACGGTTAACGTCACCTGGACGAGCCAGTTGGATCGTCAAGCAGCAGAGACATCAGCAACGGACAGCGGGCATATATAGCGAACACTGCACTCGGCTACCTTCAGTGGGGGTCGCAGCACAGCATTGGCAATGGCGTATAACCACGCATGGCTTATTTTACAGATTCTGCCGCTTATCGTCAGCAGTGGGGATCCCAGTTGAGCAACGGTTAACTTCACTTGGACGAGCCAATTGGATCGTCAAGCCGCAGTTACATCAGCAACGGACAGCGGGCATATAAAGCCAACACTACACTCGGCTACCTTCAGTGGGGACGGCAGCACGGCATCGGCAATGGCGCATAACCACGCATGACTTGTTTTACGGATTCTGCCGCTTATTGTCAGCTGTGCGGATCCCAGTTCAGCAACGGTTAACGTCACCTGGACGAGCCGAATGGATGGTCTAGCAGGAGAGACATCAGCAATGGACAGCGGGCATATATAGCGAACACTGCACTCGGCTACCTTCAGTGGGGCGGCAGCACGGCATTGGCAATGGCGCATAACCACGCATGACTTGTCTTACGGATTCTGCCGCCTATCGTAAGCTGTGCGGATCCCAGTTTAGCAATGGTTAACGTCACCTGGACGAGCCAATTGGATCGTCAAGCAGCAGGGACATCAGCAACGGACATCGGGCATATAAAGCCAACACTGTACTCGGCTACCTTCCGTGGGGGTGGCAGCACGGCATTGGCAATGGCGCATAACCACGCATGGCTTGTTTTACAGATTCTGCCGCTTATCGTCAGCCGTGCGGATCCCAGTTCAGCAGCGGTTAACGTCACCTAGACGAGCCAATTGGATCGTCAAGCAGCAGTGACATGTGCAACGGACAGCGGGCATATATAGCGAACACTGCACTCGGCTACCTTCAGTGGGGGCCGCAGCACAGCATTGGCAATGGCGCATAACCACGCGTGGCTTGTTTTACAGATTCTGCCGCTTATCGTCAGCAGTGCGGATCCCAGTTGAGCAACGGTTAACGTCACTTAGACGATGGACGAGCCAATTGGATCGTCAAGCAGCAGTGACATCAGCAACAGACAGCGGGCATATAAAGCGAACAGTGCACTCGGCTACCTTCCGTGGGGGTGGCAGCACGCCATTGGCAATGGCGCATAACCACGCATGGCTTGTTTTACAGATGCTGCCGCTTATCGTCAGCCGTGCGGATCCCAGTTCAGCAGCGGTTAACGCCACCTAGACGAGCCAATTGGATCGTCAAGCAGCAGTGACATGAGCAACGGACAGCGGGCATATAAAGAGAACACCACGCTCGGCTACCTTCAGTGAGGGCGGCAGCACGCCATTGGCAATGGCGCATAACCACGCATGGCTTGTTTTACAGATGCTGCCGCTTATCGTCAGCCGTGCGGATCCCAGTTCAGCAGCGGTTAACGCCACCTAGACGAGCCAATTGGATCGTCAAGGAGCAGTGACATGAGAAACGGACAGCGGGCATATAAAGCGAACACTGCACTCGGCTACCTTCGGTGGGGGTGGCAGCACGGCATTGGCAATGGCGCATAACCTCGCATGGCTTGTTTTACGTATTCTGCCGCGTATCGTCAGCTGTGCGGATCCAAGTTCAGCAACGGTTAACGTCACCTGGACGAGCCAATTGGATCGTCAAGCAGCAGTTACATCAGCAACGGACAGCGGGCATATAAAGCCATCACTACACACGGCTACCTTCAGTGGGGACGGCAGCACGGCATCGGCAATGGCGCATAACCACGCATGACTTGTTTTACGGATTCTGCCGCTTATTGTCAGCTGTGCGGATCCCAGTTCAGCAACGGTTAACGTCACCTGGACGAGCCAGTTGGATCGTCAAGCAGCAGAGACATCAGCAACGGACAGCGGGCATATATAGCGAACACTGCACTCGGCTACCTTCAGTGGGGGTCGCAGCACAGCATTGGCAATGGCGTATAACCACGCATGGCTTATTTTACAGATTCTGCCGCTTATCGTCAGCAGTGGGGATCCCAGTTGAGCAACGGTTAACTTCACTTGGACGAGCCAATTGGATCGTCAAGCCGCAGTTACATCAGCAACGGACAGCGGGCATATAAAGCCAACACTACACTCGGCTACCTTCAGTGGGGACGGCAGCACGGCATCGGCAATGGCGCATAACCACGCATGACTTGTTTTACGGATTCTGCCGCTTATTGTCAGCTGTGCGGATCCCAGTTCAGCAACGGTTAACGTCACCTGGACTAGCCGAATGGATCGTCAAGCAGGAGAGACATCAGCAATGGACAGCGGGCATATATAGCGAACACTGCACTCGGCTACCTTCAGTGGGGGCGGCAGCACGGCATTGGCAATGGCGCATAACCACGCATGACTTGTCTTACGGATTCTGCCGCCTATTGTAAGCTGTGCGGATCCCAGTTTAGCAATGGTTAACGTCACCTGGACGAGCCAATTGGATCGTCAAGCAGCAGTGACATCAGCAACGGACATCGGGCATATAAAGCCAACACTGTACTCGGCTACCTTCCGTGGGGGTGGCAGCACGGCATTGGCAATGGCGCATAACCACGCATGGCTTGTTTTACAGATTCTGCCGCTTATCGTCAGCCGTGCGGATCCCAGTTCAGCAGCGGTTAACGTCACCTAGACGAGCCAATTGGATCGTCAAGCAGCAGTGACATGTGCAACGGACAGCGGGCATATATAGATAACACTGCACTCGGCTACCTTCAGTGGGGCGGCAGCACGGCATTGGCAATGGCGCATAACCACGCATGACTTGTCTTACGGATTCTGCCGCCTATTGTAAGCTGTGCGGATCCCAGTTTAGCAATGGTTAACGTCACCTGGACGAGCCAATTGGATCGTCAAGCAGCAGGGACATCAGCAACGGACATCGGGCATATAAAGCCAACACTGTACTCGGCTACCTTCCGTGGGGGTGGCAGCACGGCATTGGCAATGGCGCATAACCACGCATGGCTTGTTTTACAGATTCTGCCGCTTATCGTCAGCCGTGCGGATCCCAGTTCAGCAGCGGTTAACGTCACCTAGACGAGCCAATTGGATCGTCAAGCAGCAGTGACATGTGCAACGGACAGCGGGCATATATAGCGAACACTGCACTCGGCTACCTTCAGTGGGGGCCGCAGCACAGCATTGGCAATGGCGCATAACCACGCGTGGCTTGTTTTACAGATTCTGCCGCTTATCGTCAGCAGTGCGGATCCCAGTTGAGCAACGGTTAACGTCACTTAGACGATGGACGAGCCAATTGGATCGTCAAGCAGCAGTGACATCAGCAACAGACAGCGGGCATATAAAGCGAACAGTGCACTCGGCTACCTTCCGTGGGGGTGGCAGCACGCCATTGGCAATGGCGCATAACCACGCATGGCTTGTTTTACAGATGCTGCCGCTTATCGTCAGCCGTGCGGATCCCAGTTCAGCAGCGGTTAACGCCACCTAGACGAGCCAATTGGATCGTCAAGCAGCAGTGACATGAGCAACGGACAGCGGGCATATAAAGAGAACACCACGCTCGGCTACCTTCAGTGAGGGCGGCAGCACGCCATTGGCAATGGCGCATAACCACGCATGGCTTGTTTTACAGATGCTGCCGCTTATCGTCAGCCGTGCGGATCCCAGTTCAGCAGCGGTTAACGCCACCTAGACGAGCCAATTGGATCGTCAAGGAGCAGTGACATGAGAAACGGACAGCGGGCATATAAAGCGAACACTGCACTCGGCTACCTTCGGTGGGGGTGGCAGCACGGCATTGGCAATGGCGCATAACCTCGCATGGCTTGTTTTACGTATTCTGCCGCGTATCGTCAGCTGTGCGGATCCAAGTTCAGCAACGGTTAACGTCACCTGGACGAGCCAATTGGATCGTCAAGCAGCAGTTACATCAGCAACAGACAGCGGGCATATAAAGCCATCACTACACACGGCTACCTTCAGTGGGGACGGCAGCACGGCATCGGCAATGGCGCATAACCACGCATGACTTGTTTTACGGATTCTGCCGCTTATTGTCAGCTGTGCGGATCCCAGTTCAGCAACGGTTAACGTCACCTGGACGAGCCAGTTGGATCGTCAAGCAGCAGAGACATCAGCAACGGACAGCGGGCATATATAGCGAACACTGCACTCGGCTACCTTCAGTGGGGGTCGCAGCACAGCATTGGCAATGGCGTATAACCACGCATGGCTTATTTTACAGATTCTGCCGCTTATCGTCAGCAGTGGGGATCCCAGTTGAGCAACGGTTAACTTCACTTGGACGAGCCAATTGGATCGTCAAGCCGCAGTTACATCAGCAACGGACAGCGGGCATATAAAGCCAACACTACACTCGGCTACCTTCAGTGGGGACGGCAGCACGGCATCGGCAATGGCGCATAACCACGCATGACTTGTTTTACGGATTCTGCCGCTTATTGTCAGCTGTGCGGATCCCAGTTCAGCAACGGTTAACGTCACCTGGACTAGCCGAATGGATCGTCAAGCAGGAGAGACATCAGCAATGGACAGCGGGCATATATAGCGAACACTGCACTCGGCTACCTTCAGTGGGGGCGGCAGCACGGCATTGGCAATGGCGCATAACCACGCATGACTTGTCTTACGGATTCTGCCGCCTATTGTAAGCTGTGCGGATCCCAGTTTAGCAATGGTTAACGTCACCTGGACGAGCCAATTGGATCGTCAAGCAGCAGTGACATCAGCAACGGACATCGGGCATATAAAGCCAACACTGTACTCGGCTACCTTCCGTGGGGGTGGCAGCACGGCATTGGCAATGGCGCATAACCACGCATGGCTTGTTTTACAGATTCTGCCGCTTATCGTCAGCCGTGCGGATCCCAGTTCAGCAGCGGTTAACGTCACCTAGACGAGCCAATTGGATCGTCAAGCAGCAGTGACATGTGCAACGGACAGCGGGCATATATAGATAACACTGCACTCGGCTACCTTCAGTGGGGGCGGCAGCACAGCATTGGCAATGGCGCATAACCACGCGTGGCTTGTTTTACAGATTCTGCCGCTTATCGTCAGCAGTGCGGATCCCAGTTGAGCAACGGTTAACGTCACTTAGACGATGGACGAGCCAATTGGATCGTCAAGCAGCAGTGACATCCGCAACGGACAGCGGGCATATAAAGCGAACACTGCACTCGGCTACCTTCAGTGGGGGCGGCAGCAAGGCATTGGCAATGGCGCATAACCACGCATGGCTTGTTTTACAGATTCTGCCGCTTATCGTCAGCTGTGCAGATCCCAGTTGAGCAACAGTTAACGCTTCTTGGATGAACCAATTGGATCGTCAAGCTGCAGTGACATCAGCAACGGACAGCGGGCATAAAAGGAGAACACTACGTTCGGTTACCTTCAGTGGGGGCGGCAGCACGCCATTGGCAATGGCGCATAACCTCGCATGGCTTGTTTTACAGATTCTGCCGCTTATCGTCAGCTGTGCGGATCCCAGTTCAGCAACGGTTAACGTCACGTGGACGAGCCAATTGGATCGTCAAGCAGCAGTGACATCAGCAACGAACAGCGGGCATATAAAGCCAACACTACACTCGCCTACCTTCAGTGGGGACGGCAGCACGGCATCGGCAATGGCGCATAACCACGCATGACTTGTTTTACGGATTCTGCCGCTTATCGTCAGCAGTGCGGATCCCTGTTGAGCAACGGTTAACGTCACTTGGACGATGGACGAGCCAATTGGATCGTCAAGCAGCAGTGACATCAGCAACGGACAGCGGGCATATAAAGCCAACACTGTACTCGGCTACCTTCCGTGGGGGTGGCAGCACGGCATTGGCAATCGCGCATAACCTCGCATGGCTTGTTTTACAGATTCTGCCGGGTATCGTCAGCTGTGCGGATCCAAGTTCAGCAACGGTTAACGTCACCTGGACGAGCCAATTGGATCGTCAAGCAGCAGTTACATCAGCAACGGACAGCGGGCATATAAAGCCAACACTACACTCGGCTACCTTCAGTGGGGACGGCAGCACGGCATCGGCAATGGCGCATAACCACGCATGACTTGTTTTACGGATTCTGCCGCTTATTGTCAGTGTTGAGGATCCCAGTTCAGCAACGGTTAACGTCACCTGGACGAGCAAATTGGATCGTCAAGCAGCAGAGACATCAGCAGCGGACAGCGGGCATATATAGCGAACACTGCACTCGGCTACCTTCAGTGGGGGCCGCAGCACAGCATTGGCAATGGCGCATAACCACGCATGGCTTGTTTTACAGATTCTGCCGCTTATCGTCAGCCGTGCGGATCCCAGTTGAGCAACGGTTAACGTCACTTGGACGATGGACGAGCCAATTGGATCGTCAAGCAGCAGTGACATCAGCAACGGACAGCGGGCATATAAAGCGAACACTGCACTCGGCTACCTTCCGTGGGGGTGGCAGCACGCCATTGGCAATGGCGCATAACCACGCATGGCTTGTTTTACAGATGCTGCCGCTTATCGTCAGCCGTGCGGATCCCAGTTCAGCAGCGGTTAACGCCACCTAGACGAGCCAATTGGATCGTCAAGCAGCAGTGACATGAGCAACGGACAGCGGGCATATAAAGCGAACACTGCACTCGGCTACCTTCGGTGGGGGTGGCAGCACGGCATTGGCAATGGCGCATAACCTCGCCTGGCTTGTTTTACAGATTCTGCCGCTTATCGTCAGCTGTGCGGATCCCAGTTCAGCAACGGTTAACGTCACATGGACGAGCCAATTGGATCGTCAAGCAGCAGTGACATCAGCAACGGACAGCGGGAATATAAAGTGAACACCACGCTCGGCTACCTTCAGTGAGGGCGGCAGCACGCCATTGGCAATGGCGCATAACCACGCATGGCTTGTTTTACAGATGCTGCCGCTTATCGTCAGCCGTGCGGATCCCAGTTCAGCAGCGGTTAACGCCACCTAGACGAGCCAATTGGATCGTCAAGGAGCAGTGACATGAGCAACGGACAGCGGGCATATAAAGCGAACACTGCACTCGGCTACCTTCGGTGGGGGTGGCAGCACGGCATTGGCAATGGCGCATAACCACGCATGGCTTGTTTTACAGATTCTGCCGCTTTTCGTCAGCTGTGCAGATCCCAGTTGAGCAACAGTTAACGCTTCTTGGATGAACCAATTGGATCGTCAAGCTGCAGTGACATCAGCAACGGACAGCGGGCATAAAAGGAGAACACTACGTTCGGTTACCTTCAGTGGGGGCGGCAGCACGCCATTGGCAATGGCGCATAACCTCGCATGGCTTGTTTTACAGATTCTGCCGCTTATCGTCAGCTGTGCGGATCCCAGTTCAGCAACGGTTAACGTCACGTGGACGAGCCAATTGGATCGTCAAGCAGCAGTGACATCAGCAACGAACAGCGGGCATATAAAGCCAACACTACACTCGCCTACCTTCAGTGGGGACGACAGCACGGCATCGGCAATGGCGCATAACCACGCATGACTTGTTTTACGGATTCTGCCGCTTATCGTCAGCAGTGCGGATCCCTGTTGAGCAACGGTTAACGTCACTTGGACGATGGACGAGCCAATTGGATCGTCAAGCAGCAGTGACATCAGCAACGGACAGCGGGCATATAAAGCCAACACTGTACTCGGCTACCTTCCGTGGGGGTGGCAGCACGGCATTGGCAATCGCGCATAACCTCGCATGGCTTGTTTTCCAGATTCTGCCGGGTATCGTCAGCTGTGCGGATCCAAGTTCAGCAACGGTTAACGTCACCTGGACGAGCCAATTGGATCGTCAAGCAGCAGTTACATCAGCAACGGACAGCGGGCATATAAAGCCAACACTACACTCGGCTACCTTCAGTGGGGACGGCAGCACGGCATCGGCAATGGCGCATAACCACGCATGACTTGTTTTACGGATTCTGCCGCTTATTGTCAGTGTTGAGGATCCCAGTTCAGCAACGGTTAACGTCACCTGGACGAGCAAATTGGATCGTCAAGCAGCAGAGACATGAGCAACGGACAGCGGGCATATATAGCGAACACTGCACTCGGCTACCTTCAGTGGGGGCCGCAGCACAGCATTGGCAATGGCGCATAACCACGCATGGCTTGTTTTACAGATTCTGCCGCTTATCGTCAGCCGTGCGGATCCCAGTTGAGCAACGGTTAACGTCACTTGGACGATGGACGAGCCAATTGGATCGTCAAGCAGCAGTGACATCAGCAACGGACAGCGGGCATATAAAGCGAACACTGCACTCGGCTACCTTCCGTGGGGGTGGCAGCACGCCATTGGCAATGGCGCATAACCACGCATGGCTTGTTTTACAGATGCTGCAGCTTATCGTCAGCCGTGCGGATCCCAGTTCAGCAGCGGTTAACGCCACCTAGACGAGCCAATTGGATCGTCAAGCAGCAGTGACATGAGCAACGGACAGCGGGCATATAAAGCGAACACTGCACTCGGCTACCTTCGGTGGGGGTGGCAGCACGGCATTGGCAATGGCGCATAACCTCGCCTGGCTTGTTTTACAGATTCTGCCGCTTATCGTCAGCTGTGCGGATCCCAGTTCAGCAACGGTTAACGTCACATGGACGAGCCAATTGGATCGTCAAGCAGCAGTGACATCAGCAACGGACAGCGGGAATATAAAGAGAACACCACGCTCGGCTACCTTCAGTGAGGGCGGCAGCACGCCATTGGCAATGGCGCATAACCACGCATGGCTTGTTTTACAGATGCTGCCGCTTATCGTCAGCCGTGCGGATCCCAGTTCAGCAGCGGTTAACGCCACCTAGACGAGCCAATTGGATCGTCAAGGAGCAGTGACATGAGCAACGGACAGCGGGCATATAAAGCGAACACTGCACTCGGCTACCTTCGGTGGGGGTGGCAGCACGGCATTGGCAATGGCGCATAACCTCGCATGGCTTGTTTTACGTATTCTGCCGCGTATCGTCAGCTGTGCGGATCCAAGTTCAGCAACGGTTAACGTCACCTGGACGAGCCAATTGGATCGTCAAGCAGCAGTTACATCAGCAACGGACAGCGGGCATATAAAGCCATCACTACACTCGGCTACGTTCAGTGGGGACGGCAGCACGGCATCGGCAATGGCGCATAACCACGCATGACTTGTTTTACGGATTCTGCCGCTTATTGTCAGTGCTGAGGATCCCAGTTCAGCAACGGTTAACGTCACCTGGACGAGCAAATTGGATCGTCAAGCAGCAGAGACATCAGCAACGGACAGCGGGCATATATAGCGAACACTGCACTCGGCTACCTTCAGTGGGGGCCGCAGCACAGCATTGGCAATGGCGCATAACCACGCATGGCTTGTTTTACAGATTCTGCCGCTTATCGTCAGCCGTGCGGATCCCAGTTGAGCAACGGTTAACGTCACTTGGACGATGGACGAGCCAATTGGATCGTCAAGCAGCAGTGACATCAGCAACGGACAGCGGGCATATAAAGCGAACACTGCACTCGGCTACCTTCCGTGGGGGTGGCAGCACGCCATTGGCAATGGCGCATAACCACGCATGGCTTGTTTTACAGATGCTGCCGCTTATCGTCAGCCGTGCGGATCCCAGTTCAGCAGCGGTTAACGCCACCTAGACGAGCCAATTGGATCGTCAAGCAGCAGTGACATGAGCAACGGACAGCGGACATATAAAGCGAACACTGCACTCGGCTACCTTCGGTGGGGGTGGCAGCACGGCATTGGCAATGGCGCATAACCTCGCCTGGCTTGTTTTACAGATTCTGCCGCTTATCGTCAGCTGTGCGGATCCCAGTTCAGCAACGGTTAACGTCACATGGACGAGCCAATTGGATCGTCAAGCAGCAGTGACATCAGCAACGGACAGCGGGAATATAAAGAGAACACCACGCTCGGCTACCTTCAGTGAGGGCGGCAGCACGCCATTGGCAATGGCGCATAACCACGCATGGCTTGTTTTACAGATGCTGCCGCTTATCGTCAGCCGTGCGGATCCCAGTTCAGCAGCGGTTTACGCCACCTAGACGAGCCAATTGGATCGTCAAGGAGCAGTGACATGAGCAACGGACAGCGGGCATATAAAGCGAACACTGCACTCGGCTACCTTCGGTGGGGGTGGCAGCACGGCATTGGCAATGGCGCATAACCTCGCATGGCTTGTTTTACGTATTCTGCCGCGTATCGTCAGCTGTGCGGATCCAAGTTCAGCAACGGTTAACGTCACCTGGACGAGCCAATTGGATCGTCAAGCAGCAGTTACATCAGCAACGGACAGCGGGCATATAAAGCCATCACTACACTCGGCTACCTTCAGTGGGGACGGCAGCACGGCATCGGCAATGGCGCATAACCACGCATGACTTGTTTTACGGATTCTGCCGCTTATTGTCAGCTGTGCGGATCCCAGTTCAGCAACGGTTAACGTCACCTGGGCGAGCCAGTTGGATATTCAAGCAGCAGAGACATCAGCAACGGACAGCGGGCATATATAGCGAACACTGCACTCGGCTACCTTCAGTGGGGGTCGCAGCACAGCATTGGCAATGGCGTATAACCACGCATGGCTTATTTTACAGATTCTGCCGCTTATCGTCAGCAGTGGGGATCCCAGTTGAGCAACGGTTAACTTCACTTGGACGAGCCAATTGGATCGTCAAGCCGCAGTTACATCAGCAACGGACAGCGGGCATATAAAGCCAACACTACAATCGGCTACCTTCAGTGGGGACGGCAGCACGGCATCGGCAATGGCGCATAACCACGCATGACTTGTTTTACGGATTCTGCCGCTTATTGTCAGCTGTGCGGATCCCAGTTCAGCAACGGTTAACGTCACCTGGACGAGCCGAATGGATCGTCAAGCAGGAGAGACATCAGCAATGGACAGCGGGCATATATAGCGAACACTGCACTCGGCTACCTTCAGTGGGGGCGGCAGCACGGCATTGGCAATGGCGCATAACCACGCATGACTTGTCTTACGGATTCTGCCGCCTATTGTAAGCTGTGCGGATCCCAGTTTAGCAATGGTTAACGTCACCTGGACGAGCCAATTGGATCGTCAAGCAGCAGTGACATCAGCAACGGACATCGGGCATATAAAGCCAACACTGTACTCGGCTACCTTCCGTGGGGGTGGCAGCACGGCATTGGCAATGGCGCATAACCACGCATGGCTTGTTTTACAGATTCTGCCGCTTATCGTCAGCCGTGCGGATCCCAGTTCAGCAGCGGTTAACGTCACCTAGACGAGCCAATTGGATCGTCAAGCAGCAGTGACATGTGCAACGGACAGCGGGCATATATAGCGAACACTGCACTCGGCTACCTTCAGTGGGGGCCGCAGCACAGCATTGGCAATGGCGCATAACCACGCGTGGCTTGTTTTACAGATTCTGCCGCTTATCGTCAGCAGTGCGGATCCCAGTTGAGCAACGGTTAACGTCACTTAGACGATGGACGAGCCAATTGGATCGTCAAGCAGCAGTGACATCCGCAACGGACAGCGGGCATATAAAGCGAACACTGCACTCGGCTACCTTCAGTGGGGGCGGCAGCAAGGCATTGGCAATGGCGCATAACCACGCATGGCTTGTTTTACAGATTCTGCCGCTTATCGTCAGCTGTGCAGATCCCAGTTGAGCAACAGTTAACGCTTCTTGGATGAACCATTTGGATCGTCAAGCTGCAGTGACATCAGCAACGGACAGCGGGCATAAAAGGAGAACACTACGTTCGGTTACCTTCAGTGGGGGCGGCAGCACGCCATTGGCAATGGCGCATAACCTCGCATGGCTTGTTTTACAGATTCTGCCGCTTATCGTCAGCTGTGCGGATCCCAGTTCAGCAACGGTTAACGTCACGTGGACGAGCCAATTGGATCGTCAAGCAGCAGTGACATCAGCAACGAACAGCGGGCATATAAAGCCAACACTACACTCGCCTACCTTCAGTGGGGACGGCAGCACGGCATCGGCAATGGCGCATAACCACGCATGACTTGTTTTACGGATTCTGCCGCTTATCGTCAGCAGTGCGGATCCCTGTTGAGCAACGGTTAACGTCACTTGGACGATGGACGAGCCAATTGGATCGTCAAGCAGCAGTGACATCAGCAACGGACAGCGGGCATATAAAGCCAACACTGTACTCGGCTACCTTCCGTGGGGGTGGCAGCACGGCATTGGCAATCGCGCATAACCTCGCATGGCTTGTTTTACAGATTCTGCCGGCTATCGTCAGCTGTGCGGATCCAAGTTCAGCAACGGTTAACGTCACCTGGACGAGCCAATTGGATCGTCAAGCAGCAGTTACATCAGCAACGGACAGCGGGCATATAAAGCCAACACTACACTCGGCTACCTTCAGTGGGGACGGCAGCACGGCATCGGCAATGGCGCATAACCACGCATGACTTGTTTTACGGATTCTGCCGCTTATTGTCAGTGTTGAGGATCCCAGTTCAGCAACGGTTAACGTCACCTGGACGAGCCAATTGGATCGTCAAGCAGCAGAGACATCAGCAACGGACAGCGGGCATATATAGCGAACACTGCACTCGGCTACCTTCAGTGGGGGCCGCAGCACAGCATTGGCAATGGCGCATAACCACGCATGGCTTGTTTTACAGATTCTGCCGCTTATCGTGAGCCGTGCGGATCCCAGTTGAGCAACGGTTAACGTCACTTGGACGATGGACGAGCCAATTGGATCGTCAAGCAGCAGTGACATCAGCAACAGACAGCGGGCATATAAAGCGAACACTGCACTCGGCTACCTTCCGTGGGGGTGGCAGCACGCCATTGGCAATGGCGCATAACCACGCATGGCTTGTTTTACAGATGCTGCCGCTTATCGTCAGCCGTGCGGATCCCAGTTCAGCAGCGGTTAACGCCACCTAGACGAGCCAATTGGATCGTCAAGCAGCAGTGACATGAGCAACGGACAGCGGGCATATAAAGCGAACACTGCACTCGGCTACCTTCGGTGGGGGTGGCAGCACGGCATTGGCAATGGCGCATAACCTCGCCTGGCTTGTTTTACAGATTCTGCCGCTTATCGTCAGCTGTGCGGATCCCAGTTCAGCAACGGTTAACGTTACATGGACGAGCCAATTGGATCGTCAAGCAGCAGTGACATCAGCAACGGACAGCGGGAATATAAAGAGAACACCACGCTCGGCTACCTTCAGTGAGGGCGGCAGCACGCCATTGGCAATGGCGCATAACCACGCATGGCTTGTTTTACAGATGCTGCCGCTTATCGTCAGCAGTGCGGATCCCAGTTGAGCAACGGTTAACGTCACTTAGACGATGGACGAGCCAATTGGATCGTCAAGCAGCAGTGACATCCGCAACGGACAGCGGGCATATAAAGCGAACACTGCACTCGGCTACCTTCAGTGGGGGCGGCAGCAAGGCATTGGCAATGTCGCATAACCACGCATGGCTTGTTTTACAGATTCTGCCGCTTATCGTCAGCTGTGCAGATCCCAGTTGAGCAACAGTTAACGCTTCTTGGATGAACCATTTGGATCGTCAAGCTGCAGTGACATCAGCAACGGACAGCGGGCATAAAAGGAGAACACTACGTTCGGTTACCTTCAGTGGGGGCGGCAGCACGCCATTGGCAATGGCGCATAACCTCGCATGGCTTGTTTTACAGATTCTGCCGCTTATCGTCAGCTGTGCGGATCCCAGTTCAGCAACGGTTAACGTCACGTGGACGAGCCAATTGGATCGTCAAGCAGCAGTGACATCAGCAACGAACAGCGGGCATATAAAGCCAACACTACACTCGCCTACCTTCAGTGGGGACGGCAGCACGGCATCGGCAATGGCGCATAACCACGCATGACTTGTTTTACGGATTCTGCCGCTTATCGTCAGCAGTGCGGATCCTTGTTGAGCAACGGTTAACGTCTCTTGGACGATGGACGAGCCAATTGGATCGTCAAGCAGCAGTGACATCAGCAACGGACAGCGGGCATATAAAGCCAACACTGTACTCGGCTACCTTCCGTGGGGGTGGCAGCATGGCATTGGCAATCGCGCATAACCTCGCATGGCTTGTTTTACAGATTCTGCCGGCTATCGTCAGCTGTGCGGATCCAAGTTCAGCAACGGTTAACGTCACCTGGACGAGCCAATTGGATCGTCAAGCAGCAGTTACATCAGCAACGGACAGCGGGCATATAAAGCCAACACTACACTCGGCTACCTTCAGTGGGGACGGCAGCACGGCATCGGCAATGGCGCATAACCACGCATGACTTGTTTTACGGATTCTGCCGCTTATTGTCAGTGTTGAGGATCCCAGTTCAGCAACGGTTAACGTCACCTGGACGAGCAAATTGGATCGTCAAGCAGCAGAGACATCAGCAACGGACAGCGGGCATATATAGCGAACACTGCACTCGGCTACCTTCAGTGGGGGCCGCAGCACAGCATTGGCAATGGCGCATAACCACGCATGGCTTGTTTTACAGATTCTGCCGCTTATCGTGAGCCGTGCGGATCCCAGTTGAGCAACGGTTAACGTCACTTGGACGATGGACGAGCCAATTGCATCGTCAAGCAGCAGTGACATCAGCAACAGACAGCGGGCATATAAAGCGAACACTGCACTCGGCTACCTTCCGTGGGGGTGGCAGCACGCCATTGGCAATGGCGCATAACCACGCATGGCTTGTTTTACAGATGCTGCCGCTTATCGTCAGCCGTGCGGATCCCAGTTCAGCAGCGGTTAACGCCACCTAGACGAGCCAATTGGATCGTCAAGCAGCAGTGACATGAGCAACGGACAGCGGGCATATAAAGCGAACACTGCACTCGGCTACCTTCTGTGGGGGTGGCAGCACGGCATTGGCAATGGCGCATAACCTCGCCTGGCTTGTTTTACAGATTCTGCCGCTTATCGTCAGCTGTGCGGATCCCAGTTCAGCAACGGTTAACGTCACATGGACGAGCCAATTGGATCGTCAAGCAGCAGTGACATCAGCAACGGACAGCGGGAATATAAAGAGAACACCACGCTCGGCTACCTTCAGTGAGGGCGGCAGCACGCCATTGGCAATGGCGCATAACCACGCATGGCTTGTTTTACAGATGCTGCCGCTTATCGTCAGCAGTGCGGATCCCAGTTGAGCAACGGTTAACGTCACTTAGACGATGGACGAGCCAATTGGATCGTCAAGCAGCAGTGACATCCGCAACGGACAGCGGGCATATAAAGCGAACACTGCACTCGGCTACCTTCAGTGGGGGCGGCAGCAAGGCATTGGCAATGGCGCATAACCACGCATGGCTTGTTTTACAGATTCTGCCGCTTATCGTCAGCTGTGCAGATCCCAGTTGAGCAACAGTTAACGCTTCTTGGATGAACCATTTGGATCGTCAAGCTGCAGTGACATCAGCAACGGACAGCGGGCATAAAAGGAGAACACTACGTTCGGTTACCTTCAGTGGGGGCGGCAGCACGCCATTGGCAATGGCGCATAACCTCGCATGGCTTGTTTTACAGATTCTGCCGCTTATCGTCAGCTGTGCGGATCCCAGTTCAGCAACGGTTAACGTCACGTGGACGAGCCAATTGGATCGTCAAGCAGCAGTGACATCAGCAACGAACAGCGGGCATATAAAGCCAACACTACACTCGCCTACCTTCAGTGGGGACGGCAGCACGGCATCGGCAATGGCGCATAACCACGCATGACTTGTTTTACGGATTCTGCCGCTTATCTTCAGCAGTGCGGATCCCTGTTGAGCAACGGTTAACGTCTCTTGGACGATGGACGAGCCAATTGGATCGTCAAGCAGCAGTGACATCAGCAACGGACAGCGGGCATATAAAGCCAACACTGTACTCGGCTACCTTCCGTGGGGGTGGCAGCACGGCATTGGCAATCGCGCATAACCTCGCATGGCTTGTTTTACAGATTCTGCCGGCTATCGTCAGCTGTGCGGATCCAAGTTCAGCAACGGTTAACGTCACCTGGACGAGCCAATTGGATCGTCAAGCAGCAGTTACATCAGCAACGGACAGCGGGCATATAAAGCCAACACTACACTCGGCTACCTTCAGTGGGGACGGCAGCACGGCATCGGCAATGGCGCATAACCACGCATGACTTGTTTTACGGATTCTGCCGCTTATTGTCAGTGTTGAGGATCCCAGTTCAGCAACGGTTAACGTCACCTGGACGAGCAAATTGGATCGTCAAGCAGCAGAGACATCAGCAACGGACAGCGGGCATATATAGCGAACACTGCACTCGGCTACCTTCAGTGGGGGCCGCAGCACAGCATTGGCAATGGCGCATAACCACGCATGGCTTGTTTTACAGATTCTGCCGCTTATCGTCAGCCGTGCGGATCCCAGTTGAGCAACGGTTAACGTCACTTGGACGATCGACGAGCCAATTGGATCGTCAAGCAGCAGTGACATCAGCAACAGACAGCGGGCATATAAAGCGAACACTGCACTCGGCTACCTTCCGTGGGGGTGGCAGCACGCCATTGGCAATGGCGCATAACCACGCATGGCTTGTTTTACAGATGCTGCCGCTTATCGTCAGCCGTGCGGATCCCAGTTCAGCAGCGGTTAACGCCACCTAGACGAGCCAATTGGATCGTCAAGCAGCAGTGACATGAGCAACGGACAGCGGGCATATAAAGCGAACACTGCACTCGGCTACCTTCGGTGGGGGTGGCAGCACGGCATTGGCAATGGCGCATAACCTCGCCTGGCTTGTTTTACAGATTCTGCCGCTTATCGTCAGCTGTGCGGATCCCAGTTCAGCAACGGTTAACGTCACATGGACGAGCCAATTGGATCGTCAAGCAGCAGTGACATCAGCAACGGACAGCGGGAATATAAAGAGAACACCACGCTCGGCTACCTTCAGTGAGGGCGGCAGCACGCCATTGGCAATGGCGCATAACCACGCATGGCTTGTTTTACAGATGCTGCCGCTTATCGTCAGCCGTGCGGATCCCAGTTCAGCAGCGGTTAACGCCACCTAGACGAGCCAATTGGATCGTCAAGGAGCAGTGACATGAGCAACGGACAGCGGGCATATAAAGCGAACACTGCACTCGGCTACCTTCGGTGGGGGTGGCAGCACGGCATTGACAATGGCGCATAACCTCGCATGGCTTGTTTTACGTATTCTGCCGCGTATCGTCAGCTGTGCGGATCCAAGTGCAGCAACGGTTAACGTCACCTGGACGAGCCAATTGGATCGTCAAGCAGCAGTTACATCAGCAAGGGACAGCGGGCATATAAAGCCATCACTACACTCGGCTACCTTCAGTGGGGACGGCAGCACGGCATCGGCAATGGCGCATAACCACGCATGACTTGTTTTACGGATTCTGCCGCTTATTGTCAGCTGTGCGGATCCCAGTTCAGCAACGGTTAACGTCACCTGGACGAGCCGAATAGATCGTCAAGCAGGAGAGACATCAGCAATGGACAGCGGGCATATATAGCGAACACTGCACTCGGCTACCTTCAGTGGGGGCGGCAGCACGGCATTGGCAATGGCGCATAACCACGCATGACTTGTCTTACGGATTCTGCCGCCTATTGTAAGCTGTGCGGATCCCAGTTTAGCAATGGTTAACGTCACCTGGACGAGCCAATTGGATCGTCAAGCAGCAGTGACATCAGCAACGGACATCGGGCATATAAAGCCAACACTGTACTCGGCTACCTTCCGTGGGGGTGGCAGCACGGCATTGGCAATGGCGCATAACCACGCATGGCTTGTTTTACAGATTCTGCCGCTTATCGTCAGCCGTGCGGATCCCAGTTCAGCAGCGGTAAACGTCACCTAGACGAGCCAATTGGATAGTCAAGCAGCAGTGACATGTGCAACGGACAGCGGGCATATATAGCGAACACTGCACTCGGCTACCTTCAGTGGGGGCCGCAGCACAGCATTGGCAATGGCGCATAACCACGCGTGGCTTGTTTTACAGATTCTGCCGCTTATCGTCAGCAGTGCGGATCCCAGTTGAGCAACGGTTAACGTCACTTAGACGATGGACGAGCCAATTGGATCGTCAAGCAGCAGTGACATCCGCAACGGACAGCGGGCATATAAAGCGAACACTGCACTCGGCTACCTTCAGTGGGGGCGGCAGCAAGGCATTGGCAATGGCGCATAACCACGCATGGCTTGTTTTACAGATTCTGCCGCTTATCGTCAGCTGTGCAGATCCCAGTTGAGCAACAGTTAACGCTTCTTGGATGAACCAATTGGATCGTCAAGCTGCAGTGACATCAGCAACGGACAGCGGGCATAAAAGGAGAACACTACGTTCGGTTGCCTTCAGAGGGGGCGGCAGCACGCCATTGGCAATGGCGCATAACCTCGCATGGCTTGTTTTACAGATTCTGCCGCTTATCGTCAGCTGTGCGGATCCCAGTGCAGCAACGGTTAACGTCACGTGGACGAGCCAATTGGATCGTCAAGCAGCAGTGACATCAGCAACGGACAGCGGGCATATGAAGCCAACACGATACTCGGCTACCTTAAGTGGGGAGGGCAGCACGGCATCGGCAATGGCGCATAACCACGCATGGCTTGTTTTACAGGCTCTGCCGCTTATCATCAGCAATGCGGATCCCAGTTCAGCAACGGTTAACGTCACCTAGATGAGCCAATTGGATCGTCAAGCAGTAGTGACATCAGCAACGGACAGCGGGAATATAAAGAGAACACCACGGTCGGCTACCTTCAGTGGGGGCGGCAGCACGCCATTGGCAATGGCGCATAACCACGAATGGCTTGTTTTAAAGATTCTGCCGCTTATCGTTAGCTGTACGGATCCCAGTTCAGCAACGGTCAACGTCACCTGGACGAGCCAATTGGATCGTCAAGCAGCAGTGACTTCAGCAACGGACGGCGGACGTATAAAGCGAACACTGCACTCGGCTACCTTCCGTGGGGGTGGCAGCACGGCATTGGCAATGGCGCATAACCACGCAAGGCTTGTTTTACAGATTCTGCCGCTTATCGTCGGCCGTGCGGATCCCAGTTCAGCAGCGGTTAACGCCACCTAGACGAGCCAATTGGATCGTCAAGCAGCAGTGACATGAGCAACGGACAGCGGGCAAATAAAGCGAACACTGCACTCGGCTACCTTCGGTGGGGGTGGCAGCACGGCATTGGCAATGGCGCATAACCTCGCATGGCTTGTTTTACGGATTCTGCCGCGTATCGTCAGCTGTGCGGATCCAAGTTCAGCAACGGTTAACGTCACCTGGACGAGCCAATTGGATCGTCAAGCAGCAGTTACATCAGCAACGGACAGCGGGCATATAAAGCCAACACTACACTCGGCTACCTTCAGTGGGGACGGCAGCACGGCATCGGCAATGGCGCATAACCACGCATGACTTGTTTTACTGATTCTGCCGCTTATTGTCAGCTGTGCGGATCCCAGTTCAGCAACGGTTAACGTCACCTGGACGAGCCGATTGGATCGTCAAGCAGCAGAGACATCAGCAATGGACAGCGGGCATATATAGCGAACACTGCACTCGGCTACCTTCAGTGGGGGCGGCAGCACGGCATTGGCAATGGCGCATAACCATGCATGACTTGTTTTACGGATTCTGCCGCCTATTGTAATCTGTGCGGATCCCAGTTTAGCAATGGTTAACGTCACCTGGACGAGCCAATTGGATCGTCAAGCAGCAGTGACATCAGCAACGGACAGCGGGCATATAAAGCCAACACTGTACTCGGCTACCTTCCGTGGGGGTGGCAGCACGGCATTGGCAATGGCGCATAACCACGCATGGCTTGTTTTACAGATTCTGCCGCTTATCGTCAGCCGTGCGGATCCCAGTTCAGCAGCGGTTAACGTCTCCTAGATGAGCCAATTGGATCGTCAAGCAGCAGTTACATGTGCAACGGACAGCGGGCATATAAATCGAACACTGCACTCGGCTACCTTCGGTGGGGGTGGCAGCACGGCATTGGCAACGGCGCATAACCTCGCATGGCTTGTTTTACAGATTCTGCCGGGTATCGTCAGCTGTGCGGATTCAAGTTCAGCAACGGTTAACGTCACCTGGACGAGCCAATTGGATCGTCAAGCAGCAGTTACATCAGCAACGGACAGCGGGCATATAAAGAGAACACTGCACTCGGCTACCTTCAGTGGGGACGGCAGCACGGCATCGGCAATGGCGCATAACCACGCATGACTTGTTTTACGGATTCTGCCGCTTATTGTCAGTGTTGAGGATCCCAGTTCAGCAACAGTTAACGTCACCTGGACGAGCAAATTGGATCGTCAAGCAGCAGAGACATCAGCAACGGACAGCGGGCATATATAGCGAACACTGCACTCGGCTACCTTCAGTGGGGGCCGCAGCACAGCATTGGCAATGGCGCATAACCACGCATGGCTTGTTTTACAGATTCTGCCGCTTATCGTGAGCCGTGCGGATCCCAGTTGAGCAACGGTTAACGTCACTTGGACGATGGACGAGCCAATTGGATCGTCAAGCAGCAGTGACATCAGCAACAGACAGCGGGCATATAAAGCGAACACTGCACTCGGCTACCTTCCGTGGGGGTGGCAGCACGCCATTGGCAATGGCGCATAACCACGCATGGCTTGTTTTACAGATGCTGCCGCTTATCGTCAGCCGTGCGGATCCCAGTTCAGCAGCGGTTAACGCCACCTAGACGAGCCAATTGGATCGTCAAGCAGCAGTGACATGAGCAACGTACAGCGGGCATATAAAGCGAACACTGCACTCGGCTACCTTCTGTGGGGGTGGCAGCACGGCATTGGCAATGGCGCATAACCTCGCCTGGCTTGTTTTACAGATTCTGCCGCTTATCGTCAGCTGTGCGGATCCCAGTTCAGCAACGGTTAACGTCACATGGACGAGCCAATTGGATCGTCAAGCAGCAGTGACATCAGCAACGGACAGCGGGAATATAAAGAGAACACCACGCTCGGCTACCTTCAGTGAGGGCGGCAGCACGCCATTGGCAATGGCGCATAACCACGCATGGCTTGTTTTACAGATGCTGCCGCTTATCGTCAGCAGTGCGGATCCCAGTTGAGCAACGGTTAACGTCACTTAGACGATGGACGAGCCAATTGGATCGTCAAGCAGCAGTGACATCCGCAACGGACAGCGGGCATATAAAGCGAACACTGCACTCGGCTACCTTCAGTGGGGGCGGCAGCAAGGCATTGGCAATGGCGCATAACCACGCATGGCTTGTTTTACAGATTCTGCCGCTTATCGTCAGCTGTGCAGATCCCAGTTGAGCAACAGTTAACGCTTCTTGGATGAACCATTTGGATCGTCAAGCTGCAGTGACATCAGCAACGGACAGCGGGCATAAAAGGAGAACACTACGTTCGGTTACCTTCAGTGGGGGCGGCAGCACGCCATTGGCAATGGCGCATAACCTCGCATGGCTTGTTTTACAGATTCTGCCGCTTATCGTCAGCTGTGCGGATCCCAGTTCAGCAACGGTTAACGTCACGTGGACGAGCCAATTGGATCGTCAAGCAGCAGTGACATCAGCAACGAACAGCGGGCATATAAAGCCAACACTACACTCGCCTACCTTTAGTGGGGACGGCAGCACGGCATCGGCAATGGCGCATAACCACGCATGACTTGTTTTACGGATTCTGCCGCTTATCGTCAGCAGTGCGGATCCCTGTTGAGCAACGGTTAACGTCTCTTGGACGATGGACGAGCCAATTGGATCGTCAAGCAGCAGTGACATCAGCAACGGACAGCGGGCATATAAAGCCAACACTGTACTCGGCTACCTTCCGTGCGGGTGGCAGCACGGCATTGGCAATCGCGCATAACCTCGCATGGCTTGTTTTACAGATTCTGCCGGCTATCGTCAGCTGTGCGGATCCAAGTTCAGCAACGGTTAACGTCACCTGGACGAGCCAATTGGATCGTCAAGCAGCAGTTACATCAGCAACGGACAGCGGGCATATAAAGCCAACACTACACTCGGCTACCTTCAGTGGGGACGGCAGCACGGCATCGGCAATGGCGCATAACCACGCATGACTTGTTTTACGGATTCTGCCGCTTATTGTCAGTGTTGAGGATCCCAGTTCAGCAACGGTTAACGTCACCTGGACGAGCAAATTGGATCGTCAAGCAGCAGAGACATCAGCAACGGACAGCGGGCATATATAGCGAACACTGCACTCGGCTACCTTCAGTGGGGGCCGCAGCACAGCATTGGCAATGGCGCATAACCACGCATGGCTTGTTTTACAGATTCTGCCGCTTATCGTCAGCCGTGCGGATCCCAGTTGAGCAACGGTTAACGTCACTTGGACGATCGACGAGCCAATTGGATCGTCAAGCAGCAGTGACATCAGCAACAGACAGCGGGCATATAAAGCGAACACTGCACTCGGCTACCTTCCGTGGGGGTGGCAGCACGCCATTGGCAATGGCGCATAACCACGCATGGCTTGTTTTACAGATGCTGCCGCTTATCGTCAGCCGTGCGGATCCCAGTTCAGCAGCGGTTAACGCCACCTAGACGAGCCAATTGGATCGTCAAGCAGCAGTGACATGAGCAACGGACAGCGGGCATATAAAGCGAACACTGCACTCGGCTACCTTCGGTGGGGGTGGCAGCACGGCATTGGCAATGGCGCATAACCTCGCCTGGCTTGTTTTACAGATTCTGCCGCTTATCGTCAGCTGTGCGGATCCCAGTTCAGCAACGGTTAACGTCACATGGACGAGCCAATTGGATCGTCAAGCAGCAGTGACATCAGCAACGGACAGCGGGAATATAAAGAGAACACCACGCTCGGCTACCTTCAGTGAGGGCGGCAGCACGCCATTGGCAATGGCGCATAACCACGCATGGCTTGTTTTACAGATGCTGCCGCTTATCGTCAGCCGTGCGGATCCCAGTTCAGCAGCGGTTAACGCCACCTAGACGAGCCAATTGGATCGTCAAGGAGCAGTGACATGAGCAACGGACAGCGGGCATATAAAGCGAACACTGCACTCGGCTACCTTCGGTGGGGGTGGCAGCACGGCATTGACAATGGCGCATAACCTCGCATGGCTTGTTTTACGTATTCTGCCGCGTATCGTCAGCTGTGCGGATCCAAGTGCAGCAACGGTTAACGTCACCTGGACGAGCCAATTGGATCGTCAAGCAGCAGTTACATCAGCAAGGGACAGCGGGCATATAAAGCCATCACTACACTCGGCTACCTTCAGTGGGGACGGCAGCACGGCATCGGCAATGGCGCATAACCACGCATGACTTGTTTTACGGATTCTGCCGCTTATTGTCAGCTGTGCGGATGCCAGTTCAGCAACAGTTAACGTCACCTGGACGAGCCAGTTGGATCGTCAAGCAGCAGAGACATCAGCAACGGACAGCGGGCATATATAGAGAACACTGCACTCGGCTACCTTCAGTGGGGGTCGCAGCACAGCATTGGCAATGGCGTATCACCACGCATGGCTTATTTTACAGATTCTGCCGCTTATCGTCAGCAGTGGGGATCCCAGTTGATCAACGGTTAACTTCACTTGGACGAGCCAATTGGATCGTCAAGCCGCAGTTACATCAGCAACGGACAGCGGGCATATAAAGCCAACACTACACACGGCTACCTTCAGTGGGGACGGCAGCACGGCATCGGCAATGGCGCATAACCACGCATGACTTGTTTTACGGATTCTGCCGCTTATTGTCAGCTGTGCGGATCCCAGTTCAGCAACGGTTAACGTCACCTGGACGAGCCGAATAGATCGTCAAGCAGGAGAGACATCAGCAATGGACAGCGGGCATATATAGCGAACACTGCACTCGGCTACCTTCAGTGGGGGCGGCAGCACGGCATTGGCAATGGCGCATAACCACGCATGACTTGTCTTACGGATTCTGCCGCCTATTGTAAGCTGTGCGGATCCCAGTTTAGCAATGGTTAACGTCACCTGGACGAGCCAATTGGATCGTCAAGCAGCAGTGACATCAGCAACGGACATCGGGCATATAAAGCCAACACTGTACTCGGCTACCTTCCGTGGGGGTGGCAGCACGGCATTGGCAATGGCGCATAACCACGCATGGCTTGTTTTACAGATTCTGCCGCTTATCGTCAGCCGTGCGGATCCCAGTTCAGCAGCGGTTAACGTCACCTAGACGAGCCAATTGGATAGTCAAGCAGCAGTGACATGTGCAACGGACAGCGGGCATATATAGCGAACACTGCACTCGGCTACCTTCAGTGGGGGCCGCAGCACAGCATTGGCAATGGCGCATAACCACGCGTGGCTTGTTTTACAGATTCTGCCGCTTATCGTCAGCAGTGCGGATCCCAGTTGAGCAACGGTTAACGTCACTTAGACGATGGACGAGCCAATTGGATCGTCAAGCAGCAGTGACATCCGCAACGGACAGCGGGCATATAAAGCGAACACTGCACTCGGCTACCTTAAGTGGGGAGGGCAGCACGGCATCGGCAATGGCGCATAACCACGCATGGCTTGTTTTACAGGCTCTGCCGCTTATCATCAGCAATGCGGATCCCAGTTCAGCAACGGTTAACGTCACCTAGATGAGCCAATTGGATCGTCAAGCAGTAGTGACATCAGCAACGGACAGCGGGAATATAAAGAGAACACCACGGTCGGCTACCTTCAGTGGGGGCGGCAGCACGCCATTGGCAATGGCGCATAACCACGAATGGCTTGTTTTAAAGATTCTGCCGCTTATCGTTAGCTGTACGGATCCCAGTTCAGCAACGGTCAACGTCACCTGGACGAGCCAATTGGATCGTCAAGCAGCAGTGACATCAGCAACGGACAGCGGGCATATGAAGCCAACACGATACTCGGCTACCTTAAGTGGGGGTGGCAGCACGGCATTGGCAATGGCGCATAACCTCGCATGGCTTGTTTTACGGATTCTGCCGCGTATCGTCAGCTGTGCGGATCCAAGTTCAGCAACGGTTAACGTCACCTGGACGAGCCAATTGGATCGTCAAGCAGCGGTTACATCAGCAACGGATAGCGGGCATATAAAGCCAACACTACACTCGGCTACCTTCAGTGGGGACGGCAGCACGGCATCGGCAATGGCGCATAACCACGCATGACTTGTTTTACTGATTCTGCCGCTTATTGTCAGCTGTGCGGATCCCAGTTCAGCAACGGTTAACGTCACCTGGACGAGCCGATTGGATCGTCAAGCAGCAGAGACATCAGCAATGGACAGCGGGCATATATAGCGAACACTGCACTCGGCTACCTTCAGTGGGGGCGGCAGCACGGCATTGGCAATGGCGCATAACCATGCATGACTTGTTTTACGGATTCTGCCGCCTATTGTAATCTGTGCGGATCCCAGTTTAGCAATGGTTAACGTCACCTGGACGAGCCAATTGGATCGTCAAGCAGCAGTGACATCAGCAACGGACAGCGGGCATATAAAGCCAACACTGTACTCGGCTACCTTCCGTGGGGGTGGCAGCACGGCATTGGCAATGGCGCATAACCACGCATGGCTTGTTTTACAGATTCTGCCGCTTATCGTCAGCCGTGCGGATCCCAGTTCAGCAGCGGTTAACGTCTCCTAGATGAGCCAATTGGATCGTCAAGCAGCAGTTACATGTGCAACGGACAGCGGGCATATAAATCGAACACTGCACTCGGCTACCTTCGGTGGGGGTGGCAGCACGGCATTGGCAATGGCGCATAACCTCGCATGGCTTGTTTTACAGATTCTGCCGGGTATCGTCAGCTGTGCGGATTCAAGTTCAGCAACGGTTAACGTCACCTGGACGAGCCAATTGGATCGTCAAGCAGCAGTTACATCAGCAACGGACAGCGGGCATATAAAGAGAACACTGCACTCGGCTACCTTCAGTGGGGACGGCAGCATGGCATAGGCAATGGCGCATAACCACGCATGGCTTGTTTTACAGATTCTGCCGCTTATCGTCAGCAGTGCGGATCCCAGTTGAGCAACGGTTAACGTCAATTCGACGATGGACGAGCCAATTGCATCGTCAAGCAGCAGTGACATCAGCAACGGACAGCGGTCATATAGAGCGAACACTGCACTCGGCAACCTTCAGTGGGGGCGGCAGCACGGCATTGGCAATGGCGCATAACCACGCATGGCTTGTTTTACAGATTCTGCGCTTATCGTCGGCTGTGCAGATCCCAGTTGAGCAACAGTTAACGCTTCTTGGGTGAACCAATTGGATCGTCAAGCTGCAGTGACATCAGCAGCGGACAGTGGGCATAAAAAGAGAACACTACGCTCGGCTACCTTCAGTGGGGGCGGCAGCACGCCATTGGCAATGGCGCATAACCTCGCATGGCTTGTTTTACAGATTCTGCCGCCTATTGGAAGCTGTGCGGATCACAGTTTAGCAATGGTTAACGTCACCTGGACGAGCCAATTGGGTCGTCATGCAGCAGTGACATCAGCAACGGACAGCGGGCATATAAAGCCAACACTGTACTCGGCTACCTTCCGTGGGGGTGGCAGCACGGCATTCGCAATGGCGCATAACCTCGCATGGCTTGTTTTACAGATTCTGCCGGGCATCGTCAGCTGTGCGGATCCAAGTTCAGCAACGGTTAACGTCACCTGGACGAGCCAATTGGATCGTCAAGCTGCAGTGACATGAGCAACGGACAGCGGGCATATGAAGCCAACACTATACTCGGCTACCTTAAGTGGGGAGGGCAGCACGGCATCGGCAATGGCGCATAACCACGCATGGCTTGTTTTACAGACTCTGCAGCTTATCATCAGCAGTGCGGATCCCAGTTCAGCAACGGTTAACGTCACCTAGATGAGCCAATCGGATCGTCAAGCAGTAGTGACATCAGCAACGGACAGCGGGAATATAAAGAGAACACCACGCTCGGCTACCTTCAGTGGGGGCGGCAGCACGCCATTGGCAATGGCGCATAACCACGAATGGCTTGTTTTACAAATTCTGCCGCTTATCGTTAGCTGTGCGGATCCCAGTTCAGCAACGGTCAACGTCACCTGGACGAGCCAATTGGATCGTCAAGCAGCAGTGACATCACCAACGGACGGCGGACATATAAAGCGAACACTGCACTCGGCTACCTTCCGTGGGGGTGGCAGCACGGCATTGGCAATGGCGCATAACCACGCATGGCTTGTTTTACAGATTCTGCCGCTTATCGTCAACCGTGCGGATCCCAGTTCAGCAGCGGTTAACGCCACCTAGACGAGCCAATTGGATCGTCAAGCAGCAGTGACATGAGCAACGGACAGCGGGCATAGAAAGCGAACACTGCACTCGGCTACCTTCGGTGGGGGTGGCAGCACGGGATTGGCAATGGCGCATAACCTCGCATGGCTTGTTTTACGATTTCTGCCGCTTATCGTCAGCAGTGGGGATCCCAGTTGAGCAACGGTTAACGTCACTTGGACGAGCCAATTGGATCGTCAAGCCGCAGTTACATCAGCAACGGACAGCGGGCATATAAAGCCAACACTACACTCGGCTACCTTCAGTGGGGACGGCAGCACGGCATCGGCAATGGCGCATAACCACGCATGACTTGTTTTACGGATTCTGCCGCTTATTGTCAGCTGTGCGGATCCCAGTTCAGCAACGGTTAACGTCACCTGGACGAGCCGGTTGGATCGTCAAGCAGCAGAGACATCAGCAATGGACAGCGGGCATATATAGCGAACACTGCACTCGGCTACCTTCATTGGGGGCGGCAGCACGGCATTGGCAATGGCGCATAACCACGCATGGCTTGTTTTGCAGATTCTGCGCTTATCGTCGGCTGTGCAGATCCCAGTTGAGCAACAGTTAACGCTTCTTGGGTGAACCAATTGAATCGTCAAGCTGCAGTGACATCAGCAACGGACAGCGGGCATAAAAAGAGAACACTACGCTCGGCTACCTTCAGTGGGGGCGGCAGCACGCCATTGGCAATGGCGCATAACCTCGCATGGCTTGTTTTACGGATTCTGCCGCTTATTGTCAGCTGTGCGGATCCAAGTTCAGCAGCGGTTAACGTCACCTGGACGAGCCAATTGGATCGTCAAGCTGCAGTGACATCAGCAACGGACGGCGGACATATAAAGCGAACACTGCACTCGGCTACCTTCCGTGGGGGTGGCAGCACGGCATTGGCAATAGCGCATAACCGCGCATGGCTTGTGTTACAGATTCTGCCGCTTATCGTCAGCCGTGCGGATCCCAGTTCAGCAGCGGTTAACGCCACCTAGACGAGCCAATTGGATCGTCAAGCAGCAGTGACATGAGCAACGGACAGCGGGCATATAAAGCGAACACTGCACTCGGCTACCTTCGGTGGGGGTGGCAGCACGGGATTGGCAAGGGCGCATAACCTCGCATGGCTTGTTTTACGATTTCTGCCGCTTATTGTCAGCTGTGCGGATCCCAGTTCAGCAACGGTTAACGTCTCCTGGACGAGCCAGTTGGATCGTCAAGCAGCAGAGACATCAGCAAAGAACAGCGGGCATATATAGCGAACACTGCACTCGGCTACCTTCAGTGGGGACGGCAGCACGGCATCGGCAATGGCGCATAACCACGCATGACTTGTTTTACAGATTCTGCCGCTTATTGTCAGCAGTGGGGATCCCAGTTGAGCAACGGTTAACGTCACTTGGACGAGCCAATTGGATCGTCAAGCCGCAGTTACATCAGCAACGGACAGCGGACATATAAAGCCAACACTACACTCGGCTACCTTCAGTGGGGACGGCAGCACGGCGTCGGCAATGGCGCATAACCACGCATGACTTGTTTTACGGATTCTGCCGCTTATTGTCAGCTGTGCGGATCCCAGTTCAGCAACGGTTAACGTCACCTAGACGAGCCAATTGGATCGTCAAGCAGCAGTGACATGAGCAACGGACAGCGGGCATATAAAGCGAACACTGCACTCGGCTACCTTCAGTGGGGGCTGCAGCACGGCATTGGCTATGGCGCATAAACACGCATGGCTTGTTTTACAGATTCTGCCGCGTATCGTCAGCTGTGCGGATCCCAGTTCAGCAACGGTTAACGTCACCTAGATGAGCCAATTGGATCGACAAGCAGTAGTGACATCAGCAACGGACAGCGGGAATATAAAGAGAACACCACGCTCGCCTGCCTTCAGTGGGGACGGCAGCACGCCATTGGCAATGGCGCATAACCACGAATGGCTTGTTTTACTGATTCTGCCGCTTATCGTTAGCTGTGCGGATCCCAGTTCAGCAACGGTCAACGTCACCTGGACGAGCCAATTGGATCGTCAAGCAGCAGTGACATCAGCAACGGACAGCGGGTATATAAAGAGAACACTGCACTCGGCTACCTTCAGTGGGGACGCCAGCATGGCATAGGCAATGGCGCATAACCACGCATGGCTTGTTTTACAGATTCTGCCGCTTATCGTCAGCAGTGCGGATCCCAGTTGAGCAACGGTTAACGTCAATTGGACGATGGACGAGCCAATTGCATCGTCAAGCAGCAGTGACATCAGCAACGGACAGCGGGCATATAAAGTGAACACTGCACTCGGCTACCTTCAGTGGGGGCGGCAGCACGGCATTGGCAATGGCGCATAACCAGGCATGGCTTGTTTTACAGATTCTGCGCTTATCGTCGGCTGTGCAGATTCCAGTTGAGCAACAGTTAACGCTTCTTGGGTGAACCAATTGGATCGTCAAGCTGCAGTGACATCAGCAACGGACAGCAGGCATATAAAGCCAACACTGCACTCGGCTACCTTCAGTGGGGACGGCAGCACGGCATCGGCAATGGCGCATAACCACGCATGACTTGTTTTACGGATTCTGCCGCTTATTGTCAGCTGTGCGGATCCCAGTTCAGCAACGGTTAACGTCACCTGGACGAGCCAATTGGATCGTCAAGCAGCAGAGACATCAGCAACAGACAGCGGACATATAATGCGAACACTGCACTCGGCTACCTTCAGTGGGGGCCGCAGCACAGCATTGGCAATGGCTCATAACCGCGCATGGCTTGTTTTACAGATTCTGCCGCTTATCTTCAGCAGTGCGGATCCCTGTTGAGCAACGGTTAACGTTACTTGGACGATGGACGAGCCAATTGGATCGTCAAGCAGCAGTGACATCAGCAATGGACAGCGGGCATATAAAGCGAACACTGCACTCGGCTACCTTCAGTGGGGGCGGCAGCACGGCATTGGCAATGGCGCATAACCACGCATGGCTTGTTTTACAGATTCTGCCGCTTATCGTCAGCCGTGCGGATCCCAGTTCAGCTGCGGTTAACGTCACCTAGACGAGCCAATTGGATCGTCAAGGAGCAGTGACATGTGCAACGGACAGCGGGTATATAAATCGAACACTGCACTCGGCTACCTTCGGTGGGGGTGGCAGCACGGCATTGGCAATGGCGCATAACCTCGCATGGCTTGTTTTACAGATTCTGCCGGGCATCGTCAGCTGTGCGGATCCAAGTTCAGCAACGGTTAACGTCACCTGGACGAGCCAATTGGATCGTCAAGCAGCAGAGACATCAGCAACGGACAGCGGGCATATAAAGCCAACACTACACTCGGCTACCTTCAGTGGGGACGGCAGCACGGCATCGGCAATGGCGCATAACCACGCATGACTTGTTTTACGGATTCTGCCGCTTATTGTCAGCGTTGAGGATCCCAGTTCAGCAACGGTTAACGTCACCTGGACGAGCCAATTGGATCGTCAAGCAGCAGAGACATCAGCAACGGACAGCGGGCATATATAGCGAACACTGCACTTGGCTACCTTCAGTGGGGGCCGCAGCACAGCATTGGCAATGGCGCATAACCACGCATGGCTTGTTTTACAGATTCTACCGCTTATCGTCACCAGTGCGGATCCCAGTTGAGCAACGGTTAACGTCACTTGGACGATGGACGAGCCAATTGGATCGTCAAGCTGCAGTGACATCAGCAACAGACAGCGGGCATAAAAAGAGAACACTACGTTCGGCTACCTTCAGTGGGGGCGGCAGCACACCATTGGCAATGGCGCATAACCACGAATGGCTTGTTTTACAGATTCTGCCGCTTATCGTTAGCTGTGCGGATCCCAGTTCAGCAACGGTCAACGTCACCTGGACGAGCCAATTGGATCGTCAAGCAGCAGTGACATCAGCAACGGACGGCAGACATATAAAGCGAACACTGCACTCGGCTACCTTCCGTGGGGGTGGCAGCACGGCATTGGCAATGGCGCATAACCACGCGTGGCTTGTTTTACAGATTCTGCCGCTTATCGTGAGCCGTGCGGATCCCAGTTCAGCAGCGGTTAACGCCACCTAGACGAGCCAATTGGATCGTCAAGCAGCAGTGACATGAGCAACGGACAGCGGGCATATAAAGCGTACACTGCACTCGGCTACCTTCGGTGGGGGTGGCAGCACGGGATTGGCAATGGCGCATAACCTCGCATGGCTTGTTTTACGGATTCTGCCGCCTATTGTAAGCTGTGCGAATCACAGTTTAGCAATGGTTAACGTCACCTGGACGAGCCAATTGGGTCGTCAAGCAGCAGTGACATCAGCAACGGACAGCGGGCATATAAAGCCAACACTGTACTCGGCTACCTTCCGTGGGGGTGGCAGCACGGCATTGGCAATGGCGCGTAAGCACGCATGGCTTGTTTTACAGATTCTGCCGCTTATCGTCAGCCGTGCGGATCCCAGTTCAGCTGCGCTTAACGTCACCTAGACGAGCCAATTGGATCGTCAAGCAGCAGTGACATGTGCAACAGACAGCGGGTATATAAATCGAACACTGCACTCGGCTACCTTCAGTGGGGGCCGCAGCACAGCATTGGCAATGGCGCATAACCACGCATGGCTTGTTTTGCAGATTCTACCGCTTATCGTCAGCAGTGCGGATCCCAGTTGAGCAACGGTTAACGTCACTTGGACGATGGACGAGCCAATTCGATCGTCAAGCTGCAGTGACATCAGCAACGGACAGCGGGCATATATAGCGAACACTGCACTCGGCTACCTTCAGTGGGGGCCGCAGCACAGCATTGGCAATGGCGCATTACCACGCATGGCTTGTTTTGCAGATTCTGCCGCTTATCGTCGGCAGTGCGGATCCCAGTTGAGCAACGGTTAACGTCACTTGGACGATGGACGAGCCAATTGGATCGTCAAGCTGCAGTGACATCAGCAACAGACAGCGGGCATAAAAAGAGAACACTACGTTCGGCTACCTTCAGTGGGGGCGGCAGCACACCATTGGCAATGGCGCATAACCTCGCATGGCTTGTTTTACAGATTCTGCCGCTTATCGTCAGCTGTGCGGATCCTAGTTCAGCAACGGTTAACGTCACGTGGACGAGCCAATTGGATCGTCAAGCAGCAGTGACATCAGCAACGGACAGCGGGCATATGATGCCAACACTATACTCGGCTACCTTAAGTGGGGAGGGCAGCACGGTATCGGCAATGGCGCATAACCACGCATGGCTTGTTTTACAGACTCTGCCGCTTATCATCAGCAGTGCGGATCCCAGTTCAGCAACGGTTAACGTCACCTAGATGAGCCAATTGGATCGTCAAGCAGTAGTGACATCAGCAACGGACAGCGGGCATATGAAGCCAACACTATACTCGGCTACCTTAAGTGGGGAGGGCAGCACGGTATCGGCAATGGCGCATAACCACGCATGGCTTGTTTTACAGACTCTGCCGCTTATCATCAGCAGTGCGGATCCCAGTTCAGCAACGGTTAACGTCACCTAGATGAGCCAATTGGATCGTCAAGCAGTAGTGACATCAGCAACGGACAGCGGGAATATAAAGCGAACACTGCACTCGGCTACCTTCCGTTGGGGTGGCAGCACGGCATTGGCAATGGCGCATAACCACGCATGGCTTGTTTTACAGATTCTGCCGCTTATCGTCAGCCGTGCGGATCCCAGTTCAGCAGCGGTTAACGCCACCTAGACGAGCCAATTGGATCGTCAAGCAGCAGTGACATGAGGAACGGACAGCGGGCATATAAAGCGAACACTGCACTCGGCTATCTTCGGTGGGGGTGGCAGCACGGGATTGGCAATGGCGAATAACCTCGCATGGCTTGTTTTACGGATTCTGCCGCCTATTGTAAGCTGTGCGGATCACAGTTTAGCAATGGTTAACGTCACCTGGACGAGCCAATTGGGCCGTCAAGCAGGAGTGACATCAGCAACGGACAGCGGGCATATAAACCCAACACTGTACTCGGCTACCTTCCGTGGGGGTGGCAGCACGGCATTGGCAATGGCGCATAACCTCGCATGGCTTGTTTTACAGATTCTGCCGGGCATCGTCAGCTGTGCGGATCCAAGTTCAGCAACGGTTAACGTCACCTGGACGAGCCAATTGGATCGTCAAGCAGCAGTGACATGAGCAACGGACAGCGGGCATATAAAGCGAACACTGCACTCGGCTACCTTCGGTGGGGGTGGCAGCACGGGATTGGCAATGGCGCATAACCTCGCATGGCTTGTTTTACGATTTCTGCCGCGTATCGTCAGCTGTGCGGATACAAGCTCAGCAACGGTTAACGTCACCTGGACGAGCCAATTGGATCGTCAAGCAGCAGTGACATGTGGAACGGACAGCGGGTATATAAATCGAACACTGCATTCGGCTACCTTCGGTGGGGGTGGCAGCACGGCATTGGCAATGGCGCATAACCTCGCATGGCATGTTTTACAGATTCTGCCGGGCATCGTCAGCTGTGCGGATCCATGTTCAGCAACGGTTAACGTCACCTGGACGAGCCAATTGGATCGTCAAGCAGCAGAGACATCAGCAACGGACAGCGGGCATATAAAGCCAACACTATACTCGGCTACCTTCAGTGGGGACGGCAGCACGGCATTGGCAATGGCGCATAACCTCGCATGGCTTGTTTTACAGATTCTGCCGGGCATCGTCAGCTGTGCGGATCCAAGTTCAGCAACGGTTAACGTCACCTGGACGAGCCAATTGGATCGTCAAGCAGCAGAGACATCAGCAACGGACAGCGGGCATATAAAGCCAACACTACACTCGGCTACCTTCAGTGGGGACGGCAGCACGGCATCGGCAATTGCGCATAACCACGCATGACTTGTTTTACGGATTCTGCCGCTTATTGTCAGCTGTGCGGATCCCAGTTCAGCAACGGTGAAAGTCACCTGGACGAGCCAGTTGGATCGTCAAGCAGCAGTGACATGTGCAACGGACAGCGGGTATATAAATCGAACACTGCACTCGGCTACCTTCAGTGGGGGCCGCAGCACAGCATTGGCAATGGCGCATAACCACGCATGGCTTGTTTTACAGATTCTACCGCTTATCGTCAGCAGTGCGGATCCCAGTTGAGCAACGGTTAACGTCACTTGGACGATGGACGAGCCAATTGGATCGTCAAGCTGCAGTGACATCAGCAACAGACAGCGGGCATAAAAAGAGAACACTACGTTCGGCTACCTCCAGTGGGGGCGGCAGCACACCATTGGCAATGGCGCATAACCACGAATGGCTTGTTTTACAGATTCTGCCGCTTATCGTTAGCTGTGCGGATCCCAGTTCAGCAACGGTCAACGTCACCTGGACGAGCCAATTGGATCGTCAAGCAGCAGTGACATCAGCAACGGACGGCGGACATATAAAGCGAACACTGCACTCGGCTACCTTCCGTGGGGGTGGCAGCACGGCATTGGCAATGGCGCATAACCACGCATGGCTTGTTTTACAGATTCTGCCGGGCATCGTCAGCTGTGCGGATCCAAGTTCAGCAACGGTTAACGTCACCTGGACGAGCCAATTGGATCGTCAAGCAGCAGAGACATCAGCAACGGACAGCGGGCATATAAAGCCAACACTACACTCGGCTACCTTCAGTGGGGACGGCAGCACGGCATCGGCAATGGCGCATAACCACGCATGACTTGTTTTACGGATTCTGCCGCTTATTGTCAGCGTTGAGGATCACAGTTCAGCAACGGTTAACGTCACCTGGACGAGCCAATTGGATCGTCAAGCAGCAGAGACATCAGCAACGGACAGCGGGCATATATAGCGAACACTGCACTCGGCTACCTTCAGTGGGGGCCGCAGCACAGCATTGGCAATGGCGCATAACCACGCATGGCTTTTTTACAGATTCTGCCGCTTATCGTCAGCAGTGCGGATCCCAGTTGAGCAACGGTTAACGTCACTTGGACGATGGACGAGCCAATTGGATCGTCAAGCTGCAGTGACATCAGCAACAGACAGCGGGCATAAAAAGCGAACACTACGTTCGGCTACCTTCAGTGGGGGCGGCAGCACACCATTGGCAATGGCGCATAACCTCGCATGGCTTGTTTTACAGATTCTGCCGCTTATCATCAGCAGTGCGGATCCCAGTTCAGCAACGGTTAACGTCACCTAGATGAGCCAATTGGATCGTCAAGCAGTAGTGACATCAGGAACGGACAGCGGGAATATAAAGAGAACACCACGCTCGGCTACCTTCAGTGGGGGCGGCAGCACGCCATTGGCAATGGCGCATAACCACGAATGGCTCGTTTTACAGATTCTGCCGCTTATCGTTAGCTGTGCGGATCCCAGTTCAGCAACGGTCAACGTCACCTGGACGAGCCAATTGGATCGTCAAGCTGCAGTGACATCAGCAACGGACAGCAGGCATATAAAGCCAACACTGCACTCGGCTACCTTCAGTGGGGACGGTAGCACGGCATCGGCAATGGCGCATAACCACGCATGACTTGTTTTACGGATTCTGCCGCTTATTGTCAGCTGTGCGGATCCCAGTTCAGCAACGGTTAACGTCACCTGGACGAGCCAATTGGATCGTCAAGCAGCAGAGACATCAGCAACAGACAGCGGACATATAATGCGAACACTGCACTCGGCTACCTTCAGTGGGGGCCGCAGCACAGCATTGGCAATGGCTCATAACCGCGCATGGCTTGTTTTACAGATTCTGCCGCTTATCTTCAGCAGTGCGGATCCCTGTTGAGCAACGGTTAACATTACTTGGACGATGGACGAGCCAATTGGATCGTCAAGCAGCAGTGACATCAGCAATGGACAGCGGGCATATAAAGCGAACACTGCACTCGGCTACCTTCAGTGGGGGCGGCAGCACGGCATTGGCAATGGCGCATAACCACGCATGGCTTGTTTTACAGATTCTGCCGCTTATCGTCAGCTGTGCGGATCCAAGTTCAGCAACGGTTAACGTCACCTGGACGAGCCAATTGGATCGTCAAGCAGCAGAGACATCAGCAACGGACAGCGGGCATATAAAGCCAACACTACACTCGGCTACCTTCAGTGGGGACGGCAGCACGGCATCGGCAATGGCGCATAACCACGCATGACTTGTTTTACGGATTCTGCCGCTTATTGTCAGCGTTGAGGATCCCAGTTCAGCAACGGTTAACGTCACCTGGACGAGCCAATTGGATCGTCAAGCAGCAGAGACATCAGCAACGGACAGCGGGCATATATAGCGAACACTGCACTTGGCTACCTTCAGTGGGGGCCGCAGCACAGTATTGGCAATGGCGCATAACCACGCATGGCTTGTTTTACAGATTCTACCGCTTATCGTCACCAGTGCGGATCCCAGTTGAGCAACGGTTAACGTCACTTGGACGATGGACGAGCCAATAGGATCGTCAAGCTGCAGTGACATCAGCAACAGACAGCGGGCATAAAAAGAGAACACTACGTTCGGCTACCTTCAGTGGGGGCGGCAGCACACCATTGGCAATGGCGCATAACCACGAATGGCTTGTTTTACAGATTCTGCCGCTTATCGTTAGCTGTGCGGATCCCAGTTCAGCAACGGTCAACGTCACCTGGACGAGCCAATTGGATCGTCAAGCAGCAGTGACATCAGCAACGGACGGCAGACATATAAAGCGAACACTGCACTCGGCTACCTTCCGTGGGGGTGGCAGCACGGCATTGGCAATGGCGCATAACCACGCGTGGCTTGTTTTACAGATTCTGCCGCTTATCGTGAGCCGTGCGGATCCCAGTTCAGCAGCGGTTAACGCCACCTAGACGAGCCAATTGGATCGTCAAGCAGCAGTGACATGAGCAACGGACAGCGGGCATATAAAGCGTACACTGCACTCGGCTACCTTCGGTGGGGGTGGCAGCACGGGATTGGCAATGGCGCATAACCTCGCATGGCTTGTTTTACGGATTCTGCCGCCTATTGTAAGCTGTGCGAATCACAGTTTAGCAATGGTTAACGTCACCTGGACGAGCCAATTGGGTCGTCAAGCAGCAGTGACATCAGCAACGGACAGCGGGCATATAAAGCCAACACTGTACTCGGCTACCTTCCGTGGGGGTGGCAGCACGGCATTGGCAATGGCGCGTAAGCACGCATGGCTTGTTTTACAGATTCTGCCGCTTATCGTCAGCCGTGCGGATCCCAGTTCAGCTGCGCTTAACGTCACCTAGACGAGCCAATTGGATCGTCAAGCAGCAGTGACATGTGCAACAGACAGCGGGTATATAAATCGAACACTGCACTCGGCTACCTTCAGTGGGGGCCGCAGCACAGCATTGGCAATGGCGCATAACCACGCATGGCTTGTTTTGCAGATTCTACCGCTTATCGTCAGCAGTGCGGATCCCAGTTGAGCAACGGTTAACGTCACTTGGACGATGGACGAGCCAATTCGATCGTCAAGCTGCAGTGACATCAGCAACGGACAGCGGGCATATATAGCGAACACTGCACTCGGCTACCTTGAGTGGGGGCCGCAGCACAGCATTGGCAATGGCGCATTACCACGCATGGCTTGTTTTGCAGATTCTGCCGCTTATCGTCGGCAGTGCGGATCCCAGTTGAGCAACGGTTAACGTCACTTGGACGATGGACGAGCCAATTGGATCGTCAAGCTGCAGTGACATCAGCAACAGACAGCGGGCATAAAAAGAGAACACTACGTTCGGCTACCTTCAGTGGGGGCGGCAGCACACCATTGGCAATGGCGCATAACCTCGCATGGCTTGTTTTACAGATTCTGCCGCTTATCGTCAGCTGTGCGGATCCTAGTTCAGCAACGGTTAACGTCACGTGGACGAGCCAATTGGATCGTCAAGCAGCAGTGACATCAGCAACGGACAGCGGGCATATGAAGCCAACACTATACTCGGCTACCTTAAGTGGGGAGGGCAGCACGGTATCGGCAATGGCGCATAACCACGCATGGCTTGTTTTACAGACTCTGCCGCTTATCATCAGCAGTGCGGATCCCAGTTCAGCAACGGTTAACGTCACCTAGATGAGCCAATTGGATCGTCAAGCAGTAGTGACATCAGCAACGGACAGCGGGAATATAAAGAGAACACCACGCTCGGCTACCTTCAGTGGGGGCGGCAGCACGCCATTGGCAATGGCGCATAACCACGAATGGCTTGTTTTACAGATTCTGCCGCTTATCGTTAGCTGTGCGGATCCCAGTTCAGCAACGGTCAACGTCACCTGGACGAGCCAATTGGATCGTCAGGCAGCAGTGACATCAGCAACGGACGGCGGACATATAAAGCGAACACTGCACTCGGCTACCTTCCGTTGGGGTGGCAGCACGGCATTGGCAATGGCGCATAACCACGCATGGCTTGTTTTACAGATTCTGCCGCTTATCGTCAGCCGTGCGGATCCCAGTTCAGCAGCGGTTAACGCCAACTAGACGAGCCAATTGGATCGTCAAGCAGCAGTGACATGAGGAACGGACAGCGGGCATATAAAGCGAACACTGCACTCGGCTATCTTCGGTGGGGGTGGCAGCACGGGATTGGCAATGGCGAATAACCTCGCATGGCTTGTTTTACGGATTCTGCCGCCTATTGTAAGCTGTGCGGATCACAGTTTAGCAATGGTTAACGTCACCTGGACGAGCCAATTGGGCCGTCAAGCAGGAGTGACATCAGCAACGGACAGCGGGCATATAAACCCAACACTGTACTCGGCTACCTTCCGTGGGGGTGGCAGCACGGCATTGGCAATGGCGCATAACCTCGCATGGCTTGTTTTACAGATTCTGCCGGGCATCGTCAGCTGTGCGGATCCAAGTTCAGCAACGGTTAACGTCACCTGGACGAGCCAATTGGATCGTCAAGCAGCAGTGACATGAGCAACGGACAGCGGGCATATAAAGCGAACACTGCACTCGGCTACCTTCGGTGGGGGTGGCAGCACGGGATTGGCAATGGCGCATAACCTCGCATGGCTTGTTTTACGATTTCTGCCGCGTATCGTCAGCTGTGCGGATACAAGCTCAGCAACGGTTAACGTCACCTGGACGAGCCAATTGGATCGTCAAGCAGCAGTGACATGTGGAACGGACAGCGGGTATATAAATCGAACACTGCATTCGGCTACCTTCGGTGGTGGTGGCAGCACGGCATTGGCAATGGCGCATAACCTCGCATGGCTTGTTTTACAGATTCTGCCGGGCATCGTCAGCTGTGCGGATCCATGTTCAGCAACGGTTAACGTCACCTGGACGAGCCAATTGGATCGTCAAGCAGCAGAGACATCAGCAACGGACAGCGGGCATATAAAGCCAACACTATACTCGGCTACCTTCAGTGGGGACGGCAGCACGGCATTGGCAATGGCGCATAACCTCGCATGGCTTGTTTTACAGATTCTGCCGGGCATCGTCAGCTGTGCGGATCCAAGTTCAGCAACGGTTAACGTCACCTGGACGAGCCAATTGGATCGTCAAGCAGCAGAGACATCAGCAACGGACAGCGGGCATATAAAGCCAACACTACACTCGGCTACCTTCAGTGGGGACGGCAGCACGGCATCGGCAATTGCGCATAACCACGCATGGCTTGTTTTACAGATTCTACCGCTTATCGTCAGCAGTGCGGATCCCAGTTGAGCAACGGTTAACGTCACTTGGACGATGGACGAGCCAATTGGATCGTCAAGCTGCAGTGACATCAGCAACAGACAGCGGGCATAAAAAGAGAACACTACGTTCGGCTACCTTCAGTGGGGGCGGCAGCACACCATTGGCAATGGCGCATAACCTCGCATGGCTTGTTTTACAGATTCTGCCGCTTATCATCAGCAGTGCGGATCCCAGTTCAGCAACGGTTAACGTCACCTAGATGAGCCAATTGGATCGTCAAGCAGTAGTGACATCAGCAACGGACAGCGGGAATATAAAGAGAACACCACGCTCGGCTACCTTCAGTGGGGGCGGCAGCACGCCATTGGCAATGGCGCATAACCACGAATGGCTCGTTTTACAGATTCTGCCGCTTATCGTTAGCTGTGCGGATCCCAGTTCAGCAACGGTCAACGTCACCTGGACGAGCCAATTGGATCGTCAAGCAGCAGTGACATCAGCAACGGACGGCGGACATATAAAGCGAACACTGCACTCGGCTACCTTCCGTTGGGGTGGCAGCACGGCATTGGCAATGGCGCATAACCACGCATGGCTTGTTTTACAGATTCTGCCGCTTATCGTCAGCCGTGTGGATCCCAGTTCAGCAGCGGTTAACGTCACCTAGACGAGCCAATTGGATCGTCAAGCAGCAGTGACATGAGGAACGGACAGCGGCCATATTAAGCGAACACTGCACTCGGCTACCTTCGGTGGGGGTGGCAGCACGGGATTGGCAATGGCGCATAACCTCGCATGGCTTGTTTTACGGATTCTGCCGCCTATTGTAAGCTGTGCGGATCACAGTTTAGCAATGGTTAACGTCACCTGGACGAGCCAATTGGGTCGTCAAGCAGGAGTGACATCAGCAACGGACAGCGGGCATATAAAGCCAACGCTGTACTCGGCTACCTTCCGTGGGGGTGGCAGCACGGCATTGGCAATGGCGCATAAGCACGCATGGCTTGTTTTACAGATTCTGCCGCTTATCGTCAGCCGTGCGGATCCCAGTTCAGCTGCGGTTAACGTCACCTAGACGAGCCAATTGGATCGTCAAGCAGCAGTGACATGTGCAACGGACAGCGGGTATATAAATCGAACACTGCACTCGGCTACCTTCGGTGGGGGTGGCAGCACGGCATTGGCAATGGCGCATAACCTCGCATGGCTTCTTTTACAGATTCTGCCGGGCATCGTCAGCTGTCCGGATCCATGTTCAGCAACGGTTAACGTCACCTGGACGAGCCAATTGGATCGTCAAGCAGCAGAGACATCAGCAACGGACAGCGGGCATATAAAGCCAACACTACACTCGGCTACCTTCAGTGGGGACGGCAGCACGGCATCGGCAATGGCGCATAACCACGCATGACTTGTTTTACGGATTCTGCCGCTTATTGTCAGCGTTGAGGATCCCAGTTCAGCAACGGTTAACGTCACCTGGACGAGCCAATTGGATCGTCAAGCAGCAGAGACATCAGCAACGGACAGCGGGCATATATAGCGAACACTGCACTCGGCTACCTTCAGTGGGGGCCGCAGCACAGCATTGGCAATGGCGCATAACCACGCATGGCTTGTTTTACAGATTCTGCCGCTTATCGTCAGCAGTGCGGATCCCAGTTGAGCAACGGTTAACGTCACTTGGACGATGGACGAGCCAATTGGATCGTCAAGCCGCAGTGACATCAGCAACGGTCAGCGGGCATAAAAAGAGAACACTACGTTCGGCTACCTTCAGTGGGGGCGGCAGCACGCCATTGGCAATGGCGCATAACCTCGCATGGCTTGTTTTACAGATTCTGCCGCTTATCGTCAGCTGTGCGGATCCTAGTTCAGCAGCGGTTAACGTCACGTGGACGAGCCAATTGGATCGTCAAGCAGCAGTGACATCAGCAACGGACAGCGGGCATATGAAGCCAACACTATACTCGGCTACCTTAAGTGGGGAGGGCAGCACGGCATCGGCAATGGCGCATAACCACGCATGGCTTGTTTTACAGACTCTGCCGCTTATCATCAGCAGTGCGGATCCCAGTTCAGCAACGGTTAACGTCACCTAGATGAGCCAATTGGATCGTCAAGCAGTAGGGACATCAGCAACGGACAGCGGGAATATAAAGAGAACACCACGCTCGGCTACCTTCAGTGGGGGCGGCAGCACGCCATTGGCAATGGCGCATAACCACGAATGGCTTGTTTTACAAATTCTGCCGCTTATCGTTAGCTGTGCGGATCCCAGTTCAGCAACGGTTAACGTCACCTGGACGAGCCAGTTGGATCGTCAAGCAGCAGAGACATCAGCAACGGACAGCGGGCATATATAGCGAACACTGCACTCGGCTACCTTCAGTGGGGGCGGCAGCACGCCATTGGCAATGGCGCATAACCTCGCATGGCTTGTTTTACAGATTCTGCCGCTTATCGTCAGCTGTGCGGATCCTAGTTCAGCAGCGGTTAACGTCACCTGGACGAGCCAATTGGATCGTCAAGCAGCAGTTACATCAGCAACGGACAGCGGGCATATAAAGCCAACACTACACTCGGCTACCTTCAGTGGGGACGGCAGCACGGCATCGGCAATGGCGCATAACCACGCATGACTTGTTTTACGGATTCTGCCGCTTATTGTCAGCTGTGCGGATCCCAGTTCAGCAACGGTTAACGTCACCTGGACGAGCCAGTTGGATCGTCAAGCAGCAGAGACATCAGCAACGGACAGCGGGCATATATAGCGAACACTGCACTCGGCTACCTTCAGTGGGGGCCGCAGCACAGCATTGGCAATGGCGCATAACCACGCATGGCTTGTTTTACAGATTCTGCCGCTTATCGTCAGCAGTGGGGATCCCAGTTGAGCAACGGTTAACGTCACTTGGACGAGCCAATTGGATCGTCAAGCCGCAGTTACATCAGTAACGGACAGCGGGCATATAAAGCCAACACTACACTCGGCAACCTTCAGTGGGGACGGCAGCACGGCATCGGCAATGGCGCATGACCACGCATGACTTGTTTTACGGATTCTGCCGCTTATTGTCAGCTGTGCGGATCCCAGTTCAGCAACTGTTAACGTCACCTGGACGAGCCGATTGGATCGTCAAGCAGCAGAGACATCAGCAATGGACAGTGGGCATATATAGCGAACACTGCACTCGGCTACCTTCAGTGGGGGCGGCAGCACGGCATTGGCAATGGCGCATAACCACGCATGGCTTGTTTTACAGATTCTGCGCTTATCGTCGGCTGTGCAGATCCCAGTTGAGCAACAGTTAACGCTTCCTGGGTGAAGCAATTGAATCGTCAAGCTGCAGTGACATCAGCAACGGACAGCGGGTATAAAAAGAGAACAATACGCTCGGCTACCTTCAGTGGGGGCGGCAGCACGCCATTGGCAATGGCGCATAACCTCGCATGGCTTGTTTTACGGATTCTGCCGCTTATTATCAGGTGTGCGGATCCAAGTTCAGCAGCGGTTAACGTCAACTAGACGAGGCAATTGGATTGTCAAGCAGCAGTGACATGAGCAATGGACAGCGGGCATATAAAGCGAACACTGCACTCGGCTACCTTCGGTGGGGGTGGCAGCACAGCATCGGCAATGGCGCATAACCTCGCATGGCTTGTTTTACAGATTCTGCCGCGTATCGTCAGCTGTGCGGATCCAAGTTCAGCAGCGGTTAACGTCACCTAGACGAGCCAATTGGATCGTCAAGCAGCAGTGACATGAGCAACGGACAGCGGGCATATAAAGCGACACTGCACTCGGCTACCTTCGGTGGGGGTGGCAGCACGGCATTGGCAATGGCGCATAACCTCGCATGGCTTGTTTTACAGATTCTGCCGGGTATCGTCAGCTGTGCGGATCCAAGTTCGGCAACGGTTAACGTCACCTGGACGAGCCAATTGGATCGTCAAGCCGCAGTTACATCAGCAACGGACCGCGGGCATATAAAGCCAACACTACACTCGGCTACCTTCAGTGGGGACGGCAGCACGGCATCGGCAATGGCGCATAACCACGCATGACTTGTTTTACGGATTCTGCCGCTTATCGTCAGCTGTGCGGATCCCAGTTCAGCAACGGTTAACGTCACGTGGACGAGCCAATTGGACCGTCAAGCAGCAGTGACATCAGCAACGGACAGCGGGCATCTGAAGCCAACACTATACTCGGCTACCTTAAGTGGGGAGGGCAGCACGGCATTGGCAATGGCGCATAACCACGCATGGCTTGTTTTACAGATTCTGCCGCGTATGGTCAGCTGTGCGGATCCCAGTTCAGCAACGGTTAACGTCACCTAGATGAGCCAATTGGATCGTCAAGCAGTAGTGACATCAGCAACGGACAGCGGGCATATAAAGTGAACACTGCACTCGGCTACCTTCAGTGGGAGCGGCAGCACGGCATTGGAAATGGCGCATAACCACGCATGGCTTGTTTTACAGATTCTGCGCTTATCGTCGGCTGTGCAGATCCCAGTTGAGCAACAGTTAACGCTTCTTGGGTGAAGCAATTGGATCGTCAAGCTGCAGTGACATCAGCAACGGACAGCAGGCATATAAAGCCAACACTGCACTCGGCTACCTTCAGTGGGGACGGCAGCACGGCATCGGCAATGGCGCATAACCACGCATGACTTGTTTTACGGAATCTGCCGTTTATTGTCAGCTGTGCGGATCCCAGTTTAGCAACGGTTAACGTCACCTGGACGAGCCAATTGGATCGTCAAGCAGCAGTGACATCAGCAGCGGACAGCGGGCATCTGAAGCCAACACTATACTCGGCTACCTTAAGTGGGGACGCCAGCATGGCATAGGCAATGGCGCATAAGCACGCATGGCTTGTTTTACAGATTCTGCCGCTTATCGTCAGCAGTGCGGATCCCAGTTGAGCAACCGTTAACGTCAATTGGACGATGGACGAGCCAATTGCATCGTCAAGCAGCAGTGACATCAGCAACGGACAGCGGGCATATAAAGTGAACACTGCACTCGGCTACCTTCAGTGGGGGCGGCAGCACGGCATTGGAAATGGGGCATAACCACGCATGGCTTGTTTTACAGATTCTGCGCTTATCGTCGGCTGTGCAGATCCCAGTTGAGCAACAGTTAACGCTTCTTGGGTGAACCAATTGGATCGTCAAGCTGCAGTGACATCAGCAACGGACAGCGGGAATATAAAGAGAACACCACGCTCGCCTACCTTCAGTGGGGACGCCAGCATGGCATAGGCAATGGCGCATAACCACGCATGGCTTGTTTTACAGATTCTGCCGCTTGTCGTCAGCAGTGCGGATCCCAGTTGAGCAACCGTTAACGTCAATTGGACGATGGACGAGCCAATTGCATCGTCAAGCAGCAGTGACATCAGCAACGGACAGCGGGCATATGAAGCGAACACTGCACTCGGCTACCTTCAGTGGGTGCGGCAGCACGGCATCGGCAATGGCGCATAACCACGCATGACTTGTTTTACGGATTCTGCCGTTTATTGTCAGCTGTGCGGATCCCAGTTTAGCAACAGTTAACGTCACCTGGACGAGCCAATTGGATCGTCAAGCAGCAGTTACATCAGCAACGGACAGCGGGCATATAAAGCCAACACTACACTAGGCTACCTTCAGTGGGGACGGCAGCACGGCATCGGCAATTACGCATAACCACGCATGACTTGTTTTACGGATTCTGCCGCTTATTGTGAGCTGTGAGGATCCCAGTTGAGCAACGGTTAACGTCACTTGGACGATGGACGAGCCGATTGGATCGTCAAGCAGCAGTGACATCAGCAACGGACAGCGGGCATATAAAGCGAACACTGCACTCGGCTACCTTCAGTGGGGGCCGCAGCACAGCATTGGCAATGGCGCATAACCACGCATGGCCTGTTTTACAGATTCTGCCGCTTATCGTCAGCAGTGCGGATCCCAGTTGAGCAACGGTTAACGTCACTTGGACGATGGACGAGCCAATTGGATCGTCAAGCAGCAGTGACATCAGCAACGGACAGCGGGCATATAAAGCGAACACTGCACTCGGCTACCTTCAGTGGGGGCGGCAGCACGGCATTGGCAATGGCACATAACCACGCATGGCTTGTTTTACAGACTCTGCCGCTTATCATCAGCAGTGTGGATCCCAGTTCGGAACCGGTAACGTCACCTAGATGAGCCAATTGGATAGTCAAGCAGTAGTGACATCAGCAACGGACAGCGGGAATATAAAGAGAACACCACGCTCCGCTACCTTCAGTGGGGGCGGCAGCACGGCATTGGCAATGGCGCATAACCACGGATGGCTTGTTTTACAGATTCTGCCGCTTATCGTCAGCCGTGGGGATCCCAGTTCAGCAGCGGTTAACGCCACCTAGACGAGCCAATTGGATCGTCAAGCAGCAGTGACATGAGCAACGGACAGCGGGCATATAAAGCAAACACTGCACTCGGCTACCTTCGGTGGGGGTGGCAGCACGGCATTGGCAATGGCGGATAACCTCGCATGGCTTGTTTTACAGATTCTGCCGCGTATCGTCAGCTGTGCTCATCCAAGTTCAGCAACGGTTAACGTCACCTGGACGAGCCAATTGGATCGTCAAGCAGCAGTTACATCAGCAACGGACAGCGGGCATATAAAGCCAACACTACACTCGGCTACCTTCAGAGGGGACGGCAGCACGGCATCGGCAATGGCGCATAACCACGCATGACTTGTTTTACGGATTCTGCCGCTTATTGTCAGCTGTGCTGATCCCAGTTCAGCAACGGTTAACGTCACCTGCACGAGCCAATTGGATCGTCAAGCTGCAGTGACATCAGCAACGGACAGCGGGCATATAAAGAGAACACTACGTTCGGCTACCTTCAGTGGGGGCGTCAGCACGCCATTGGCAATTGCGCATAACCTCGCATGGCTTGTTTTACAGATTCTGCCGCTTATCGTCAGCTGTGCGGATCCCAGTTCAGCAACGGTTAACGTCACCTGGACGAGCCAATTGGATCGTCAAGCAGCAGTGACATCAGCAACGGACAGCGGGCATATAAAGCGAACACTATACTCGGCTACCTTAAGTGGGGAGGGCAGCACGGTATCGGCACTGGCGCATGACCACGCATGGCTTGTTTTACAGACTTTGCCGCTTATCGTCAGCTGTGCGGATCCCAGTTCAGCAACGGTTAACGTCACGTGGACGAGCCAATTGGATCGCCAAGCAGCAGTGACATCAGCAACGGACAGCGGGCAAATGAAGCCAAAACTACACTCGGCTACATTAGGTGGGGAGGGCAGCACGGCATCGGCAATGGCGCATAACCACGCATGGCTTGTTTTACAGACTCTGCCGCTTATCGTCAGCAGTGCGGATCCCAGTTGAGCAACGGTTAACGTCACTTGGACGATGGACGAGCCAATTGGATCGTCAAGCAGCAGTGACATCAGCAACGGACAGCGGGCATAAAAAGAGAACTCTACGCTCGGCTACCTTCGGTGGGGGCGGCAGCACGCAATTGGCAATGGCGCATAACCTCGCATGGCTTGTTTTACAGATACTGCCGCTTATCGTCAGCTGTGCGGATCCCAGTTCAGCAACGGTGAACGTCACGTGGACGAGCCAATTGGATCGTCAAGCAGCAGTGACATCAACAAGGGACAGCGGGCATATGAAGCCAACACTATACTCGGCTACCTTAAGTGGGGAGGGCAGCACGGCATCGGCAATGGCGCATAACCACGCATGGCTTGTTTTACAGACTCTGCCGCTTATCGTCAGCTGTGCGGATCCCGGTTCAGCAACGGTTAACGTCACGTGGACGAGCCAATTCGATCGTCAAGCAGCAGTGACATCAGCAACGAACAGCGGGCATATGAAGCCAACACTATACTCGGCTACCTTTAGTGGGGAGGGCAGCACGGCATCGGCAATGGCGCATAACCACGCATGGCTTGTTTTACAGGCTCTGCCGCTTATCGTCAGCAGTGCGGATCCCAGTTGAGCAACGGTTAACGTCACTTGGACGATGGACGAGCCAATTGCATCGTGAAGCAGCAGTGACATGAGCAACGGACAGCGGGCATATAAAGCGAACACTGCACTCGGCTACCTTCGGTAGGGGTGGCAGCACGGCATCGGCAATGGCGCATAACCACGCATGGCTTGTTTTACAGATTCTGCCGCGTATCGTCAGCTGTGCGGATCCAAGTTCAGCAACGGTTAACGTCACCTGGACGAGCCAATTGTATCGTCAAGCAGCAGTGACATCAGCAACGGACAGCGGGCATATGAAGCGAACACTGCACTCGGCTACCTTCAGTGGGTGCGGCAGCACGGCATCGGCAATGGCGCATAACCACGCATGACTTGTTTTACGGATTCTGCCGTTTATTGTCAGCTTTGCGGATCCCAGTTTAGCAACAGTTAACGTCACCTGGACGAGCCAATTGGATCGTCAAGCAGCAGTTACATCAGCAACGGACAGCGGGCATATAAAGCCAACACTACACTAGGCTACCTTCGGTAGGGGTGGCAGCACGGCATTGGCAATGGCGCATAACCTCGCATGGCTTGTTTTACAGATTCTGCCGCGTATCGTCAGCTGTGCGGATCCAAGTTCAGCAACGGTTAACGTCACCTGGACGAGCCAATTGCATCGTCAAGCAGCAGTGACATCAGCAACGGACAGCGGGCATATGAAGCGAACACTGCACTCGGCTACCTTCAGTGGGTGCGGCAGCACGGCATCGGCAATGGCGCATAACCACGCATGACTTGTTTTACGGATTCTGCCGTTTATTGTCAGCTGTGCGGATCCCAGTTTAGCAACAGTTAACGTCACCTGGACGAGCCAATTGGATCGTCAAGCAGCAGTTACATCAGCAACGGACAGCGGGCATATAAAGCCAACACTACACTAGGCTACCTTCAGTGGGGACGGCAGCACGGCATCGGCAATTACGCATAACCACGCATGACTTGTTTTACGGATTCTGCCGCTTATTGTGAGCTGTGAGGATCCCAGTTGAGCAACGGTTAACGTCACTTGGACGATGGACGAGCCAATTGGATCGTCAAGCAGCAGTGACATCAGCAACGGACAGCGGGCATATAAAGCGAACACTGCACTCGGCTACCTTCAGTGGGGGCCGCAGCACAGCATTGGCAATGGCGCATAACCACGCATGGCCTGTTTTACAGATTCTGCCGCTTATCGTCAGCAGTGCGGATCCCAGTTGAGCAACGGTTAACGTCACTTGGACGATGGACGAGCCAATTGGATCGTCAAGCAGCAGTGACATCAGCAACGGACAGCGGGCATATAAAGCGAACACTGCACTCGGCTACCTTCAGTGGGGGCGGCAGCACGGCATTGGCAATGGCACATAACCACGCATGGCTTGTTTTACAGACTCTGCCGCTTATCATCAGCAGTGTGGATCCCAGTTCGGAACCGGTAACGTCACCTAGATGAGCCAATTGGATCGTCAAGCAGTAGTGACATCAGCAACGGACAGCGGGAATATAAAGAGAACACCACGCTCCGCTACCTTCAGTGGGGGCGGCAGCACGGCATTGGCAATGGCGCATAACCACGGATGGCTTGTTTTACAGATTCTGCCGCTTATCGTCAGCCGTGGGGATCCCAGTTCAGCAGCGGTTAACGCCACCTAGACGAGCCAATTGGATCGTCAAGCAGCAGTGACATGAGCAACGGACAGCGGGCATATAAAGCAAACACTGCACTCGGCTACCTTCGGTGGGGGTGGCAGCACGGCATTGGCAATGGCGGATAACCTCGCATGGCTTGTTTTACAGATTCTGCCGCGTATCGTCAGCTGTGCTCATCCAAGTTCAGCAACGGTTAACGTCACCTGGACGAGCCAATTGGATCGTCAAGCAGCAGTTACATCAGCAACGGACAGCGGGCATATAAAGCCAACACTACACTCGGCTACCTTCAGAGGGGACGGCAGCACGGCATCGGCAATGGCGCATAACCACGCATGACTTGTTTTACGGATTCTGCCGCTTATTGTCAGCTGTGCTGATCCCAGTTCAGCAACGGTTAACGTCACCTGCACGAGCCAATTGGATCGTCAAGCTGCAGTGACATCAGCAACGGACAGCGGGCATATAAAGAGAACACTACGTTCGGTTACCTTCAGTGGGGGCGTCAGCACGCCATTGGCAATTGCGCATAACCTCGCATGGCTTGTTTTACAGATTCTGCCGCTTATCGTCAGCTGTGCGGATCCCAGTTCAGCAACGGTTAACGTCACCTGGACGAGCCAATTGGATCGTCAAGCAGCAGTGACATCAGCAACGGACAGCGGGCATATAAAGCGAACACTATACTCGGCTACCTTAAGTGGGGAGGGCAGCACGGCATCGGCACTGGCGCATAACCTCGCATGGCTTGTTTTACAGATACTGCCGCTTATCGTCAGCTGTGCGGATCCCAGTTCAGCAACGGTGAACGTCACGTGGAGGAGCCAATTGGATCGTCAAGCAGCAGTGACATCAACAACGGACAGCGGGCATATGAAGCCAACACTATACTCGGCTACCTTAAGTGGGGAGGGCAGCACGGCATCGGCAATGGCGCATAACCACGCATGGCTTGTTTTACAGACTCTGCCGCTTATCGTCAGCTGTGCGGATCCCGGTTCAGCAACGGTTAACGTCACGTGGACGAGCCAATTCGATCGTCAAGCAGCAGTGACATCAGCAACGAACAGCGGGCATATGAAGCCAACACTATACTCGGCTACCTTTAGTGGGGAGGGCAGCACGGCATCGGCAATGGCGCATAACCACGCATGGCTTGTTTTACAGGCTCTGCCGCTTATCGTCAGCAGTGCGGATCCCAGTTGAGCAACGGTTAACGTCACTTGGACGATGGACGAGCCAATTGCATCGTGAAGCAGCAGTGACATGAGCAACGGACAGCGGGCATATAAAGCGAACACTGCACTCGGCTACCTTCGGTAGGGGTGGCAGCACGGCATTGGCAATGGCGCATAACCTCGCATGGCTTGTTTTACAGATTCTGCCGCGTATCGTCAGCTGTGCGGATCCAAGTTCAGCAACGGTTAACGTCACCTGGACGAGCCAATTGGATCGTCAAGCAGCAGTGACATCAGCAACGGACAGCGGGCATATAAAGCCAACACTACACTCGCCTACCTTCAGTGGGGACGGCAGCATGGCATCGGCAATGGCGCATAACCACGCATGGCTTGTTTTACAGATTCTGCCGCGTATCGTCAGCTGTGCGGATCCAAGTTCAGCAACGGTTAACGTCACCTGGACGAGCCAATTGTATCGTCAAGCAGCAGCTACATCAGCAACGGACAGCGGGTATATACAGCGAACACTGCACTCGGCTACCTTCAGTGGGGGCCTCAGCACTGCATTGGCAATGGCGCATAACAACGCATGGCTTGTTTCACAGATTCTGCCGCTTATCGTCAGCAGTGCGGATCCCAGTTGAGCAACGGTTAACGTCACTTGGACGATGGACGAGCCAATTGCATCGTCAAGCAGCAGTGACATGAGCAACGGACAGCGGGCATATAAAGCGAACACTGCACTCGGCTACCTTCGGTAGGGGTGGCAGCACGGCATTGGCAATGGCGCATAACCTCGCATGGCTTGTTTTACAGATTCTGCCGCGTATCGTCAGCTGTGCGGATCCAAGTTCAGCAACGGTTAACGTCAGCTGGACGAGCCAATTGGATCGTCAAGCAGCAGCTACATCAGCAACGGACAGCGGGAATATAAAGAGAACACTGCACTCGGCTACCTTCAGTGGGGGCCTCAGCACTGCATTGGCAATGGCGCATAACAACGCATGGCTTGTTTCACAGATTCTGCCGCTTATCGTCAGCAGTGCGGATCCCAGTTGAGCAACGGTTAACGTCACTTGGACGATGGACGAGCCAATTGCATCGTCAAGCAGCAGTGACATGAGCAACGGACAGCGGGCATATAAAGCGAACACTGCACTCGGCTACCTTCGGTAGGGGTGGCAGCACGGCATTGGCAATGGCGCATAACCTCGCATGGCTTGTTTTACAGATTCTGCCGCGTATCGTCAGCTGTGCGGATCCAAGTTCAGCAACGGTTAACGTCACCTGGACGAGCCAATTGTATCGTCAAGCAGCAGCTACATCAGCAACGGACAGCGGGTATATACAGCGAACACTGCACTCGGCTACCTTCAGTGGGGGCCTCAGCACTGCATTGGCAATGGCGCATAACAACGCATGGCTTGTTTCACAGATTCTGCCGCTTATCGTCAGCAGTGCGGATCCCAGTTGAGCAACGGTTAACGTCACTTGGACGATGGACGAGCCAATTGCATCGTCAAGCAGCAGTGACATGAGCAACGGACAGCGGGCATATAAAGCGAACACTGCACTCGGCTACCTTCGGTAGGGGCGGCAGCGCGGCATTGGCAATGGCGCATAACCACGGATGGCTTGTTTTACAGATTCTGCCGCTTATCGTCAGCCGTGCGGATCCCAGTTCAGCAGCGGTTAACGCCACCTAGACGAGCCAATTGGATCGTCAAGCAGCAGTGACATGAGCAACGGACAGCGGGCATATAAAGCGAACACTGCACTCGGCTACCTTCGGTAGGGGTGGCAGCACGGCATTGGCAATGGCGCATAACCTCGCGTGGCTTGTTTTACAGATTCTGCCGCGTATCGTCAGCTGTGCGGATCCAAGTTCAGCAACGGTTAACGTCACCTGGACGAGCCAATTGGATCGTCAAGCAGCAGTGACATCAGCAACGGACAGCGGGCGTATAAAGCCAACACTACACTCGCCTACCTTCAGTGGGGACGGCAGCACGGCATCGGCAATGGCGCATAAGCACGCATGGCTTGTTTTACAGATTCTGCCGCGTATCGTCAGCTGTGCGGATCCAAGTTCAGCAACGGTTAACGTCAGCTGGACGAGCCAATTGGATCGTCAAGCAGCAGCTACATCAGCAACGGTCAGCGGGAATATAAAGAGAACACCACGCTCCGCTACCTTCAGTGGGGGCGGCAGCACGGTATTGGCAATGGCGCATAACCACGGATGGCTTGTTTTACAGATTCTGCCGCTTATCGTCAGCCGTGCGGATCCCAGTTCAGCAGCGGCTAACGCCACCTAGACGAGCCAATTGGATCGTCAAGCAGCAGTGACATGAGCAACGGACAGCGGGCATATAAAGCGAACACTGCACTCGGCTACCTTCGGTGGGGGTGGCAGCACGGCATTGGCAATGGCGCATAACCTCGCATGGCTTGTTTTACAGATTCTGCCGCGTATCGTCAGCTGTGCGCATCCAAGTTCAGCAACGGTTAACGTGACCTGGACGAGCCAATTGGATCGTCAAGCAGCAGTTACATCAGCAACGGACAGCGGGCATATAAAGCCAACACTACACTTCGCTACCTTCAGTGGGGACGGCAGCACGGCATCGGCAATGGCGCATAACCACGCATGACTTGTTTTACGGATTCTGCCGCTTATTGTCAGCTGTGCTGATCCCAGTTCAGCAACGGTTAACGTCACCTGCACGAGCCAATGGGATCGTCAAGCTGCAGTGACATCAGCAACGGACAGCGGGCATAAAAAGAGAACACTACGTTCGGCTACCTTCGGTGGGGGCGTCAGCACGCCATTGGCAATTGCGCATAACCTCGCATGGCTTGTTTTACAGATTCTGCCGCTTATCGTCAGCTGTGCGGATCCCAGTTCAGCAACGGTTAACGTCACCTGGACGAGCGAATTGGATCGGTAAGCAGCAGTGACATCAGCAACGGACAGCGGGCATATAAAGCGAACACTATACTCGGCTACCTTAAGTGGGGAGGGCAGCACGGCATCGGCACTGGCGCATAACCACGCATGGCTTGTTTTACAAACTTTGCCGCTTATCGTCAGCTGTGCGGATCCCAGTTCAGCAACGGTTAACGTCACGTGGACGAGCCAATTGGATCGTCAAGCAGCAGTGACATGAGCAACGGACAGGGGGCATATAAAGCGAACACTGCACTCGGCTACGTTCAGTGGGTGCAGCAGCACGGCATTGGCAATGGCGCATAACCACGCATGACTTGTTTTACGGATTCTGCCGCCTATTGTAAGCTATGCGGATCCCAGTTTAGCAATGGTTAACGTCACCTGGACGAGCCAATTGGATCGTCAAGCAGCAGTGACATCAGCAACGGACAGCGGGCATATAAAGCCAACACTGCACTCGGCTGCCTTCAGTGGGGACGGCAGCACGGCATCGGCAATACCGCATAACCTCGCATGGCTTGAGTTACAGATTCTGCCGCGTATCGTCAGCTGTGCGGATCCAAGTTCAGCAACGGTTAACGTCACCTGGACGAGCCAATTGGATCGTCAAGCAGGAGTTACATCAGCAACGGACAGCGGGCATATAAAGCCAACACTACACTCGGCTACCTTCAGTGTGGACGGCAGCACGGCATCGGCAATGGCGCATAACCACGCATGACTTGTTTTACGGATTCTGCCGCTTATTGTCAGCTGTGCGGATCCCAGTTCAGCAACGGTTAACGTCACCTGGACGAGCCAATTGGATCGTCAAGCAGCAGAGACATCAGCAACGGACAGCGGGCATATATAAAGCGAACACTGCACTCGGCTACCTTCAGTGGGGGCCCCAGCACTGCATTGGCAATGGCGCATAACCACGCATGGCTTGTTTTACAGATTCTGCCGCTTATCGTCAGCAGTGCGGATCCCAGTTGAGCAACGGTTAACGTCACTTGGACGATGGACGAGCCAATTGCATCGTCAAGCAGCAGTGACATGAGCAACGGACAGCGGGCATATAAAGCGAACACTGCACTCGGCTACCTTCGGTAGGGGTGGCAGCACGGCATTGGCAATGGCGCATAACCTCGCATGGCTTGTTTTACAGATTCTGCCGCGTATCTTCAGCGTTGCGGATCCAAGTTCAGCAACGGTTAACGTCACCTGGACGAGCCAACTGGATCGTCAAGCAGCAGTGACATCAGCAACGGACAGCGGGCGTATAAAGCCAACACTACACCCGCCTATCGTCAGTGGGGACGGCAGCACGGCATCGGCAATGGCGCATAAGCACGCATGGCTTGTTTTACAGATTCTGCCGCGTATCGTCAGCTGTGCGGATCCAAGTTCAGCAACGGTTAACGTCAGCTGGACGAGCCATTTGGATCGTCAAGCAGCAGCTACATCAGCAACGGACAGCGGGAATATATAGAGAACACCACGCTCCGCTACCTTCAGTGGGGGCGGCAGCACGGCATTGGCAATGGCGCATAACCACGCATGGCTTGTTTTACAGATTCTGCCGCTTATCGTCAGCCGTGGGGATCCCAGTTCAGCAGCGGTTAACGCCACCTAGACGAGCCAATTGGATCGTCAAGCCGCAGTTACATCAGCAGCGGACAGCGGGCATCTGAAGCCAACACTATACTCGGCTACCTTAAGTGGGGAGGGCAGCACGGCATTGGCAATGGCGCATAACCACGCATGGCTTGTTTTACAGATTCTGCCGCGTATCGTCAGCTGTGCGGATCCAAGTTCGGCAACGGTTAACGTCACCTAGATAAGCCAATTGGATCGTGAAGCAGTAGTGACATCAGCAACGGTCAGCGGGAATATAAAGAGAACACCACGCTCGCCTACCTTCAGTGGGGACGCCAGCATGGCATAGGGAATGGCGCATAACCACGCATGGCTTGTTTTACAGATTCTGCCGCTTATCGTCAGCAGTGCGGATCCCAGTTGAGCAACCGTTAACGTCAATTGGACGATGGGCGAGCCAATTGCATCGTCAAGCAGCAGTGACATCAGCAACGGACAGCGGGCATATAAAGTGAACACTGCACTCGGCTACCTTCAGTGGGGGCGGCAGCACGGCATTGGAAATGGCGCATAACCACGCATGGCTTGTTTTACAGATTCTGCGCTTATCGTCGGCTGTGCAGATCCCAGTTGAGCAACAGTTAACGCTTCTTGGGTGAACCAATTGGATCGTCAAGCTGCAGTGACATCAGCAACGGACAGCGGGGATATAAAGAGAACACCACGCTCGCCTACCTTCAGTGGGGACGCCAGCATGGCATAGGCAATGGCGCATAACCACGCATGGCTTGTTTTACAGATTCTGCCGCTTATCGTCAGCAGTGCGGATCCCAGTTGAGCAACCGTTAACGTCAATTGGACGATGGACGAGCCAATTGCATCGTCAAGCAGCAGTGACATCAGCAACGGACAGCGGGCATATGAAGCGAACACTGCACTCGGCTACCTTCAGTGGGTGCGGCAGCACGGCATCGGCAATGGCGCATAACCACGCATGACTTGTTTTACGGATTCTGCCGTTTATTGTCAGCTGTGCGGATCCCAGTTTAGCAACAGTTAACGTCACCTGGACGAGCCAATTGGATCGTCAAGCAGCAGTTACATCAGCAACGGACAGCGGGCATATAAAGCCAACACTACACTAGGCTACCTTCAGTGGGGACGGCAGCACGGCATCGGCAATTACGCATAACCACGCATGACTTGTTTTACGGATTCTGCCGCTTATTGTGAGCTGTGAGGATCCCAGTTGAGCAACGGTTAACGTCACTTGGACGATGGACGAGCCAATTGGATCGTCAAGCAGCAGTGACATCAGCAACGGACAGCGGGCATATAAAGCGAACACTGCACTCGGCTACCTTCAGTGGGGGCCGCAGCACAGCATTGGCAATGGCGCATAACCACGCATGGCCTGTTTTACAGATTCTGCCGCTTATCGTCAGCAGTGCGGATCCCAGTTGAGCAACGGTTAACGTCACTTGGACGATGGACGAGCCAATTGGATCGTCAAGCAGCAGTGACATCAGCAACGGACAGCGGGCATATAAAGCGAACACTGCACTCGGCTACCTTCAGTGGGGGCGGCAGCACGGCATTGGCAATGGCACATAACCACGCATGGCTTGTTTTACAGACTCTGCCGCTTATCATCAGCAGTGTGGATCCCAGTTCAGCAGCGGTTAACGCCACCTAGACGAGCCAATTGGATCGTCAAGCAGCAGTGACATGAGCAACGGACAGCGGGCATATAAAGCAAACACTGCACTCGGCTACCTTCGGTGGGGGTGGCAGCACGGCATTGGCAATGGCGGATAACCTCGCATGGCTTGTTTTACAGATTCTGCCGCGTATCGTCAGCTGTGCTCATCCAAGTTCAGCAACGGTTAACGTCACCTGGACGAGCCAATTGGATCGTCAAGCAGCAGTTACATCAGCAACGGACAGCGGGCATATAAAGCCAACACTACACTCGGCTACCTTCAGAGGGGACGGCAGCACGGCATCGGCAATGGCGCATAACCACGCATGACTTGTTTTACGGATTCTGCCGCTTATTGTCAGCTGTGCTGATCCCAGTTCAGCAACGGTTAACGTCAGCTGGACGAGCCAATTGGATCGTCAAGCAGCAGCTACATCAGCAACGGTCAGCGGGAATATAAAGAGAACACCACGCTCCGCTACCTTCAGTGGGGGCGGCAGCACGGTATTGGCAATGGCGCATAACCACGGATGGCTTGTTTTACAGATTCTGCCGCTTATCTTCAGCCGTGCGGATCCCAGTTCAGCAGCGGCTAACGCCACCTAGACGAGCCAATTGGATCGTCAAGCAGCAGTGACATGAGCAACGGACAGCGGGCATATAAAGCGAACACTGCACTCGGCTACCTTCGGTGGGGGTGGCAGCACGGCATTGGCAATGGCGCATAACCTCGCATGGCTTGTTTTACAGATTCTGCCGCGTATCGTCAGCTGTGCGCATCCAAGTTCAGCAACGGTTAACGTGACCTGGACGAGCCAATTGGATCGTCAAGCAGCAGTTACATCAGCAACGGACAGCGGGCATATAAAGCCAACACTACACTTCGCTACCTTCAGTGGGGACGGCAGCACGGCATCGGCAATGGCGCATAACCTCGCATGGCTTGTTTTACAGATTCTGCCGCTTATCGTCAGCTGTGCGGATCCTAGTTCAGCAGCGGTTAACGTCACGTGGACGAGCCAATTGGATCGTCAAGCAGCAGTGACATCAGCAACGGACAGCGGGCATAAAAAGAGAACACTACGTTCGGCTACCTTCGGTGGGGGCGTCAGCACGCCATTGGCAATTGCGCATAACCTCGCATGGCTTGTTTTACAGATTCTGCCGCTTATCGTCAGCTGTGCGGATCCCAGTTCAGCAACGGTTAACGTCACCTGGACGAGCGAATTGGATCGGTAAGCAGCAGTGACATCAGCAACGGACAGCGGGCATATAAAGCGAACACTATACTCGGCTACCTTAAGTGGGGAGGGCAGCACGGCATCGGCACTGGCGCATAACCACGCATGGCTTGTTTTACAAACTTTGCCGCTTATCGTCAGCTGTGCGGATCCCAGTTCAGCAACGGTTAACGTCACGTGGACGAGCCAATTGGATCGTCAAGCAGCAGTGACATCAGCAACGGACAGCGGGCATATGAAGCCAACACTATACTCGGCTACCTTAAGTGGGGAGGGCAGCACGGCATCGGCAATGGCGCATAACCACGCATGGCTTGTTTGACAGGCTCTGCCGCTTATCGTCAGCAGTGCGGATCCCAGTTGAGCAACGGTTAACGTCACTCGGACGATGGACGAGCCAATTGCATCGTCAAGCAGCAGTGACATGAGCAACGGACAGGGGGCATATAAAGCGAACACTGCACTCGGCTACGTTCAGTGGGTGCAGCAGCACGGCATTGGCAATGGCGCATAACCACGCATGACTTGTTTTACGGATTCTGCCGCCTATTGTAAGCTATGCGGATCCCAGTTTAGCAATGGTTAACGTCACCTGGACGAGCCAATTGGATCGTCAAGCAGCAGTGACATCAGCAACGGACAGCGGGCATATAAAGCCAACACTGCACTCGGCTGCCTTCAGTGGGGACGGCAGCACGGCATCGGCAATACCGCATAACCTCGCATGGCTTGAGTTACAGATTCTGCCGCGTATCGTCAGCTGTGCGGATCCAAGTTCAGCAACGGTTAACGTCACCTGGACGAGCCAATTGGATCGTCAAGCAGGAGTTACATCAGCAACGGACAGCGGGCATATAAAGCCAACACTACACTCGGCTACCTTCAGTGTGGACGGCAGCACGGCATCGGCAATGGCGCATAACCACGCATGACTTGTTTTACGGATTCTGCCGCTTATTGTCAGCTGTGCGGATCCCAGTTCAGCAACGGTTAACGTCACCTGGACGAGCCAATTGGATCGTCAAGCAGCAGAGACATCAGCAACGGACAGCGGGCATATATAAAGCGAACACTGCACTCGGCTACCTTCAGTGGGGGCCCCAGCACTGCATTGGCAATGGCGCATAACCACGCATGGCTTGTTTTACAGATTCTGCCGCTTATCGTCAGCAGTGCGGATCCCAGTTGAGCAACGGTTAACGTCACTTGGACGATGGACGAGCCAATTGCATCGTCAAGCAGCAGTGACATGAGCAACGGACAGCGGGCATATAAAGCGAACACTGCACTCGGCTACCTTCGGTAGGGGTGGCAGCACGGCATTGGCAATGGCGCATAACCTCGCATGGCTTGTTTTACAGATTCTGCCGCGTATCTTCAGCGTTGCGGATCCAAGTTCAGCAACGGTTAACGTCACCTGGACGAGCCAATTGGATCGTCAAGCAGCAGTGACATCAGCAACGGACAGCGGGCGTATAAAGCCAACACTACACCCGCCTATCGTCAGTGGGGACGGCAGCACGGCATCGGCAATGGCGCATAAGCACGCATGGCTTGTTTTACAGATTCTGCCGCGTATCGTCAGCTGTGCGGATCCAAGTTCAGCAACGGTTAACGTCAGCTGGACGAGCCATTTGGATCGTCAAGCAGCAGCTACATCAGCAACGGACAGCGGGAATATATAGAGAACACCACGCTCCGCTACCTTCAGTGGGGGCGGCAGCACGGCATTGGCAATGGCGCATAACCACGGATGGCATGTTTTACAGATTCTGCCGCTTATCGTCAGCCGTGCGGATCCCAGTTCAGCAGCGGTTAACGCCACCTAGACGAGCCAATTGGATCGTCAAGCAGCAGTGACATGAGCAACGGACAGCGGGCATATAAAGCGAACACTGCACTCGGCTACCTTCGGTGGGGGTGGCAGCACGGCATTGGCAATGGCGCATAACCTCGCATGGCTTGTTTTACAGATTCTGCCGCGTATCGTCAGCTGTGCGCATCCAAGTTCAGCAACGGTTAACGTCACCTGGACGAGCCAATTGGATCGTCAAGCAGCAGTTACATCAGCAACGGACAGCGGGCATATAAAGCGAACACTGCACTCGGCTACCTTCAGTGGGGGCGGCAGCACGGCATCGGCAATGGCGCATAAGCACGCATGACTTGTTTTACGGATTCTGCCGTTTATTGTCAGCTGGGCGGATCCCAGTTTAGCAACGGTTAACGTCACCTGCACGAGCCAATTGGATCGTCAAGCTGCAGTGACATCAGCAACGGACAGCGGGCATAAAAAGAGAACACCACGCTCCGCTACCTTCAGTGGGGGCGGCAGCACGGCATTGGCAATGGCGCATAACCACGGATGGCTTGTTTTACAGATTCTGCCGCTTATCGTCAGCCGTGGGGATCCCAGTTCAGCAGCGGTTAACGCCACCTAGACGAGCCAATTGGATCGTCAAGCAGCAGTGACATGAGCAACGGACAGCGGGCATATAAAGCAAACACTACACTCGGCTACCTTCAGTGGGGACGGCAGCACGGCATTGGCAATGGCGCATAACCTCGCATGGCTTGTTTTACAGATTCTGCCGCGTATCGTCAGCTGTGCGGATCCAAGTTCGGCAACGGTTAACGTCACCTGGACGAGCCAATTGGATCGTCAAGCCGCAGTTACATCAGCAGCGGACAGCGGGCATCTGAAGCCAACACTATACTCGGCTACCTTAAGTGGGGAGGGCAGCACGGCATTGGCAATGGCGCATAACCACGCATGGCTTGTTTTACAGATTCTGCCGCGTATCGTCAGCTGTGCGGATCCCAGTTCAGCAACGGTTAACGTCACCTAGATAAGCCAATTGGATCGTCAAGCAGTAGTGACATCAGCAACGGACAGCGGGAATATAAAGAGAACACCACGCTCGCCTACCTTCAGTGGGGACGCCAGCATGGCATAGGGAATGGCGCATAACCACGCATGGCTTGTTTTACAGATTCTGCCGCTTATCGTCAGCAGTGCGGATCCCAGTTGAGCAACCGTTAACGTCAATTGGACGATGGGCGAGCCAATTGCATCGTCAAGCAGCAGTGACATCAGCAACGGACAGCGGGCATATAAAGTGAACACTGCACTCGGCTACCTTCAGTGGGGGCGGCAGCACGGCATTGGAAATGGCGCATAACCACGCATGGCTTGTTTTACAGATTCTGCGCTTATCGTCGGCTGTGCAGATCCCAGTTGAGCAACAGTTAACGCTTCTTGGGTGAACCAATTGGATCGTCAAGCTGCAGTGACATCAGCAACGGACAGCGGGGATATAAAGAGAACACCACGCTCGCCTACCTTCAGTGGGGACGCCAGCATGGCATAGGCAATGGCGCATAACCACGCATGGCTTGTTTTACAGATTCTGCCGCTTATCGTCAGCAGTGCGGATCCCAGTTGAGCAACCGTTAACGTCAATTGGACGATGGACGAGCCAATTGCATCGTCAAGCAGCAGTGACATCAGCAACGGACAGCGGGCATATGAAGCGAACACTGCACTCGGCTACCTTCAGTGGGTGCGGCAGCACGGCATCGGCAATGGCGCATAACCACGCATGACTTGTTTTACGGATTCTGCCGTTTATTGTCAGCTGTGCGGATCCCAGTTTAGCAACAGTTAACGTCACCTGGACGAGCCAATTGGATCGTCAAGCAGCAGTTACATCAGCAACGGACAGCGGGCATATAAAGCCAACACTACACTAGGCTACCTTCAGTGGGGACGGCAGCACGGCATCGGCAATTACGCATAACCACGCATGACTTGTTTTACGGATTCTGCCGCTTATTGTGAGCTGTGAGGATCCCAGTTGAGCAACGGTTAACGTCACTTGGACGATGGACGAGCCAATTGGATCGTCAAGCAGCAGTGACATCAGCAACGGACAGCGGGCATATAAAGCGAACACTGCACTCGGCTACCTTCAGTGGGGGCCGCAGCACAGCATTGGCAATGGCGCATAACCACGCATGGCCTGTTTTACAGATTCTGCCGCTTATCGTCAGCAGTGCGGATCCCAGTTGAGCAACGGTTAACGTCACTTGGACGATGGACGAGCCAATTGGATCGTCAAGCAGCAGTGACATCAGCAACGGACAGCGGGCATATAAAGCGAACACTGCACTCGGCTACCTTCAGTGGGGGCGGCAGCACGGCATTGGCAATGGCACATAACCACGCATGGCTTGTTTTACAGACTCTGCCGCTTATCATCAGCAGTGTGGATCCCAGTTCAGCAGCGGTTAACGCCACCTAGACGAGCCAATTGGATCGTCAAGCAGCAGTGACATGAGCAACGGACAGCGGGCATATAAAGCAAACACTGCACTCGGCTACCTTCGGTGGGGGTGGCAGCACGGCATTGGCAATGGCGGATAACCTCGCATGGCTTGTTTTACAGATTCTGCCGCGTATCGTCAGCTGTGCTCATCCAAGTTCAGCAACGGTTAACGTCACCTGGACGAGCCAATTGGATCGTCAAGCAGCAGTTACATCAGCAACGGACAGCGGGCATATAAAGCCAACACTACACTCGGCTACCTTCAGAGGGGACGGCAGCACGGCATCGGCAATGGCGCATAACCACGCATGACTTGTTTTACGGATTCTGCCGCTTATTGTCAGCTGTGCTGATCCCAGTTCAGCAACGGTTAACGTCACCTGCACGAGCCAATTGGATCGTCAAGCTGCAGTGACATCAGCAACGGACAGCGGGCATATAAAGAGAACACTACGTTCGGCTACCTTCAGTGGGGGCGTCAGCACGCCATTGGCAATTGCGCATAACCTCGCATGGCTTGTTTTACAGATTCTGCCGCTTATCGTCAGCTGTGCGGATCCCAGTTCAGCAACGGTTAACGTCACCTGGACGAGCCAATTGGATCGTCAAGCAGCAGTGACATCAGCAACGGACAGCGGGCATATAAAGCGAACACTATACTCGGCTACCTTAAGTGGGGAGGGCAGCACGGCATCGGCACTGGCGCATGACCACGCATGGCTTGTTTTACAGACTTTGCCGCTTATCGTCAGCTGTGCGGATCCCAGTTCAGCAACGGTTAACGTCACGTGGACGAGCCAATTGGATCGCCAAGCAGCAGTGACATCAGCAACGGACAGCGGGCAAATGAAGCCAAAACTATACTCGGCTACATTAAGTGGGGAGGGCAGCACGGCATCGGCAATGGCGCATAACCACGCATTTCTTGTTTTACAGACTCTGCCGCTTATCGTCAGCAGTGCGGATCCCAGTTGAGCAACGGTTAACGTCACTTGGACGATGGACGAGCCAATTGGATCGTCAAGCAGCAGTGACATCAGCAACGGACAGCGGGCATAAAAAGAGAACACTACGCTCGGCTACCTTCAGTGGGGGCGGCAGCACGCAATTGGCAATGGCGCATAACCTCGCATGGCTTGTTTTACAGATACTGCCGCTTATCGTCAGCTGTGCGGATCCCAGTTCAGCAACGGTGAACGTCACGTGGACGAGCCAATTGGATCGTCAAGCAGCAGTGACATCAACAACGGACAGCGGGCATATGAAGCCAACACTATACTCGGCTACCTTAAGTGGGGAGGGCAGCACGGCATCGGCAATGGCGCATAACCACGCATGGCTTGTTTTACAGACTCTGCCGCTTATCGTCAGCTGTGCGGATCCCGGTTCAGCAGCGGTTAACGTCACGTGGACGAGCCAATTCGATCGTCAAGCAGCAGTGACATCAGCAACGAACAGCGGGCATATGAAGCCAACACTATACTCGGCTACCTTAAGTGGGGAGGGCAGCACGGCATCGGCAATGGCGCATAACCACGCATGGCTTGTTTTACAGGCTCTGCCGCTTATCGTCAGCAGTGCGGATCCCAGTTGAGCAACGGTTAACGTCACTTGGACGATGGACGAGCCAATTGCATCGTGAAGCAGCAGTGACATGAGCAACGGACAGCGGGCATATAAAGCGAACACTGCACTCGGCTACCTTCGGTAGGGGTGGCAGCACGGCATTGGCAATGGCGCATAACCTCGCATGGCTTGTTTTACAGATTCTGCCGCGTATCGTCAGCTGTGCGGATCCAAGTTCGGCAACGGTTAACGTCACCTGGACGAGCCAATTGGATCGTCAAGCCGCAGTTACATCAGCAGCGGACAGCGGGCATCTGAAGCCAACACTATACTCGGCTACCTTAAGTGGGGAGGGCAGCACGGCATTGGCAATGGCGCATAACCACGCATGGCTTGTTTTACAGATTCTGCCGCGTATCGTCAGCTGTGCGGATCCCAGTTCAGCAACGGTTAACGTCACCTAGATAAGCCAATTGGATCGTCAAGCAGTAGTGACATCAGCAACGGACAGCGGGAATATAAAGAGAACACCACGCTCGCCTACCTTCAGTGGGGACGCCAGCATGGCATAGGCAATGGCGCATAACCACGCATGGCTTGTTTTACAGATTCTGCCGCTTATCGTCAGCAGTGCGGATCCCAGTTGAGCAACCGTTAACGTCAATTGGACGATGGGCGAGCCAATTGCATCGTCAAGCAGCAGTGACATCAGCAACGGACAGCGGGCATATAAAGTGAACACTGCACTCGGCTACCTTCAGTGGGGGCGGCAGCACGGCATTGGAAATGGCGCATAACCACGCATGGCTTGTTTTACAGATTCTGCGCTTATCGTCGGCTGTGCAGATCCCAGTTGAGCAACAGTTAACGCTTCTTGGGTGAACCAATTGGATCGTCAAGCTGCAGTGACATCAGCAACGGACAGCGGGGATATAAAGAGAACACCACGCTCGCCTACCTTCAGTGGGGACGCCAGCATGGCATAGGCAATGGCGCATAACCACGCATGGCTTGTTTTACAGATTCTGCCGCTTATCGTCAGCAGTGCGGATCCCAGTTGAGCAACCGTTAACGTCAATTGGACGATGGACGAGCCAATTGCATCGTCAAGCAGCAGTGACATCAGCAACGGACAGCGGGCATATGAAGCGAACACTGCACTCGGCTACCTTCAGTGGGTGCGGCAGCACGGCATCGGCAATGGCGCATAACCACGCATGACTTGTTTTACGGATTCTGCCGTTTATTGTCAGCTGTGCGGATCCCAGTTTAGCAACAGTTAACGTCACCTGGACGAGCCAATTGGATCGTCAAGCAGCAGTTACATCAGCAACGGACAGCGGGCATATAAAGCCAACACTACACTAGGCTACCTTCAGTGGGGACGGCAGCACGGCATCGGCAATTACGCATAACCACGCATGACTTGTTTTACGGATTCTGCCGCTTATTGTGAGCTGTGAGGATCCCAGTTGAGCAACGGTTAACGTCACTTGGACGATGGACGAGCCAATTGGATCGTCAAGCAGCAGTGACATCAGCAACGGACAGCGGGCATATAAAGCGAACACTGCACTCGGCTACCTTCAGTGGGGGCCGCAGCACAGCATTGGCAATGGCGCATAACCACGCATGGCCTGTTTTACAGATTCTGCCGCTTATCGTCAGCAGTGCGGATCCCAGTTGAGCAACGGTTAACGTCACTTGGACGATGGACGAGCCAATTGGATCGTCAAGCAGCAGTGACATCAGCAACGGACAGCGGGCATATAAAGCGAACACTGCACTCGGCTACCTTCAGTGGGGGCGGCAGCACGGCATTGGCAATGGCACATAACCACGCATGGCTTGTTTTACAGACTCTGCCGCTTATCATCAGCAGTGTGGATCCCAGTTCAGCAGCGGTTAACGCCACCTAGACGAGCCAATTGGATCGTCAAGCAGCAGTGACATGAGCAACGGACAGCGGGCATATAAAGCAAACACTGCACTCGGCTACCTTCGGTGGGGGTGGCAGCACGGCATTGGCAATGGCGGATAACCTCGCATGGCTTGTTTTACAGATTCTGCCGCGTATCGTCAGCTGTGCTCATCCAAGTTCAGCAACGGTTAACGTCACCTGGACGAGCCAATTGGATCGTCAAGCAGCAGTTACATCAGCAACGGACAGCGGGCATATAAAGCCAACACTACACTCGGCTACCTTCAGAGGGGACGGCAGCACGGCATCGGCAATGGCGCATAACCACGCATGACTTGTTTTACGGATTCTGCCGCTTATTGTCAGCTGTGCTGATCCCAGTTCAGCAACGGTTAACGTCACCTGCACGAGCCAATTGGATCGTCAAGCTGCAGTGACATCAGCAACGGACAGCGGGCATATAAAGAGAACACTACGTTCGGCTACCTTCAGTGGGGGCGTCAGCACGCCATTGGCAATTGCGCATAACCTCGCATGGCTTGTTTTACAGATTCTGCCGCTTATCGTCAGCTGTGCGGATCCCAGTTCAGCAACGGTTAACGTCACCTGGACGAGCCAATTGGATCGTCAAGCAGCAGTGACATCAGCAACGGACAGCGGGCATATAAAGCGAACACTATACTCGGCTACCTTAAGTGGGGAGGGCAGCACGGCATCGGCACTGGCGCATGACCACGCATGGCTTGTTTTACAGACTTTGCCGCTTATCGTCAGCTGTGCGGATCCCAGTTCAGCAACGGTTAACGTCACGTGGACGAGCCAATTGGATCGCCAAGCAGCAGTGACATCAGCAACGGACAGCGGGCAAATGAAGCCAAAACTCTACTCGGCTACATTAAGTGGGGAGGGCAGCACGGCATCGGCAATGGCGCATAACCACGCATTTCTTGTTTTACAGACTCTGCCGCTTATCGTCAGCAGTGCGGATCCCAGTTGAGCAACGGTTAACGTCACTTGGACGATGGACGAGCCAATTGGATCGTCAAGCAGCAGTGACATCAGCAACGGACAGCGGGCATAAAAAGAGAACACTACGCTCGGCTACCTTCAGTGGGGGCGGCAGCACGCAATTGGCAATGGCGCATAACCTCGCATGGCTTGTTTTACAGATACTGCCGCTTATCGTCAGCTGTGCGGATCCCAGTTCAGCAACGGTGAACGTCACGTGGACGAGCCAATTGGATCGTCAAGCAGCAGTGACATCAACAACGGACAGCGGGCATATGAAGCCAACACTATACTCGGCTACCTTAAGTGGGGAGGGCAGCACGGCATCGGCAATGGCGCATAACCACGCATGGCTTGTTTTACAGACTCTGCCGCTTATCGTCAGCTGTGCGGATCCCGGTTCAGCAGCGGTTAACGTCACGTGGACGAGCCAATTCGATCGTCAAGCAGCAGTGACATCAGCAACGAACAGCGGGCATATGAAGCCAACACTATACTCGGCTACCTTAAGTGGGGAGGGCAGCACGGCATCGGCAATGGCGCATAACCACGCATGGCTTGTTTTACAGGCTCTGCCGCTTATCGTCAGCAGTGCGGATCCCAGTTGAGCAACGGTTAACGTCACTTGGACGATGGACGAGCCAATTGCATCGTGAAGCAGCAGTGACATGAGCAACGGACAGCGGGCATATAAAGCGAACACTGCACTCGGCTACCTTCGGTAGGGGTGGCAGCACGGCATTGGCAATGGCGCATAACCTCGCATGGCTTGTTTTACAGATTCTGCCGCGTATCGTCAGCTGTGCGGATCCAAGTTCAGCAACGGTTAACGTCACCTGGACGAGCCAATTGGATCGTCAAGCAGCAGTGACATCAGCAACGGACAGCGGGCATATAAAGCCAACACTACACTCGCCTACCTTCAGTGGGGGCGGCAGCACGCAATTGGCAATGGCGCATAACCTCGCATGGCTTGTTTTACAGATACTGCCGCTTATCGTCAGCTGTGCGGATCCCAGTTCAGCAACGGTGAACGTCACGTGGACGAGCCAATTGGATCGTCAAGCAGCAGTGACATCAACAACGGACAGCGGGCATATGAAGCCAACACTATACTCGGCTACCTTAAGTGGGGAGGGCAGCACGGCATCGGCAATGGCGCATAACCACGCATGGCTTGTTTTACAGACTCTGCCGCTTATCGTCAGCTGTGCGGATCCCGGTTCAGCAGCGGTTAACGTCACGTGGACGAGCCAATTCGATCGTCAAGCAGCAGTGACATCAGCAACGAACAGCGGGCATATGAAGCCAACACTATACTCGGCTACCTTAAGTGGGGAGGGCAGCACGGCATCGGCAATGGCGCATAACCACGCATGGCTTGTTTTACAGGCTCTGCCGCTTATCGTCAGCAGTGCGGATCCCAGTTGAGCAACGGTTAACGTCACTTGGACGATGGACGAGCCAATTGCATCGTGAAGCAGCAGTGACATGAGCAACGGACAGCGGGCATATAAAGCGAACACTGCACTCGGCTACCTTCGGTAGGGGTGGCAGCACGGCATTGGCAATGGCGCATAACCTCGCATGGCTTGTTTTACAGATTCTGCCGCGTATCGTCAGCTGTGCGGATCCAAGTTCAGCAACGGCTAACGTCACCTGGACGAGCCAATTGGATCGTCAAGCAGCAGTGACATCAGCAACGGACAGCGGGCATATAAAGCCAACACTACACTCGCCTACCTTCAGTGGGGACGGCAGCATGGCATCGGCAATGGCGCATAACCACGCATGGCTTGTTTTACAGATTCTGCCGCGTATCGTCAGCTGTGCGGATCCAAGTTCAGCAACGGTTAACGTCACCTGGACGAGCCAATTGTATCGTCAAGCAGCAGCTACATCAGCAACGGACAGCGGGTATATACAGCGAACACTGCACTCGGCTACCTTCAGTGGGGGCCTCAGCACTGCATTGGCAATGGCGCATAACAACGCATGGCTTGTTTCACAGATTCTGCCGCTTATCGTCAGCAGTGCGGATCCCAGTTGAGCAACGGTTAACGTCACTTGGACGATGGACGAGCCAATTGCATCGTCAAGCAGCAGTGACATGAGCAACGGACAGCGGGCATATAAAGCGAACACTGCACTCGGCTACCTTCGGTAGGGGTGGCAGCACGGCATTGGCAATGGCGCATAACCTCGCATGGCTTGTTTTACAGATTCTGCCGCGTATCGTCAGCTGTGCGGATCCAAGTTCAGCAACGGTTAACGTCAGCTGGACGAGCCAATTGGATCGTCAAGCAGCAGCTACATCAGCAACGGACAGCGGGAATATAAAGCCAACACTACACTTCGCTACCTTCAGTGGGGACGGCAGCACGGCATCGGCAATGGCGCATAACCACGCATGACTTGTTTTACGGATTCTGCCGCTTATTGTCAGCTGTGCTGATCCCAGTTCAGCAACGGTTAACGTCACCTGCACGAGCCAATGGGATCGTCAAGCTGCAGTGACATCAGCAACGGACAGCGGGCATAAAAAGAGAACACTACGTTCGGCTACCTTCGGTGGGGGCGTCAGCACGCCATTGGCAATTGCGCATAACCTCGCATGGCTTGTTTTACAGATACTGCCGCTTATCGTCAGCTGTGCGGATCCCAGTTCAGCAACGGTTAACGTCACCTGGACGAGCCAATTGGATCGGTAAGCAGCAGTGACATCAGCAACGGACAGCGGGCATATAAAGCGAACACTATACTCGGCTACCTTAAGTGGGGAGGGCAGCACGGCATCGGCACTGGCGCATAACCACGCATGGCTTGTTTTACAAACTTTGCCGCTTATCGTCAGCTGTGCGGATCCCAGTTCAGCAACGGTTAACGTCACGTGGACGAGCCAATTGGATCGTCAAGCAGCAGTGACATCAGCAACGGACAGCGGGCATATGAAGCCAACACTATACTCGGCTACCTTAAGTGGGGAGGGCAGCACGGCATCGGCAATGGCGCATAACCACGCATGGCTTGTTTGACAGGCTCTGCCGCTTATCGTCAGCAGTGCGGATCCCAGTTGAGCAACGGTTAACGTCACTTGGACGATGGACGAGCCAATTGCATCGTCAAGCAGCAGTGACATGAGCAACGGACAGCGGGCATATAAAGCGAACACTGCACTCGGCTACGTTCAGTGGGTGCAGCAGCACGGCATTGGCAAAGGCGCATAACCACGCATGACTTGTTTTACGGATTCTGCCGCCTATTGTAAGCTATGCGGATCCCAGTTTAGCAATGGTTAACGTCACCTGGACGAGCCAATTGGATCGTCAAGCAGCAGTGACATCAGCAACGGACAGCGGGCATATAAAGCCAACACTGCACTCGGCTGCCTTCAGTGGGGACGGCAGCACGGCATCGGCAATACCGCATAACCTCGCATGGCTTGTTTTACAGATTCTGCCGCGTATCTTCAGCGTTGCGGATCCAAGTTCAGCAACGGTTAACGTCACCTCGACGAGCCAATTGGATCGTCAAGCAGCAGTGACATCAGCAACGGACAGCGGGCGTATAAAGCCAACACTACACCCGCCTATCGTCAGTGGGGACGGCAGCACGGCATCGGCAATGGCGCATAAGCACGCATGGCTTGTTTTACAGATTCTGCCGCGTATCGTCAGCTGTGCGGATCCAAGTTCAGCAACGGTTAACGTCAGCTGGACGAGCCATTTGGATCGTCAAGCAGCAGCTACATCAGCAACGGACAGCGGGAATATATAGAGAACACCACGCTCCGCTACCTTCGGTGGGGGCGGCAGCACGGCATTGGCAATGGCGCATAACCACGGATGGCATGTTTTACAGATTCTGCCGCTTATCGTCAGCCGTGCGGATCCCAGTTCAGCAGCGGTTAACGCCACCTAGACGAGCCAATTGGATCGTCAAGCAGCAGTGACATGAGCAACGGACAGCGGGCATATAAAGCGAACACTGCACTCGGCTACCTTCGGTGGGGGTGGCAGCACGGCATTGGCAATGGCGCATAACCTCGCATGGCTTGTTTTACAGATTCTGCCGCGTATCGTCAGCTGTGCGCATCCAAGTTCAGCAACGGTTAACGTCACCTGGACGAGCCAATTGGATCGTCAAGCAGCAGTTACATCAGCAACGGACAGCGGGCATATAAAGCGAACACTGCACTCGGCTACGTTCAGTGGGTGCAGCAGCATGGCATTGGCAATGGCGCATAACCACGCATGACTTGTTTTACGGATTCTGCCGCCTATTGTAAGCTATGCGGATCCCAGTTTAGCAATGGTTAACGTCAGCTGGACGAGCCAATTGGATCGTCAAGTAGCAGCTACATCAGCAACGGACAGCGGGAATATATAGAGAACACCACGCTCCGCTACCTTCAGTGGGGGCGGCAGCACGGCATCGGCAATGGCGCATTACCACGCATGACTTGTTTTACGGATTCTGCCGTTTATTGTCAGCTGGGCGGATCCCAGTTTAGCAACGGTTAACGTCACCTGCACGAGCCAATTGGATCGTCAAGCTGCAGTGACATCAGCAACGGACAGCGGGAATAAAAAGAGAACACTACGTTCGGCTACCTTCAGTGGGGGCGTCAGCACGCCATTGGCAATTGCGCATAAGCTCGCATGGCTTGTTTTACAGATTCTGCCGCTTATCGTCAGCTGTGCGGATCCCAGTTCAGCAACGGTTAACGTCACCTGGACGAGCCAATTGGATCGTCAAGCAGCAGTGACATCAGCAACGGACAGCGGGCATATAAAGCGAACACTATACTCGGCTACCTTAAGTGGGGAGGGCAGGACGGCATCGGCACTGGCGCATAACCACGCATGGCTTGTTTTACAGACTCTGCCGCTTATCGTCAGCTGTGCGGATCCCAGTTCAGCAACGGTTAACTTCACGTGGACGAGCCAATTGGATCGTCAAGCAGCAGTGATATCAGCAACGGACAGCGGGCATATGAAGCCAACACTATACTCGGCTACCTTAAGTGGGGAGGGCAGCACGGCATCGGCAATGACGCATAACCACGCATGGCTTTTTTTACAGACTCTGCCGCTTATCGTCAGCAGTGCGGATCCCAGTTGAGCAACGGTTAACGTCACTTGGACGATGGACGAGCCAATTGGATCGTCAAGCAGCAGTGACATCAACAACGGACAGCGGGCATATGAAGCCAACACTATACTCGGCTACCTTAAGTGGGGAGGGCAGCACGGCATCGGCAATGGCGCATAACCACCCATGGCTTGTTTTACAGACTCTGCCGCTTATCGTCAGCTGTGCGGATCCCAGTTCAGCAACGGTTAACGTCACGTGGACGAGCCAATTGGATCGTCAAGCAGCAGTGACATCAGCAACGAACAGCGGGCATATGAAGCCAACACTATACTCGGCTACCTTAAGTGGGGAGGGCAGCACGGCATCGGCAATGTCGCATAAGCACGCATGGCTTGTTTGACAGGCTCTGCCGCTTATCGTCAGCAGTGCGGATCCCAGTTGAGCAACGGTTAACGTCACTTGGACGATGGACGAGTCAATTGCATCGTCAAGCAGCAGTGACATGAGCAACGGACAGCGGGCATATAAAGCGAACACTGCACTCGGCTACCTTCGGTAGGGGTGGCAGCACGGCATTGGCAATGGCGCATAACATCGCATGGCTTGTTTTACAGATTCTGCCGCGTATCGTCAGCTGTGCGGATCCAAGTTCAGCAACGGTTAACGTCACCTGGACCAGCCAATTGGATCGTCAAGCAGCAGTGACATCAGCAACGGACAGCGGGCATATAAAGCCAACACTACACTCGCCTACCTTCAGTGGGGACGGCAGCACGGCATCGGCAATGGCGCATAACCACGCATGGCTTGTTTTACAGATTCTGCCGCGTATCGTCAGCTGTGCGGATCCAAGTTCAGCAACGGTTAACGTCACCTGGACGAGCCAATTGGATCGTCAAGCAGCAGCTACATCAGAAACGGACAGCGGGCATATATAGCGAACACTGCACTCGGCTACCTTCCGTGGGGGTGGCAGCAAGGCATTGGCAGTGGCGCATAACCACGCATGGCTTGTTTTACAGACTCTGCCGCTTATCGTCAGCAGTGCGGATCCCAGTTGAGCAACGGTTAACGTCACTTGGACGATGGACGAGCCAATTGGATCGTCAAGCAGCAGTGACATCAACAACGGACAGCGGGCATATGAAGCCAACACTATACTCGGCTACCTTAAGTGGGGAAGGCAGCACGGTATCGGCAATGGCGCATAACCACGCATGGCTTGTTTGACAGGCTCCGCCGCTTATCGTCAGGAGTGCGGATCCATGTTGAGCAATGGTTAATGTCACTTGGACGATGGACGAGCCAATTGCATCGTCAAGCAGCAGTGACATGAGCAACGGACAGCGGGCATATAAAGCGAACACTGCACTCGGCTACCTTCGGTAGGGGTGGCAGCACGGCATTGGCAATGGCGCATAACCTCGCATGGCTTGTTTTACAGATTCTGCCGCGTATCGTCAGCTGTGCGGATCCAAGTTCAGCAACGGTTAACGTCACCTGGACGAGCCAATTGGATCGTCAAGCAGCAGTGACATCAGCAACGGACAGCGGGCATATAAAGCCAACACTACACTCGCCTACCTTCAGTGGGGACGGCAGCACGGCATCGGCAATGGCGCATAACCACGCATGGCTTGTTTTACAGATTCTGCCGCGTATCGTCAGCTGTGCGGATCCAAGTTCAGCAACGGTTAACGTCACCTGGACGAGCCAATCGGATCGTCAAGCAGCAGTGACATCAACAACGGACAGCGGGCATATGAAGCCAACACTATACTCGGCTACCTTAAGTGGGGAGGGCAGCACGGCATCGGCAATGGCGCATAACCACGCATGGCTTGTTTGACAGGCTCCGCCGCTTATCGTCAGCATCGCGGATCCCAGTTGAGCAATGGTTAATGTCACTTGGACGATGGACGAGCCAATTGCATCGTCAAGCAGCAGTGACATGAGCAACGGACAGCGGGCATATAAAGCGAACACTGCACTCGGCTACCTTCGGTAGGGGTGGCAGCACGGCATTGGCAATGGCGCATAACCTCGCATGGCTTGTTTTACAGATTCTGCCGCGTATCGTCAGCTGTGCGGATCCAAGTTCAGCAACGGTTAACGTCACCTGGACGAGCCAATTGGATCGTCAAGCAGCAGTGACATCAGCAACGGACAGCGGGCATATATAGCGAACACTGCACTCGGCTGCCTTCAGTGGGGGCCGCAGCACAGCATTGGCAATGGCGCATAACCACGCATGGCTTGTTTTACGGATTCTGCCGCTTATCGTTAGCAGTGCGGATCCCAGTTGAGCAACGGTTAACGTCACTTGGACGATTGACGAGCCAATTGGATCGTCAAGCAGCAGTGACATCAGCAACGGACAGCGGGCATATAAAGCGAACACTGCACTCTACTACGTTCAGTGGGTTCAGCAGCACGGCATTGGCAATGGCGCATAACCACGCATGACTTGTTTTACGGATTCTGCCGCCTATTGTAAGCTGTGCGGATCCCAGTTTAGCAATGGTTAACGTCACGTGGACGAGCCAATTGGATCGTCAAGCAGCAGTGACATCAGCAACGGACAGCGGGCATATAAAGCGAACACTGCACTCGGCTACCTTCCGTGGGGGTGGCAGCACGGCATTGGCAATGACGCATAACCACGCATGGCTTGTTTTACAGATTCTGCCGCTTATCGTCAGCCGTGCGGATCCCAGTTCAGCAGCGGTTAACGTCACCTAGACGAGCCAATTGGATCGTCAAGCAGCAGTGACATGAGCAACGGACAGCGGGCATATAAAGCGAACACTGCACTCAGCTACCTTCAGTGGGGGCCCCAGCACTGCATTGGCAATGGCGCATAACCACGCATGGCTTGTTTTACAGATTCTGCCGCTTATCGTCAGCAGTGCGGATCCCAGTTGAGCAACGGTTAACGTCACTTGGACGATGGACGAGCCAATTGCATCGTCAAGCTGCAGTGACATGAGCAACGGACAGCGGGCATATAAAGCGAACACTGCACTCGGCTACCTTCGGTAGGGGTGGCAGCACGGCATTGGCAATGGCGCATAACCTCGCATGGCTTGTTTTACAGATTCTGCCGCGTATCATCAGCTGTGCGGATCCAAGTTCAGCAACGGTTAACGTCCCCTGGACGAGCCAATTGGATCGTCAAGCAGCAGTGACATCAGCAACGGACAGCGGGCATATAAAGCCAACACTACACTCGCCTACCTTCAGTGGGGACGGCAGCACGGCATCGGCAATGGCGCATAACCACGCATGGCTTGTTTTACAGATTATGCCGCGTATCGTCAGCTGTGCGGATCCAAGTTCAGCAACGGGTAACGTCACCAGGACGAGCCAATTGGATCGTCAAGCAGCAGCTACATCAGCAACGGACAGCGGGCATATATAGCGAACACTGCACTCGGCTACCTTCAGTGGGGGCCGCAGCACAGCATTGGCAATGGCGCATAACCACGCATGGCTTGTTTTACAGATTCTGCCGCTTATCGTTAGCAGTGCGGATCCCAGTTGAGCAACGGTTAACGTCACTTGGACGATTGACGAGCCAATTGGATCGTCAAGCAGCAGTGACATCAGCAACGGACAGCGGGCATATAAAGCGAACACTGCACTCTACTACGTTCAGTGGGTTCAGCAGCACGGCATTGGCAATGGCGCATAACCACGCATGACTTGTTTTACGGATTATGCCGCCTATTGTAAGCTGTGCGGATCCCAGTTTAGCAACGGTTAACGTCACCTGGACGAGCCAATTGGATCGTCAAGCAGCAGAGACATCAGCAACGGACAGCGGGCATATATAGCGAACACTGCACTCAGCTACCTTCAGTGGGGGCCCCAGCACTGCGTTGGCAATGGCGCATAACCACGCATGGCTTGTTTTACAGATTCTGCCGCTTATCGTCAGCAGTGCGGATCCCAGTTGAGCAACGGTTAACGTCACTTGGACGATGGACGAGCCAATTGCATCGTCAAGCTGCAGTGACATGAGCAACGGACAGCGGGCATATAAAGCGAACACTGCACTCGGCTACCTTCGGTAGGGGTGGCAGCACGGCATTGGCAATGGCGCATAACCTCGCATGGCTTGTTTTACAGATTCTGCCGCGTATCATCAGCTGTGCGGATCCAAGTTCAGCAACGGTTAACGTCCCCTGGACGAGCCAATTGGATCGTCAAGCAGCAGTGACATCAGCAACGGACAGCGGGCATATAAAGCCAACACTACACTCGCCTACCTTCAGTGGGGACGGCAGCACGGCATCGGCAATGGCGCATAACCAAGCATGGCTTGTTTTACAGATTCTGCCGCGTATCATCAGCTGTGCGGATCCAAGTTCAGCAACGGTTAACGTCACCTGGACGAGCCAATTGGATCGTCAAGCAGCAGCTACATCAGAAACGGACAGCGGGCATATATAGCGAACACTGCACTCGGCTACCTTCCGTGGGGGTGGCAGCAAGGCATTGGCAGTGGCGCATAACCACGCATGGCTTGTTTTACAGACTCTGCCGCTTATCGTCAGCAGTGCGGATCCCAGTTGAGCAACGGTTAACGTCACTTGGACGATGGACGAGCCAATTGGATCGTCAAGCAGCAGTGACATCAACAACGGACAGCGGGCATTTGAAGCCAACACTATACTCGGCTACCTTAAGTGGGGAGGGCAGCACGGCATCGGCAATGGCGCATAACCACGCATGGCTTGTTTGACAGGCTCCGCCGCTTATCGTCAGCAGTGCGGATCCATGTTGAGCAATGGTTAATGTCACTTGGACGATGGACGAGCCAATTGCATCGTCAAGCAGCAGTGACATGAGCAACGGACAGCGGGCATACAAAGCGAACACTGCACTCGGCTACCTTCGGTAGGGGTGGCAGCACGGCATTGGCAATGGCGCATAACCTGGCATGGCTTGTTTTACAGATTCTGCCGCGTATCGTCAGCTGTGCGGATCCAAGTTCAGCAACGGTTAACGTCACCTGGACGAGCCAATTGGATCGTCAAGCAGCAGTGACATCAGCAACGGACAGCGGGCATATAAAGCGAACATTGCACTCGGCTACCTTCGGGGGGGGGGGTGGAAGCACGGCATTGGCAATGGCGCATAACCTCGCATGGCTGGTTTCACAGATTCTGCCGCGTATCGTCAGCTGTGCGGATCCAAGTTCAGCAACGGTTAACGTCACCTGGACGAGCCACTTGGATCGTCAAGCAGGAGTTATATCAGCAACGGACAGCGGGCATATAAAGCCAACACTACACTCGGCTACCTTCAGTGGGGACGGCAGCACGGCATCGGCAATGGCGCATAACCACGCATGACTTGTTTTACGGATTCTGCCGCTTATTGTCAGCTGTGCGGATCCCAGTTCAGCAACGGTTAACGTCACCTGGACGAGCAAATTGGATCGTCAAGCAGCAGAGACATCAGCAACGGACAGCGGGCATATATAGCGAACACTGCACTCAGCTACCTTCAGTGGGGGCCCCAGCACTGCATTGGCAATGGCGCATAACCACGCATGGCTTGTTTTACAGATTCTGCCGCTTATCGTCAGCAGTGCGGATCCCAGTTGAGCAAAGGTTAACGTCACTTGGACGATGGACGAGCCAATTGCATCGTCAAGCTGCAGTGACATGAGCAACGGACAGCGGGCATATAAAGCGAACACTGCACTCGGCTACCTTCGGTAGGGGTGGCAGCACGGCATTGGCAATGGCGCATAACCTCGCATGGCTTGTTTTACAGATTCTGCCGCGTATCATCAGCTGTGCGGATCCAAGTTCAGCAACGGTTAACGTCCCCTGGACGAGCCAATTGGATCGTCAAGCAGCAGTGACATCAGCAACGGACAGCGGGCATATAAAGCCAACACTACACTCGCCTACCTTCAGTGGGGACGGCGGCACGGCATCGGCAATGGCGCATAACCACGCATGGCTTGTTTTACAGATTATGCCGCGTATCGTCAGCTGTGCGGATCCAAGTTCAGCAACGGGTAACGTCACCAGGACGAGCCAATTGGATCGTCAAGCAGCAGCTACATCAGCAACGGACAGCGGGCATATATAGCGAACACTGCACTCGGCTACCTTCAGTGGGGGCCGCAGCACAGCATTGGCAATGGCGCATAACCACGCATGGCTTGTTTTACAGATTCTGCCGCTTATCGTTAGCAGTGCGGATCCCAGTTGAGCAACGGTTAACGTCACTTGGACGATTGACGAGCCAATTGGATCGTCAAGCAGCAGTGACATCAGCAACGGACAGCGGGCATATAAAGCGAACACTGCACTCGGCTACCTTCAGTGGGTGCAGCAGCACGGCATTGGCAATGGGGCATAACGACGCATGACTTGTTTTACGGATTCTGCCGCCTATTGTAAGCTGTGCGGATCCCAGTTTAGCAATGGTTAACGTCACCTGGACGAGCCAATTGGATCGTCAAGCAGCAGTGACATCAGCAACGGACAGCGGGCATATAAAGCCAACACTGCACTCGGCTACCTTCAGTGGGGACGGCAGCACGGCATCGGCAATGGCGCATTACCACGCATGACTTGTTTTACGGATTCTGCCGTTTATTGTCAGCTGGGCGGATCCCAGTTTAGCAACGGTTAACGTCACGTGGACGAGCCAATCGGATCGTCAAGCAGCAGTGACATCAGCAACGGACAGCGGGCATATAAAGCGAACACTGCACTCGGCTACCTTCGGTGGGGGTGGCAGCACGGCATTGGCAATGGCGCATAACCTCGCATGGCTTGTTTTACAGATTCTGCCGCGTATCGTCAGCTGTGCGGATCCAAGTTCAGCAACGGTTAACGTCACCTGGACGAGCCAATTGGATCGTCAAGCAGGAGTTACATCAGCAACGGACAGCGGGCATATAAAGCCAACACTACACTCGGCTACCTTCAGTGGGGACGGCAGCAGGGCATCGGCAATGGCGCATAACCACGCATTACTTGTTTTACGGATTCTGCCGCTTATTGTCAGCTGTGCGGATCCCAGTTCAGCAACGGTTAACGTCACCTGGACGAGCCAATTGGATCGTCAAGCAGCAGAGACATCAGCAACGGACAGCGGGCATATATAGCGAACACTGCACTCGGCTACCTTCAGTGGGGGCCCCAGCACTGCATTGGCAATGGCGCATAACCACGCATGGCTTGTTTTACAGATTCTGCCGCTTATCGTCAGCAGTGCGGATCCCAGTTGAGCAACGGTTAACGTCACTTGGACGATGGACGAGCCAATTGGATCGTCAAGCAGCAGTGACATCAACAATGGACAGCGGGCATATGAAGCCAACACTATACTCGGCTACCTTAAGTGGGGAGGGCAGCACGGCATCGGCAATGGCGCATAACCACGCATGGCTTGTTTGACAGGCTCCGCCGCTTATCGTCAGCAGCGCGGATCCCAGTTGAGCAATGGTTAATGTCACTTGGACGATGGACGAGCCAATTGCATCGTCAAGCAGCAGTGACATGAGCAACGGACAGCGGGCATATAAAGCGAACACTGCACTCGGCTACCTTCGGTAGGGGTGGCAGCACGGCATTGGGAATGGCGCATAACCTCGCATGGCTTGTTTTACAGATTCTGCCGCGTATCGTCAGCTGTGCGGATCCAAGTTCAGCAACGGTTAACGTCACCTGGACGAGCCAATTGGATCGTCAAGCAGCAGTGACATCAGCAACGGACAGCGGGCATATAAAGCGAACACTGCACTCTACTACGTTCAGTGGGTTCAGCAGCACGGCATTGGCAATGGCGCATAACCACGCATGACTTGTTTTACGGATTATGCCGCCTATTGTAAGCTGTGCGGATCCCAGTTTAGCAACGGTTAACGTCACGTGGACGAGCCAATTGGATCGTCAAGCAGCAGTGACATCAGCAACGGACAGTGGGCATATAAAGCGAACACTGCACTCGGCTACCTTCCGTGGGGGTGGCAGCACGGCATTGGCAATGGCGCATAACCACGCATGGCTTGTTTTACAGATTCTGCCGCTTATCGTCAGCCGTGCGGATCCCAGTTCAGCAGCGGTTAACGTCACCTAGACGAGCCAATTGGATCGTCAAGCAGCAGTGACATGAGCAACGGACAGCGGGCATATAAAGCGAACATTGCACTCGGCTACCTTCGGGGGGGGGGGTGGCAGCACGGCATTGGCAATGGCGCATAACCTCGCATGGCTGGTTTCACAGATTCTGCCGCGTATCGTCAGCTCTGCGGATCCAAGTTCAGCAACGGTTAACGTCACCTGGACGAGCCACTTGGATCGTCAAGCAGGAGTTATATCAGCAACGGACAGCGGGCATATAAAGCCAACACTACACTCGGCTACCTTCAGTGGGGACGGCAGCACGGCATCGGCAATGGCGCATAACCACGCATGACTTGTTTTACGGATTCTGCCGCTTATTGTCAGCTGTGCGGATCCCAGTTCAGCAACGGTTAACGTCACCTGGACGAGCCAATTGGATCGTCAAGCAGCAGAGACATCAGCAACGGACAGCGGGCATATATAGCGAACACTGCACTCAGCTACCTTCAGTGGGGGCCCCAGCACTGCATTGGCAATGGCGCATAACCACGCATGGCTTGTTTTACAGATTCTGCCGCTTATCGTCAGCAGTGCGGATCCCAGTTGAGCAACGGTTAACGTCACTTGGACGATGGACGAGCCAATTGCATCGTCAAGCTGCAGTGACATGAGCAACGGACAGCGGGCATATAAAGCGAACACTGCACTCGGCTACCTTCGGTAGGGGTGGCAGCACGGCATTGGCAATGGCGCATAACCTCGCATGGCTTGTTTTACAGATTCTGCCGCGTATCATCAGCTGTGCGGATCCAAGTTCAGCAACGGTTAACGTCCCCTGGACGAGCCAATTGGATCGTCAAGCAGCAGTGACATCAGCAACGGACAGCGGGCATATAAAGCCAACACTACACTCGCCTACCTTCAGTGGGGACGGCAGCACGGCATCGGCAATGGCGCATAACCACGCATGGCTTGTTTTACAGATTATGCCGCGTATCGTCAGCTGTGCGGATCCAAGTTCAGCAACGGGTAACGTCACCAGGACGAGCCAATTGGATCGTCAAGCAGCAGCTACATCAGCAACGGACAGCGGGCATATATAGCGAACACTGCACTCGGCTACCTTCAGTGGGGGCCGCAGCACAGCATTGGCAATGGCGCATAACCACGCATGGCTTGTTTTACAGATTCTGCCGCTTATCGTTAGCAGTGCGGATCCCAGTTGAGCAACGGTTAACGTCACTTGGACGATTGACGAGCCAATTGGATCGTCAAGCAGCAGTGACATCAGCAACGGACAGCGGGCATATAAAGCGAACACTGCACTCGGCTACCTTCAGTGGGTGCAGCAGCACGGCATTGGCAATGGGGCATAACGACGCATGACTTGTTTTACGGATTCTGCCGCCTATTGTAAGCTGTGCGGATCCCAGTTTAGCAATGGTTAACGTCACCTGGACGAGCCAATTGGATCGTCAAGCAGCAGTGACATCAGCAACGGACAGCGGGCATATAAAGCCAACACTGCACTCGGCTACCTTCAGTGGGGACGGCAGCACGGCATCGGCAATGGCGCATTACCACGCATGACTTGTTTTACGGATTCTGCCGTTTATTGTCAGCTGGGCGGATCCCAGTTTAGCAACGGTTAACGTCACGTGGACGAGCCAATCGGATCGTCAAGCAGCAGTGACATCAGCAACGGACAGCGGGCATATAAAGCGAACACTGCACTCGGCTACCTTCGGTGGGGGTGGCAGCACGGCATTGGCAATGGCGCATAACCTCGCATGGCTTGTTTTACAGATTCTGCCGCGTATCGTCAGCTGTGCGGATCCAAGTTCAGCAACGGTTAACGTCACCTGGACGAGCCAATTGGATCGTCAAGCAGGAGTTACATCAGCAACGGACAGCGGGCATATAAAGCCAACACTACACTCGGCTACCTTCAGTGGGGACGGCAGCACGGCATCGGCAATGGCGCATAACCACGCATGACTTGTTTTACGGATTCTGCCGCTTATTGTCAGCTGTGCGGATCCCAGTTCAGCAACGGTTAACGTCACCTGGACGAGCCAATTGGATCGTCAAGCAGCAGAGACATCAGCAACGGACAGCGGGCATATATAGCGAACACTGCACTCGGCTACCTTCAGTGGGGGCCCCAGCACTGCATTGGCAATGGCGCATAACCACGCATCGCTTGTTTTACAGATTCTGCCGCTTATCGTCAGCAGTGCGGATCCCAGTTGAGCAACGGTTAACGTCACTTGGACGATGGACGAGCCAATTGCATCGTCAAGCAGCAGTGACATGAGCAACGGACAGCGGGCATATAAAGCGAACACTGCACTCGGCTACCTTCGGTAGGGGTGGCAGCACGGCATTGGCAATGGCGCATAACCTCGCATGGCTTGTTTTACAGATTCTGCCGCGTATCTTCAGCGTTGCGGATCCAAGTTCAGCAACGGTTAACGTCACCTGGACGAGCCAATTGGATCGTCAAGCAGCAGTGACATCAGCAACGGACAGCGGGCGTATAAAGCCAACACTACACCCGCCTATCGTCAGTGGGGACGGCAGCACGGCATCGGCAATGGCGCATAAGCACGCATGGCTTGTTTTACAGATTCTGCCGCGTATCGTCAGCTGTGCGGATCCAAGTTCAGCAACGGTTAACGTCAGCTGGACGAGCCAATTGGATAGTCAAGCAGCAGCTACATCAGCAACGGACAGCGGGCATATAAAGCGAACACTGCACTCGGCTACGTTCAGTGGGTGCAGCAGCACGGCATTGGCAATGGCGCATAACCACGCATGACTTGTTTTACGGATTCTGCCGCCTATTGTAAGCCATGCGGATCCCAGTTTAGCAATGGTTAACGTCAGCTGGACGAGCCAATTGGATCGTCAAGCAGCAGCTACATCAGCAACGGACAGCGGGAATATATAGAGAACACCACGCTCCGCTACCTTCAGTGGGGGCGGCAGCACGGCATCGGCAATGGCGCATTACCACGCATGACTTGTTTTACGGATTCTGCCGTTTATTGTGAGCTGGGCCGATCCCAGTTTAGCAACGGTTAACGTCACGTGGACTAGCCAATTGGATCGTCAAGCAGCAGTGACATCAGCAACGGACAGCGGGCATATAAAGCGAACACTGCACTCGGCTACCTTCCGTGGGGGTGGCAGCACGGCATTGGCAATGGCGCATAACCACGCATGGCTTGTTTTACAGATTCTGCCGCTTATCGTCAGCCGTGCGGATCCCAGTTCAGCAACGGTTAACGTCACCTGGACGAGCCAATTGGATCGTCAAGCAGCAGACACATCAGCAATGGACAGCGGGCATATATAGCGAACACTGCACTCGGCTACCTTCAGTGGGGGCCCCAGCACTGCATTGGCAATGGCGCATAACCACGCATGGCTTGTTTTACAGATTCTGCCGCTTATCGTCAGCAGTGCGGATCCCAGTTGAGCAACGGTTAACGTCACTTGGACGAATGACGAGCCAATTGCATCGTCAAGCAGCAGTGACATGAGCAACGGACAGCGGGCATATAAAGCGAACACTGCACTCGGCTACCTTCGGTGGGGGTGGCAGCACGGCATTGGCAATGGCGCATAACCTCGCATGGCTTGTTTTACAGATTCTGCCGCGTATCGTCAGCTGTGCGCATCCAAGTTCAACAACGGTTAACGTCACCTGGACGAGCCAATTGGATCGTCAAGCAGCAGTTACATCAGCAACGGACAGCGCGCATATAAAGCCAACACTACACTCGGCTACCTTCAGTGGGGACGGCAGCACGGCATCGGCAATGGCGCATAACCACGCATGGCTTGTTTGACAGGCTCTGCCGCTTATCGTCAGCAGTGCGGATGCCAGTTGAGCAACGGTTAACGTCACTTGGACGATGGACGAGTCAATTGCATCGTCAAGCAGCAGTGACATGAGCAACGGACAGCGGGCATATAAAGCGAACACTGCACTCGGATACCTTCGGTAGGGGTGGCAGCACGGCATTGGCAATGGCGCATAACATCGCATGGCTTGTTTTACAGATTCTGCCGCGTATCGTCAGCTGTGCGGATCCAAGTTCAGCAACGGTTAACGTCACCTGGACGAGCCAATTGGATCGTCAAGCAGCAGTGACATCAGCAACGGACAGCGGGCATATAAAGCCAACACTACACTCGCCTACCTTCAGTGGGGACGGCAGCACGGCATCGGCAATGGCGCATAACCACGCATGGCTTGTTTTACAGATTCTGCCGCGTATCGTCAGCTGTGCGGATCCAAGTTCAGCAACGGTTAACGTCACCTGGACGAGCCAATTGGATCGTCAAGCAGCAGAGACATCAGCAACGGTCAGCGGGCATATATAGCGAACACTGCACTCGGCTACCTTCAGTGGGGGCCCCAGCACTGCATTGGCAATGGCGCATAACCACGCATGGCTTGTTTTACAGATTCTGCCGCTTATCGTCAGCAGTGCGGATCCCACTTGAGCAACGGTTAACGTCACTTGGACGATGGACGAGCCAATTGCATCGTCAAGCAGCAGTGACATGAGCAACGGACAGCGGGCATATAAAGCGAACACTGCACTCGGCTACCTTCGGTAGGGGTGGCAGCACGGCATTGGCAATGGCGCATAACCTCGCATGGCTTGTTTTACAGATTCTGCCGCGTATCTTCAGCGTTGCGGATCCAAGTTCAGCAACGGTTAACGTCACCTGGACGAGCCAATTGGATCGTCAAGCAGCAGTGACATCAGCAACGGACAGCGGGCGTATAAAGCGAACACTACACCCGCCTATCGTCAGTGGGGACGGCAGCACGGCATCGGCAATGGCGCATAAGCACGCATGGCTTGTTTTACAGATTCTGCCGCGTATCGTCAGCTGTGCGGATCCAAGTTCAGCAACGGTTAACGTAAGCTGGACGAGCCAATTGGATAGTCAAGCAGCAGCTACATCAGCAACGGACAGCGGGAATATATAGAGAATACCACGCTCCGCTACCTTCAGTGGGGGCGGCAGCACGGCATTGGCAATGGCGCATAACCACGGATGGCATGTTTTACAGATTCTGCCGCTTATCGTCAGCCGTGCGGATCCCAGTTCAGCAGCGGTTAACGCCACCTAGACGAGCCAATTGGATCGTCAAGCAGCAGTGACATGAGCAACGGACAGCGGGCATATAAAGCGAACACTGCACTCGGCTACCTTCGGTGGGGGTGGCAGCACGGCATTGGCAATGGCGCATAACCTAGCATGGCTTGTTTTACAGATTCTGCCGCGTATCGTCAGCTGTGCGCATCCAAGTTCAGCAACGGTTAACGTCACCTGGACGAGCCAATTGGATCGTCAAGCAGCAGTTACATCAGCAACGGACAGCGGGCATATAAAGCGAACACTGCACTCGGCTACGTTCAGTGGGTGCAGCAGCACGGCATTGGCAATGGCGCATAACCACGCATGACTTGTTTTACGGATTCTGCCGCCTATTGTAAGCCATGCGGATCCCAGTTTAGCAATGGTTAACGTCAGCTGGACGAGCCAATTGGATCGCCAAGCAGCAGCTACATCAGCAACGGACAGCGGGCATATAAAGTGAACACTGCACTCGGCTACCTTCCGTGGGGGTGGCAGCACGGCATTGGCAATGGCGCATAACCACGCATGGCTTGTTTTACAGATTCTGCCGCTTATCGTCAGCCGTGCGGATCCCAGTTCAGCAACGGTTAACGTCACCTGGACGAGCCAATTGGATCGTCAAGCAGCAGAGACATCAGCAATGGACAGCGGGCATATATAGCGAACACTGCACTCGGCTACCTTCAGTGGGGGCCCCAGCACTGCATTGGCAATGGCGCATAACCACGCATGGCTTGTTTTACAGATTCTGCCGCTTATCGTCAGCAGTGCGGATCCCAGTTGAGCAACGGTTAACGTCACTTGGACGAATGACGAGCCAATTGCATCGTCAAGCAGCAGTGACATGATCAACGGACAGCGGGCATATAAAGCGAACACTGCACTCGGCTACCTTCGGTAGGGGTGGCAGCACGGCATTGGCAATGGCGCATAACCTCGCATGGCTTGTTTTACAGATTCTGCCGCGTATCGTCAGCGTTGCGGATCCAAGTTCAGCAACGGTTAACGTCACCTGGACGAGCCAATTGGATCGTCAAGCAGCAGTGACATCAGCAACGGACAGCGGGCTCATAAAGCCAACACTACACTCGCCTACCTTCAGTGGGGACGGCAGCACGGCATCGGCAATGGCGCATAAGCACGCATGGCCTGTTTTACAGATTCTGGCGCGTATCGTCAGCTGTGCGGATCCAAGTTCAGCAAAGGTTAACGTCAGCTGGACGAGCCAATTGGATCGTCAAGCAGCAGCTACATCAGCAACGGACAGCGGGAATATAAAGAGAACACCACGCTCCGCTACCTTCAGTGGGGGCGGCAGCACGGCATTGGCAATGGCGCATAACCACGGATGGTTTGTTTTACAGATTCTGCCGCTTATCGTCAGCCGTGCGGATCCCAGTTCAGCAGCGGTTAATGCCACCTAGACGAGCCAATTGGATCGTCAAGCAGCAGTGACATGAGCAACGGACAGCGGGCATATAAAGCGAATACTGCACTCGGCTACCTTCGGTGGGGGTGGCAGCACGGCATTGGCAATGGCGCATAACCTCGCATGGCTTGTTTTACAGATTCTGCCGCGTATCGTCAGCTGTGCGCATCCAAGTTCAACAACGGTTAACGTCACCTGGACGAGCCAATTGGATCGTCAAGCAGCAGTTACATCAGCAACGGACAGCGGGCATATAAAGCCAACACTACACTCGGCTACCTTCAGTGGGGACGGCAGCACGGCATCGGCAATGGCGCATAACCACGCATGGCTTGTTTTACAGACTCTGCCGCTTATCGTCAGCTGTGCGGATCCCAGTTCAGCAACGGTTAACGTCACGTGGACGAGCCAATTGGATCATCAAGCAGCAGTGACATCAGCAACGGACAGCGGGCATATAAAGCCAACACTACACTCGGCTACCTTCAGTGGGGACGGCAGCACGGCATCGGCAATGGCGCATAACCACGCATGGCTTGTTTTACAGACTCTGCCGCTTATCGTCAGCTGTGCGGATCCCAGTTCAGCAACGGTTAACGTCACGTGGACGAGCCAATTGGATCGTCAAGCAGCAGTGACATGAGCAACGGACAGCGGGCATATAAAGCGAACACTGCACTCGGCTACCTTCGGTGGGGGTGGCAGCACGGCATTGGCAATGGCGCATAACCTAGCATGGCTTGTTTTACAGATTCTGCCGCGTATCGTCAGCTGTGCGCATCCAAGTTCAGCAACGGTTAACGTCACCTGGACGAGCCAATTGGATCGTCAAGCAGCAGTTACATCAGCAACGGACAGCGGGCATATAAAGCGAACACTGCACTCGGCTACGTTCAGTGGGTGCAGCAGCACGGCATTGGCAATGGCGCATAACCACGCATGACTTGTTTTACGGATTCTGCCGCCTATTGTAAGCCATGCGGATCCCAGTTTAGCAATGGTTAACGTCAGCTGGACGAGCCAATTGGATCGTCAAGCAGCAGCTACATCAGCAACGGACAGCGGGAATATATAGAGAACACCACGCTCCGCTACCTTCAGTGGGGGCGGCAGCACGGCATCGGCAATGGCGCATTACCACGCATGACTTGTTTTACGGATTCTGCCGTTTATTGTCAGCTGGGCGGATCCCAGTTTAGCAACGGTTAACGTCACGTGGACTAGCCAATTGGATCGTCAAGCAGCAGTGACATCAGCAACGGACAGCGGGCATATAAAGTGAACACTGCACTCGGCTACCTTCCGTGGGGGTGGCAGCACGGCATTGGCAATGGCGCATAACCACGCATGGCTTGTTTTACAGATTCTGCCGCTTATCGTCAGCCGTGCGGATCCCAGTTCAGCAACGGTTAACGTCACCTGGACGAGCCAATTGGATCGTCAAGCAGCAGAGACATCAGCAATGGACAGCGGGCATATATAGCGAACACTGCACTCGGCTACCTTCAGTGGGGGCCCCAGCACTGCATTGGCAATGGCGCATAACCACGCATGGCTTGTTTTACAGATTCTGCCGCTTATCGTCAGCAGTGCGGATCCCAGTTGAGCAACGGTTAACGTCACTTGGACGAATGACGAGCCAATTGCATCGTCAAGCAGCAGTGACATGATCAACGGACAGCGGGCATATAAAGCGAACACTGCACTCGGCTACCTTCGGTAGGGGTGGCAGCACGGCATTGGCAATGGCGCATAACCTCGCATGGCTTGTTTTACAGATTCTGCCGCGTATCGTCAGCGTTGCGGATCCAAGTTCAGCAACGGTTAACGTCACCTGGACGAGCCAATTGGATCGTCAAGCAGCAGTGACATCAGCAACGGACAGCGGGCTCATAAAGCCAACACTACACTCGCCTACCTTCAGTGGGGACGGCAGCACGGCATCGGCAATGGCGCATAAGCACGCATGGCCTGTTTTACAGATTCTGGCGCGTATCGTCAGCTGTGCGGATCCAAGTTCAGCAAAGGTTAACGTCAGCTGGACGAGCCAATTGGATCGTCAAGCAGCAGCTACATCAGCAACGGACAGCGGGAATATAAAGAGAACACCACGCTCCGCTACCTTCAGTGGGGGCGGCAGCACGGCATTGGCAATGGCGCATAACCACGGATGGTTTGTTTTACAGACTCTGCCGCTTATCGTCAGCTGTGCGGATCCCAGTTCAGCAACGGTTAACGTCACGTGGACGAGCCAATTGGATCGTCAAGCAGCAGTTACATCTGCAACGGACAGCGGGCATATAAAGCCAACACTACACTCGGCTACCTTCAGTGGGGACGGCAGCACGGCATCGGCAATGGCGCATAACCACGCATGACTTGTTTTACGGATTCTGCCGCTTATTGTCGGCTGTGCTGATCCAAGTTCAGCAACGGTTAACGTCACCTGCACGAGCCAATTGGATCGTCAAGCTGCAGTGACATCAGCAACGGACAGCGGGCATAAAAAGAGAACACTACGTTCGGCTACCTTCAGTGGGGGGTCAGCACGCCATTGGCAATTGCGCATAACCTCGCATGGCTTGTTTTACAGATTCTGCCGCTTATCGTCAGCTGTGCGGATCCCAGTTCAGCAACGGTTAACGTCACCTGGACGAGCCAATTGGATCGTCAAGCAGCAGTGACATCAGCAACGGACAGCGGGCATATAAAGCGAACACTATACTCGGCTACCTTAAGTGGGGAGGGCAGGACGGCATCGGCACTGGTGCATAACCACGCATGGCTTGTTTTACAGACTCTGCCGCTTATCGTCAGCTGTGCGGATCCCAGTTCAGCAACGGTTAACGTCACGTGGACGAGCCAATTGGATCGTCAAGCAGCAGTGATATCAGCAACGAACAGCGGGCATATGAAGCCAACACTATACTCGGCTACCTTAAGTGGGGAGGGCAGCACGGCATCGGCAATGTCGCATAACCACGCATGGCTTGTTTGACAGGCTCTGCCGCTTATCGTCAGCAGTGCGGATCCCAGTTGAGCAACGGTTAACGTCACTTGGACGATGGACGAGTCAATTGCATCGTCAAGCAGCAGTGACATGAGCAACGGACAGCGGGCATATAAAGCGAACACTGCACTCGGCTACCTTCGGTACGGGTGGCAGCACGGCATTGGCAATGGCGCATAACATCGCATGGCTTGTTTTACAGATTCTGCCGCGTATCGTCAGCTGTGCGGATCCAAGTTCAGCAACGGTTAACGTCACCTGGACGAGCCAATTGGATCGTCAAGCAGCAGTTACATCAGCAACGGACAGCGGGCATATAAAGCCAACACTACACTCGCCTACCTTCAGTGGGGACGGCAGCACGGCATCGGCAATGGCGCATAACCACGCATGGCTTGTTTTACAGATTCTGCAGCGTATCGTTAGCAGTGCGGATCCCAGTTGAGCAACGGTTAACGTCACTTGGACGATTGACGAGCCAATTGAATCGTCAAGCAGCAGTGACATCAGCAACGGACGGCGGGCATATAAAGCGAACACTGCACTCGGCTACGTTCAGTGGGTGCAGCAGCACGGCATTGGCAATGGCGCATAACCACGCATGACTTGTTTTACGGATTCTGCCGCCTATTGTAAGCTGTGCGGATCCCAGTTTAGCAACGGTTAACGTCACGTGGACGAGTCAATTGGATCGTCAAGCAGCAGTGACATCAGCAACGGACAGCGGGCATATAAAGCGAACACTGCACTCGGCTACCTTCCGTGGGGGTGGCAGCACGGCATTGGCAATGGCGCATAACCACGCATGGTTTGTTTTACAGATTCTGCCGCTTATCGTCAGCCGTGCGGATCCCAGTTCAGCAGCGGTTAACGTCACCTGGACGAGCCAATTGGATCGTCAAGCAGCAGCTATATCAGCAACGGACAGCGGGCATATATAGCGAACACTGCACTCGGCTGCCTTCAGTGGGGGCCGCAGCACAGCATTGGCAATGGCGCATAACCACGCATGGCTTGTTTTACAGATTCTGCCGCTTATCGTTAGCAGTGCGGATCCCAGTTGAGCAACGGTTAACGTCACTTGGACGATTGACGAGCCAATTGGATCGTCAAGCAGCAGTGACATCAGCAACGGACGGCGGGCATATAAAGCGAACACTGCACTCGGCTACCTTCGGTAGGGGTGGCAGCACGGCATTGGCAATGGCGCATAACCTCTCATGGCTTGTTTTACAGATTCTGCCGCGTATCGTCAGCGTTGCGGATCCAAGTTCAGCAACGGTTAACGTCACCTGGACGAGCCAATTGGATCGTCAAGCAGCAGTGACATCAGCAACGGACAGCGGGCTCATAAAGCCAACACTACACTCGCCTACCTTCAGTGGGGACGGCAGCACGGCATCGGCAATGGCGCATAAGCACGCATGGCCTGTTTTACAGATTCTGGCGCGTATCGTCAGCTGTGCGGATCCAAGTTCAGCAAAGGTTAACGTCAGCTGGACGAGCCAATTGGATCGTCAAGCAGCAGCTACATCAGCAACGGACAGCGGGAATATAAAGAGAACACCACGCTCCGCTACCTTCAGTGGGGGCGGCAGCACGGCATTGGCAATGGCGCATAACCACGGATGGTTTGTTTTACAGATTCTGCCGCTTATCGTCAGCCGTGCGGATCCCAGTTCAGCAGCGGTTAATGCCACCTAGACGAGCCAATTGGATCGTCAAGCAGCAGTGACATGAGCAACGGACAGCGGGCATATAAAGCGAATACTGCACTCGGCTACCTTCGGTGGGGGTGGCAGCACGGCATTGGCAATGGCGCATAACCTCGCATGGCTTGTTTTACAGATTCTGCCGCGTATCGTCAGCTGTGCGCATCCAAGTTCAACAACGGTTAACGTCACCTGGACGAGCCAATTGGATCGTCAAGCAGCAGTTACATCAGCAACGGACAGCGGGCATATAAAGCCAACACTACACTCGGCTACCTTCAGTGGGGACGGCAGCACGGCATCGGCAATGGCGCATAACCACGCATGGCTTGTTTTACAGACTCTGCCGCTTATCGTCAGCTGTGCGGATCCCAGTTCAGCAACGGTTAACGTCACGTGGACGAGCCAATTGGATCATCAAGCAGCAGTGACATCAGCAACGGACAGCGGGCATATAAAGCGAACACTGCACTCGGCTACCTTCGGTGGGGGTGGCAGCACGGCATCGGCAATGGCGCATAACCACGCATGGCTTGTTTTACAGACTCTGCCGCTTATCGTCAGCTGTGCGGATCCCAGTTCAGCAACGGTTAACGTCACGTGGACGAGCCAATTGGATCATCAAGCAGCAGTTACATCAGCAACGGACAGCGGGCATATAAAGCCAACACTACACTCGGCTACCTTCAGTGGGGACGGCAGCACGGCATCGGCAATGGCGCATAACCACGCATGGCTTGTTTTACAGACTCTGCCGCTTATCGTCAGCTGTGCGGATCCCAGTTCAGCAACGGTTAACGTCACGTGGACGAGCCAATTGGATCGTCAAGCAGCAGTGACATGAGCAACGGACAGCGGGCATATAAAGCGAACACTGCACTCGGCTACCTTCGGTGGGGGTGGCAGCACGGCATTGGCAATGGCGCATAACCTAGCATGGCTTGTTTTACAGATTCTGCCGCGTATCGTCAGCTGTGCGCATCCAAGTTCAGCAACGGTTAACGTCACCTGGACGAGCCAATTGGATCGTCAAGCAGCAGTTACATCAGCAACGGACAGCGGGCATATAAAGCGAACACTGCACTCGGCTACGTTCAGTGGGTGCAGCAGCACGGCATTGGCAATGGCGCATAACCACGCATGACTTGTTTTACGGATTCTGCCGCCTATTGTAAGCCATGCGGATCCCAGTTTAGCAATGGTTAACGTCAGCTGGACGAGCCAATTGGATCGTCAAGCAGCAGCTACATCAGCAACGGACAGCGGGAATATATAGAGAACACCACGCTCCGCTACCTTCAGTGGGGGCGGCAGCACGGCATCGGCAATGGCGCATTACCACGCATGACTTGTTTTACGGATTCTGCCGTTTATTGTCAGCTGGGCGGATCCCAGTTTAGCAACGGTTAACGTCACGTGGACTAGCCAATTGGATCGTCAAGCAGCAGTGACATCAGCAACGGACAGCGGGCATATAAAGTGAACACTGCACTCGGCTACCTTCCGTGGGGGTGGCAGCACGGCATTGGCAATGGCGCATAACCACGCATGGCTTGTTTTACAGATTCTGCCGCTTATCGTCAGCCGTGCGGATCCCAGTTCAGCAACGGTTAACGTCACCTGGACGAGCCAATTGGATCGTCAAGCAGCAGAGACATCAGCAATGGACAGCGGGCATATATAGCGAACACTGCACTCGGCTACCTTCAGTGGGGGCCCCAGCACTGCATTGGCAATGGCGCATAACCACGCATGGCTTGTTTTACAGATTCTGCCGCTTATCGTCAGCAGTGCGGATCCCAGTTGAGCAACGGTTAACGTCACTTGGACGAATGACGAGCCAATTGCATCGTCAAGCAGCAGTGACATGATCAACGGACAGCGGGCATATAAAGCGAACACTGCACTCGGCTACCTTCGGTAGGGGTGGCAGCACGGCATTGGCAATGGCGCATAACCTCGCATGGCTTGTTTTACAGATTCTGCCGCGTATCGTCAGCGTTGCGGATCCAAGTTCAGCAACGGTTAACGTCACCTGGACGAGCCAATTGGATCGTCAAGCAGCAGTGACATCAGCAACGGACAGCGGGCTCATAAAGCCAACACTACACTCGCCTACCTTCAGTGGGGACGGCAGCACGGCATCGGCAATGGCGCATAAGCACGCATGGCCTGTTTTACAGATTCTGGCGCGTATCGTCAGCTGTGCGGATCCAAGTTCAGCAAAGGTTAACGTCAGCTGGACGAGCCAATTGGATCGTCAAGCAGCAGCTACATCAGCAACGGACAGCGGGAATATAAAGAGAACACCACGCTCCGCTACCTTCAGTGGGGGCGGCAGCACGGCATTGGCAATGGCGCATAACCACGGATGGTTTGTTTTACAGACTCTGCCGCTTATCGTCAGCTGTGCGGATCCCAGTTCAGCAACGGTTAACGTCACGTGGACGAGCCAATTGGATCGTCAAGCAGCAGTTACATCTGCAACGGACAGCGGGCATATAAAGCCAACACTACACTCGGCTACCTTCAGTGGGGACGGCAGCACGGCATCGGCAATGGCGCATAACCACGCATGACTTGTTTTACGGATTCTGCCGCTTATTGTCGGCTGTGCTGATCCAAGTTCAGCAACGGTTAACGTCACCTGCACGAGCCAATTGGATCGTCAAGCTGCAGTGACATCAGCAACGGACAGCGGGCATAAAAAGAGAACACTACGTTCGGCTACCTTCAGTGGGGGGTCAGCACGCCATTGGCAATTGCGCATAACCTCGCATGGCTTGTTTTACAGATTCTGCCGCTTATCGTCAGCTGTGCGGATCCCAGTTCAGCAACGGTTAACGTCACCTGGACGAGCCAATTGGATCGTCAAGCAGCAGTGACATCAGCAACGGACAGCGGGCATATAAAGCGAACACTATACTCGGCTACCTTAAGTGGGGAGGGCAGGACGGCATCGGCACTGGTGCATAACCACGCATGGCTTGTTTTACAGACTCTGCCGCTTATCGTCAGCTGTGCGGATCCCAGTTCAGCAACGGTTAACGTCACGTGGACGAGCCAATTGGATCGTCAAGCAGCAGTGATATCAGCAACGAACAGCGGGCATATGAAGCCAACACTATACTCGGCTACCTTAAGTGGGGAGGGCAGCACGGCATCGGCAATGTCGCATAACCACGCATGGCTTGTTTGACAGGCTCTGCCGCTTATCGTCAGCAGTGCGGATCCCAGTTGAGCAACGGTTAACGTCACTTGGACGATGGACGAGTCAATTGCATCGTCAAGCAACAGTGACATGAGCAACGGACAGCGGGCATATAAAGCGAACACTGCACTCGGCTTCCTTCGGTACGGGTGGCAGCACGGCATTGGCAATGGCGCATAACATCGCATGGCTTGTTTTACAGATTCTGCCGCGTATCGTCAGCTGTGCGTATCCAAGTTCAGCAACGGTTAACGTCACCTGGACGAGCCAATTGGATCGTCAAGCAGCAGTTACATCAGCAACGGACAGCGGGCATATAAAGCCAACACTACACTCGCCTACCTTCAGTGGGGACGGCAGCACGGCATCGGCAATGGCGCATAACCACGCATGGCTTGTTTTACAGATTCTGCAGCGTATCGTTAGCAGTGCGGATCCCAGTTGAGCAACGGTTAACGTCACTTGGACGATTGACGAGCCAATTGAATCGTCAAGCAGCAGTGACATCAGCAACGGACGGCGGGCATATAAAGCGAACACTGCACTCGGCTACGTTCAGTGGGTGCAGCAGCACGGCATTGGCAATGGCGCATAACCACGCATGACTTGTTTTACGGATTCTGCCGCCTATTGTAAGCTGTGCGGATCCCAGTTTAGCAACGGTTAACGTCACGTGGACGAGTCAATTGGATCGTCAAGCAGCAGTGACATCAGCAACGGACAGCGGGCATATAAAGCGAACACTGCACTCGGCTACCTTCCGTGGGGGTGGCAGCACGGCATTGGCAATGGCGCATAACCACGCATGGTTTGTTTTACAGATTCTGCCGCTTATCGTCAGCCGTGCGGATCCCAGTTCAGCAGCGGTTAACGTCACCTGGACGAGCCAATTGGATCGTCAAGCAGCAGCTATATCAGCAACGGACAGCGGGCATATATAGCGAACACTGCACTCGGCTGCCTTCAGTGGGGGCCGCAGCACAGCATTGGCAATGGCGCATAACCACGCATGGCTTGTTTTACAGATTCTGCCGCTTATCGTTAGCAGTGCGGATCCCAGTTGAGCAACGGTTAACGTCACTTGGACGATTGACGAGCCAATTGGATCGTCAAGCAGCAGTGACATCAGCAACGGACGGCGGGCATATAAAGCGAACACTGCACTCGGCTACGTTCAGTGGGTGCAGCAGCACGGAATTGGCAATGGCGCATAAACACGCATGACTTGTTTTACGGATTCTGCCGCCTATTGTAAGCTGTGCGGATCCCAGTTTAGCAACGGTTAACGTCACGTGGACAAGTCAATTGGATCGTCAAGCAGCAGTGACATCAGCAACGGACAGCGGGCATATAAAGCCAACACTACACTCGGCTACCTTCAGTGGGGACGGCAGCACGGCATCGGCAATGGCGCATAACCACGCATGACTTGTTTTACGGATTGTGCCGCTTATTGTCCGCTGTGCGGATCCCAGTTCAGCAACGGTTAACGTCACCTGGACGAGCCAATTGGATCGTCAAGCAGCAGAGACATCAGCAACGGACAGTGGGCATATATAGCGAACACTGCACTCGGCTACCTTCAGTGGGGGCCCCAGCACTGCATTGGCAATGGCGCATAACCACGCATGGCTTGTTTTACAGATTCTGCCGCTTATCGTCAGCAGTGCGGATTCCAGTTGAGCAACGGTTAACGTCACTTGGACGATGGACGAGCCAATTGCATCATCAAGCAGCAGTGACATGAGCAACGGACAGCGGGCATATAAAGCGAACACTGCACTCGGCTACCTTCGGTAGGGGTGGCAGCACGGCATTGGCAATGGCGCATAACCTCGCATGGCTTGTTTTACAGATTCTGCCGCGTATCGTCAGCTGTGCGGATCCAAGTTCAGCAACGGTTAACGTCCCCTGGACGAGCCAATTGGATCGTCAAGCAGCAGTGATATCAGCAACGGACAGCGGGCATATAAAGCGAACATTGCACTCGGCTACCTTCGGGGGGGGGGTGGCAGCACGGCATTGGCAATGGCGCATAACCTCGCATGGCTGGTTTTACAGATTCTGCCGCGTATCGTCAGCTGTGCGGATCCAAGTTCAGCAACGGTTAACGTCACCTGGACGAGCCAATTGGATCGTCAAGCAGGAGTTACATCAGCAACGGACAGCGGGCATATAAAGCCAACACTACACTCGGCTACCTTCAGTGGGGACGGCAGCACGGAATCGGCAATGGCGCATAACCACGCATGACTTGTTTTACGGATTCTGCCGCTTATTGTCAGCTGTGTGGATCCCAGTTCAGCAACGGTTAACGTCACCTGGACGAGCCAATTGGATCGTCAAGCAGCAGAGACATCAGCAACGGACAGCGGGCATATATAGCGAACACTGCACTCAGCTACCTTCAGTGGGGGCCCCAGCACTGCATTGGCAATGGCGCATAACCGCGCATGGCTTGTTTTACAGATTCTGCCGCTTATCGTCAGCAGTGCGGATCCCAGTTGAGCAACGGTTAACGTCACTTGGACGATGGACGAGCCAATTGCATCGTCAAGCTGCAGTGACATGAGCAACGGACAGCGGGCATATAAAGCGAACACTGCACGGGGCTACCTTCGGTAGGGGTGGCAGCACGGCATTGGCAATGGCGCATAACCTCGCATGGCTTGTTTTACAGATTCTGCCGCGTATCGTCAGCTGTGCGGATCCAAGTTCAGCAACGGTTAACGTCCCCTGGACGAGCCAATTGGATCGTCAAGCAGCAGTGATATCAGCAACGGACAGCGGGCATATAAAGCCAACACTACACTCGCCTACCTTTAGTGGGGACGGCAGCACGGCATCGGCAATGGCGCATAACCACGCATGGCTTGTTTTACAGATTATGCCGCGTATCGTCAGCTGTGCGGATCCAAGTTCAGCAACGGTTAACGTCACCAGGACGAGCCAATTGGATCGTCAAGCAGCAGCTACATCAGCAACGGACAGCGGGCATATAAAGCGAACACTGCACTCGGCTACCTTCAGTGGGGGCCGCAGCACAGCATTGGCATTGGCGCATAACCACGCATGGCTTGTTTTACAGATTCTGCCGCTTATCGTTAGCAGTGCGGATCCCAGTTGAGCAACGGTTAACGTCACTTGGACGATTGACGAGCCAATTGGATCGTCAAGCAGCAGTGACATCAGCAACGGACAGCGGGCATATAAAGCGAACACTGCACTCGGCTACCTTCAGTGGGTGCAGCAGCACGGCATTGGCAATGGCGCATAACCACGCATGACTTGTTTTACGGATTCTGCCGCCTATTGTAAGCTGTGCGGATCCCAGTTTAGCAATGGTTAACGTCACCTGGACGAGCCAATTGGATCGTCAAGCAGCAGTGACATCAGCAACGGACAGCGGGCATATAAAGCCAACACTGCACTCGGCTACCTTCAGTGGGCACGGCAGCACGGCATCGGCAATGGCGCATTACCACGCATGACTTGTTTTACGGATTCTGCCGTTTATTGTCAGCTGGGCGGATCCCAGTTTAGCAACGGTTAACGTCACGTGGACGAGCCAATCGGATCGTCAAGCAGCAGTGACATCAGCAACGGACAGCGGGCATATAAAGCGAACACTGCACTCGGCTACTTTCCGTGGGGGTGGCAGCACGGCATTGGCAGGGGCGCATAACCACGCATGGCTTGTTTTACAGATTCTGCCGCTTATCGTCAGCCGTGCGGATTCCAGTTCAGCAGCGGTTAACGTCACCTAGACGAGCCAATTGGATCGTCAAGCAGCAGTGACATGAGCAACGGACAGCGCGCATATAAAGCGAACACTGCACTCGGCTACCTTCGGTGGGGGTGGCAGCACGGCATTGGCAATGGCGCATAACCTCGCATGGCTTGTTTTACAGATTCTGCCGCGTATTGTCAGCTGTGCGGATCCAAGTTCAGCAACGGTTAACGTCACCTGGACGAGCCAATTGGATCGTCAAGCAGGAGTTACATCAGCAACGGACAGCGGGCATATAAAGCCAACACTACACTCGGCTACCTTCAGTGGGCACGGCAGCACGGCATCGGCAATGGCGCATAACCACGCATGACTTGTTTTACGGATTCTGCCGCTTATTGTCAGCTGTGCGGATCCCAGTTCAGCAACGGTTAACGTTACCTGGACGAGCCAATTGGATCGTCAAGCAGCAGAGACATCAGCAACGGACAGCGGGCATATATAGCGAACACTGCACTCGGCTACCTTCAGTGGGGGCCCCAGCACTGCATTGGCAATGGCGCATAACCACGCATGGCTTGTTTTACAGATTCTGCCGCTTATCGTCAGCAGTGCGGATCCCAGTTGAGCAACGGTTAACGTCACTTGGACGATGGACGAGCCAATTGGATCGTCAAGCAGCAGTGACATCAGCAACGGACAGCGGGCATATAAAGCGAACACTGCACTCGGCTACCTTCAGTGGGGGCGGCAGCACGGCATTGGCAATGGCGCATAACCACGCATGGCTTGTTTTACAGATTCTGCCGCTTATCGACAGCTGTGCAGATCCCAGTTGAGCAACAGTTAACGCTTCTTGGATGAACCAATTGGATCGTCAAGCTGCAGTGACATCAGCAACGGACAGCCGGCATATAAAGCCAACACTACACTCGGCTACCTTCAGTGGGGACGGCAGCACGGCATCGGCAATGGCGCATTACCACGCATGACTTGTTTTACGGATTCTGCCGCTTATTGTCAGCTGTGCGGATCCCAGTTCAGCAACGGTTAACGTCACCTGGACGAGCCAATTGGATCGTCAAGCAGCAGAGACATCAGCAACGGACAGCGGGCATATATAGCGAACACTGCACTCAGCTACCTTCAGTGGGGGCCCCAGCACTGTATTGGCAATGGCGCATAACCACGCATGGCTCTTTTTACAGATTCTGCCGCTTATCGTCAGCAGTGCGGATCCCAGTTGAGCAACGGTTAACGTCACTTGGACGATGGACGAGCCAATTGCATCGTCAAGCTGCAGTGACATGAGCAACGGACAGCGGGCATATAAAGCGAACACTGCACTCGGCTACCTTCGGTAGGGGTGGCAGCACGGCATTGGCAATGGCGCATAACCTCGCATGGCTTGTTTTACAGATTCTGCCGCGTATCGTCAGCTGTGCAGATCCAAGTTCAGCAACGGTTAACGTCCCCTGGACGAGCCAATTGGATCGTCAAGCAGCAGTGACATCAGCAACGGACAGCGGGCATATAAAGCCAACACTACAATCGCCTACCTTAAGTGGGGACGGCAGCACGGCATCGGCAATGGCGCATAACCACGCATGGCTTGTTTTACAGATTATGCCGCGTATCGTCAGCTGTGCGGATCCAAGTTCAGCAACGGTTAACGTCACCAGGACGAGCCAATTGGATCGTCAAGCAGCAGCTACATCAGCAACGGACAGCGGGCATATATAGCGAACACTGCACTCGGCTACCTTCAGTGGGGGCCGCAGCACAGCATTGGCAATGGCGCATAACCACGCATGGCTTGTTTTACAGATTCTGCCGCTTATCGTTAGCAGTGCGGATTCCAGTTGAGCAACGGTTAACGTCACTTGGACGATTGACGAGCCAATTGGATCGTGAAGCAGCAGTGACATCAGCAACGGACAGCGGGCATATAAAGCGAACACTGCACTCGGCTACCTTCAGTGGGTGCAGCAGCACGGCATTGGCAATGGCGCATAACCACGCATGACTTGTTTTACGGATTCTGCCGCCTATTGTAAGCTGTGCGGATCCCAGTTTAGCAATGGTTAACGTCACCTGGACGAGCCAATTGGATCGTCAAGCAGCAGTGACATCAGCAACGGACAGCGGGCATATAAAGCCAACACTGCACTCGGCTACCTTCAGTGGGGACGGCAGCACGGCATCGGCAATGGCGCATTACCACGCATGACTTGTTTTACGGATTCTGCCGTTTATTGTCAGCTGGGCGGATCCCAGTTTAGCAACGGTTAACGTCACGTGGACGAGCCAATCGGATCGTCAAGCAGCAGTGACATCAGCAACGGACAGCGGGCATATAAAGCGAACACTGCACTCGGCTACCTTCCGTGGGGGTGGCAGCACGGCATTGGCAGGGGCGCATAACCACGCATGGCTTGTTTTACAGATTCTGCCGCTTATCGTCAGCCGTGCGGATCCCAGTTCAGCAGCGGTTAACGTCACCTAGACGAGCCAATTGGATCGTCAAGCAGCAGTGACATGAGCAACGGACAGCGGGCATATAAAGCGAACACTGCACTCGGCTACCTTCGGTGGGGGTGGCAGCACGGCATTGGCAATGGCGCATAAACTCGCATGGCTTGTTTTACAGATTCTGCCGCGTATCGTCAGCTGTGCGGATCCAAGATCAGCAACGGTTAACGTCACCTGGACGAGCCAATTGGATCGTCAAGCAGGAGTTACATCAGCAACGGACAGCGGGCATATCAAGCCAACACTACACTCGGCTACCTTCAGTGGGGGCCCCAGCACTGCATTGGCAATGGCGCATAACCACGCATGGCTTGTTTTACAGATTCTGCCGCTTATCGTCAGCAGTGCGGATCCCAGTTGAGCAACGGTTAACGTCACTTGGACGATGGACGAGCCAATTGGATCGTCAAGCAGCAGTGACATCAGCAACGGACAGCGGGCATATAAAGCGAACACTGCACTCGGCTACCTTCAGTGGGGGCGGCAGCACGGCATTGGCAATGGCGCATAACCACGCATGGCTTGTTTTACAGATTCTGTCGCTTATCGACAGCTGTGCAGATCCCAGTTGAGCAACAGTTAACGCTTCTTGGATGAACCAATTGGATTGTCAAGCTGCAGTGACATCAGCAACGGACAGCGGGCATAAAAAGAGAACACTACGTTCGGCTACCTTCAGTGGGGGCGGCAGCACGCCATTGGCAATGGCGCATAACCTCGCATGGCTTGTTTTACAGATTCTGCCGCTTATCGTCAGCTGCGCGGATCCCAGTTCAGCAACGGTTAACGTCACGTGGACGAGCCAATTGGATCGTCAAGCAGGAGTTACATCAGCAACGGACAGCGGGCATATAAAGCCAACACTACAATCGGCTACCTTCAGTGGGGACGGCAGCACGGCATCGGCAATGGCGCATAACCACGCATGACTTGTTTTACGGATTCTGCCGCTTATTGTCAGCTGTGCGGATCCCAGTTCAGCAACGGTTAACGTCACCTGGACGAGCAAATTGGATCGTCAAGCAGCAGAGACATCAGCAACGGACAGCGGGCATATATAGCGAACACTACACTCGGCTACCTTCTGTGGGGGCCCCAGCACTGCATTGGCAATGGCGCATAACCACGCATGGCTTGTTTTACAGATTCTGCCGCTTATCGTCAGCAGTGCGGATCCCAGTTGAGCAACGGTTAACGTCACTTGGACGATCGACGAGCCAATTGCATCGTCAAGCAGCTGTGACATGATCAACGGACAGCGGGCATATAAAGCGAACACTGCACTCGGCTACCTTCGGTAGGGGTGGCAGCACGGCATTGGCAATGGCGCATAACCTCGCATGGCTTGTTTTACAGATTCTGCCGCGTATCGTCAGCGTTGCGGATCCAAGTTCAGCAACGGTTAACGTCACCTGGACGAGCCAATTGGATCGTCAAGCAGCAGTGACATCAGCAACGGACAGCGGGCTCATAAAGCCAACACTACACTCGCCTACCTTCAGTGGGGACGGCGGCACGGCATCGGCGATGGCGCATATGCACGCATGGCTTGTTTTACAGATTCTGGCGCGTATCGTCAGCTGTGCGGATCCAAGTTCAGCAACGGTTAACGTCAGCTGGACGAGCCAATCGGATCGTCAAGCAGCAGCTACATCAGCAACGGACAGCGGGAATATAAAGAGAACACCACGCTCCGCTACCTTCAGTGGGGGCGGCAGCACGGCATTGGCAATGGCGCATAACCACGGATGGCTTGTTTTACAGATTCTGCCGCTTATCGTCAGCCGTGCGGATCCCAGTTCAGCAGCGGTGAACGCCACCTAGACGAGCCAATTGGATCGTCAAGCAGCAGTGACATGAGCAACGGACAGCGGGCATATAAAGCGAATACTGCACTCGGCTACCTTCGGTGGGGGTGGCAGCACGGCATTGGGAATGGCGCATAACCTCGCATGGCTTGTTTTACAGATTCTGCCGCGTATCGTCAGCTGTGCGCATCCAAGTTCAACAACGGTTAACGTCACCTGGACGAGCCAATTGGATCGTCAAGCAGCAGTTACATCAGCAACGGACAGCGGGCATATAAAGCCAACACTACACTCGGCTACCTTCAGTGCGGACGGCAGCACGGCATCGGCAATGGCGCATAACCACGCATGACTTGTTTTACGGATTCTGCCGCTTATTGTCGGCTGTGCTGATCCCAGTTCAGCAACGGTTAACGTCACCTGCACGAGCCAATTGGATCGTCAAGCTGCAGTGACATCAGCAACGGACAGCGGGCATAAAAAGAGAACACTACGTTCGGCTACCTTCAGTGGGGGCGTCAGCACGCCATAGGCAATTGCGCATAACCTCGCATGGCTTGTTTTACAGATTCTGCCGCTTATCGTCAGCTGTGCGGATCCCAGTTCAGCAACGGTTAACGTCACCTGGACGAGCCAATTGGATCGTCAAGCAGCAGTGACATCAGCAACGGACAGCGGGCATATAAAGCGAACACTATACTCGGCTACCTTAAGTGGGGAGGGCAGGACGGCATCGGCACTGGCGCATAACCACGCATGGCTTGTTTTACAGACTCTGCCGCTTATCGTTAGCTGTGCGGATCCCAGTTGAGCAACGGTTAACGTCACTTGGACGATTGACGAGCCAATTGGATCGTCAAGCAGCAGTGACATCAGCAACGGACAGCGGGCATATAAAGCGAACACTGCACTCGGCTACCTTCAGTGGGTGCAGCAGCACGGCATTGGCAATGGCGCATAACCACGCATGACTTGTTTTACGGATTCTGCCGCCTATTGTAAGCTGTGCGGATCCCAGTTTAGCAATGGTTAACGTCACCTGGACGAGCCAATTGGATCGTCAAGCAGCAGTGACATGAGCAACGGACAGCGGGCATATAAAGCGAATACTGCACTCGGCTACCTTCGGTGGGGGTGGCAGCACGGCATTGGGAATGGCGCATAACCTCGCATGGCTTGTTTTACAGATTCTGCCGCGTATCGTCAGCTGTGCGCATCCAAGTTCAACAACGGTTAACGTCACCTGGACGAGCCAATTGGATCGTCAAGCAGCAGTTACATCAGCAACGGACAGCGGGCATATAAAGCCAACACTACACTCGGCTACCTTCAGTGCGGACGGCAGCACGGCATCGGCAATGGCGCATAACCACGCATGACTTGTTTTACGGATTCTGCCGCTTATTGTCGGCTGTGCTGATCCCAGTTCAGCAACGGTTAACGTCACCTGCACGAGCCAATTGGATCGTCAAGCTGCAGTGACATCAGCAACGGACAGCGGGCATAAAAAGAGAACACTACGTTCGGCTACCTTCAGTGGGGGCGTCAGCACGCCATAGGCAATTGCGCATAACCTCGCATGGCTTGTTTTACAGATTCTGCCGCTTATCGTCAGCTGTGCGGATCCCAGTTCAGCAACGGTTAACGTCACCTGGACGAGCCAATTGGATCGTCAAGCAGCAGTGACATCAGCAACGGACAGCGGGCATATAAAGCGAACACTATACTCGGCTACCTTAAGTGGGGAGGGCAGGACGGCATCGGCACTGGCGCATAACCACGCATGGCTTGTTTTACAGACTCTGCCGCTTATCGTTAGCTGTGCGGATCCCAGTTGAGCAACGGTTAACGTCACTTGGACGATTGACGAGCCAATTGGATCGTCAAGCAGCAGTGACATCAGCAACGGACAGCGGGCATATAAAGCGAACACTGCACTCGGCTACCTTCAGTGGGTGCAGCAGCACGGCATTGGCAATGGCGCATAACCACGCATGACTTGTTTTACGGATTCTGCCGCCTATTGTAAGCTGTGCGGATCCCAGTTTAGCAATGGTTAACGTCACCTGGACGAGCCAATTGGATCGTCAAGCAGCAGTGACATCAGCAACGGACAGCGGGCATATAAAGCCAACACTGCACTCGGCTACCTTCAGTGGGGACGGCAGCACGGCATCGGCAATGGCGCATTACCACGCATGACTTGTTTTACGGATTCTGCCGTTTATTGTCAGCTGGGCGGATCCCAGTTTAGCAACGGTTAACGTCACGTGGACGAGCCAATCGGATCGTCAAGCAGCAGTGACATCAGCAACGGACAGCGGGCATATAAAGCGAACACTGCACTCGGCTACTTTCCGTGGGGATGGCAGCACGGCATTGGCAGGGGCGCATAACCACGCATGGCTTGTTTTACAGATTCTGCCGCTTATCGTCAGCCGTGCGGATCCCAGTTCAGCAGCGGTTAACGTCACCTAGACGAGCCAATTGGATCGTCAAGCAGCAGTGACATGAGCAACGGACAGCGCGCATATAAAGCGAACACTGCACTCGGCTACCTTCGGTGGGGGTGGCAGCACGGCATTGGCAATGGCGCATAACCTCCCATGGCTTGTTTTACAGATTCTGCCGCGTATCGTCAGCTGTGCGGATCCAAGTTCAGCAACGGTTAACGTCACCTGGACGAGCCAATTGGATCGTCAAGCAGGAGTTACATCAGCAACGGACAGCGGGCATATAAAGCCAACACTACACTCGGCTACCTTCAGTGGGGACGGCAGCACGGCATCGGCAATGGCGCATAACCACGCATGACTTGTTTTACGGATTCTGCCGCTTATTGTCAGCTGTGCGGATCCCAGTTCAGCAACGGTTAACGTCACCTGGACGAGCCAATTGGATCGTCAAGCAGCAGAGACATCAGCAACGGACAGCGGGCATATATAGCGAACACTGCACTCGGCTACCTTCAGTGGGGGCCCCAGCACTGCATTGGCAATGGCGCATAACCACGCATGGCTTGTTTTACAGATTCTGCCGCTTATCGTCAGCAGTGCGGATCCCAGTTGAGCAACGGTTAACGTCACTTGGACGATGGACGAGCCAATTGGATCGTCAAGCAGCAGTGACATCAGCAACGGACTGCGGGCATATAAAGCGAACACTGCACTCGGCTACCTTCAGTGGGGGCGGCAGCACGGCATTGGCAATGGCGCATAACCACGCATGGCTTGTTTTACAGATTCTGCCGCTTATCGACAGCTGTGCAGATCCCAGTTGAGCAACAGTTAACGCTTCTTGGATGAACCAATTGGATCGTCAAGCTGCAGTGACATCAGCAACGGACAGCGGGCATAAAAAGAGAACACTACGTTCGGCTACCTTCAGTGGGGGCGGCAGCACGCCATTGGCAATGGCGCATAACCTCGCATGGCTTGTTTTACGGATTCTGCTGCTTATTGTCAGCTGTGCGGATCCCAGTTCAGCAACGGTTAACGTCACCTGGACGAGCCAATTGGATCGTCAAGCAGCAGAGACATCAGCAACGGACAGCGGGCATATATAGCGAACACTGCACTCAGCTACCTTCAGTGGGGGCCCCAGCACTGCATTGGCAATGGCGCATAACCACGCATGGCTCTTTTTACAGATTCTGCCGCTTATCGTCAGCAGTGCGGATCCCAGTTGAGCAACGGTTAACGTCACTTGGACGATGGACGAGCCAATTGCATCGTCAAGCTGCAGTGACATCAGCAACGGACAGCGGGCATATAAAGCGAACACTGCACTCGGCTACCTTCAGTGGGGGCGGCAGCACGGCATTGGCAATGGCGCATAACCACGCATGGCTTGTTTTACAGATTCTGCCGCGTATCGTCAGCTGTGCGGATCCAAGTTCAGCAACGGTTAACGTCCCCTGGACGAGCCAATTGGATCGTCAAGCAGCAGTGACATCAGCAACGGACAGCGGGCATATAAAGCCAACACTACAATCGCCTACCTTAAGTGGGGACGGCAGCACGGCATCGGCAATGGCGCATAACCACGCATGGCTTGTTTTACAGATTATGCCGCGTATTGTCAGCTGTGCGGATCCAAGTTCAGCAACGGTTAACGTCACCAGGACGAGCCAATTGGATCGTCAAGCAGCAGCTACATCAGCAACGGACAGCGGGCATATATAGCGAACACTGCACTCGGCTACCTTCAGTGGGGGCCGCAGCACAGCATTGGCAATGGCGCATAACCACGCATGGCTTGTTTTACAGATTCTGCCGCTTATCGTTAGCAGTGCGGATCCCAGTTGAGCAACGGTTAACGTCACTTGGACGATTGACGAGCCAATTGGATCGTCAAGCAGCAGTGACATCAGCAACGGACAGCGGGCATATAAAGCGAACACTGCACTCGGCTACCTTCAGTGGGTGCAGCAGCACGGCATTGGCAATGGCGCATAACCACGCATGACTTGTTTTACGGATTCTGCCGCCTATTGTAAGCTGTGCGGATCCCAGTTTAGCAATGGTTAACGTCTCCTGGACGAGCCAATTGGATCGTCAAGCAGCAGTGACATCAGCAATGGACAGCGGGCATATAAAGCCAACACTGCACTCGGCTACCTTCAGTGGGGACGGCAGCACGGCATCGGCAATGGCGCATTACCACGCATGACTTGTTTTACGGATTCTGCCGTTTATTGTCAGCTGGGCGGATCCCAGTTTAGCAACGGTTAACGTCACGTGGACGAGCCAATCGGATCGTCAAGCAGCAGTGACATCAGCAACGGACAGCGGGCATATAAAGCGAACACTGCACTCGGCTACCTTCCGCGGGGGTGGCAGCACGGCATTGGCAGGGGCGCATAACCACGCATGGCTTGTTTTACAGATTCTGCCGCTTATCGTCAGCCGTGCGGATCCCAGTTCTGCAGCGGTTAACGTCACCTAGACGAGCCAATTGGATCGTCAAGCAGCAGTGACATGAGCAACGGACAGCGGGCATATAAAGCGAACACTGCACTCGGCTACCTTCAGTGGGTGCAGCAGCACGGCATTGGCAATGGCGCATAACCACGCATGACTTGTTTTACGGATTCTGCCGCCTATTGTAAGCTGTGCGGATCCCAGTTTAGCAATGGTTAACGTCACCTGGACGAGCCAATTGGATCGTCAAGCAGCAGAGACATCAGCAACGGACAGCGGGCATATATAGCGAACACTGCACTCAGCTACCTTCAGTGGGGGCCCCAGCACTGCATTGGCAATGGCGCATAACCACGCATGGCTCTTTTTACAGATTCTGCCGCTTATCGTCAGCAGTGCGGATCCCAGTTGAGCAACGGTTAACGTCACTTGGACGATGGACGAGCCAATTGCATCGTCAAGCTGCAGTGACATCAGCAACGGACAGCGGGCATATAAAGCGAACACTGCACTCGGCTACCTTCAGTGGGGGCGGCAGCACGGCATTGGCAATGGCGCATAACCACGCATGGCTTGTTTTACAGATTCTGCCGCGTATCGTCAGCTGTGCGGATCCAAGTTCAGCAACGGTTAACGTCCCCTGGACGAGCCAATTGGATCGTCAAGCAGCAGTGACATCAGCAACGGACAGCGGGCATATAAAGCCAACACTACAATCGCCTACCTTAAGTGGGGACGGCAGCACGGCATCGGCAATGGCGCATAACCACGCATGGCTTGTTTTACAGATTATGCCGCGTATCGTCAGCTGTGCGGATCCAAGTTCAGCAACGGTTAACGTCACCAGGACGAGCCAATTGGATCGTCAAGCAGCAGCTACATCAGCAACGGACAGCGGGCATATATAGCGAACACTGCACTCGGCTACCTTCAGTGGGGGCCGCAGCACAGCATTGGCAATGGCGCATAACCACGCATGGCTTGTTTTACAGATTCTGCCGCTTATCGTTAGCAGTGCGGATCCCAGTTGAGCAACGGTTAACGTCACTTGGACGATTGACGAGCCAATTGGATCGTCAAGCAGCAGTGACATCAGCAACGGACAGCGGGCATATAAAGCGAACACTGCACTCGGCTACCTTCAGTGGGTGCAGCAGCACGGCATTGGCAATGGCGCATAACCACGCATGACTTGTTTTACGGATTCTGCCGCTTATTGTCGGCTGTGCTGATCCCAGTTCAGCAACGGTTAACGTCACCTGCACGAGCCAATTGGATCGTCAAGCTGCAGTGACATCAGCAACGGACAGCGGGCATAAAAAGAGAACACTACGTTCGGCTACCTTCAGTGGGGGCGTCAGCACGCCATAGGCAATTGCGCATAACCTCGCATGGCTTGTTTTACAGATTCTGCCGCTTATCGTCAGCTGTGCGGATCCCAGTTCAGCAACGGTTAACGTCACCTGGACGAGCCAATTGGATCGTCAAGCAGCAGTGACATCAGCAACGGACAGCGGGCATATAAAGCGAACACTATACTCGGCTACCTTAAGTGGGGAGGGCAGGACGGCATCGGCACTGGCGCATAACCACGCATGGCTTGTTTTACAGACTCTGCCGCTTATCGTTAGCTGTGCGGATCCCAGTTGAGCAACGGTTAACGTCACTTGGACGATTGACGAGCCAATTGGATCGTCAAGCAGCAGTGACATCAGCAACGGACAGCGGGCATATAAAGCGAACACTGCACTCGGCTACCTTCAGTGGGTGCAGCAGCACGGCATTGGCAATGGCGCATAACCACGCATGACTTGTTTTACGGATTCTGCCGCCTATTGTAAGCTGTGCGGATCCCAGTTTAGCAATGGTTAACGTCACCTGGACGAGCCAATTGGATCGTCAAGCAGCAGTGACATCAGCAACGGACAGCGGGCATATAAAGCCAACACTGCACTCGGCTACCTTCAGTGGGGACGGCAGCACGGCATCGGCAATGGCGCATTACCACGCATGACTTGTTTTACGGATTCTGCCGTTTATTGTCAGCTGGGCGGATCCCAGTTTAGCAACGGTTAACGTCACGTGGACGAGCCAATCGGATCGTCAAGCAGCAGTGACATCAGCAACGGACAGCGGGCATATAAAGCGAACACTGCACTCGGCTACTTTCCGTGGGGATGGCAGCACGGCATTGGCAGGGGCGCATAACCACGCATGGCTTGTTTTACAGATTCTGCCGCTTATCGTCAGCCGTGCGGATCCCAGTTCAGCAGCGGTTAACGTCACCTAGACGAGCCAATTGGATCGTCAAGCAGCAGTGACATGAGCAACGGACAGCGCGCATATAAAGCGAACACTGCACTCGGCTACCTTCGGTGGGGGTGGCAGCACGGCATTGGCAATGGCGCATAACCTCCCTTGGCTTGTTTTACAGATTCTGCCGCGTATCGTCAGCTGTGCGGATCCAAGTTCAGCAACGGTTAACGTCACCTGGACGAGCCAATTGGATCGTCAAGCAGGAGTTACATCAGCAACGGACAGCGGGCATATAAAGCCAACACTACACTCGGCTACCTTCAGTGGGGACGGCAGCACGGCATCGGCAATGGCGCATAACCACGCATGACTTGTTTTACGGATTCTGCCGCTTATTGTCAGCTGTGCGGATCCCAGTTCAGCAACGGTTAACGTCACCTGGACGAGCCAATTGGATCGTCAAGCAGCAGAGACATCAGCAACGGACAGCGGGCATATATAGCGAACACTGCACTCGGCTACCTTCAGTGGGGGCCCCAGCACTGCATTGGCAATGGCGCATAACCACGCATGGCTTGTTTTACAGATTCTGCCGCTTATCGTCAGCAGTGCGGATCCCAGTTGAGCAACGGTTAACGTCACTTGGACGATGGACGAGCCAATTGGATCGTCAAGCAGCAGTGACATCAGCAACGGACTGCGGGCATATAAAGCGAACACTGCACTCGGCTACCTTCAGTGGGGGCGGCAGCACGGCATTGGCAATGGCGCATAACCACGCATGGCTTGTTTTACAGATTCTGCCGCTTATCGACAGCTGTGCAGATCCCAGTTGAGCAACAGTTAACGCTTCTTGGATGAACCAATTGGATCGTCAAGCTGCAGTGACATCAGCAACGGACAGCGGGCATAAAAAGAGAACACTACGTTCGGCTACCTTCAGTGGGGGCGGCAGCACGCCATTGGCAATGGCGCATAACCTCGCATGGCTTGTTTTACGGATTCTGCTGCTTATTGTCAGCTGTGCGGATCCCAGTTCAGCAACGGTTAACGTCACCTGGACGAGCCAATTGGATCGTCAAGCAGCAGAGACATCAGCAACGGACAGCGGGCATATATAGCGAACACTGCACTCAGCTACCTTCAGTGGGGGCCCCAGCACTGCATTGGCAATGGCGCATAACCACGCATGGCTCTTTTTACAGATTCTGCCGCTTATCGTCAGCAGTGCGGATCCCAGTTGAGCAACGGTTAACGTCACTTGGACAATGGACGAGCCAATTGCATCGTCAAGCTGCAGTGACATCAGCAACGGACAGCGGGCATATAAAGCGAACACTGCACTCGGCTACCTTCAGTGGGGGCGGCAGCACGGCATTGGCAATGGCGCATAACCACGCATGGCTTGTTTTACAGATTCTGCCGCGTATCGTCAGCTGTGCGGATCCAAGTTCAGCAACGGTTAACGTCCCCTGGACGAGCCAATTGGATCGTCAAGCAGCAGTGACATCAGCAACGGACAGCGGGCATATAAAGCCAACACTACAATCGCCTACCTTAAGTGGGGACGGCAGCACGGCATCGGCAATGGCGCATAACCACGCATGGCTTGTTTTACAGATTATGCCGCGTATCGTCAGCTGTGCGGATCCAAGTTCAGCAACGGTTAACGTCACCAGGACGAGCCAATTGGATCGTCAAGCAGCAGCTACATCAGCAACGGACAGCGGGCATATATAGCGAACACTGCACTCGGCTACCTTCAGTGGGGGCCGCAGCACAGCATTGGCAATGGCGCATAACCACGCATGGCTTGTTTTACAGATTCTGCCGCTTATCGTTAGCAGTGCGGATCCCAGTTGAGCAACGGTTAACGTCACTTGGACGATTGACGAGCCAATTGGATCGTCAAGCAGCAGTGACATCAGCAACGGACAGCGGGCATATAAAGCGAACACTGCACTCGGCTACCTTCAGTGGGTGCAGCAGCACGGCATTGGCAATGGCGCATAACCACGCATGACTTGTTTTACGGATTCTGCCGCCTATTGTAAGCTGTGCGGATCCCAGTTTAGCAATGGTTAACGTCTCCTGGACGAGCCAATTGGATCGTCAAGCAGCAGTGACATCAGCAATGGACAGCGGGCATATAAAGCCAACACTGCACTCGGCTACCTTCAGTGGGGACGGCAGCACGGCATCGGCAATGGCGCATTACCACGCATGACTTGTTTTACGGATTCTGCCGTTTATTGTCAGCTGGGCGGATCCCAGTTTAGCAACGGTTAACGTCACGTGGACGAGCCAATCGGATCGTCAAGCAGCAGTGACATCAGCAACGGACAGCGGGCATATACAGCGAACACTGCACTCGGCTACCTTCCGCGGGGGTGGCAGCACGGCATTGGCAGGGGCGCATAACCACGCATGGCTTGTTTTACAGATTCTGCCGCTTATCGTCAGCCGTGCGGATCCCAGTTCTGCAGCGGTTAACGTCACCTAGACGAGCCAATTGGATCGTCAAGCAGCAGTGACATGAGCAACGGACAGCGGGCATATAAAGCGAACACTGCACTCGGCTACCTTCAGTGGGTGCAGCAGCACGGCATTGGCAATGGCGCATAACCACGCATGACTTGTTTTACGGATTCTGCCGCCTATTGTAAGCTGTGCGGATCCCAGTTTAGCAATGGTTAACGTCACCTGGACGAGCCAATTGGATCGTCAAGCAGCAGAGACATCAGCAACGGACAGCGGGCATATATAGCGAACACTGCACTCAGCTACCTTCAGTGGGGGCCCCAGCACTGCATTGGCAATGGCGCATAACCACGCATGGCTCTTTTTACAGATTCTGCCGCTTATCGTCAGCAGTGCGGATCCCAGTTGAGCAACGGTTAACGTCACTTGGACGATGGACGAGCCAATTGCATCGTCAAGCTGCAGTGACATCAGCAACGGACAGCGGGCATATAAAGCGAACACTGCACTCGGCTACCTTCAGTGGGGGCGGCAGCACGGCATTGGCAATGGCGCATAACCACGCATGGCTTGTTTTACAGATTCTGCCGCGTATCGTCAGCTGTGCGGATCCAAGTTCAGCAACGGTTAACGTCCCCTGGACGAGCCAATTGGATCGTCAAGCAGCAGTGACATCAGCAACGGACAGCGGGCATATAAAGCCAACACTACAATCGCCTACCTTAAGTGGGGACGGCAGCACGGCATCGGCAATGGCGCATAACCACGCATGGCTTGTTTTACAGATTATGCCGCGTATCGTCAGCTGTGCGGATCCAAGTTCAGCAACGGTTAACGTCACCAGGACGAGCCAATTGGATCGTCAAGCAGCAGCTACATCAGCAACGGACAGCGGGCATATAAAGCGAACACTGCACTCGGCTACCTTCCGCGGGGGTGGCAGCACGGCATTGGCAGGGGCGCATAACCACGCATGGCTTGTTTTACAGATTCTGCCGCTTATCGTCAGCCGTGCGGATCCCAGTTCAGCAGCGGTTAACGTCACCTAGACGAGCCAATTGGATCGTCAAGCAGCAGTGACATGAGCAACGGACAGCGGGCATATAAAGCGAACACTGCACTCGGCTACCTTCAGTGGGTGCAGCAGCACGGCATTGGCAATGGCGCATAACCACGCATGACTTGTTTTACGGATTCTGCCGCCTATTGTAAGCTGTGCGGATCCCAGTTTAGCAATGGTTAACGTCACCTGGACGAGCCAATTGGATCGTCAAGCAGCAGTGACATCAGCAACGGACAGCGGGCATATAAAGCCAACACTGCACTCGGCTACCTTCAGTGGGGACGGCAGCACGGCATCGGCAATGGCGCATTACCACGCATGACTTGTTTTACGGATTCTGCCGTTTATTGTCAGCTGGGCGGATCCCAGTTTAGCAGCGGTTAACGTCACGTGGACGAGCCAATCGGATCGTCAAGCAGCAGTGACATCAGCAACGGACAGCGGGCATATAAAGCGAACACTGCACTCGGCTACTTTCCGTGGGGATGGCAGCACGGCATTGGCAGGGGCGCATAACCACGCATGGCTTGTTTTACAGATTCTGCCGCTTATCGTCAGCCGTGCGGATCCCAGTTCAGCAGCGGTTAACGTCACCTAGACGAGCCAATTGGATCGTCAAGCAGCAGTGACATGAGCAACGGACAGCGCGCATATAAAGCGAACACTGCACTCGGCTACCTTCGGTGGGGGTGGCAGCACGGCATTGGCAATGGCGCATAACCTCCCATGGCTTGTTTTACAGATTCTGCCGCGTATCGTCAGCTGTGCGGATCCAAGTTCAGCAACGGTTAACGTCACCTGGACGAGCCAATTGGATCGTCAAGCAGCAGTGACATCAGCAACGGACAGCGGGCATATAAAGCCAACACTACAATCGCCTACCTTAAGTGGGGACGGCAGCACGGCATCGGCAATGGCGCATAACCACGCATGGCTTGTTTTACAGATTATGCCGCGTATCGTCAGCTGTGCGGATCCAAGTTCAGCAACGGTTAACGTCACCAGGACGAGCCAATTGGATCGTCAAGCAGCAGCTACATCAGCAACGGACAGCGGGCATATATAGCGAACACTGCACTCGGCTACCTTCAGTGGGGGCCGCAGCACAGCATTGGCAATGGCGCATAACCACGCATGGCTTGTTTTACAGATTCTGCCGCTTATCGTTAGCAGTGCGGATCCCAGTTGAGCAACGGTTAACGTCACTTGGACGATTGACGAGCCAATTGGATCGTCAAGCAGCAGTGACATCAGCAACGGACAGCGGGCATATAAAGCGAACACTGCACTCGGCTACCTTCAGTGGGTGCAGCAGCACGGCATTGGCAATGGCGCATAACCACGCATGACTTGTTTTACGGATTCTGCCGCCTATTGTAAGCTGTGCGGATCCCAGTTTAGCAATGGTTAACGTCTCCTGGACGAGCCAATTGGATCGTCAAGCAGCAGTGACATCAGCAATGGACAGCGGGCATATAAAGCCAACACTGCACTCGGCTACCTTCAGTGGGGACGGCAGCACGGCATCGGCAATGGCGCATTACCACGCATGACTTGTTTTACGGATTCTGCCGTTTATTGTCAGCTGGGCGGATCCCAGTTTAGCAACGGTTAACGTCACGTGGACGAGCCAATCGGATCGTCAAGCAGCAGTGACATCAGCAACGGACAGCGGGCATATACAGCGAACACTGCACTCGGCTACCTTCCGCGGGGGTGGCAGCACGGCATTGGCAGGGGCGCATAACCACGCATGGCTTGTTTTACAGATTCTGCCGCTTATCGTCAGCCGTGCGGATCCCAGTTCTGCAGCGGTTAACGTCACCTAGACGAGCCAATTGGATCGTCAAGCAGCAGTGACATGAGCAACGGACAGCGGGCATATAAAGCGAACACTGCACTCGGCTACCTTCAGTGGGTGCAGCAGCACGGCATTGGCAATGGCGCATAACCACGCATGACTTGTTTTACGGATTCTGCCGCCTATTGTAAGCTGTGCGGATCCCAGTTTAGCAATGGTTAACGTCACCTGGACGAGCCAATTGGATCGTCAAGCAGCAGAGACATCAGCAACGGACAGCGGGCATATATAGCGAACACTGCACTCAGCTACCTTCAGTGGGGGCCCCAGCACTGCATTGGCAATGGCGCATAACCACGCATGGCTCTTTTTACAGATTCTGCCGCTTATCGTCAGCAGTGCGGATCCCAGTTGAGCAACGGTTAACGTCACTTGGACGATTGACGAGCCAATTGGATCGTCAAGCAGCAGTGACATCAGCAACGGACAGCGGGCATATAAAGCGAACACTGCACTCGGCTACCTTCAGTGGGTGCAGCAGCACGGCATTGGCAATGGCGCATAACCACGCATGACTTGTTTTACGGATTCTGCCGCCTATTGTAAGCTGTGCGGATCCCAGTTTAGCAATGGTTAACGTCTCCTGGACGAGCCAATTGGATCGTCAAGCAGCAGTGACATCAGCAATGGACAGCGGGCATATAAAGCCAACACTGCACTCGGCTACCTTCAGTGGGGACGGCAGCACGGCATCGGCAATGGCGCATTACCACGCATGACTTGTTTTACGGATTCTGCCGTTTATTGTCAGCTGGGCGGATCCCAGTTTAGCAACGGTTAACGTCACGTGGACGAGCCAATCGGATCGTCAAGCAGCAGTGACATCAGCAACGGACAGCGGGCATATAAAGCGAACACTGCACTCGGCTACCTTCCGCGGGGGTGGCAGCACGGCATTGGCAGGGGCGCATAACCACGCATGGCTTGTTTTACAGATTCTGCCGCTTATCGTCAGCCGTGCGGATCCCAGTTCAGCAGCGGTTAACGTCACCTAGACGAGCCAATTGGATCGTCAAGCAGCAGTGACATGAGCAACGGACAGCGGGCATATAAAGCGAACACTGCACTCGGCTACCTTCAGTGGGTGCAGCAGCACGGCATTGGCAATGGCGCATAACCACGCATGACTTGTTTTACGGATTCTGCCGCCTATTGTAAGCTGTGCGGATCCCAGTTTAGCAATGGTTAACGTCACCTGGACGAGCCAATTGGATCGTCAAGCAGCAGTGACATCAGCAACGGACAGCGGGCATATAAAGCCAACACTGCACTCGGCTACCTTCAGTGGGGACGGCAGCACGGCATCGGCAATGGCGCATTACCACGCATGACTTGTTTTACGGATTCTGCCGTTTATTGTCAGCTGGGCGGATCCCAGTTTAGCAGCGGTTAACGTCACGTGGACGAGCCAATCGGATCGTCAAGCAGCAGTGACATCAGCAACGGACAGCGGGCATATAAAGCGAACACTGCACTCGGCTACTTTCCGTGGGGATGGCAGCACGGCATTGGCAGGGGCGCATAACCACGCATGGCTTGTTTTACAGATTCTGCCGCTTATCGTCAGCCGTGCGGATCCCAGTTCAGCAGCGGTTAACGTCACCTAGACGAGCCAATTGGATCGTCAAGCAGCAGTGACATGAGCAACGGACAGCGCGCATATAAAGCGAACACTGCACTCGGCTACCTTCGGTGGGGGTGGCAGCACGGCATTGGCAATGGCGCATAACCTCCCATGGCTTGTTTTACAGATTCTGCCGCGTATCGTCAGCTGTGCGGATCCAAGTTCAGCAACGGTTAACGTCACCTGGACGAGCCAATTGGATCGTCAAGCAGGAGTTACATCAGCAACGGACAGCGGGCATATAAAGCCAACACTACACTCGGCTACCTTCAGTGGGGACGGCAGCACGGCATCGGCAATGGCGCATAACCACGCATGACTTGTTTTACGGATTCTGCCGCTTATTGTCAGCTGTGCGGATCCCAGTTCAGCAACGGTTAACGTCACCTGGACGAGCCAATTGGATCGTCAAGCAGCAGAGACATCAGCAACGGACAGCGGGCATATATAGCGAACACTGCACTCGGCTACCTTCAGTGGGGGCCCCAGCACTGCATTGGCAATGGCGCATAACCACGCATGGCTTGTTTTACAGATTCTGCCGCTTATCGTCAGCAGTGCGGATCCCAGTTGAGCAACGGTTAACGTCACTTGGACGATGGACGAGCCAATTGGATCGTCAAGCAGCAGTGACATCAGCAACGGACTGCGGGCATATAAAGCGAACACTGCACTCGGCTACCTTCAGTGGGGGCGGCAGCACGGCATTGGCAATGGCGCATAACCACGCATGGCTTGTTTTACAGATTCTGCCGCTTATCGACAGCTGTGCAGATCCCAGTTGAGCAACAGTTAACGCTTCTTGGATGAACCAATTGGATCGTCAAGCTGCAGTGACATCAGCAACGGACAGCGGGCATAAAAAGAGAACACTACGTTCGGCTACCTTCAGTGGGGGCGGCAGCACGCCATTGGCAATGGCGCATAACCTCGCATGGCTTGTTTTACGGATTCTGCTGCTTATTGTCAGCTGTGCGGATCCCAGTTCAGCAACGGTTAACGTCACCTGGACGAGCCAATTGGATCGTCAAGCAGCAGAGACATCAGCAACGGACTGCGGGCATATAAAGCGAAAACTGCACTCGGCTACCTTCAGTGGGTGCAGCAGCACGGCATTGGCAATGGCGCATAACCACGCATGACTTGTTTTACGGATTCTGCCGCCTATTGTAAGCTGTGCGGATCCCAGTTTAGCAATGGTTAACGTCTCCTGGACGAGCCAATTGGATCGTCAAGCAGCAGTGACATCAGCAATGGACAGCGGGCATATAAAGCCAACACTGCACTCGGCTACCTTCAGTGGGGACGGCAGCACGGCATCGGCAATGGCGCATTACCACGCATGACTTGTTTTACGGATTCTGCCGTTTATTGTCAGCTGGGCGGATCCCAGTTTAGCAACGGTTAACGTCACGTGGACGAGCCAATCGGATCGTCAAGCAGCAGTGACATCAGCAACGGACAGCGGGCATATAAAGCGAACACTGCACTCGGCTACCTTCCGCGGGGGTGGCAGCACGGCATTGGCAGGGGCGCATAACCACGCATGGCTTGTTTTACAGATTCTGCCGCTTATCGTCAGCCGTGCGGATCCCAGTTCAGCAGCGGTTAACGTCACCTAGACGAGCCAATTGGATCGTCAAGCAGCAGTGACATGAGCAACGGACAGCGGGCATATAAAGCGAACACTGCACTCAGCTACCTTCGGTGGGGGTGGCAGCACGGCATTGGCAATGGCGCATAAACTCGCATGGCTTGTTTTACAGATTCTGCCGCGTATCGTCAGCTGTGCGGATCCAAGTTCAGCAACGGTTAACGTCACCTGGACGAGCCAATTGGATCGTCAAGCAGGAGTTACATCAGCAACGGACAGCGGGCATATAAAGCCAACACTACACTCGGCTACCTTCAGTGGGGGCCCCAGCACTGCATTGGCAATGGCGCATAACCACGCATGGCTTGTTTTACAGATTCTGCCGCTTATCGCCAGCAGTGCGGATCCCAGTTGAGCAACCGTTAACGTCACTTGGTCGATGGACGAGCCAATTGGATCGTCAAGCAGCAGTGACATCAGCAACGGACAGCGGGCATATAAAGCGAACACTGCACTCGGCTACCTTCAGTGGGGGCGGCAGCACGGCATTGGCAATGGCGCATAACCACGCATGGCTTGTTTTACAGATTCTGCCGCTTATCGACAGCTGTGCAGATCCCAGTTGAGCAACAGTTAACGCTTCTTGGATGAACCAATTGGATCGTCAAGCTGCAGTGACATCAGCAACGGACAGCGGGCATAAAAAGAGAACACTACGTTCGGCTACCTTCAGTGGGGGCGGCAGCACGCCATTGGCAATGGCGCATAACCTCGCATGGCTTGTTTTACAGATTCTGCCGCTTATCGTCAGCTGCGCGGATCCCAGTTCAGCAACGGTTAACGTCACGTGGACGAGCCAATTGGATCGTCAAGCAGCAGAGACATCAGCAACGGACAGCCGGCATATAAAGCCAACACTACACTCGGCTACCTTTAGTGGGGACGGCAGCACGGCATCGGCAATGGCGCATTACCACGCATGACTTGTTTTACGGATTCTGCCGCCTATTGTAAGCAATGCGGATCCCAGTTTAGCAATGGTTAACGTCACCTGGACGAGCCAATTGGATCGTCAAGCAGCAGTGACATCAGCAACGGATAGCGGGCATATAAAGCCAACACTGCACTCGGCTACCTTCAGTGGGGACGCCAGCACGGCATCGGCAATGGCGCATTACCACGCATGACTTGTTTTACGGATTCTGCCGTTTATTGTCAGCTGGGCAGATCCCAGTTTAGCAACGGTTAACGTCACGTGGACTAGCCAATTGGATCGTCAAGCAGCAGTGACATCAGCAACGGACAGCGGGCATATAAAGCGAACACTGCACTCGGCTACCTTCCGTGGGGGTGGCAGCACGGCATTGGAAATGGCGCATAACCACGCATGGCTTGTTTTACAGATTCTGCCGCTTATCGTCAGCCGTGCGGATCCCAGTTCAGCAGCGGTTAACGTCACCTAGACGAGCCAATTGGATCGTCAAGCAGCAGTGACATGAGCAACGGACAGCGGGCATATAAAGCGAACACTGCACTCGGCTACCTTCGGTGGGGGTGGCAGCACGGCATTGGCAATTGCGCATAACCTCGCATGGCTTGTTTTACAGATTCTGCCGCGTATCGTCAGCAGTGCGGATCCCAGTTGAGCAACGGTTAACGTCACTTGGACGATCGACGAGCCAATTGCATCGTCAAGCAGCTGTGACATGATCAACGGACAGCGGGCATATAAAGCGAACACTGCACTCGGCTACCTTCGGTAGGGGTGGCAGCACGGCATTGGCAATGGCGCATAACCTCGCATGGCTTGTTTTACAGATTCTGCCGCGTATCGTCAGCGTTGCGGATCCAAGTTCAGCAACGGTTAACGTCACGTGGACGAGCCAATTGGATCGTCAAGCAGCAGTGACATCAGCAACGGACAGCGGGCTCATAAAGCCAACACTACACTCGCCTACCTTCAGTGGGGACGGCGGCACGGCATCGGCAATGGCGCATTAGCACGCATGGCTTGTTTTACAGATTCTGGCGCGTATCGTCAGCTGTGCGGATCCAAGTTCAGCAACGGTTAACGTCAGCTGGACGAGCCAATTGGATGGTCAAGCAGCAGCTACATCAGCAACGGACAGCGGGAATATAAAGAGAACACCACGCTCCGCTACCTTCAGTGGGGGCGGCAGCACGGCATTGGCAATGGCGCATAACCACGGATGGCTTGTTTTACAGATTCTGCCGCTTATCGTCAGCCGTGCGGATCCCAGTTCAGCAGCGGTTAACGCCACCTAGACGAGCCAATTGGATCGTCAAGCAGCAGTGACATCAGCAACGGACAGCGGGCATATAAAGCGAATACTGCACTCGGCTACCTTCGGTGGGGGTGGCAGCACGGCATTGGCAATGGCGCATAACCTCGCATGGCTTGTTTTACAGATTCTGCCGCGTATCGTCAGCTGTGCGCATCCAAGTTCAACAACGGTTAACGTCACCTGGACGAGCCAATTGGATCGTCAAGCAGCAGTTACATCAGCAACGGACAGCGGGCATATAAAGCCAACACTACACTCGGCTACCTTCAGTGCGGACGGCAGCACGGCATCGGCAATGGCGCATAACCACGCATGACTTGTTTTACGGATTCTGCCGCGTATCGTCAGCTGTGCGCATCCCAGTTCAGCAACGGTTAACGTCAGCTGCACGAGCCAATTGGATCGTCAAGCTGCAGTGACATCAGCAACGGACAGCGGGCATAAAAAGAGAACACTACGTTCGGCTACCTTCAGTGGGGGCGTCAGCACGCCATTGGCAATTGCGCATAACCTCGCATGGCTTGTTTTACAGATTCTGCCGCTTATCGTCAGCTGTGCGGATCCCAGTTCAGCAACGGTTAACGTCACCTGGACGAGCCAATTGGATCGTCAAGCAGCAGTGACATCAGCAACGGACAGCGGGCATATAAAGCGAACACTATACTCGGCTACCTTAAGTGGGGAGGGCAGGACGGCATCGGCACTGGCGCATAACCACGCATGGCTTGTTTTACAGACTCTGCCGCTTATCGTCAGCTGTGCGGATCCCAGTTCAGCAACGGTTAACGTCACCTGGACGAGCCAATTGGATCGTCAAGCAGCAGTGACATCAGCAACGGACAGCGGGCATATAAAGCGAACACTATACTCGGCTACCTTAAGTGGGGAGGGCAGCGCGGCATCGGCAATGACGCATAACCACGCATGCCTTGTTTTACAGACTCTGCCGCTTATCGTCAGCAGTGCGGATCCCAGTTGAGCAACGGTTAACGTCACTTGGACGATGGACGAGCCAATTGGATCGTCAAGCAGCAGTGACATCAACAACGGACAGCGGGCATATGAAGCCAACACTATACTCGGCTACCTTAAGTGGGGAGGGCAGCACGGCATCGGCAATGGCGCATAACCACGCATGGCTTGTTTTACAGACTCTGCCGCTTATCGTCAGCTGTGCGGATCGCAGTTCAGCAACGGTTAACGTCACGTGGACGAGCCAATTGGATCGTCAAGCAGCAGTGACATCAGCAACGGACAGCGGGCATAAAAAGAGAACACTACGTTCGGCTACCTTCAGTGGGGGCGTCAGCACGCCGTTGGCAATTGCGCATAACCTCGCATGGCTTGTTTTACAGATTCTGCCGCTTATCGTCAGCTGCGCGGATCCCAGTTCAGCAACGGTTAACGTCACCTGGACGAGCCAATTGGATCGTCAAGCAGCAGTTACATCAGCAACGGACAGCGGGCATATAAAACCAACACTACACTCGGCTACCTTCAGTGGGGACGGCAGCACGGCATCGGCAATGGCGCATAACCACGCGTGACTTGTTTTACGGATTCTGCCGCTTATTGTCGGCTGTGCTGATCCCAGTTCAGCAACGGTTAACGTCACCTGCACGAGCCAATTGGATCGTCAAGCTGCAGTGACATCAGCAACGGACAGCGGGCATAAAAAGAGAACACTACGTTCGGCTACCTTCAGTGGGGGCGTCAGCACGCCATTGGCAATTGCGCATAACCTCGCATGGCTTGTTTTACAGATTCTGCCGCTTATCGTCAGCTGTGCGGATCCCAGTTCAGCAACGGTTAACGTCACCTGGACGAGCCAATTGGATCGTCAAGCAGCAGTGACATCAGCAACGGACAGCGGGCATATAAAGCGAACACTATACTCGGCTACCTTAAGTGGGGAGGGCAGGACGGCATCGGCACTGGCGCATAACCACGCATGGCTTGTTTTACAGACTCTGCCGCTTATCGTCAGCTGTGCGGATCCCAGTTCAGCAACGGTTAACGTCACGTGGACGAGCCAATTGGATCGTCAAGCAGCAGTGATATCAGCAACGGACAGCGGGCATATGAAGCCAACACTATACTCGGCTACCTTAAGTGGGGAGGGCAGCACGGCATCGGCAATGACGCATGACCACGCATGGCTTGTTTTACAGACTCTGCCGCTTATCGTCAGCAGTGCGGATCCCAGTTGAGCAACGGTTAACGTCACTTGGACGATGGACGAGCCAATTGGATCGTCAAGCAGCAGTGACATCAACAACGGACAGCGGGCATATGAAGCCAACACTATACTCGGCTACCTTAAGTGGGGAGGGCAGCACGGCATCGGCAATGGCGCATAACCACGCATGGCTTGTTTGACAGGCTCTGCCGCTTATCGTCAGCAGTGCGGATCCCAGTTGAGCAACGGTTAACGTCACTTGGACGATGGACGAGTCAATTGCATCGTCAAGCAGCAGTGACATGAGCAACGGACAGCGGGCATATAAAGTGAACACTGCACTCGGCTACCTTCGGTAGGGGTGGCAGCACGGCATTGGCAATGGCGCATAACATCGCATGGCTTGTTTTACAGATTCTGCCGCGTATCGTCAGCTGTGCGGATCCAAGTTCAGCAACGGTTAACGTCACCTGGACGAACCAATTGGATCGTCAAGCAGCAGCTATATCAGCAACGGACAGCGGGCATATATAGCGAACACTGCACTCGGCTGCCTTCAGTGGGGGCGGCAGCACAGCATTGGCAATGGCGCATAACCACGCAAGACATGTTTTACGGATTCTGCCGCCTATTGTAAGCTGTGCGGATCCCAGTTTAGCAACGGTTAACGTCACGTGGACGAGCCAATTGGATCGTCAAGCGGCAGTGACATCAGCAACGGACAGCGGGCATATAAAGCGAACACTGCACTCGGCTACCTTCCGTGGGGGTGGCAGCACGGCATTGGCAATTGCGCATAACCTCGCATGGCTTGCTTTACAGATTCTGCCGCTTATCGTCAGCTGTGCGGATCCCAGTTCAGAAACGGTTAACGTCACCTGGACGAGCCAATTGGATCGTCAAGCAGCAGTGACATCAGCAACGGACAGCGGGCATATAAAGCGAACACTATACTCGGCTACCTTAAGTGGGGAGGGCAGCACGGCATCGGCAATGGCGCATAACCACGCATGGCTTGTTTTACAGACTCTGCCGCTTATCGTCAGCTGTGCGGATCCCAGTTCAGCAACGGTTAACGTCACGTGGACGAGCCAATTGGATCGTCAAGCAGCAGTGACATCAGCAACGGACAGCGGGCATAAAAAGAGAACACTACGTTCGGCTACCTTCAGTGGGGGCGTCAGCACGCCATTGGCAATTGCGCATAACCTCGCATGGCTTGTTTTACAGATTCTGCCGCTTATCGTCAGCTGTGCGGATCCCAGTTCAGCAACGGTTAACTTCACCTGGACGAGCCAATTGGATCGTCAAGCAGCAGTTACATCAGCAACGGACAGCGGGCATATAAAGCCAACACTACACTCGGCTACCTTCAGTGGGGACGGCAGCACGGCATCGGCAATGGCGCATAACCACGCATGACTTGTTTTACGGATTCTGCCGCTTATTGTCGGCTGTGCTGATCCCAGTTCAGCAACGGTTAACGTCACCTGCACGAGCCAATTGGATCGTCAAGCTGCAGTGACATCAGCAACGGACAGCGGGCATAAAAAGAGAACACTACGTTCGGCTACCTTCAGTGGGGGCGTCAGCACGCCATTGGCAATTGCGCATAACCTCGCATGGCTTGTTTTACAGATTCTGCCGCTTATCGTCAGCTGTGCGGATCCCAGTTCAGCAACGGTTAACGTCACCTGGACGAGCCAATTGGATCGTCAAGCAGCAGTGACATCAGCAACGGACAGCGGGCATATAAAGCGAACACTATACTCGGCTACCTTAAGTGGGGAGGGCAGGACGGCATCGGCACTGGCGCATAACCACGCATGGCTTGTTTTACAGACTCTGCCGCTTATCGTCAGCTGTGCGGATCCCAGTTCAGCAACGGTTAATGTCACGTGGACGAGCCAATTGGATCGTCAAGCAGCAGTGATATCAGCAACGGACAGCGGGCATATGAAGCCAACACTATACTCGGCTACCTTAAGAGGGGAGGGCAGCACGGCATCGGCAATGACGCATAACCACGCATGGTTTGTTTTACAGACTCTGCCGCTTATCGTCAGCAGTGCGGATCCCAGTTGAGCAACGGTTAACGTCACTTGGACGATCGACGAGCCAATTGGATCGTCAAGCAGCAGTGACATCAACAACGGACAGCGGGCATATGAAGCCAACACTATACTCGGCTACCTTAAGTGGGGAGGGCAGCACGGCATCGGCAATGGCGCATAACCACGCATGGCTTGTTTTACAGACTCTGCCGCTTATCGTCAGCTGTGCGGATCCCAGTTCAGCAACGGTTAACGTCACGTGGACGAGCCAATTGGATCGTCAAGCAGCAGTGACATCAGCAACGGACAGCGGGCATAAAAAGAGAACACTACGTTCGGCTACCTTCAGTGGGGGCGTCAGCACGCCATTGGCAATTGCGCATAACCTCGCATGGCTTGTTTTACAGATTCTGCCGCTTATCGTCAGCTGTGCGGATCCCAGTTCAGCAGCGGTTAACGTCACCTAGACGAGCCAATTGGATCGTCAAGCAGCAGTGACATGAGCAACGGACAGCGGGCATATAAAGCGAACACTGCACTCAGCTACCTTCGGTGGGGGTGGCAGCACGGCATTGGCAATGGCGCATAAACTCGCATGGCTTGTTTTACAGATTCTGCCGCGTATCGTCAGCTGTGCGGATCCAAGTTCAGCAACGGTTAACGTCACCTGGACGAGCCAATTGGATCGTCAAGCAGGAGTTACATCAGCAACGGACAGCGGGCATATAAAGCCAACACTACACTCGGCTACCTTCAGTGGGGGCCCCAGCACTGCATTGGCAATGGCGCATAACCACGCATGGCTTGTTTTACAGATTCTGCCGCTTATCGCCAGCAGTGCGGATCCCAGTTGAGCAACCGTTAACGTCACTTGGTCGATGGACGAGCCAATTGGATCGTCAAGCAGCAGTGACATCAGCAACGGACAGCGGGCATATAAAGCGAACACTGCACTCGGCTACCTTCAGTGGGGGCGGCAGCACGGCATTGGCAATGGCGCATAACCACGCATGGCTTGTTTTACAGATTCTGCCGCTTATCGACAGCTGTGCAGATCCCAGTTGAGCAACAGTTAACGCTTCTTGGATGAACCAATTGGATCGTCAAGCTGCAGTGACATCAGCAACGGACAGCGGGCATAAAAAGAGAACACTACGTTCGGCTACCTTCAGTGGGGGCGGCAGCACGCCATTGGCAATGGCGCATAACCTCGCATGGCTTGTTTTACAGATTCTGCCGCTTATCGTCAGCTGCGCGGATCCCAGTTCAGCAACGGTTAACGTCACGTGGACGAGCCAATTGGATCGTCAAGCAGCAGAGACATCAGCAACGGACAGCCGGCATATAAAGCCAACACTACACTCGGCTACCTTTAGTGGGGACGGCAGCACGGCATCGGCAATGGCGCATTACCACGCATGACTTGTTTTACGGATTCTGCCGCCTATTGTAAGCAATGCGGATCCCAGTTTAGCAATGGTTAACGTCACCTGGACGAGCCAATTGGATCGTCAAGCAGCAGTGACATCAGCAACGGATAGCGGGCATATAAAGCCAACACTGCACTCGGCTACCTTCAGTGGGGACGCCAGCACGGCATCGGCAATGGCGCATTACCACGCATGACTTGTTTTACGGATTCTGCCGTTTATTGTCAGCTGGGCAGATCCCAGTTTAGCAACGGTTAACGTCACGTGGACTAGCCAATTGGATCGTCAAGCAGCAGTGACATCAGCAACGGACAGCGGGCATATAAAGCGAACACTGCACTCGGCTACCTTCCGTGGGGGTGGCAGCACGGCATTGGAAATGGCGCATAACCACGCATGGCTTGTTTTACAGATTCTGCCGCTTATCGTCAGCCGTGCGGATCCCAGTTCAGCAGCGGTTAACGTCACCTAGACGAGCCAATTGGATAGTCAAGCAGCAGTGACATGAGCAACGGACAGCGGGCATATAAAGCGAACACTGCACTCGGCTACCTTCGGTGGGGGTGGCAGCACGGCATTGGCAATTGCGCATAACCTCGCATGGCTTGTTTTACAGATTCTGCCGCGTATCGTCAGCAGTGCGGATCCCAGTTGAGCAACGGTTAACGTCACTTGGACGATCGACGAGCCAATTGCATCGTCAAGCAGCTGTGACATGATCAACGGACAGCGGGCATATAAAGCGAACACTGCACTCGGCTACCTTCGGTAGGGGTGGCAGCACGGCATTGGCAATGGCGCATAACCTCGCATGGCTTGTTTTACAGATTCTGCCGCGTATCGTCAGCGTTGCGGATCCAAGTTCAGCAACGGTTAACGTCACGTGGACGAGCCAATTGGATCGTCAAGCAGCAGTGACATCAGCAACGGACAGCGGGCTCATAAAGCCAACACTACACTCGCCTACCTTCAGTGGGGACGGCGGCACGGCATCGGCAATGGCGCATTAGCACGCATGGCTTGTTTTACAGATTCTGGCGCGTATCGTCAGCTGTGCGGATCCAAGTTCAGCAACGGTTAACGTCAGCTGGACGAGCCAATTGGATGGTCAAGCAGCAGCTACATCAGCAACGGACAGCGGGAATATAAAGAGAACACCACGCTCCGCTACCTTCAGTGGGGGCGGCAGCACGGCATTGGCAATGGCGCATAACCACGGATGGCTTGTTTTACAGATTCTGCCGCTTATCGTCAGCCGTGCGGATCCCAGTTCAGCAGCGGTTAACGCCACCTAGACGAGCCAATTGGATCGTCAAGCAGCAGTGACATCAGCAACGGACAGCGGGCATATAAAGCGAATACTGCACTCGGCTACCTTCGGTGGGGGTGGCAGCACGGCATTGGCAATGGCGCATAACCTCGCATGGCTTGTTTTACAGATTCTGCCGCGTATCGTCAGCTGTGCGCATCCAAGTTCAACAACGGTTAACGTCACCTGGACGAGCCAATTGGATCGTCAAGCAGCAGTTACATCAGCAACGGACAGCGGGCATATAAAGCCAACACTACACTCGGCTACCTTCAGTGCGGACGGCAGCACGGCATCGGCAATGGCGCATAACCACGCATGACTTGTTTTACGGATTCTGCCGCGTATCGTCAGCTGTGCGCATCCCAGTTCAGCAACGGTTAACGTCAGCTGCACGAGCCAATTGGATCGTCAAGCTGCAGTGACATCAGCAACGGACAGCGGGCATAAAAAGAGAACACTACGTTCGGCTACCTTCAGTGGGGGCGTCAGCACGCCATTGGCAATTGCGCATAACCTCGCATGGCTTGTTTTACAGATTCTGCCGCTTATCGTCAGCTGTGCGGATCCCAGTTCAGCAACGGTTAACGTCACCTGGACGAGCCAATTGGATCGTCAAGCAGCAGTGACATCAGCAACGGACAGCGGGCATATAAAGCGAACACTATACTCGGCTACCTTAAGTGGGGAGGGCAGGACGGCATCGGCACTGGCGCATAACCACGCATGGCTTGTTTTACAGACTCTGCCGCTTATCGTCAGCTGTGCGGATCCCAGTTCAGCAACGGTTAACGTCACCTGGACGAGCCAATTGGATCGTCAAGCAGCAGTGACATCAGCAACGGACAGCGGGCATATAAAGCGAACACTATACTCGGCTACCTTAAGTGGGGAGGGCAGCGCGGCATCGGCAATGACGCATAACCACGCATGCCTTGTTTTACAGACTCTGCCGCTTATCGTCAGCAGTGCGGATCCCAGTTGAGCAACGGTTAACGTCACTTGGACGATGGACGAGCCAATTGGATCGTCAAGCAGCAGTGACATCAACAACGGACAGCGGGCATATGAAGCCAACACTATACTCGGCTACCTTAAGTGGGGAGGGCAGCACGGCATCGGCAATGGCGCATAACCACGCATGGCTTGTTTTACAGACTCTGCCGCTTATCGTCAGCTGTGCGGATCGCAGTTCAGCAACGGTTAACGTCACGTGGACGAGCCAATTGGATCGTCAAGCAGCAGTGACATCAGCAACGGACAGCGGGCATAAAAAGAGAACACTACGTTCGGCTACCTTCAGTGGGGGCGTCAGCACGCCGTTGGCAATTGCGCATAACCTCGCATGGCTTGTTTTACAGATTCTGCCGCTTATCGTCAGCTGCGCGGATCCCAGTTCAGCAACGGTTAACGTCACCTGGACGAGCCAATTGGATCGTCAAGCAGCAGTTACATCAGCAACGGACAGCGGGCATATAAAACCAACACTACACTCGGCTACCTTCAGTGGGGACGGCAGCACGGCATCGGCAATGGCGCATAACCACGCGTGACTTGTTTTACGGATTCTGCCGCTTATTGTCGGCTGTGCTGATCCCAGTTCAGCAACGGTTAACGTCACCTGCACGAGCCAATTGGATCGTCAAGCTGCAGTGACATCAGCAACGGACAGCGGGCATAAAAAGAGAACACTACGTTCGGCTACCTTCAGTGGGGGCGTCAGCACGCCATTGGCAATTGCGCATAACCTCGCATGGCTTGTTTTACAGATTCTGCCGCTTATCGTCAGCTGTGCGGATCCCAGTTCAGCAACGGTTAACGTCACCTGGACGAGCCAATTGGATCGTCAAGCAGCAGTGACATCAGCAACGGACAGCGGGCATATAAAGCGAACACTATACTCGGCTACCTTAAGTGGGGAGGGCAGGACGGCATCGGCACTGGCGCATAACCACGCATGGCTTGTTTTACAGACTCTGCCGCTTATCGTCAGCTGTGCGGATCCCAGTTCAGCAACGGTTAACGTCACGTGGACGAGCCAATTGGATCGTCAAGCAGCAGTGATATCAGCAACGGACAGCGGGCATATGAAGCCAACACTATACTCGGCTACCTTAAGTGGGGAGGGCAGCACGGCATCGGCAATGACGCATGACCACGCATGGCTTGTTTTACAGACTCTGCCGCTTATCGTCAGCAGTGCGGATCCCAGTTGAGCAACGGTTAACGTCACTTGGACGATGGACGAGCCAATTGGATCGTCAAGCAGCAGTGACATCAACAACGGACAGCGGGCATATGAAGCCAACACTATACTCGGCTACCTTAAGTGGGGAGGGCAGCACGGCATCGGCAATGGCGCATAACCACGCATGGCTTGTTTGACAGGCTCTGCCGCTTATCGTCAGCAGTGCGGATCCCAGTTGAGCAACGGTTAACGTCACTTGGACGATGGACGAGTCAATTGCATCGTCAAGCAGCAGTGACATGAGCAACGGACAGCGGGCATATAAAGTGAACACTGCACTCGGCTACCTTCGGTAGGGGTGGCAGCACGGCATTGGCAATGGCGCATAACATCGCATGGCTTGTTTTACAGATTCTGCCGCGTATCGTCAGCTGTGCGGATCCAAGTTCAGCAACGGTTAACGTCACCTGGACGAACCAATTGGATCGTCAAGCAGCAGCTATATCAGCAACGGACAGCGGGCATATATAGCGAACACTGCACTCGGCTGCCTTCAGTGGGGGCGGCAGCACAGCATTGGCAATGGCGCATAACCACGCAAGACATGTTTTACGGATTCTGCCGCCTATTGTAAGCTGTGCGGATCCCAGTTTAGCAACGGTTAACGTCACGTGGACGAGCCAATTGGATCGTCAAGCGGCAGTGACATCAGCAACGGACAGCGGGCATATAAAGCGAACACTGCACTCGGCTACCTTCCGTGGGGGTGGCAGCACGGCATTGGCAATTGCGCATAACCTCGCATGGCTTGCTTTACAGATTCTGCCGCTTATCGTCAGCTGTGCGGATCCCAGTTCAGAAACGGTTAACGTCACCTGGACGAGCCAATTGGATCGTCAAGCAGCAGTGACATCAGCAACGGACAGCGGGCATATAAAGCGAACACTATACTCGGCTACCTTAAGTGGGGAGGGCAGGACGGCATCGGCACTGGCGCATAACCACGCATGGCTTGTTTTACAGACTCTGCCGCTTATCGTCAGCTGTGCGGATCCCAGTTCAGCAACGGTTAACGTCACGTGGACGAGCCAATTGGATCGTCAAGCAGCAGTGACATCAGCAACGGACAGCGGGCATAAAAAGAGAACACTACGTTCGGCTACCTTCAGTGGGGGCGTCAGCACGCCATTGGCAATTGCGCATAACCTCGCATGGCTTGTTTTACAGATTCTGCCGCTTATCGTCAGCTGTGCGGATCCCAGTTCAGCAACGGTTAACTTCACCTGGACGAGCCAATTGGATCGTCAAGCAGCAGTTACATCAGCAACGGACAGCGGGCATATAAAGCCAACACTACACTCGGCTACCTTCAGTGGGGACGGCAGCACGGCATCGGCAATGGCGCATAACCACGCATGACTTGTTTTACGGATTCTGCCGCTTATTGTCGGCTGTGCTGATCCCAGTTCAGCAACGGTTAACGTCACCTGCACGAGCCAATTGGATCGTCAAGCTGCAGTGACATCAGCAACGGACAGCGGGCATAAAAAGAGAACACTACGTTCGGCTACCTTCAGTGGGGGCGTCAGCACGCCATTGGCAATTGCGCATAACCTCGCATGGCTTGTTTTACAGATTCTGCCGCTTATCGTCAGCTGTGCGGATCCCAGTTCAGCAACGGTTAACGTCACCTGGACGAGCCAATTGGATCGTCAAGCAGCAGTGACATCAGCAACGGACAGCGGGCATATAAAGCGAACACTATACTCGGCTACCTTAAGTGGGGAGGGCAGGACGGCATCGGCACTGGCGCATAACCACGCATGGCTTGTTTTACAGACTCTGCCGCTTATCGTCAGCTGTGCGGATCCCAGTTCAGCAACGGTTAATGTCACGTGGACGAGCCAATTGGATCGTCAAGCAGCAGTGATATCAGCAACGGACAGCGGGCATATGAAGCCAACACTATACTCGGCTACCTTAAGAGGGGAGGGCAGCACGGCATCGGCAATGACGCATAACCACGCATGGTTTGTTTTACAGACTCTGCCGCTTATCGTCAGCAGTGCGGATCCCAGTTGAGCAACGGTTAACGTCACTTGGACGATCGACGAGCCAATTGGATCGTCAAGCAGCAGTGACATCAACAACGGACAGCGGGCATATGAAGCCAACACTATACTCGGCTACCTTAAGTGGGGAGGGCAGCACGGCATCGGCAATGGCGCATAACCACGCATGGCTTGTTTTACAGACTCTGCCGCTTATCGTCAGCTGTGCGGATCCCAGTTCAGCAACGGTTAACGTCACGTGGACGAGCCAATTGGATCGTCAAGCAGCAGTGACATCAGCAACGGACAGCGGGCATAAAAAGAGAACACTACGTTCGGCTACCTTCAGTGGGGGCGTCAGCACGCCATTGGCAATTGCGCATAACCTCGCATGGCTTGTTTTACAGATTCTGCCGCTTATCGTCAGCTGTGCGGATCCCAGTTCAGCAACGGTTAACGTCACCTGGACGAGCCAATTGGATCGTCAAGCAGCAGTTACATCAGCAACGGACAGCGGGCATATAAAACCAACACTACACTCGGCTACCTTCAGTGGGGACGGCAGCACGGCATCGGCAATGGCGCATAACCACGCATGACTTGTTTTACGGATTCTGCCGCTTATTGTCGGCTGTGCTGATCCCAGTTCAGCAACGGTTAACGTCACCTGCACGAGCCAATGGGATCGTCAAGCTGCAGTGACATCAGCAACGGACAGCGGGCATAAAAAGAGAACACTACGTTCGGCTACCTTCAGTGGGGGCGTCAGCACGCCATTGGCAATTGCGCATAACCTCGCATGGCTTGTTTTACAGATTCTGCCGCTTATCGTCAGCTGTGCGGATCCCAGTTCAGCAACGGTTAACGTCACCTGGACGAGCCAATTGGATCGTCAAGCAGCAGTGACATCAGCAACGGACAGCGGGCATATAAAGCGAACACTATACTCGGCTACCTTAAGTGGGGAGCGCAGGACGGCATCGGCACTGGCGCATAACCACGCATGGCTTGTTTTACAGACTCTGCCGCTTATCGTCAGCTGTGCGGATCCCAGTTCAGCAACGGTTAACGTCACGTGGACGAGCCAAATGGATCGTCAAGCAGCAGTGATATCAGCAACGGACAGCGGGCATATGAAGCCAACACTATACTCGGCTACCTTAAGTGGGGAGGGCAGCACGGCATCGGCAATGACGCATGACCACGCATGGCTTGTTTTACAGACTCTGCCGCGTATCGTCAGCAGTGCGGATCCCAGTTGAGCAACGGTTAACGTCACTTGGACGATGGACGAGCCAATTGGATCGTCAAGCAGCAGTGACATCAACAACGGACAGCGGGCATATGAAGCCAACACTATACTCGGCTACCTTAAGTGGGGAGGGCAGCACGGCATCGGCAATGGCGCATAACCACGCATGGCTTGTTTTACAGACTCTGCCGCTTATCGTCAGCTGTGCGGATCCCAGTTCAGCAACGGTTAACGTCACGTGGACGAGCCAATTGGATCGTCAAGCAGCAGTGACATCAGCAACGAACAGCGGGCATATGAAGCCAACACTATACTCGGCTACCTTAAGTGGGGAGGGCAGCACGGCATCGGCAATGTCGCATAACCACGCATGGCTTGTTTGACAGGCTCTGCCGCTTATCGTCAGCAGTGCGGATCCCAGTTGAGCAACGGTTAACGTCACTTGGACGATGGACGAGTCAATTGCATCGTCAAGCAGCAGTGACATGAGCAACGGACAGCGGGCATATAAAGCGAACACTGCACTCGGCTACCTTCGGTAGGGGTGGCAGCACGGCATTGGCAATGGCGCATAACATCGCATGGCTTGATTTACAGATTCTGCCGCGTATCGTCAGCTGTGCGGATCCAAGTTCAGCAACGGTTAACGTCACCTGGACGAGCCAATTGGATCGTCAAGCAGCAGTGACATCAGCAACGGACAGCGGGCATATAAAGCCAACACTACACTCGCCTACCTTCAGTGGGGACGGCAGCACGGCATCGGCAATGGCGCATAACCACGCATGGCTTGTTTTACAGATTCTGCCGCGTATCGTCAGCTGTGCGGATCCAAGTTCAGCAACGGTTAACGTCACCTGGACGAGCCAATTGGATCGTCAAGCAGCAGCTATATCAGCAACGGACAGCGGGCATATATAGCGAACACTGCACTCGGCTGCCTTCAGTGGGGGCCGCAGCACAGCATTGGCAATGGTGCATAACCACGCATGGCTTGTTTTACAGATTCTGCCGCTTATCGTTAGCAGTGCGGATCCCAGTTGAGCAACGGTTAACGTCACTTGGACGATTGACGAGCCAATTGGATCGTCAAGCAGCAGTGACATCAGCAACGGACAGCGGGCATATAAAGCGAACACTGCACTCGGCTACGTTCAGTGGGTGCAGCAGCACGGCATTGGCAATGGCGCATAACCACGCATGACTTGTTTTACGGATTCTGCCGCCTATTGTAAGCTGTGCGGATCCCAGTTTAGCAACGGTTCACGTCACGTGGACGAGCCAATTGGATCGTCAAGCAGCAGTGACATCAGTAACGGACAGCGGGCATATAAAGCGAACACTGCACTCGGCTACCTTCCGTGGGGGTGGCAGCACGGCATTGGCAATTGCGCATAACCTCGCATGGCTTGTTTTACAGATTCTGCCTCTTATCGTCAGCTGTGCGGATCCCAGTTCAGCAACGGTTAACGTCACCTGGACGAGCCAATTGGATCGTCAAGCAGCAGTGACATCAGCAACGGACAGCGGGCATATAAAGCGAACACTATACTCGGCTACCTTAAGTGGGGAGGGCAGGACGGCATCGGCACTGGCGCATAACCACGCATGGCTTGTTTTACAGACTCTGCCGCTTATCGTCAGCTGTGCGGATCCCAGTTCAGCAACGGTTAACGTCACGTGGACGAGCCAATTGGATCGTCAAGCAGCAGTGATATCAGCAACGGAAAGCGGGCATATGAAGCCAACACTATACTCGGCTACCTTAAGTGGGCAGGGCAGCACGGCATCGGCAATGACGCATAACCACGCATGGCTTGTTTTACAGACTCTGCCGCTTGTCGTCAGCAGTGCGGATCCCAGTTGAGCAACGGTTAACGTCACTTGGACGATGGACGAGCCAATTGGATCGTCAAGCAGCAGTGACATCAACAACGGACAGCGGGCATATGAAGCCAACACTATACTCGGCTACCTTAAGTGGGGAGGGCAGCACGGCATCGGCAATGGCGCATAACCACGCATGGCTTGTTTTACAGACTCTGCCGCTTATCGTCAGCTGTGCGGATCCCAGTTCAGCAACGGTTAACGTCACGTGGACGAGCCAATTGGATCGTCAAGCAGCAGTGACATCAGCAACGGACAGCGGGCATAAAAAGAGAACACTACGTTCGGCTACCTTCAGTGGGGGCGTCAGCACGCCATTGGCAATTGCGCATAACCTCGCATGGCTTGTTTTACAGATTCTGCCGCTTATCGTCAGCTGTGCGGATCCCAGTTCAGCAACGGTTAACGTCACCTGGACGAGCCAATTGGATCGTCAAGCAGCAGTTACATCAGCAACGGACAGCGGGCATATAAAGCCAACACTACACTCGGCTACCTTCAGTGGGGACGGCAGCACGGCATCGGCAATGGCGCATAACCACGCATGACTTTTTTTACGGATTCTGCCGCTTATTGTCGGCTGTGCTGATCCCAGTTCAGCAACGGTTAACGTCACCTGCACGAGCCAATTGGATCGTCAAGCTGCAGTGACATCAGCAACGGACAGCGGGCATAAAAAGAGACCACTACGTTCGGCTACCTTCAGTGGGGGCGTCAGCACGCCATTGGCAATTGCGCATAACCTCGCATGGCTTGTTTTACAGATTCTGCCGCTTATCGTCAGCTGTGCGGATCCCAGTTCAGCAACGGTTAACGTCACCTGGACGAGCCAATTGGATCGTCAAGCAGCAGTGACATCAGCAACGGACAGCGGGCATATAAAGCGAACACTATACTCGGCTACCTTAAGTGGGGAGGGCAGGACGGCATCGGCACTGGCGCATAACCACGCATGGCTTGTTTTACAGACTCTGCCGCTTATCGTCAGCTGTGCGGATCCCAGTTCAACAACGGTTAACGTCACGTGGACGAGCCAATTGGATCGTCAAGCAGCAGTGATATCAGCAACGGACAGCGGGCATATGAAGCCAACACTATACTCGGCTACCTTAAGTGGGGAGGGCAGCACGGCATCGGCAATGACGCATAACCACGCATGGCTTGTTTTACAGACTCTGCCGCTTATCGTCAGCAGTGCGGATCCCAGTTGAGCAACGGTTAACGTCACTTGGACGATGGACGAGCCAATTGGATCGTCAAGCAGCAGTGACATCAACAACGGACAGCGGGCATATGAAGCCAACACTATACTCGGCTACCTTAAGTGGGGAGGGCAGCACGGCATCGGCAATGGCGCATAACCACGCATAGCTTGTTTTACAGACTCTGCCGCTTATCGTCAGCTGTGCGGATCCCAGTTCAGCAACGGTTAACGTCACGTGGACGAGCCAATTGGATCGTCAAGCAGCAGTGACATCAGCAACGAACAGCGGGCATATGAAGCCAACACTATAGTCGGCTACCTTAAGTGGGGAGGGCAGCACGGCATCGGCAATGTCGCATAACCACGCATGGCTTGTTGGACAGGCTCTGCCGCTTATCGTCAGCAGTGCGGATCCCAGTTGAGCAACGGTTAACGTCACTTGGACGATGGACGAGTCAATTGCATCCTCAAGCAGCAGTGACATGAGCAACGGACAGCGGGCATATAAAGCGGACACTGCACTCGGCTACCTTCGGTAGGGGTGGCAGCACGGCATTGCCAATGGCGCATAACATCGCATGGCTTGTTTTACAGATTCTGCCGCGTATCGTCAGCTGTGCGGATCCAAGTTCAGCAACGGTTAACGTCACCTGGACGAGCCAATTGGATCGTCAAGCAGCAGTGACATCAGCAACGGACAGCGGGCATATAAAGCCAACACTACACTCGCCTACCTTCAGTGGGGACGGCAGCACGGCATCGGCAATGGCGCATAACCACGCACACCTTGTTTTACAGATTCTGCCGCGTATCGTCAGCTGTGCGGATCCAAGTTCAGCAACGGTTAACGTCACCTGGACGAGCCAATTGGATCGTCAAGCAGCAGCTATATCAGCAACGGACAGCGGGCATATATAGCGAACACTGCACTCGGCTGCCTTCAGTGGGGGCCGCAGCACAGCATTGGCAATGGCGCATAACCGCGCATGGCTTGTTTTACAGATTCTGCCGCTTATCGTTAGCAGTGCGGATCCCAGTTGAGCAACGGTTAATGTCACTTGGACGATTGACGAGCCAATTGGATCGTCAAGCAGCAGTGACATCAGCAACGGACAGCGGGCATATAAAGCGAACACTGCACTCGGCTACGTTCAGTGGGTGCAGCAGCACGGCATTGGCAATGGCGCATAACCACGCATGACTTGTTTTACGGATTCTGCCGCCTATTGTAAGCTGTGCGGATCCCAGTTTAGCAACGGTTAACGTCACGTGGACGAGCCAATTGGATCGTCAAGCAGCAGTGACATCAGCAACGGACAGCGGGCATATAAAGCGAACACTGCACTCGGCTACCTTCCGTGGGGGTGGCAGCACGGCATTGGCAATTGCGCATAACCTCGCATGGCTTGTTTTACAGATTCTGCCGCTTATCGTCAGCTGTGCGGATCCCAGTTCAGCAACGGTTAACGTCACCTGGACGAGCCAATTGGATCGTCAAGCAGCAGTGACATCAGCAACGGACAGCGGGCATATAAAGCGAACACTGCACTCGGCTACGTTCAGTGGGTGCAGCAGCACGGCATTGGCAATGGCGCATAACCACGCATGACTTGTTTTACGGATTCTGCCGCCTATTGTAAGCTGTGCGGATCCCAGTTTAGCAACGGTTAACGTCACGTGGACGAGCCAATTGGATCGTCAAGCAGCAGTGACATCAGCAACGGACAGCGGGCATATAAAGCGAACACTGCACTCGGCTACCTTCCGTGGGGGTGGCAGCACGGCATTGGCAATGGCGCATAACCACGCATGGTTTGTTTTACAGATTCTGCCGCTTATCGTCAGCCGTGCGGATCCCAGTTCAGCAGCGGTTAACGTCACCTAGACGAGCCAATTGGATCGTCAAGCAGGAGTTACATCAGCAACGGACATCGGGCATATAAAGCCAACACTACACTCGGCTACCTTCAGTGGGGACGGCAGCACGGCATCGGCAATGGCGCATAACCACGCATGACTTGTTTTACGGATTGTGCCGCTTATTGTCAGCTGTGCGGATCCCAGTTCAGCAACGGTTAACGTCACCTGGACGAGCCAATTGGATCGTCAAGCAGTAGAGACATCAGCAACGGACAGCGGGCATATATAGCGAACACTGCACTCGGCTACCTTCAGTGGGGGCCCCAGCACTGCATTGGCAATGGCGCATAACCACGCATGGCTTGTTTTACAGATTCTGCCGCTTATCGTCAGCAGTGCGGATCCCAGTTGAGCAACGGTCAACGTCACTTGGACGATAGACGAGCCAATTGCATCGTCAAGCAGCAGTGACATGAGCAACGGACAGCGGGCATATAAAGCGAACACTGCACTCGGCTACCTTCAGTGGGGACGGCAGCACGGCATCGGCAATGGCGCATAACCACGCATGACTTGTTTTACGGATTCTGCCGCTTATCGTCAGCTGTGCGGATCCCAGTTCAGCAACGGTTAACGTCACCTGGACGAGCCAATTGGATCGTCAAGCAGCAGTGACATCAGCAACGGACAGCGGGCATATAAAGCGAACACTATACTCGGCTACCTTAAGTGGGGAGGGCAGGACGGCATCGGCACTGGCGCATAACCACGCATGGCTTGTTTTACAGACTCTGCCGCTTATCGTCAGCTGTGCGGATCCCAGTTCAACAACGGTTAACGTCACGTGGACGAGCCAATTGGATCGTCAAGCAGCAGTGATATCAGCAACGGACAGCGGGCATATGAAGCCAACACTATACTCGGCTACCTTAAGTGGGGAGGGCAGCACGGCATCGGCAATGACGCATAACCACGCATGGCTTGTTTTACAGACTCTGCCGCTTATCGTCAGCAGTGCGGATCCCAGTTGAGCAACGGTTAACGTCACTTGGACGATGGACGAGCCAATTGGATCGTCAAGCAGCAGTGACATCAACAACGGACAGCGGGCATATGAAGCCAACACTATACTCGGCTACCTTAAGTGGGGAGGGCAGCACGGCATCGGCAATGGCGCATAACCACGCATAGCTTGTTTTACAGACTCTGCCGCTTATCGTCAGCTGTGCGGATCCCAGTTCAGCAACGGTTAACGTCACGTGGACGAGCCAATTGGATCGTCAAGCAGCAGTGACATCAGCAACGAACAGCGGGCATATGAAGCCAACACTATAGTCGGCTACCTTAAGTGGGGAGGGCAGCACGGCATCGGCAATGTCGCATAACCACGCATGGCTTGTTGGACAGGCTCTGCCGCTTATCGTCAGCAGTGCGGATCCCAGTTGAGCAACGGTTAACGTCACTTGGACGATGGACGAGTCAATTGCATCCTCAAGCAGCAGTGACATGAGCAACGGACAGCGGGCATATAAAGCGGACACTGCACTCGGCTACCTTCGGTAGGGGTGGCAGCACGGCATTGCCAATGGCGCATAACATCGCATGGCTTGTTTTACAGATTCTGCCGCGTATCGTCAGCTGTGCGGATCCAAGTTCAGCAACGGTTAACGTCACCTGGACGAGCCAATTGGATCGTCAAGCAGCAGTGACATCAGCAACGGACAGCGGGCATATAAAGCCAACACTACACTCGCCTACCTTCAGTGGGGACGGCAGCACGGCATCGGCAATGGCGCATAACCACGCACACCTTGTTTTACAGATTCTGCCGCGTATCGTCAGCTGTGCGGATCCAAGTTCAGCAACGGTTAACGTCACCTGGACGAGCCAATTGGATCGTCAAGCAGCAGCTATATCAGCAACGGACAGCGGGCATATATAGCGAACACTGCACTCGGCTGCCTTCAGTGGGGGCCGCAGCACAGCATTGGCAATGGCGCATAACCGCGCATGGCTTGTTTTACAGATTCTGCCGCTTATCGTTAGCAGTGCGGATCCCAGTTGAGCAACGGTTAATGTCACTTGGACGATTGACGAGCCAATTGGATCGTCAAGCAGCAGTGACATCAGCAACGGACAGCGGGCATATAAAGCGAACACTGCACTCGGCTACGTTCAGTGGGTGCAGCAGCACGGCATTGGCAATGGCGCATAACCACGCATGACTTGTTTTACGGATTCTGCCGCCTATTGTAAGCTGTGCGGATCCCAGTTTAGCAACGGTTAACGTCACGTGGACGAGCCAATTGGATCGTCAAGCAGCAGTGACATCAGCAACGGACAGCGGGCATATAAAGCGAACACTGCACTCGGCTACCTTCCGTGGGGGTGGCAGCACGGCATTGGCAATTGCGCATAACCTCGCATGGCTTGTTTTACAGATTCTGCCGCTTATCGTCAGCTGTGCGGATCCCAGTTCAGCAACGGTTAACGTCACCTGGACGAGCCAATTGGATCGTCAAGCAGCAGTGACATCAGCAACGGACAGCGGGCATATAAAGCGAACACTGCACTCGGCTACGTTCAGTGGGTGCAGCAGCACGGCATTGGCAATGGCGCATAACCACGCATGACTTGTTTTACGGATTCTGCCGCCTATTGTAAGCTGTGCGGATCCCAGTTTAGCAACGGTTAACGTCACGTGGACGAGCCAATTGGATCGTCAAGCAGCAGTGACATCAGCAACGGACAGCGGGCATATAAAGCGAACACTGCACTCGGCTACCTTCCGTGGGGGTGGCAGCACGGCATTGGCAATGGCGCATAACCACGCATGGTTTGTTTTACAGATTCTGCCGCTTATCGTCAGCCGTGCGGATCCCAGTTCAGCAGCGGTTAACGTCACCTAGACGAGCCAATTGGATCGTCAAGCAGGAGTTACATCAGCAACGGACATCGGGCATATAAAGCCAACACTACACTCGGCTACCTTCAGTGGGGACGGCAGCACGGCATCGGCAATGGCGCATAACCACGCATGACTTGTTTTACGGATTGTGCCGCTTATTGTCAGCTGTGCGGATCCCAGTTCAGCAACGGTTAACGTCACCTGGACGAGCCAATTGGATCGTCAAGCAGTAGAGACATCAGCAACGGACAGCGGGCATATATAGCGAACACTGCACTCGGCTACCTTCAGTGGGGGCCCCAGCACTGCATTGGCAATGGCGCATAACCACGCATGGCTTGTTTTACAGATTCTGCCGCTTATCGTCAGCAGTGCGGATCCCAGTTGAGCAACGGTCAACGTCACTTGGACGATAGACGAGCCAATTGCATCGTCAAGCAGCAGTGACATGAGCAACGGACAGCGGGCATATAAAGCGAACACTGCACTCGGCTACCTTCAGTGGGGACGGCAGCACGGCATCGGCAATGGCGCATAACCACGCATGACTTGTTTTACGGATTCTGCCGCTTATTGTCGGCTGTGCTGATCCCAGTTCAGCAACGGTTAACGTCACCTGCACGAGCCAATGGGATCGTCAAGCTGCAGTGACATCAGCAACGGACAGCGGGCATAAAAAGAGAACACTACGTTCGGCTACCTTCAGTGGGGGCGTCAGCACGCCATTGGCAATTGCGCATAACCTCGCATGGCTTGTTTTACAGATTCTGCCGCTTATCGTCAGCTGTGCGGATCCCAGTTCAGCAACGGTTAACGTCACCTGGACGAGCCAATTGGATCGTCAAGCAGCAGTGACATCAGCAACGGACAGCGGGCATATAAAGCGAACACTATACTCGGCTACCTTAAGTGGGGAGCGCAGGACGGCATCGGCACTGGCGCATAACCACGCATGGCTTGTTTTACAGACTCTGCCGCTTATCGTCAGCTGTGCGGATCCCAGTTCAGCAACGGTTAACGTCACGTGGACGAGCCAAATGGATCGTCAAGCAGCAGTGATATCAGCAACGGACAGCGGGCATATGAAGCCAACACTATACTCGGCTACCTTAAGTGGGGAGGGCAGCACGGCATCGGCAATGACGCATGACCACGCATGGCTTGTTTTACAGACTCTGCCGCTTATCGTCAGCAGTGCGGATCCCAGTTGAGCAACGGTTAACGTCACTTGGACGATGGACGAGCCAATTGGATCGTCAAGCAGCAGTGACATCAACAACGGACAGCGGGCATATGAAGCCAACACTATACTCGGCTACCTTAAGTGGGGAGGGCAGCACGGCATCGGCAATGGCGCATAACCACGCATGGCTTGTTTTACAGACTCTGCCGCTTATCGTCAGCTGTGCGGATCCCAGTTCAGCAACGGTTAACGTCACGTGGACGAGCCAATTGGATCGTCAAGCAGCAGTGACATCAGCAACGAACAGCGGGCATATGAAGCCAACACTATACTCGGCTACCTTAAGTGGGGAGGGCAGCACGGCATCGGCAATGTCGCATAACCACGCATGGCTTGTTTGACAGGCTCTGCCGCTTATCGTCAGCAGTGCGGATCCCAGTTGAGCAACGGTTAACGTCACTTGGACGATGGACGAGTCAATTGCATCGTCAAGCAGCAGTGACATGAGCAACGGACAGCGGGCATATAAAGCGAACACTGCACTCGGCTACCTTCGGTAGGGGTGGCAGCACGGCATTGGCAATGGCGCATAACATCGCATGGCTTGTTTTACAGATTCTGCCGCGTATCGTCAGCTGTGCGGATCCAAGTTCAGCAACGGTTAACGTCACCTGGACGAGCCAATTGGATCGTCAAGCAGCAGTGACATCAGCAACGGACAGCGGGCATATAAAGCCAACACTACACTCGCCTACCTTCAGTGGGGACGGCAGCACGGCATCGGCAATGGCGCATAACCACGCATGGCTTGTTTTACAGATTCTGCCGCGCATCGTCAGCTGTGCGGATCCAAGTTCAGCAACGGTTAACGTCACCTGGACGAGCCAATTGGATCGTCAAGCAGCAGCTATATCAGCAACGGACAGCGGGCATATATAGCGAACACTGCACTCGGCTGCCTTCAGTGGGGGCCGCAGCACAGCATTGGCAATGGTGCATAACCACGCATGGCTTGTTTTACAGATTCTGCCGCTTATCGTTAGCAGTGCGGATCCCAGTTGAGCAACGGTTAACGTCACTTGGACGATTGACGAGCCAATTGGATCGTCAAGCAGCAGTGACATCAGCAACGGACAGCGGGCATATAAAGCGAACACTGCACTCGGCTACGTTCAGTGGGTGCAGCAGCACGGCATTGGCAATGGCGCATAACCACGCATGACTTGTTTTACGGATTCTGCCGCCTATTGTAAGCTGTGCGGATCCCAGTTTAGCAACGGTTCACATCACGTGGACGAGCCAATTGGATCGTCAAGCAGCAGTGACATCAGTAACGGACAGCGGGCATATAAAGCGAACACTGCACTCGGCTACCTTCCGTGGGGGTGGCAGCACGGCGTTGGCAATTGCGCATAACCTCGCATGGCTTGTTTTACAGATTCTGCCTCTTATCGTCAGCTGTGCGGATCCCAGTTCAGCAACGGTTAACGTCACCTGGACGAGCCAATTGGATCGTCAAGCAGCAGTGACATCAGCAACGGACAGCGGGCATATAAAGCGAACACTATACTCGGCTACCTTAAGTGGGGAGGGCAGGACGGCATCGGCACTGGCGCATAACCACGCATGGCTTGTTTTACAGACTCTGCCGCTTATCGTCAGCTGTGCGGATCCCAGTTCAGCAACGGTTAACGTCACGTGGACGAGCCAATTGGATCGTCAAGCAGCAGTGATATCAGCAACGGAAAGCGGGCATATGAAGCCAACACTATACTCGGCTACCTTAAGTGGGGAGGGCAGCACGGCATCGGCAATGGCGCATAACCACGCATGGCTTGTTTTACAGACTCTGCCGCTTATCGTCAGCTGTGCGGATCCCAGTTCAGCAACGGTTAACGTCACGTGGACGAGCCAATTGGATCGTCAAGCAGCAGTGACATCAGCAACGAACAGCGGGCATATGAAGCCAACACTATACTCGGCTACCTTAAGTGGGGAGGGCAGCACGGCATCGGCAATGTCGCATAACCACGCATGGCTTGTTTGACAGGCTCTGCCGCTTATCGTCAGCAGTGCGGATCCCAGTTGAGCAACGGTTAACGTCACTTGGACGATGGACGAGTCAATTGCATCGTCAAGCAGCAGTGACATGAGCAACGGACAGCGGGCATATAAAGCGAACACTGCACTCGGCTACCTTCGGTAGGGGTGGCAGCACGGCATTGGCAATGGCGCATAACATCGCATGGCTTGTTTTACAGATTCTGCCGCGTATCGTCAGCTGTGCGGATCCAAGTTCAGCAACGGTTAACGTCACCTGGACGAGCCAATTGGATCGTCAAGCAGCAGTGACATCAGCAACGGACAGCGGGCATATAAAGCCAACACTACACTCGCCTACCTTCAGTGGGGACGGCAGCACGGCATCGGCAATGGCGCATAACCACGCATGGCTTGTTTTACAGATTCTGCCGCGTATCGTCAGCTGTGCGGATCCAAGTTCAGCAACGGTTAACGTCACCTGGACGAGCCAATTGGATCGTCAAGCAGCAGCTATATCAGCAACGGACAGCGGGCATATATAGCGAACACTGCACTCGGCTGCCTTCAGTGGGGGCCGCAGCACAGCATTGGCAATGGTGCATAACCACGCATGGCTTGTTTTACAGATTCTGCCGCTTATCGTTAGCAGTGCGGATCCCAGTTGAGCAACGGTTAACGTCACTTGGACGATTGACGAGCCAATTGGATCGTCAAGCAGCAGTGACATCAGCAACGGACAGCGGGCATATAAAGCGAACACTGCACTCGGCTACGTTCAGTGGGTGCAGCAGCACGGCATTGGCAATGGCGCATAACCACGCATGACTTGTTTTACGGATTCTGCCGCCTATTGTAAGCTGTGCGGATCCCAGTTTAGCAACGGTTCACGTCACGTGGACGAGCCAATTGGATCGTCAAGCAGCAGTGACATCAGTAACGGACAGCGGGCATATAAAGCGAACACTGCACTCGGCTACCTTCCGTGGGGGTGGCAGCACGGCATTGGCAATTGCGCATAACCTCGCATGGCTTGTTTTACAGATTCTGCCTCTTATCGTCAGCTGTGCGGATCCCAGTTCAGCAACGGTTAACGTCACCTGGACGAGCCAATTGGATCGTCAAGCAGCAGTGACATCAGCAACGGACAGCGGGCATATAAAGCGAACACTATACTCGGCTACCTTAAGTGGGGAGGGCAGGACGGCATCGGCACTGGCGCATAACCACGCATGGCTTGTTTTACAGACTCTGCCGCTTATCGTCAGCTGTGCGGATCCCAGTTCAGCAACGGTTAACGTCACGTGGACGAGCCAATTGGATCGTCAAGCAGCAGTGATATCAGCAACGGAAAGCGGGCATATGAAGCCAACACTATACTCGGCTACCTTAAGTGGGCAGGGCAGCACGGCATCGGCAATGACGCATAACCACGCATGGCTTGTTTTACAGACTCTGCCGCTTGTCGTCAGCAGTGCGGATCCCAGTTGAGCAACGGTTAACGTCACTTGGACGATGGACGAGCCAATTGGATCGTCAAGCAGCAGTGACATCAACAACGGACAGCGGGCATATGAAGCCAACACTATACTCGGCTACCTTAAGTGGGGAGGGCAGCACGGCATCGGCAATGGCGCATAACCACGCATGGCTTGTTTTACAGACTCTGCCGCTTATCGTCAGCTGTGCGGATCCCAGTTCAGCAACGGTTAACGTCACGTGGACGAGCCAATTGGATCGTCAAGCAGCAGTGACATCAGCAACGGACAGCGGGCATAAAAAGAGAACACTACGTTCGGCTACCTTCAGTGGGGGCGTCAGCACGCCATTGGCAATTGCGCATAACCTCGCATGGCTTGTTTTACAGATTCTGCCGCTTATCGTCAGCTGTGCGGATCCCAGTTCAGCAACGGTTAACGTCACCTGGACGAGCCAATTGGATCGTCAAGCAGCAGTTACATCAGCAACGGACAGCGGGCATATAAAGCCAACACTACACTCGGCTACCTTCAGTGGGGACGGCAGCACGGCATCGGCAATGGCGCATAACCACGCATGACTTTTTTTACGGATTCTGCCGCTTATTGTCGGCTGTGCTGATCCCAGTTCAGCAACGGTTAACGTCACCTGCACGAGCCAATTGGATCGTCAAGCTGCAGTGACATCAGCAACGGACAGCGGGCATAAAAAGAGACCACTACGTTCGGCTACCTTCAGTGGGGGCGTCAGCACGCCATTGGCAATTGCGCATAACCTCGCATGGCTTGTTTTACAGATTCTGCCGCTTATCGTCAGCTGTGCGGATCCCAGTTCAGCAACGGTTAACGTCACCTGGACGAGCCAATTGGATCGTCAAGCAGCAGTGACATCAGCAACGGACAGCGGGCATATAAAGCGAACACTATACTCGGCTACCTTAAGTGGGGAGGGCAGGACGGCATCGGCACTGGCGCATAACCACGCATGGCTTGTTTTACAGACTCTGCCGCTTATCGTCAGCTGTGCGGATCCCAGTTCAGCAACGGTTAACGTCACGTGGACGAGCCAATTGGATCGTCAAGCAGCAGTGATATCAGCAACGGACAGCGGGCATATGAAGCCAACACTATACTCGGCTACCTTAAGTGGGGAGGGCAGCACGGCATCGGCAATGGCGCATAACCACGCATAGCTTGTTTTACAGACTCTGCCGCTTATCGTCAGCTGTGCGGATCCCAGTTCAGCAACGGTTAACGTCACGTGGACGAGCCAATTGGATCGTCAAGCAGCAGTGACATCAGCAACGGACAGCGGGCATATAAAGCCAACACTACACTCGCCTACCTTCAGTGGGGACGGCAGCACGGCATCGGCAATGGCGCATAACCACGCACACCTTGTTTTACAGATTCTGCCGCGTATCGTCAGCTGTGCGGATCCAAGTTCAGCAACGGTTAACGTCACCTGGACGAGCCAATTGGATCGTCAAGCAGCAGCTATATCAGCAACGGACAGCGGGCATATATAGCGAACACTGCACTCGGCTGCCTTCAGTGGGGGCCGCAGCACAGCATTGGCAATGGCGCATAACCGCGCATGGCTTGTTTTACAGATTCTGCCGCTTATCGTTAGCAGTGCGGATCCCAGTTGAGCAACGGTTAATGTCACTTGGACGATTGACGAGCCAATTGGATCGTCAAGCAGCAGTGACATCAGCAACGGACAGCGGGCATATAAAGCGAACACTGCACTCGGCTACGTTCAGTGGGTGCAGCAGCACGGCATTGGCAATGGCGCATAACCACGCATGACTTGTTTTACGGATTCTGCCGCCTATTGTAAGCTGTGCGGATCCCAGTTTAGCAACGGTTAACGTCACGTGGACGAGCCAATTGGATCGTCAAGCAGCAGTGACATCAGCAACGGACAGCGGGCATATAAAGCGAACACTGCACTCGGCTACCTTCCGTGGGGGTGGCAGCACGGCATTGGCAATGGCGCATAACCACGCATGGTTTGTTTTACAGATTCTGCCGCTTATCGTCAGCCGTGCGGATCCCAGTTCAGCAGCGGTTAACGTCACCTAGACGAGCCAATTGGATCGTCAAGCAGGAGTTACATCAGCAACGGACATCGGGCATATAAAGCCAACACTACACTCGGCTACCTTCAGTGGGGACGGCAGCACGGCATCGGCAATGGCGCATAACCACGCATGACTTGTTTTACGGATTGTGCCGCTTATTGTCAGCTGTGCGGATCCCAGTTCAGCAACGGTTAACGTCACCTGGACGAGCCAATTGGATCGTCAAGCAGTAGAGACATCAGCAACGGACAGCGGGCATATATAGCGAACACTGCACTCGGCTACCTTCAGTGGGGGCCCCAGCACTGCATTGGCAATGGCGCATAACCACGCATGGCTTGTTTTACAGATTCTGCCGCTTATCGTCAGCAGTGCGGATCCCAGTTGAGCAACGGTCAACGTCACTTGGACGATAGACGAGCCAATTGCATCGTCAAGCAGCAGTGACATGAGCAACGGACAGCGGGCATATAAAGCGAACACTGCACTCGGCTACCTTCGGTAGGGGTGGCAGCACGGCATTGGCAATGGCGCGTAACCTCGCATGGCTTGTTTTACAGATTCTGCCGCGTATCGTCAGCTGTGCGGATCCAAGTTCAGCAACGGTTAACGTCACCTGGACGAGCCAATTGGATCGTCAAGCAGCAGTGACATCAGCAACGGACAGCGGGCATATAAAGCCAACACTACACTCGCCTACCTTCCGTGGGGGTGGCAGCAAGGCGTTGGCAGTGGCGCATAACCACGCATGGCTTGTTTTACAGACTCTGCCGCTTATCGTCAGCAGTGCGGATCCCAGTTGAGCAACGGTTAACGTCACTTGGACGATGGACGAGCCAATTGGATCGTCAAGCAGCAGTGACATCAACAACGGACAGCGGGCATATGAAGCCAACACTATACTCGGCTACCTTAAGTGGGGAGGGCAGCACGGCATCGGCAATTTCGCATAACCACGCATGGCTTGTTTGACAGGCTCCGCCGCTTATCGTCAGCAGTGCGGATCCCAGTTGAGCAATGGTTAATGTCACTTGGACGATGGACGAGCCAACTGCATCGTCAAGCAGCAGTGACATGAGCAACGGACAGCGGGCATATAAAGGGAACACTGCACTCGGCTACCTTCGGTAGGGGGGGCAGCACGGCATTGGCAATGGCGCATAACCTCGCATGGCTTGTTTTACAGATTCTGCCGTTTATTGTCAGCTGGGCGGATCCCAGTTTAGCAACGGTTAACGTCACGTGGACGAGCCAATCGGATCGTCAAGCAGCAGTGACATCAGCAACGGACAGCGGGCATATAAAGCGAACACTGCACTCGGCTACCTTCCGTGGGGGTGGCAGCACGGCATTTGCAGGGGCGCATAACCACGCATGGCTTGTTTTACAGATTCTGCCGCTTATCGTCAGCCGTGCGGATCCCAGTTCAGCAGCGGTTAACTTCACCTAGACGAGCCAATTGGATCGTCAAGCAGCAGTGACATGAGCAACGGACAGCGGGCATATAAAGCGAACACTGCACTCGGCTACCTTCGGTGGGGGTGGCAGCACGGCATTGGCAATGGCGCATAACCTCGCATGGCTTGTTTTACAGATTCTGCCGCGTATCGTCAGCTGTGCGGATCCAAGTTCAGCAACGGTTAACGTCACCTGGACGAGCCAATTGGATCGTCAAGCAGGAGTTACATCAGCAACGGACAGCGGGCATATAAAGCCAACACTACACTCGGCTACCTTCAGTGGGGACGGCAGCACGGCATCGGCAATGGCGCATAACCACGCATGACTTGTTTTACGGATTCTGCCGCTTATTGTCAGCTGTGCGGATCCTAGTTCAGCAACGGTTAACGTCACCTGGACGAGCCAATTGGATCGTCAAGCAGCAGAGACATCAGCAACGGACAGCGGGCATATATAGCGAACACTGCACTCGGCTACCTTCAGTGGGGGCCCCAGCACTGCATTGGCAATGGCGCATAACCACGCATGGCTTGTTTTACAGATTCTGCCGCTTATCGTCAGCAGTGCGGATCCCAGTTGAGCAACGGTTAACGTCACTTGGACGATGGACGAGGCAATTGGATCGTCAAGCAGCAGTGACATCAGCAACGGACAGCGGGCATATAAAGCGAACACTGCACTCGGCTACCTTCAGTGGGGGCGGCAGCACGGCATTGGCAATGGCGCATAACCACGCATGGCTTGTTTTACAGATTCTGCCGCTTATCGACAGCTGTGCAGATCCCAGTTGAGCAACAGTTAACGCTTCTTGGATGAACCAATTGGATCGTCAAGCTGCAGTGACATCAGCAACGGACAGCGGGCATAAAAAGAGAACACTACGTTCGGCTACCTTCAGTGGGGGCGGCAGCACGCCATTGGCAATGGCGCATAACCTCGCATGGCTTGTTTTACAGATTCTGCCGCTTATCGTCAGCTGCGCGGATCCCAGTTCAGCAACGGTTAACGTCACGTGGACGAGCCAATTGGATCGTCAAGCAGCAGAGACATCAGCAACGGACCGCCGGCATATAAAGCCAACACTACACTCGGCTACCTTCACTGGGGACGGCAGCACGGCATCGGCAATGGCGCATTACCACGCATGACTTGTTTTACAGACTCTGCCGCTTATCATCAGCAGTGCGGATCCCAGCTCAGCAACGGTTAACGTCACCTGGAAGAGCCAATTGGATCGTCAAGCAGCAGAGACATCAGCAACGGACAGCGGGCATATATAGCGAACAATGCACCCGGCTACCTTCAGTGGGGGCCGCAGCACAGCATTGGCAATGGCGCATAACCACGCATGGCTTGTTTTACAGATTCTGCCGCTTATCGTCAGCGGTGCCGATCCCAGTTGAGCAACGGTTAACGTCGCTTGGACGATGGACGAGCCAATTGGATCGTCAAGCAGCAGTGACATCAGCAACGGACAGCGGGCATATAAAGTCAACACTACACTCGGCTACCTTCAGTGGGGACGGCAGCATGGCATCTGCAGTGGCGCATAACCACGCATGACTTGTTTTACGGATTCTGCCGCTTATCGTCAGCCGTGCGGATCCCAGTTCAGCAGCGGTTAACGTCACCTAGACGAGCCAATTGGATCGTCAAGCAGCAGTGACATGAGCAACGGACAGCGGTCATATAACGCGAACACTGCACTCGGCTACCTTCGGTGGGGGTGGCAGCACGGCTTTGGCAATGGCGCATAACCTCGCATGGCTTGTTTTACAGATTCTGCTGCGTATCGTCAGCTGTGCGGATCCAAGTTCAGCAACGGTTAACGTCACCTGGACGAGCCAATTGGATCGTCAAGCAGCAGTTACATCAGCAACGGACAGCGGGCATATAAAGCCAACACTACACTCGGCTACCTTCAGTGGGGACGGCAGCACGGCATCGGCAATGGCGCATAACCACGCATGACTTGTTTTACGGATTCTGCCGCTTATCGTCAGCAGTGCGGATCCCAGTTGAGCAACGGCTAACGTCACTTGGACGATGGACGAGCCAATTGGATCGACAAGCAGCAGTGACATCAGCAACGGACAGCGGGCATATAAAGAGAACACTGCAGTCGGCTACCTTCAGTGGGGGCGGCAGCACGGCATTGGCAATGGCGCATAACCACGCATGGCGTGTTTTACAGATTCTGCCGCTTATCATCAGCTGTGCAGATCCCAGTTGAGCAACAGTTAACGCTTCTTGGATGAACCAATTGGATCGTCAAGCTGCAGTGACATCAGCAACGGACAGCGGGCATAAAAAGAGAACACTACGTTCGGCTACCTTCAGTGGGGGTGGCAGCACGGCATTGGCAATGGCGCATAACCTCGCATGGCTTGTTTTACAGATTCTGCCGCGTATCGTCAGCTGTGCGGATCCAAGTTCAGCAACGGTTAACGTCACCTGGACGAGCCAATTGGATCGTCAAGCAGCAGAGACATCAGCGACGGACAGCGGGCATATGAAGCCAACACTATACTCGGCTACCTGAAGTGGGGAGGGCAGCACGGCATCGGCAATGGCGCATAACCACGAATGGCTTGTTTTACAGACTCTGCCGCTTATCATCAGCAGTGCGGATCCCAGCTCAGCAACGGTTAACGTCACCTGGACGAGCCAATTGGATCGTCAAGCAGCAGAGACATCAGCAACGGACAGCGGGCATATATAGCGAACACTGCACCCGGCTACCTTCAGTGGGGGCCGCAGCACAGCATTGGCAATGGCGCATAACCACGCATGGTTTGTTTTACAGATTCTGCCGCTTAACGTCAGCGGTGCGGATCCCAGTTGAGCAACGGTTAACGTCACTTGGACGATGGACGAGCCAATTGGATTGTCAAGCAGCAGTGACATCAGCAACGGACAGGGGGCATATAAAGCCAACACTACACTCGGCTACCTTCAGTGGGGATTGCAGCACGGCATCTGCAGTGGCGCATAACCACGCATGACTTGTTTTACGGATTCTGCCGCTTATCGTCAGCCGTGCGGATCCCAGTTCAGCAGCGGTTAACGTCACCTAGACGAGCCAATTGGATCGTCAAGCAGCAGTGACATGAGCAACGGACAGCGGGCATATAAAGCGAACACTGCACTCGGCTACCTTCGGTGGGGGTGGCAGCACGGCATTGGCAATGGCGCATAACCTCGTATGGCTTGTTTTACAGATTCTGCTGCGTATCGTCAGCTGTGCGGATCCAAGTTCAGCAACGGTTAACGTCACCTGGACGAGCCAATTGGATCGTCAAGCAGCAGTGACATGAGCAACGGACAGCGGGCATATAAAGCGAACACTGCACTCGGCTACCTTCGGTGGGGGTGGCAGCGCGGCATTGGCAATGGCGCATAACCTCGCATGGCTTGTTTTACAGATTCCGCTGCGTATCGTCAGCTGTGCGGATCCAAGTTCAGCAACGGTTAACGTCACCTGGACGAGCCAATTGGATCGTCAAGCAGCAGTGACATCAGCAACGGACAGCGGGCATATAAAGCGAACACTCCACTCGGCTACCTTCAGTAGGGGCGGCAGCACGGCATTGGCAATGGCGCGTAACCACGCATGGCTTGTTTTACAGATTCTGCCGCTTATCATCAGCTGTGCAGATCCCAGTTGAGCAACAGTTAACGCTTCTTGGATGAACCAATTGGATCGTCAAGCTGCAGTGACATCAGCAACGGACAGCGGGCATAAAAAGAGAACACTACGTTCGGCTACCTTCAGTGGGGGTGGCAGCACGGCATTGGCAATGGCGCATAACCTCGCATGGCTTGTTTTACAGATTCTGCCGCGTATCGTCAGCTGTGCGGATCCAAGTTCAGCAACGGTTAACGTCACCTGGACGAGCCAATTGGATCGTCAAGCAGCAGTGACTTCAGCAACGGACAGCGGGCATATGAAGCCAACATTATACTCGGCTACCTTAAGTGGGGAGGGCAGCACGGCATCGGCAATGGCACATAACCACGAATGGCTTGTTTTACAGACTCTGCCGCTTATCATCAGCAGTGCGGATCCCAGCTCAGCAACGGTTAACGTCACCTGGACGAGCCAATTGGATCGTCAAGCAGCAGAGACATCAGCAACGGACAGCGGGCATATATAGCGAACACTGCACCCGGCTACCTTCAGTGGGGGCCGCAGCACAGCATTGGCAATGGCGCATAACCACGCATGGTTTGTTTTACAGATTCTGCCGCTTATCGTCAGCGGTGCGGATCCCAGTTGAGCAACGGTTAACGTCACTTGGACGATGGACGAGCCAATTGGATTGTCAAGCAGCAGTGACATCAGCAACGGACAGGGGGCATATAAAGCCAACACTACACTCGGCTACCTTCAGTGGGGACGGCAGCACGGCATCTGCAGTGGCGCATAACCACGCATGACTTGTTTTACGGATTCTGCCGCTTATCGTCAGCCGTGCGGATCCCAGTTCAGCAGCGGTTAACGTCACCTAGACGAGCCAATTGGATCGTCAAGCAGCAGTGACATGAGCAACGGACAGCGGGCATATAAAGCGAACACTGCACTCGGCTACCTTCGGTGGGGGTGGCAGCACGGCATTGGCAATGGCGCATAACCTCGCATGGCTTGTTTTACAGATTCTGCTGCGTATCTTCAGCTGTGCGGATCCAAGTTCAGCAACGGTTAACGTCACCTGGACGAGCCAATTGGATCGTCAAGCAGCAGTGACATCAGCAACGGACAGCGGGCATATAAAGCGAACACTCCACTCGGCTACCTTCAGTAGGGGCGGCAGCACGGCATTGGCAATGGCGCGTAACCACGCATGGCTTGTTTTACAGATTCTGCCGCTTATCATCAGCTGTGCAGATCCCAGTTGAGCAACAGTTAACGCTTCTTGGATGAACCAATTGGATCGTCAAGCTGCAGTGACATCAGCAACGGACAGCGGGCATAAAAAGAGAACACTACGTTCGGCTACCTTCAGTGGGGGCGGCAGCACGCCAATGGCAGTGGCGCATAACCTCGCATGGCTTGTTTACAGATTCTGCCGCTTATCGTCAGCTGTGCAGATCCCAGTTCAGCAACGGGTAACGTCACGTGGACGAGCCAATTGGATCGTCAAGCAGCAGTGACATCAGCAACGGACAGCGGGCATATGAAGCCAACACTATACTCGGCTACCTTAAGTGGGGAGGGCAGCACGGCATCGGCAATGGCGCATAACCACGCATGGCTTGTTTTACAGACTCTGTCGCTTATCATCAGCCGTGCGGATCCCAATTCAGCAACGGTTAACGTCACCTAGATGAGCCAATTGGATCGTCAAGCAGTAGTGACATCAGCAACGGACAGCGGGAATATAAAGAGAACACCACGCTCGGCTACCTTCAGTGGGGGCGGCAGCACGCCATTGGCAATGACGCATAACCACGAATGGCTTGTTTTACAGATTCTGCCGCTTATCGTTAGCTGTGCGGATCCCAGTTCAGCAACGGTCAACGTCACCTGGGCGAGCCAATTGGATCGTCAAGCAGCAGTGACATCAGCAACGGACAGCGGGCATATAAAGAGAACACTGCACTCGGTTACCTTCAGTGGGGACGGCAGCATGGCATAGGCAATGGCGCATAACCACGCATGGCTTGTTTTACATTTTCTGCCGCTTATCGTCAGCTGTGCAGATCCCAGTTGAGCAACAGTTAACGCTTCTTGGATGAACCAATTGGATCGTCAAGCAGCCGTGACATCAGCAACCGACAGCGGGCATAAAAAGAGAACACTACGCTCGGCTACATTCAGTGGGGGCGGCAGCACGCTATTGGCAATGGCGCATAATCACGCATGGCTTGTTTTACAGATTCTGCCGCTTATCGTCAGCTGTGCGGATCCCAGTTCAGCAACGGTTAACTTCACGTGGCCGAGCCAATTGGATCGTCAAGCAGCAGTGACATCAGCAACGGACAGCAGGCATATAAAGAGAACACTGCACTCGGCTACCTTCAGTGGGGACGGCAGCATAGCATAGGCAATGGCGCATAACCACGCATGGCTTGTTTTACAGGTTCTGCCGCTTATAGTGAGCAGTGCGGATCCCAGTTGAGCAACGGTTAACGCCACTTGGACGATGGACGAGCCAATTGGATCGTCAAGCAGCAGTGACATCAGCAAAGGACAGCGGGCATATAAAGAGAACACTACGCTCGGCTACCTTCAGTGGGTGCGGCAGCACGGCGTTGGCAATGGCGAATAACCACGCATGACTTGTTTTACGGGTTCTGCCGCTTATTATAAGCTGTGCGGATCCCAGATTAGCAACGGTTAACGTCACCTGGACGAGCCAATTGGATCGTCAAGCAGCAGTGACATCAGCAACGGACACCGGGCATATAAAGCGAACACTGCACTCGGCTACCTTCGGTGGGGGTGGCAGCACGGCATTGGCAATGGCGCATAACCTCGCATGGCTTGTTTTACAGATTCTGCCGCGTATCGTCAGCTGTGCAGATCCCAGTTCATCAGGGGTTAACGTCACCTAGACGAGCCAATTGGATCGTCAAGCAGCAGTGACATGAGCAACGGACAGCGGGCATATAAAGCGAACACTGCACTCGGCTACCTTCGGTGGGGTGGCAGCACGGCATTGGCAATGGCGCATAACCTCGCATGACTTGTTTTACAGATTCTGCCGCGTGTCGTCTGCTGTGGGGATCCAAGTTCAGCAACGGTTAACGTCACCTGGACGAGCCAATTGGATCGTCGAGCAGGAGTGACATCAGCAACGGACAGCGGGCATATAAAGCCAACACGACACTCGGCTACCTTCAGTGGGGACGGCAGCACGGCATCGGCAATGGCGCATAACCACGCACGAGTTGTTTTACTGATTCTGCCGCTTATTGTCAGCTGTGCGGATCCCATTTTAGCAACGGTTAACGTCACCTGGAGGAGCCAATTGGATCGTCAAGCAGCAATGAGATCAGCAACGGACAGCGGGCATATAAAGCGAACACTGCACTCGGCTACCTTCGGTGGGGGCGGCAGCACGGCATTGGCAATGGCGCATAACCACGCATGGCTTGTTTTACAGATTCTGCCGCTTATCGTCGGCTGTGCAGATCCCAGTTGAGCAACAGTTAACGCTTCTTGGATGAACCAATTGCATCGTCAAACTGCAGTGACATCAGCAACGGACAGCGGGCGTAAAAACAGAACACTACGCTCGGCTACCATCAGTGGGGGCGGCAGCACGCCATTGGCAATGGCGCATAACCACGCATGGCTTGTTTTACAGATTCTGCCGCTTATCGTCAGCTGTGCGGATCCCAGTTCAGCAACGGTTAACGTCACGAGGCCGAGCCAATTGGATCGTCAAGCAGCAGTGACATCAGCAACGGACAGCGGGCATATAAAGAGAACACAGCACTCGGCTACCTTCAGTGGGGACGGCAGCATAGCATAGGCAATGGCGCATAATCACGCATGGCTTGTTTTACAGATTCCGCCGCTTATCGTCAGCAGCGCGGATCCCAGTTGAGCAACGGTTAACGTCACTTGGACGATGGACGAGCCAATTGGATCGTCAAGCAGCAGTGACATCAGCAACGGACAGCGGGCATATGAAGCGAACACTGCACTCGGCTACCTTCAGTGGGTGCGGCAGCATGGCATTGGCAACGCGCATAACCACGCATGACTTGTTTTACGGATTCTGCCGCCTATTGTAAGCTGTGCGGATCCCAGTTTAGCAATGGTTAGCGTCACCTGGACGAGCCAATTGGATCGTCAAGCAGCAGTGACATCAGCAACGGACAGCGGGCATATAAAGCGAACACTGCACTCGGCTACCTTCGGTGGGGGTGGCAGCACGGCATTGGCAATGGCACATAACCTCGCATGGCTTGTTTTACAGATTCTGCTGCGTATCGTCAGCTTTGCGGATCCAAGTTCAGCAACGGATAACGTCACCTGGACGAGCCAATTGGATCGTCAAGCAGCAGTTACATCAGCAACGGACAGCGGGCATATAAAGCCAACACTACACTCGGCTACCTTCAGTGGGGACGGCAGCACGGCATCGGCAATGGCGCATAGCCACGCATGACTTGTTTTACGGATTCTGCCGCTTATCGTCAGCAGTGCGGATCCCAGTTGAGCAACGGTTAACGTCACTTGGACGATGGACGAGCCAATTGGATCGTCAAGCAGCAGTGACATCAGCAACGGACAGCGGGCATATAAAGCGAACACTGCACTCGGCTACCTTCAGTGGGGGCGGCAGCACGGCATTGGCAATGGCGCATAACCACGCATGGCTTGTTTTACAGATTCTGCCGATTATCATGAGCTGTGCAGATCCCAGTTGAGCAACAGTTATCGCTTCTTGGATGAACCAATTGGATCGTCAAGCAGCAGTGACATCAGCAACGGACAGCGGGAATATAAAGAGAACACCACGCTCGGCTACCTTCAGTGGGGACGGCAGCATGGCATAGGCAATGGCGCATAACTACGCATGGCTTGTTTTACATTTTCTGCCGCTTATCGTCAGCTGTGCAGATCGCAGTTGAGCAACAGTTAACGCTTCTTGGATGAACCAATTGCATCGTCAAGCTGCAGTGACATCAGCAACGGACAGCGGGCGTAAAAACAGAACACTACGCTCGGCTACCTTCAGTGGGGGCGGCAGCACGCCATTGGCAATGGCGCATAACCACGCATGGCTTGTTTTACAGATTCTGCCGCTTATCGTCAGCTGTGCGGATCCCAGTTCAGCAACGGTTAACGTCACGTGGACGAGCCAATTGGATCGTCAAGCAGCAGTGACATCAGCAACGGACAGCGGGCATATAAAGAGAACACTGCACTCGGCTACCTTCAGTGGGGACGGCAGCATAGCATAGGCAATGGCGCATAATCACGCATGGCTTGTTTTACAGATTCCGCCGCTTATCGTCAGCAGTGCCGATCCCAGTTGAGCAACGGTTAACGTCACTTGGACGATGGACGAGCCAATTGGATCGTCAAGCAGCAGTGACATCAGCAACGGACAGCGGGCATATGAAGCGAACACTGCACTCGGCTACCTTCAGTGGGTGCGGCAGCACGGCATTGGCAACGCGCATAACCACGCATGACTTGTTTTACGGATTCTGCCGCCTATTGTAAGCTGTGCGGATCCCAGTTTAGCAATGGTTAACGTCACCTGGACGAGCCAATTGGATCGTCAAGCAGCAGTGACATCAGCAACGGACAGCGGGCATATAAAGCGAACACTGCATTCGGCTACCTTCGGTGGGGACGGCAGCACGGCATCGGCAATGGCGCATAGCCACGCATGACTTGTTTTACGGATTCTGCCGATTATCATCAGCTGTGCAGATCCCAGTTGAGCAACAGTTAACGCTTCTTGGATGAACCAATTGGATCGTCAAGGAGCAGTGACATCAGCAACGGACAGCGGGCATATGAAGCCAACACTATACTCGGCTACCTTAAGTGGGGAGGGCAGCACGCCATTGGCAATGGCGCATAACCACGAATGGCTTGTTTTACAGATTCTGCCGCTTATCGTTAGCTGTGCGGATCCCAGTTCAGCAACGGTCAACGTCACCTGGGCGAGCCAATTGGATCGTCAAGCGGCAGTGACATCAGCAACGGACAGCGGGCATATAAAGAGAACACGGCACTCGGCTACCTTCAGTGGGGACGGCAGCATGGCATAGGCAATGGCGCATAACTACGCATGGCTTGTTTTACATTTTCTGCCGCTTATCGTCAGCTGTGCAGATCCCAGTTGAGCTACAGTTAACGCTTCTTGGATGAACCAATTGGATCGTCAAGCAGCAGTGACATCAGCAACCGACAGCGGGCATAAAAAGAGAACACTACGCTCGGCTACATTCAGTGGGGGCGGCAGCACGCTATTGGCAATGGCGCATAATCACGCATGGCTTGTTTTACAGATTCTGCCGCTTATCGTCAGCTGTGCGGATCCCAGTTCAGCAACGGTTAACTTCAAGTGGACGAGCCAATTGGATCGTCAAGCAGCAGTGACATCAGCAACGGACAGCGGGCATATAAAGAGAACACTGCACTCGGCTACCTTCAGTGGGGACGGCAGCATAGCATAGGGAATGGCGCATAACCACGCATGGCTTGTTTTACAGATTCTGCCGCTTATAGTGAGCAGTGCGGATCCCAGTTGAGCAACGGTTAACGTCACTTGGACGATGGACGAGCCAATTGGATCGTCAAGCAGCAGTGACATCAGCAAAGGACAGCGGGCATATAAAGAGAACACTACGCTCGGCTACCTTCAGTGGGTGCGGCAGCACGGCGTTGGCAATGGCGAATAACCACGCATGACTTGTTTTACGGGTTCTGCCGCTTATTATAAGCTGTGCGGATCCCAGATTAGCAACGGTTAACGTCACCTGGACGAGCCAATTGGATCGTCAAGCAGCAGTGACATCAGCAACGGACACCGGGCATATAAAGCGAACACTGCACTCGGCTACCTTCGGTGGGGGTGGCAGCACGGCATTGGCAGTGGCGCATAACCTCGCATGGCTTGTTTTACAGATTCTGCCGCGTATCGTCAGCTGTGCAGATCCCAGTTCATCAGGGGTTAACGTCACCTAGACGAGCCAATTGGATCGTCAAGCAGCAGTGACATGAGCAACGGACAGCGGGCATATAAAGCGAACACTGCACTCGGCTACCTTCGGTGGGGTGGCAGCACGGCATTGGCAATGGCGCATAACCTCGCATGACTTGTTTTACAGATTCTGCCGCGTGTCGTCCGCTGTGGGGATCCAAGTTCAGCAACGGTTAACGTCACCTGGACGAGCCAATTGGATCGTCGAGCAGGAGTGACATCAGCAACGGACAGCGGGCATATAAAGCCAACACGACACTCGGCTACCTTCAGTGGGGACGGCAGCACGGCATCGGCAATGGCGCATAACCACGCACGAGTTGTTTTACGCATTCTGCCGCTTATTGTCAGCTGTGCGGATCCCATTTTAGCAACGGTTAACGTCACCTGGAGGAGCCAATTGGATCGTCAAGCAGCAATGAGATCAGCAACGGACAGCGGGCATATAAAGCGAACACTGCACTCGGCTACCTTCGGTGGGGGCGGCAGCACGGCATTGGCAATGGCGCATAACCACGCATGGCTTGTTTTACAGATTCTGCCGCTTATCGTCGGCTGTGCAGATCCCAGTTGAGCAACAGTTAACGCTTCTTGGATGAACCAATTGCATCGTCAAGCTGCAGTGACATCAGCAACGGACAGCGGGCGTAAAAACAGAACACTACGCTCGGCTACCATCAGTGGGGGCGGCAGCACGCCATTGGCAATGGCGCATAACCACGCATGGCTTGTTTTACAGATTCTGCCGCTTATCGTCAGCTGTGCGGATCCCAGTTCAGCAACGGTTAACGTCACGTGGCCGAGCCAATTGGATCGTCAAGCAGCAGTGACATCAGCAACGGACAGCGGGCATATAAAGAGAACACAGCACTCGGCTACCTTCAGTGGGGACGGCAGCTTAGCATAGGCAATGGCGCATAATCACGCATGGCTTGTTTTACAGATTCCGCCGCTTATCGTCAGCAGTGCGGATCCCAGTTGAGCAACGGTTAACGTCACTTGGACGATGGACGAGCCAATTGGATCGTCAAGCAGCAGTGACATCAGCAACGGACAGCGGGCATATGAAGCGAACACTGCACTCGGCTACCTTCAGTGGGTGCGGCAGCATGGCATTGGCAACGCGCATAACCACGCATGACTTGTTTTACGGATTCTGCCGCCTATTGTAAGCTGTGCGGATCCCAGTTTAGCAATGGTTAGCGTCACCTGGACGAGCCAATTGGATCGTCAAGCAGCAGTGACATCAGCAACGGACAGCGGGCATATAAAGCGAACACTGCACTCGGCTACCTTCGGTGGGGGTGGCAGCACGGCATTGGCAATGGCACATAACCTCGCATGGCTTGTTTTACAGATTCTGCTGCGTATCGTCAGCTTTGCGGATCCAAGTTCAGCAACGGATAACGTCACCTGGACGAGCCAATTGGATCGTCAAGCAGCAGTGACATCAGCAAAGGACAGCGGGCATATAAAGAGAACACTACGCTCGGCTACCTTCAGTGGGTGCGGCAGCACGGCGTTGGCAATGGCGAATAACCACGCATGACTTGTTTTACGGGTTCTGCCGCTTATTATAAGCTGTGCGGATCCCAGATTAGCAACGGTTAACGTCACCTGGACGAGCCAATTGGATCGTCAAGCAGCAGTGACATCAGCAACGGACAGCGGGCATATGAAGCGAACACTCCACTCGGCTACCTTCAGTAGGGGCGGCAGCACGGCATTGGCAATGGCGCGTAACCACGCATGGCTTGTTTTACAGATTCTGCCGCTTATCATCAGCTGTGCAGATCCCAGTTGAGCAACAGTTAACGCTTCTTGGATGAACCAATTGGATCGTCAAGCTGCAGTGACATCAGCAACGGACAGCGGGCATAAAAAGAGAACACTACGTTCGGCTACCTTCAGTGGGGGTGGCAGCACGGCATTGGCAATGGCGCATAACCTCGCATGGCTTGTTTTACAGATTCTGCCGCGTATCGTCAGCTGTGCGGATCCAAGTTCAGCAACGGTTAACGTCACCTGGACGAGCCAATTGGATCGTCAAGCAGCAGTGACTTCAGCAACGGACAGCGGGCATATGAAGCCAACATTATACTCGGCTACCTTAAGTGGGGAGGGCAGCACGGCATCGGCAATGGCGCATAACCACGAATGGCTTGTTTTACAGACTCTGCCGCTTATCATCAGCAGTGCGGATCCCAGCTCAGCAACGGTTAACGTCACCTGGACGAGCCAATTGGATCGTCAAGCAGCAGAGACATCAGCAACGGACAGCGGGCATATATAGCGAACACTGCACCCGGCTACCTTCAGTGGGGGCCGCAGCACAGCATTGGCAATGGCGCATAATCACGCATGGTTTGTTTTACAGATTCTGCCGCTTATCGTCAGTGGTACGGATCCCAGTTGAGCAACGGTTAACGTCACTTGGACGATGGACGAGCCAATTGGATTGTCAAGCAGCAGTGACATCAGCAACGGACAGGGGGCATATAAAGCCAACACTACACTCGGCTACCTTCAGTGGGGACGGCAGCACGGCATCTGCAGTGGCGCATAACCACGCATGACTTGTTTTACGGATTCTGCCGCTTATCGTCAGCCGTGCGGATCCCAGTTCAGCAGCGGTTAACGTCACCTAGACGAGCCAATTGGATCGTCAAGCAGCAGTGACATGAGCAACGGACAGCGGGCATATAAAGCGAACACTGCACTCGGCTACCTTCGGTGGGGGTGGCAGCACGGCATTGGCAATGGCGCATAACCTCGCATGGCTTGTTTTACAGATTCTGCTGCGTATCTTCAGCTGTGCGGATCCAAGTTCAGCAACGGTTAACGTCACCTGGACGAGCCAATTGGATCGTCAAGCAGCAGTGACATCAGCAACGGACAGCGGGCATATAAAGCGAACACTGCACTCGGCTACCTTCGGTGGGGTGGCAGCACGGCATTGGCAATGGCGCATAACCTCGCATGACTTGTTTTACAGATTCTGCCGCGTGTCGTCCGCTGTGGGGATCCAAGTTCAGCAACGGTTAACGTCACCTGGACGAGCCAATTGGATCGTCGAGCAGGAGTGACATCAGCAACGGACAGCGGGCATATAAAGCCAACACGACACTCGGCTACCTTCAGTGGGGACGGCAGCACGGCATCGGCAATGGCGCATAACCACGCACGAGTTGTTTTACGCATTCTGCCGCTTATTGTCAGCTGTGCGGATCCCATTTTAGCAACGGTTAACCTCACCTGGAGGAGCCAATTGGATCGTCAAGCAGCAATGAGATCAGCAACGGACAGCGGGCATATAAAGCGAACACTGCACTCGGCTACCTTCGGTGGGGGCGGCAGCACGGCATTGGCAATGGCGCATAACCACGCATGGCTTGTTTTACAGATTCTGCCGCTTATCGTCGGCTGTGCAGATCCCAGTTGAGCAACAGTTAACGCTTCTTGGATGAACCAATTGCATCGTCAAGCTGCAGTGACATCAGCAACGGACAGCGGGCGTAAAAACAGAACACTACGCTCGGCTACCATCAGTGGGGGCGGCAGCACGCCATTGGCAATGGCGCATAACCACGCATGGCTTGTTTTACAGATTCTGCCGCTTATCGTCAGCTGTGCGGATCCCAGTTCAGCAACGGTTAACGTCACGTGGCCGAGCCAATTGGATCGTCAAGCAGCAGTGACATCAGCAACGGACAGCGGGCATATAAAGAGAACACAGCACTCGGCTACCTTCAGTGGGGACGGCAGCTTAGCCTAGGCAATGGCGCATAATCACGCATGGCTTGTTTTACAGATTCCGCCGCTTATCGTCAGCAGTGCGGATCCCAGTTGAGCAACGGTTAACGTCACTTGGACGATGGACGAGCCAATTGGATCGTCAAGCAGCAGTGACATCAGCAACGGACAGCGGGCATATGAAGCGAACACTGCACTCGGCTACCTTCAGTGGGTGCGGCAGCATGGCATTGGCAACGCGCATAACCACGCATGACTTGTTTTACGGATTCTGCCGCCTATTGTAAGCTGTGCGGATCCCAGTTTAGCAATGGTTAGCGTCACCTGGACGAGCCAATTGGATCGTCAAGCAGCAGTGACATCAGCAACGGACAGCGGGCATATAAAGCGAACACTGCACTCGGCTACCTTCGGTGGGGGTGGCAGCACGGCATTGGCAATGGCACATAACCTCGCATGGCTTGTTTTACAGATTCTGCTGCGTATCGTCAGCTTTGCGGATCCAAGTTCAGCAACGGATAACGTCACCTGGACGAGCCAATTGGATCGTCAAGCAGCAGTGACATCAGCAAAGGAAAGCGGGCATATAAAGAGAACACTACGCTCGGCTACCTTCAGTGGGTGCGGCAGCACGGCGTTGGCAATGGCGAATAACCACGCATGACTTGTTTTACGGGTTCTGCCGCTTATTATAAGCTGTGCGGATCCCAGATTAGCAACGGTTAACGTCACCTGGACGAGCCAATTGGATCGTCAAGCAGCAGTGACATCAGCAACGGACAGCGGGCATATGAAGCGAACACTCCACTCGGCTACCTTCAGTAGGGGCGGCAGCACGGCATTGGCAATGGCGCGTAACCACGCATGGCTTGTTTTACAGATTCTGCCGCTTATCATCAGCTGTGCAGATCCCAGTTGAGCAACAGTTAACGCTTCTTGGATGAACCAATTGGATCGTCAAGCTGCAGTGACATCAGCAACGGACAGCGGGCATAAAAAGAGAACACTACGTTCGGCTACCTTCAGTGGGGGTGGCAGCACGGCATTGGCAATGGCGCATAACCTCGCATGGCTTGTTTTACAGATTCTGCCGCGTATCGTCAGCTGTGCGGATCCAAGTTCAGCAACGGTTAACGTCACCTGGACGAGCCAATTGGATCGTCAAGCAGCAGTGACTTCAGCAACGGACAGCGGGCATATGAAGCCAACATTATACTCGGCTACCTTAAGTGGGGAGGGCAGCACGGCATCGGCAATGGCGCATAACCACGAATGGCTTGTTTTACAGACTCTGCCGCTTATCATCAGCAGTGCGGATCCCAGCTCAGCAACGGTTAACGTCACCTGGACGAGCCAATTGGATCGTCAAGCAGCAGAGACATCAGCAACGGACAGCGGGCATATATAGCGAACACTGCACCCGGCTACCTTCAGTGGGGGCCGCAGCACAGCATTGGCAATGGCGCATAACCACGCATGGTTTGTTTTACAGATTCTGCCGCTTATCGTCAGTGGTACGGATCCCAGTTGAGCAACGGTTAACGTCACTTGGACGATGGACGAGCCAATTGGATTGTCAAGCAGCAGTGACATCAGCAACGGACAGGGGGCATATAAAGCCAACACTACACTCGGCTACCTTCAGTGGGGACGGCAGCACGGCATCTGCAGTGGCGCATAACCACGCATGACTTGTTTTACGGATTCTGCCGCTTATCGTCAGCCGTGCGGATCCCAGTTCAGCAGCGGTTAACGTCACCTAGACGAGCCAATTGGATCGTCAAGCAGCAGTGACATGAGCAACGGACAGCGGGCATATAAAGCGAACACTGCACTCGGCTACCTTCGGTGGGGGTGGCAGCACGGCATTGGCAATGGCGCATAACCTCGCATGGCTTGTTTTACAGATTCTGCTGCGTATCTTCAGCTGTGCGGATCCAAGTTCAGCAACGGTTAACGTCACCTGGACGAGCCAATTGGATCGTCAAGCAGCAGTGACATCAGCAACGGACAGCGGGCATATAAAGCGAACACTCCACTCGGCTACCTTCAGTAGGGGCGGCAGCACGGCATTGGCAATGGCGCGTAACCACGCATGGCTTGTTTTACAGATTCTGCCGCTTATCATCAGCTGTGCAGATCCCAGTTGAGCAACAGTTAACGCTTCTTGGATGAACCAATTGGATCGTCAAGCTGCAGTGACATCAGCAACGGACAGCGGGCATAAAAAGAGAACACTACGTTCGGCTACCTTCAGTGGGGGCGGCAGCACGCCAATGGCAGTGGCGCATAACCTCGCATGGCTTGTTTACAGATTCTGCCGCTTATCGTCAGCTGTGCAGATCCCAGTTCAGCAACGGGTAACGTCACGTGGACGAGCCAATTGGATCGTCAAGCAGCAGTGACATCAGCAACGGACAGCGGGCATATGAAGCCAACACTATACTCGGCTACCTTAAGTGGGGAGGGCAGCACGGCATCGGCAATGGCGCATAACCACGCATGGCTTGTTTTACAGACTCTGTCGCTTATCATCAGCCGTGCGGATCCCGATTCAGCAACGGTTAACGTCACCTAGATGAGCCAATTGGATCATCAAGCAGTAGTGACATCAGCAACGGACAGCGGGAATATAAAGAGAACACCACGCTCGGCTACCTTCAGTGGGGGCGGCAGCACGCCATTGGCAATGGCGCATAACCACGAATGGCTTGTTTTAGAGATTCTGCCGCTTATCGTTAGCTGTGCGGATCCCAGTTCAGCAACGGTCAACGTCACGTGGGCGAGCCAATTGGATCGTCAAGCAGCAGTGACATCAGCAACGGACAGCGGGCATATAAAGAGAACACTGCACTCGGTTACCTTCAGTGGGGACGGCAGCATGGCATAGGCAATGGCGCATAACCACGCATGGCTTGTTTTACATTTTCTGCCGCTTATCGTCAGCTGTGCAGATCCCAGTTGAGCAACAGTTAACGCTTCTTGGATGAACCAATTGGATCGTCAAGCAGCCGTGACATCAGCAACCGACAGCGGGCATAAAAAGAGAACACTACGCTCGGCTACATTCAGTGGGGGCGGCAGCACGCTATTGGCAATGGCGCATAATCACGCATGGCTTGTTTTACAGATTCTGCCGCTTATCGTCAGCTGTGCGGATCCCAGTTCAGCAACGGTTAACTTCACGTGGCCGAGCCAATTGGATCGTCAAGCAGCAGTGACATCAGCAACGGACAGCGGGCATATAAAGAGAACACTGCACTCGGCTACCTTCAGTGGGGACGGCAGCATAGCATAGGCAATGGCGCATAACCACGCATGGCTTGTTTTACAGATTCTGCCGCTTATAGTGAGCAGTGCGGATCCCAGTTGAGCAACGGTTAACGCCACTTGGACGATGGACGAGCCAATTGGATCGTCAAGCAGCAGTGACATCAGCAAAGGACAGCGGGCATATAAAGAGAACACTACGCTCGGCTACCTTCAGTGGGTGCGGCAGCACGGCGTTGGCAATGGCGAATAACCACGCATGACTTGTTTTACGGGTTCTGCCGCTTATTATAAGCTGTGCGGATCCCAGATTAGCAACGGTTAACGTCACCTGGACGAGCCAATTGGATCGTCAAGCAGCAGTGACATCAGCAACGGACACCGGGCATATAAAGCGAACACTGCACTCGGCTACCTTCGGTGGGGGTGGCAGCACGGCATTGGCAATGGCGCATAACCTCGCATGGCTTGTTTTACAGATTCTGCCGCGTATCGTCAGTTGTGCAGATCCCAGTTCATCAGGGGTTAACGTCACCTAGACGAGCCAATTGGATCGTCAAGCAGCAGTGACATGAGCAACGGACAGCGGGCATATAAAGCGAACACTGCACTCGGCTACCTTCGGTGGGGTGGCAGCACGGCATTGGCAATGGCGCATAACCTCGCATGACTTGTTTTACAGATTCTGCCGCGTGTCGTCCGCTGTGGGGATCCAAGTTCAGCAACGGTTAACGTCACCTGGACGAGCCAATTGGATCGTCGAGCAGGAGTGACATCAGCAACGGACAGCGGGCATATAAAGCCAACACGACACTCGGCTACCTTCAGTGGGGACGGCAGCACGGCATCGGCAATGGCGCATAACCACGCACGAGTTGTTTTACGGATTCTGCCGCTTATTGTCAGCTGTGCGGATCCCATTTTAGCAACGGTTAACGTCACCTGGAGGAGCCAATTGGATCGTCAAGCAGCAATGAGATCAGCAACGGACAGCGGGCATATAAAGCGAACACTGCACTCGGCTACCTTCGGTGGGGGCGGCAGCACGGCATTGGCAATGGCGCATAACCACGCATGGCTTGTTTTACAGATTCTGCCGCTTATCGTCGGCTGTGCAGATCCCAGTTGAGCAACAGTTAACGCTTCTTGGATGAACCAATTGCATCGTCAAGCTGCAGTGACATCAGCAACGGACAGCGGGCGTAAAAACAGAACACTACGCTCGGCTACCTTCAGTGGGGGCGGCAGCACGCCATTGGCAATGGCGCATAACCACGCACGGCTTGTTTTACAGATTCTGCCGCTTATCGTCAGCTGTGCGGATCCCAGTTCAGCAACGGTTAACGTCACGTGGACGAGCCAATTGGATCGTCAAGCAGCAGTGACATCAGCAACGGACAGCGGGCATATAAAGAGAACACTGCACTCGGCTACCTTCAGTGGGGACGGCAGCATAGCATAGGCAATGGCGCATAATCACGCATGGCTTGTTTTACAGATTCCGCCGCTTATCGTCAGCAGTGCGGATCCCAGTTGAGCAACGGTTAACGTCACTTGGACGATGGACGAGCCAATTGGATCGTCAAGCAGCAGTGACATCAGCAACGGACAGCGGGCATATGAAGCGAACACTGCACTCGGCTACCTTCAGTGGGTGCGGCAGCATGGCATTGGCAACGCGCATAACCACGCATGACTTGTTTTACGGATTCTGCCGCCTATTGTAAGCTGTGCGGATCCCAGTTTAGCAATGGTTAGCGTCACCTGGACGAGCCAATTGGATCGTCAAGCAGCAGTGACATCAGCAACGGACAGCGGGCATATAAAGCGAACACTGCACTCGGCTACCTTCGGTGGGGGTGGCAGCACGGCATTGGCAATGGCACATAACCTCGCATGGCTTGTTTTACAGATTCTGCTGCGTATCGTCAGCTTTGCGGATCCAAGTTCAGCAACGGATAACGTCACCTGGACGAGCCAATTGGATCGTCAAGCAGCAGTGACATCAGCAACGGACAGCTGGCATATAAAGCGAACACTGCATTCGGCTACCTTCGGTGGGGACGGCAGCACGGCATCGGCAATGGCGCATAGCCACGCATGACTTGTTTTACGGATTCTGCCGATTATCATCAGCTGTGCAGATCCCAGTTGAGCAACAGTTAACGCTTCTTGGATGAACCAATTGGATCGTCAAGGAGCAGTGACATCAGCAACGGACAGCGGGCATATGAAGCCAACACTATACTCGGCTACCTTAAGTGGGGAGGGCAGCACGGCATCGGCAATGGCGCATAACCACGCATGGCTTGTTTTACAGACTCTGCCGCTTATCATCAGCCGTGCGGATCCCAGTTCAGCAGCGGTTAACGTCACCTAGATGAGCCAATTGGATCGTCAAGCAGTAGTGACATCAGCAACGGACAGCGGGAATATAAAGAGAACACCACGCTCGGCTACCTTCAGTGGGGGCGGCAGCACGCCATTGGCAATGGCGCATAACCACGAATGGCTTGTTTTACAGATTCTGCCGCTTATCGTTAGCTGTGCGGATCCCAGTTCAGCAACGGTCAACGTCACCTGGGCGAGCCAATTGGATCGTCAAGCGGCAGTGACATCAGCAACGGACAGCGGGCATATAAAGAGAACACTGCACTCGGCTACCTTCAGTGGGGACGGCAGCATGGCATAGGCAATGGCGCATAACTACGCATGGCTTGTTTTACATTTTCTGCCGCTTATCGTCAGCTGTGCAGATCCCAGTTGAGCTACAGTTAACGCTTCTTGGATGAACCAATTGGATCGTCAAGCAGCAGTGACATCAGCAACCGACAGCGGGCATAAAAAGAGAACACTACGCTCGGCTACATTCAGTGGGGGCGGCAGCACGCTATTGGCAATGGCGCATAATCACGCATGGCTTGTTTTACAGATTCTGCCGCTTATCGTCAGCTGTGCGGATCCCAGTTCAGCAACGGTTAACTTCAAGTGGACGAGCCAATTGGATCGTCAAGCAGCAGTGACATCAGCAACGGACAGCGGGCATATAAAGAGAACACTGCACTCGGCTACCTTCAGTGGGGACGGCAGCATAGCATAGGGAATGGCGCATAACCACGCATGGCTTGTTTTACAGATTCTGCCGCTTATAGTGAGCAGTGCGGATCCCAGTTGAGCAACGGTTAACGTCACTTGGACGATGGACGAGCCAATTGGATCGTCAAGCAGCAGTGACATCAGCAAAGGACAGCGGGCATATAAAGAGAACACTACGCTCGGCTACCTTCAGTGGGGGTGGCAGCACGGCATTGGCAATGGCGCATAACCTCGCATGGCTTGTTTTACAGATTCTGCCGCGTATCGTCAGCTGTGCAGATCCCAGTTCAGCAGGGGTTAACGTCACCTAGACGAGCCAATTGGATCGTCAAGCAGCAGTGACATGAGCAACGGACAGCGGGCATATAAAGCGAACACTGCACTCGGCTACCTTCAGTGGGGACGGCAGCACGGCATCGGCAATGGCGCATAACCACGCGTGGCTTGTTTTACAGATTCTGCCGCTTATCGTCGGCTGCGCAGATCCCAGTTGAGCAACAGTTAACGCTTCTTGGATGAACCAATTGCATCGTCAAGCTGCAGTGACATCAGCAACGGACAGCGGGCGTAAAAACAGAACACTACGCTCGGCTACCTTCAGTGGGGGCGGCAGCACGCCATTGGCAATGGCGCATAACCACGCATGGCTTGTTTTACAGATTCTGCCGCTTATCGTCAGCTGTGCGGATCCCAGTTCAGCAACGGTTAACGTCACGTGGACGAGCCAATTGGATCGTCAAGCAGCAGTGACATCAGCAACGGACAGCGGGCATATAAAGAGAACACTGCACTCGGCTACCTTCAGTGGGGACGGCAGCATAGCATAGGCAATGGCGCATAATCACGCATGGCTTGTTTTACAGATTCCGCCGCTTATCGTCAGCAGTGCGGATCCCAGTTGAGCAACGGTTAACGTCACTTGGACGATGGACGAGCCAATTGGATCGTCAAGCAGCAGTGACATCAGCAACGGACAGCGGGCATATGAAGCGAACACTGCACTCGGCTACCTTCAGTGGGTGCGGCAGCACGGCATTGGCAATGGCGCAGAACCACGCATGACTTGTTTTACGGAATCTGCCGCCTATTGTAAGCTGTGCGGATCCCAGTTTAGCAATGGTTAACGTCACCTGGACCAGCCAATTGGATCGTCAAGCAGCAGTGACATCAGCAACGGACAGCGGGCATATAAAGCCAACACTGCACTCGGCTACCTTCAGTGGGGACGGCAGCACGGCATCGGCAATGGCGCATAACCACGCATGACTTGTTTTACGGATTCTGCCGTTTATTGTCAGCTGTGCGGATCCCAGTTTAGCAACGGTTAACGTCACTTGGACGATGGACGAGCCAATTGGATCGTCAAGCAGCAGTGACATCAGCAAAGGACAGCGGGCATATAAAGAGAACACTACGCTCGGCTACCTTCAGTGGGTGCGGCAGCACGGCATTGGCAATGGCGAATAACCACGCATGATTTGTTTAACAGGTTCTGCCGCTTATCGTCAGCCGTGCGGATCCCAGTTCATTAATGGTTAACGTCATCTGGACGAGCCAATTGGATCGTCAAGCAGCAGTGACATCAGCAACGCACAGCGGGCATATAAAGCCAACACTACGCTCGGCTACCTTCAGTGGGGACGGCAGCACGGCTTCGGCAATGGCGCATAACCATGCATGGCTTGTTTTACAGACTCTGCCGCTTATCGTCAGCCGTGCGGATCCCAGTTCAGCAGCGGTTAACGTCACCTAGACGAGCCAATTGGATCGTCAAGCAGCAGTGACATGAGCAACGGACAGCGGGCATATAAAGCGAACACTGCACTCGGCTACCTTCGGTGGGGACGGCAGCACGGCATCGGCAATGGCGTATAACCACGCATGGCTTGTTTTAGAGATTCTGCCGCTTATCGTCTGCGGTGCGGATCCAAGTTCAGCAACGGTTAACGTCACCTGGACGAGCCAATTGGTTCGTCAAGCAGCAGTTACATCAGCAACGGACAGCGGGCATATAAAGCCAACACTACACTCGGCTACCTTCAGTGGGGACGGCAGCACGGCATCGGCAATGGCGCATAACCACGCATGACTTGTTTTACGGGTTCTGCCGCTTATTATAAGCTGCGCGGATCCCAGTTTAGCAATGGTTAACGTCACCTGGACGAGCCAATTGGATTGTCAAGCAGCAATGACATCAGCAACGGACAGCGGGCATATAAAGCGAACACTGCACTCGGCAACCTTCAGTGGGGACGGCAGCACGGCATCGGCAATGGCGTATAACCACGCGTGACTTGTTTTACGGATTCTGCCGCTTATTGTCAGCTGTGCTGATCCCAGTTCAGCAACGGTTAACGTCTCCTGGAAAAGCCAATTGGATCGTCAAGCAGCAGAGACATCAGCAACGGACAGCGGGCATATAAAGCGAACACTGCACCCGGCTACCTTCAGTGGGGGTGGCAGCACGGCATTGGCAATGGCGCATAACCTCGCATGGCTTGTTTTACAGATTCTGCCGCGTATCGTAACCTGTGCGGATCCCAGTTCAGCAACGGTTAACGTCACCTGGACGAGCCAATTTGATCGTCAAGCAGCAGTGACATCAGCAACGGACAGCCGGCATATAAAGCCAACACTACACTCGGCAACCTTCTGTGGGGACGGCAGCACGGCAGGGGCAATGGCGCATAACCACGCATGACTTGTTTTACAGATTCTGCCGCCTATTGTAAGCTGTGCGGATCCCAGTTTAGCAACGGTTAACATCACCTGGACGTGCCAATTGGATCGTCAAGCAGCAGTGACATCAGCAACGGACAGCGGGCATATAAAGCGAACACTGCACTCGGCTACCTTCAGTGGGTGCGGCAGCACGGCATCGGCAATGGCGCATAACCACACATGACTGGTTTTACGGATTCTGCCGTTTATTGTCAGCTGTGCGGATCCCAGTTTAGTAACGGTTAACGTCACCTGGACGAGCCAATTGGATCGTCAAGCAGGAGTGACATCAGCAAAGGACAGCGGGCATATAGAGCGAACAATGCACTCGGTTACCTTCCGTGGGGGTGGCAGCACGGCATTGGCAATGGCGCATAACCGCGCATGGCTTGTTTTACAGATTCTGCCGCTTATCGTCAGCTGTGCGGATCCCAGTTCATCAACGGTTAACGTCACCTAGACGAGCCAATTGGATCGTCAAGCAGCAGTGACATGAGCAACGGACAGCGGGCATATAAAGCGAACACTGCACTCGGCTACCTTCAGTGGGGGTGGCAGCACGGCATTGGCAATGGCGCATAACCTCGCATGGCTTGTTTTACAGATTCTGCCGCGTATCGTAACCTGTGCGGATCCCAGTTCAGCAACGGTTAACGTCACCTGGACGAGCCAATTGGATCGTCAAGCAGCAGTGACATGAGCAACGGACAGCGGGCATATAGAGCGAACAATGCACTCGGCTACCTTCCGTGGGGGTGGCAGCACGGCATCGGCAATGGCGTATAACCACGCGTGACTTGTTTTACGGATTCTGCCGCTTATTGTCAGCTGTGCGGATCCCAGTTCAGCAACGGTTAACGTCTCCTGGACGACCCAATTGGATCGTCAAGCAACAGAGACATCAGCAACGGACAGCGGGCATATAAAGCGAACACTGCACTCGGCTACCTTCAGTGGGTGCGGCAGCACGGCATCGGCAATGGCGCATAACCACGCATGACTGGTTTTAGGGATTCTGCCGTTCATTGTCAGCTGTGCGGATCCCAGTTTAGTAACGGTTAACGTCACCTGGACGAGCCAATTGGATCATCAAGCAGGAGTGACATCAGCAAAGGACAGCGGGCATATAGAGCGAACAATGCACTCGGCTACCTTCCGTGGGGGTGGCAGCACGGCATTGGCAATGGCGCATAACCGCGCATGGCTTGTTTTACCGATTCTGCCGCGTATCGTAACCTGTGCGGATCCCAGTTCAGCAACGGTTAACGTCACCTGGACGAGCCAATTGGATCGTCAAGCAGCAGTGACATCAGCAACGGACAGCCGGCATAGAAAGCCAACACTACACTCGGCAACCTTCAGTGGGGACGGCAGCACGGCATTGGCAATGGCGCATAACCACGCATGACTTGTTTTACAGATTCTGCCGCCTATTGTAAGCTGTGCGGATCCCAGTTCAGCAGCGGTTAACGTCACCTAGACGAGCCAATTGGATCGTCAAGCAGCAGTGACATGAGCAACGGACAGCGGGCATATAAAGCGAACACTGCACTCGGCTACCTTCGGTGGGGGTGGCAGCACGGCATTGGCAATGGCGCATAACCTCGCATGGCTTGTTTTACAGATTCTGCCGCGTATCGTCAGCTGTGCGGATCCCAGTTCAGCAACGGTTAACGTCACCTGCACGAGCCAATTGGATCGTCAAGCAGCAGTGACATCAGCAACGGACAGCCGGCATATAAAGCCAACACTACACTCGGCAACCTTCAGTGGGGACGGCAGCACGGCATCGGCAATGGCGCTTAACCACGCATGGCTTGTTTTACAGATTCTGCCGCTTATCGTCAGCAGTGCGGATCCCAGTTGAGCAACGGTTAACGTCACTTGGACGATGGACGAGCCAATTGGATCGTCAAGCAGCAGTGACATCAGCAACGGACAGCGGGCATAAAAAGAGAAAACTACGCTCGGGTACCTGCAGTGGGTGCGGCAGCACGGCATTGGCAATGGCGAATAACCACGCATGACTTGTTTAACAGATTCTGCCGCTTATCGTCAGTTGTGCGGATCCCAGTTCAGCAATGATTAACGTCACCTGGACGAGCCAATTGGATCGTCAATCAGCAGTGAAATCAGCAACGGACAGCGGGCATATAAAGCCAACACTACACTCGGCTATCTTCAGTGGGGACGGCAGCACGGAATCGGCAATGGCGCATAACCACGCATGACTTGTTTTACGGATTCTGCCGCTTATTGTCAGCTGTGCGGATCCCAGTTTAGCAACGGTTAACGTCACCTGGACGAGCCAATTAGATCGTCAAGGAGCATTGACATCAGCAACGTACAGCGGGCATATAAAGCGAACACTGCACTCGGCTACCTTCCGTGGGGGTGGCAGCACGGCATTGGCAATGGCGCATAACCACGCATGGCTTGTTTTACAGATTCTGCCGCGTATAGTCAGCTGTGCGGATCCCAGTTCAGCAGCGGTTAACGTCACCTAGACGAGCCAATTGGATCGTCAAGCAGCAGTGACATGAGCAACGGAGAGCGGGCATATAAAGCGAACACTGCACTCGGCTACCATCGGTGGGGGTGGCAGCACGGCATTGGCAAAGGCGCATAACCACGCATGACTTGTTTTACGGATTCTGCCGCTTATTGTCAGCTGTGCGGATCCCAGTTCAGCAACGGTTAACGTCACCTGGACGAGCCAATTGGATCGTCAAGCAGCAGAGACATCAGCAACGGACAGCGGGCATATAATGCGAACACTGCACTCGGCTACCTGCAGTGGGGGCCGCAGCACAGCATTGGCAATGGCGCATAACCGCGCATGGCTTGTTTTACAGATTCCGCCGCTTATCGTCAGCAGTGCGGATCCCAGTTGAGCAACGGTTAACGTCACTTGGACGATGGACGAGCCAATTGGATCGTCAAGCAGCAGTGACATCAGCAACGGACAGCGGGCATATGAAGCGAACACTGCACTCGGCTACCTTCAGTGGGTGCGGCAGCACGGCATTGGCAATGGCGCAGAACCACGCATGACTTGTTTTACGGAATCTGCCGCCTATTGTAAGCTGTGCGGATCCCAGTTTAGCAATGGTTAACGTCACCTGGACCAGCCAATTGGATCGTCAAGCAGCAGTGACATCAGCAACGGACAGCGGGCATATAAAGCCAACACTGCACTCGGCTACCTTCAGTGGGGACGGCAGCACGGCATCGGCAATGGCGCATAACCACGCATGACTTGTTTTACGGATTCTGCCGTTTATTGTCAGCTGTGCGGATCCCAGTTTAGCAACGGTTAACGTCACTTGGACGATGGACGAGCCAATTGGATCGTCAAGCAGCAGTGACATCAGCAAAGGACAGCGGGCATATAAAGAGAACACTACGCTCGGCTACCTTCAGTGGGTGCGGCAGCACGGCATTGGCAATGGCGAATAACCACGCATGATTTGTTTAACAGGTTCTGCCGCTTATCGTCAGCCGTGCGGATCCCAGTTCATTAATGGTTAACGTCATCTGGACGAGCCAATTGGATCGTCAAGCAGCAGTGACATCAGCAACGCACAGCGGGCATATAAAGCCAACACTACGCTCGGCTACCTTCAGTGGGGACCGCAGCACGGCTTCGGCAATGGCGCATAACCATGCATGGCTTGTTTTACAGACTCTGCCGCTTATCGTCAGCCGTGCGGATCCCAGTTCAGCAGCGGTTAACGTCACCTAGACGAGCCAATTGGATCGTCAAGCAGCAGTGACATGAGCAACGGACAGCGGGCATATAAAGCGAACACTGCACTCGGCTACCTTCGGTGGGGACGGCAGCACGGCATCGGCAATGGCGTATAACCACGCATGGCTTGTTTTAGAGATTCTGCCGCTTATCGTCTGCGGTGCGGATCCAAGTTCAGCAACGGTTAACGTCACCTGGACGAGCCAATTGGTTCGTCAAGCAGCAGTTACATCAGCAACGGACAGCGGGCATATAAAGCCAACACTACACTCGGCTACCTTCAGTGGGGACGACAGCACGGCATCGGCAATGGCGCATAACCACGCATGACTTGTTTTACGGGTTCTGCCGCTTATTATAAGCTGCGCGGATCCCAGTTTAGCAATGGTTAACGTCACCTGGACGAGCCAATTGGATTGTCAAGCAGCAATGACATCAGCAACGGACAGCGGGCATATAAAGCGAACACTGCACTCGGCAACCTTCAGTGGGGACGGCAGCACGGCATCGGCAATGGCGTATAACCACGCGTGACTTGTTTTACGGATTCTGCCGCTTATTGTCAGCTGTGCTGATCCCAGTTCAGCAACGGTTAACGTCTCCTGGAAAAGCCAATTGGATCGTCAAGCAGCAGAGACATCAGCAACGGACAGCGGGCATATAAAGCGAACACTGCACCCGGCTACCTTCAGTGGGGGTGGCAGCACGGCATTGGCAATGGCGCATAACCTCGCATGGCTTGTTTTACAGATTCTGCCGCGTATCGTAACCTGTGCGGATCCCAGTTCAGCAACGGTTAACGTCACCTGGACGAGCCAATTTGATCGTCAAGCAGCAGTGACATCAGCAACGGACAGCCGGCATATAAAGCCAACACTACACTCGGCAACCTTCTGTGGGGACGGCAGCACGGCAGGGGCAATGGCGCATAACCACGCATGACTTGTTTTACAGATTCTGCCGCCTATTGTAAGCTGTGCGGATCCCAGTTTAGCAACGGTTAACATCACCTGGACGTGCCAATTGGATCGTCAAGCAGCAGTGACATCAGCAACGGACAGCGGGCATATAAAGCGAACACTGCACTCGGCTACCTTCAGTGGGTGCGGCAGCACGGCATCGGCAATGGCGCATAACCACGCATGACTGGTTTTACGGATTCTGCCGTTTATTGTCAGCTGTGCGGATCCCAGTTTAGTAACGGTTAACGTCACCTGGACGAGCCAATTGGATCGTCAAGCAGGAGTGACATCAGCAAAGGACAGCGGGCATATAGAGCGAACAATGCACTCGGTTACCTTCCGTGGGGGTGGCAGCACGGCATTGGCAATGGCGCATAACCGCGCATGGCTTGTTTTACAGATTCTGCCGCTTATCGTCAGCTGTGCGGATCCCAGTTCAGCAACGGTTAACGTCTCCTGGACGAGCCAATTGGATCGTCAAGCAACGGAGACATCAGCAACGGACAGCGGGCATATAAAGCGAACACTGCACTCGGCTACCTTCAGTGGGTGCGGCAGCACGGCATCGGCAATGGCGCATAACCACGCATGACTGGTTTTAGGGATTCTGCCGTTCATTGTCAGCTGTGCGGATCCCAGTTTAGTAACGGTTAACGTCACCTGGACGAGCCAATTGGATCATCAAGCAGGAGTGACATCAGCAAAGGACAGCGGGCATATAGAGTGAACAATGCACTCGGCTACCTTCCGTGGGGGTGGCAGCACGGCATTGGCAATGGCGCATAACCGCGCATGGCTTGTTTTACCGATTCTGCCGCGTATCGTAACCTGTGCGGATCCCAGTTCAGCAACGGTTAACGTCACCTGGACGAGCCAATTGGATCGTCAAGCAGCAGTGACATCAGCAACGGACAGCCGGCATAGAAAGCCAACACTACACTCGGCAACCTTCAGTGGGGACGGCAGCACGGCATTGGCAATGGCGCATAACCACGCATGACTTGTTTTACAGATTCTGCCGCCTAATGTAAGCTGTGCGGATCCCAGTTCAGCAGCGGTTAACGTCACCTAGACGAGCCAATTGGATCGTCAAGCAGCAGTGACATGAGCAACGGGCAGCGGGCATATAAAGCGAACACTGCACTCGGCTACCTTCGGTGGGGGTGGCAGCACGGCATTGGCAATGGCGCATAACCTCGCATGGCTTGTTTTACAGATTCTGCCGCGTATCGTCAGCTGTGCGGATCCCAGTTCAGCAACGGTTAACGTCACCTGCACGAGCCAATTGGATCGTCAAGCAGCAGTGACATCAGCAACGGACAGCCGGCATATAAAGCCAACACTACACTCGGCAACCTTCAGTGGGGACGGCAGCACGGCATCGGCAATGGCGCTTAACCACGCATGGCTTGTTTTACAGATTCTGCCGCTTATCGTCAGCAGTGCGGATCCCAGTTGAGCAACGGTTAACGTCACTTGGACGATGGACGAGCCAATTGGATCGTCAAGCAGCAGTGACATCAGCAACGGACAGCGGGCATAAAAAGAGAAAACTACGCTCGGGTACCTGCAGTGGGTGCGGCAGCACGGCATTGGCAATGGCGAATAACCACGCATGACTTGTTTAACAGATTCTGCCGCTTATCGTCAGTTGTGCGGATCCCAGTTCAGCAATGATTAACGTCACCTGGACGAGCCAATTGGATCGTCAATCAGCAGTGAAATCAGCAACGGACAGCGGGCATATAAAGCCAACACTACACTCGGCTATCTTCAGTGGGGACGGCAGCACGGAATCGGCAATGGCGCATAACCACGCATGACTTGTTTTACGGATTCTGCCGCTTATTGTCAGCTGTTCGGATCCCAGTTTAGCAACGGTTAACGTCACCTGGACGAGCCAATTAGATCGTCAAGGAGCAGTGACATCAGCAACGGACAGCGGGCATATAAAGCGAACACTGCACTCGGCTACCTTCCGTGGGGGTGGCAGCACGGCATTGGCAATGGCGCATAACCACGCATGGCTTGTTTTACAGATTCTGCCGCGTATAGTCAGCTGTGCAGATCCCAGTTCAGCAGCGGTTAACGTCACCTAGACGAGCCAATTGGATCGTCAAGCAGCAGTGACATGAGCAACGGAGAGCGGGCATATAAAGCGAACACTGCACTCGGCTACCATCGGTGGGGGTGGCAGCACGGCATTGGCAAAGGCGCATAACCACGCATGACTTGTTTTACGGATTCTGCCGCTTATTGTCAGCTGTGCGGATCCCAGTTCAGCAACGGTTAACGTCACCTGGACGAGCCAATTGGATCGTCAAGCAGCAGAGACATCAGCAACGGACAGCGGGCATATAATGCGAACACTGCACTCGGCTACCTGCAGTGGGGGCCGCAGCACAGCATTGGCAATGGCGCATAACCGCGCATGGCCTGTTTTACAGATTCTGCCGCTTATCGTCAGCAGTGCGGATCCCAGTTGAGCAACGGTTAACGTCACTTGGACGATGGACGAGCCAATTGGATCATCAAGCAGCAGTGACATCAGCAACGGACAGCGCGCATAGAAAGCGAACACTGCACTCGGCTACCTTCAGTGGGGGCTGCAGCACGGCATTGGCAATGGCGCATAACCACGCATGGCTTGTTTTACAGATTCTGCCGGTTATCGTCAGCTGTGCAGATCCCAGTTGAGCAAAAGTTAACGCTTCTTGGATGAACCAATTGGATCGTCAAGCTGCAGTGACATTAGCAACGGACAGCAGGCATAAAAAGAGAACACTACGCTCGGCTACCTTCAGTGGGGGAGGCAGGACGGCATTGGCAATGGCGCATAACCACGCATGGCTTGTTTTACAGATTCTGCCGCTTATCGTCAGCTGTGCGGATCCCAGTTCAGCAACGGTTAACGTTACTTGGAGGATGGACGAGCCAATTGGATCGTCAAGCAGCAGTGACATCAGCAACGTACAGCGGGCATATAAAGCGAACACTGCACTCGGCTACCTTCAGTGGGTGCGGCAGCACGGCATTGGCAATGGCGCATAACCACGCATGACTTGTTTTACGGATTCTGCCGCCTATTGTAAGTGTGCGGATCCCAGTTTAGCAACGGTTAACGTCACCTGGACGAGCCAATTGGATCGTCAAGCAGCAGTGACATCAGCAAGGGACAGCGTGCATATAAACCCAACACTGCACTCGGCTAACTTCAGGGGGGACGGCAGCATGGCATCGGCAATGGCGCATAACCACGCATGGCTTGTTTTACAGATTCTGCCGCTTATCGTCAGCCGTGCGGATCCCAGTTCAGCAGCGGTTAATGTCACCTAGACGAGCCAACTGGATCGTTAAGCAGCAGTGACATGAGCAACGGACAGCGGGCATATAAAGCGAACACTGCACTCGGCTACCTTCCGTGGGGGTGGCAGCACGGCATTGGCAATGGCGCATAACCACGCATGGCTTCTTTTACAGATTCTGCCGCTTATCGTTAGCTGTGCGGATCCAAGTTCAGCAACGGTTAACGTCACCTGGACGAGCCAATTGGATCGTCAAGCAGCAGTGACATCAGCAAAGGACAGCGGACATATAAAGCCAACACCACACTCGGCTACCTTTAGTGGGGACGGCAGCACGGCATCGGCAATGGCGCATAACCTCGCATGGCTTGTTTTACAGATTCTGCAGCGTATCGTAAACTGTGCGGATCCCAGTTCAGCAACGGTTAACGTCACCTGGACGAGCCAATTGGATCGTCAAGCAGCAGTGACATCAGCAACGGACAGCCGGCATATAAAGCCAACACTACACTCGGAAACCTTCTGTGGGGACGGCAGCACGGCATTGGCAATGGCGCATAACCACGCATGACTTGTTTTACAGATTCTGCCGCCTATTGTAAGCTGTGCGGATCCCAGTTTAGCAACGGTTAACGTCACCTGGACGAGCCAATTGGATCGTCAAGCAGGACTGACATCAGCAAAGGACAGCGGGCATATAGAGCGAACAATGCACTCGGCTACCTTCCGTGGGGGTGGCAGCACGGCATTGGCAATGGCGCATAACCGCGCATGGCTTGTTTTACAGATTCTGCCGCTTATCGTCAGCTGTGCGGATCCCAGTTCAGCAGCGGTTAACGTCACCTAGACGAGCCAATTGGATCGTCAAGCAGCAGTGACATGAGCAACGGACAGCGGGCATATAAAGCGAACACTGCACTCGGCTACCTTCAGTGGGGGTGGCAGCACGGCATTGGCAATGGCGCATAACCTCGCATGGCTTGTTTTACAGATTCTGCCGCGTATCGTAACCTGTGCGGATCCCAGTTCAGCAACGGTTAACGACACCTGGACGAGCCAATTGGATCGTCAAGCAGCAGTGATATCAGCAACGGACAGCCGGCATATAAAGCCAACACTACACTCGGCAACCTTCAGTGGGGACGGCAGCACGGCATCGGCAATGGCGTATAACCACGCGTGACTTGTTTTACGGACTCTGCCGCTTATTGTCAGCTGTGCGGATCCCAGTTCAGCAACGGTTAACGTCTCCTGGACGAGCCAATTGGATCGTCATGCAGCAGTGACATCAGCAACGGACAGCGGGCATAAAAAGAGAACACTACGCTCGGCTACCTTCAGTGGGGACGGCAGCATAGCATAGGCAATGGCGCATGACCACGCATGGCTTGTTTTACAGATTCTGCCGCTTATCGTCAGCAGTGCAGATCCCAGTTGAGCAATGGTTAACGTCACTTGGACGATGGACGAGCCAATTGGATCGTCAAGCAGCAGTGACATCAGCAACGGAACGGGGATAAAAAGAGAAAACTACGCTCGGCTACCTGCAGTGGGTGCGGCAGCACGGCATTGGCAGTGGCGAATAACCACGCATGAGTTGTTAAACAAATTCTGCCGCTTATCGTCAGTTGTGCGGATCCCAGTTCAGCAATGATTAACGTCACCTGGACGAGCCAATTGGATCGTCAAGCAGCAGTGACATCAGCAACGGACAGCGGGCATATAAAGCCAACACTACACTCGGCTACCTTCAGTGGGGACGGCAGCACGGAATCAGCAATGGCGCATGACCACGCATGACTTATTTTACGGATTCTGCCGCTTATTGTCAGCTGTGCGGATCCCTGTTTAGCAACGGTTAACGTCACCTGGACGAGCCAATTAGATCGTCAAGGAGCAGTGACATCAGCAACGGACAGCGGGCATATAAAGCGAACACTGCACTCGGCTACCTTCGGTGGGGGTGGCAGCACGGCATTGGCAATGGCGCATAACCTCGCATGGCTTGTTTTACAGATTCTGCCGCGTATCGTCACCTGTGCGGATCCCAGTTCAGCAACGGTTAACGTCATTTGGACGAGCCAATTGGATCGTCAAGCAGCAGTGACATCAGCAACGGACAGCAGGCATATAAAGCCAACACTACACTCGGCAACCTTCAGTGGGGACGGCAGCACGGCATCGGCAATGGCGTATAACCACGCGTGACTTGTTTTACGGACTCTGCCGCTTATTGTCAGCTGTGCGGATCCCAGTTCAGCAACGGTTAACGTCTCCTGGACGAGCCAATTGGATCGTCAAGCAGCAGTGACATCAGCAACGGACAGCGGGCATAAAAAGAGAACACTACGCTCGGCTACCTTCAGTGGGGGCGACAGCACGCCATTGGCAATGGCGCATAATCACGCATGGCTTGTTTTCCAGATTCTGCCGCTTATCGTCAGCTGTGCGGATCCCAGTTCAGCAACGGTTAACTTCACGTGGACGAGCCAATTGCATCGTCAAGCAGCAGTGACATCAGCAACGGACCGCGGGCATATAAAGAGAACACTGCACTCGGCTACCTTCAGTGGGGACGGCAGCATAGCATAGGCAATGGCGCATGACCACGCATGGCTTGTTTTACAGATTCTGCCGCTTATCGTCAGCAGTGCAGATCCCAGTTGAGCAACGGTTAACGTCACTTGGACGATGGACGAGCCAATTGGATCGTCAAGCAGCAGTGACATCAGCAACGGAACGGGGATAAAAAGAGAAAACTACGCTCGGCTACCTGCAGTGGGTGCGGCAGCACGGCATTGGCAGTGGCGAATAACCACGCATGAGTTGTTTAACAAATTCTGCCGCTTATCGTCAGTTGTGCGGATCCCAGTTCAGCAATGATTAACGTCACCTGGACGAGCCAATTGGATCGTCAAGCAGCAGTGACATCAGCAACGGACAGCGGGCATATAAAGCCAACACTACACTCGGCTACCTTCAGTGGGGACGGCAGCACGGAATCAGCAATGGCGCATGACCACGCATGACTTATTTTACGGATTCTGCCGCTTATTGTCAGCTGTGCGGATCCCAGTTTAGCAACGGTTAACGTCACCTGGACGAGCCAATTAGATCGTCAAGGAGCAGTGACATCAGCAACGGACAGCGGGCATATAAAGCGAACACTGCATTCGGCTACCTTCCGTGGGGGTGGCAGCACGGCATTGGCAATGGCGCATAACCACACATGGCTTGTTTTACAGATTCTGCCGCGTATCGTCAGCTGTGCGGATCCCAGTTCAGCAGCGGTTAACGTCACCTAGACGAGCCAATTGGATCGTCAAGCAGCAGTGACATGAGCAACGGACAGCGGGCATATAAAGCGAACACTGCCCTCGGCTACCATCGGTGGGGGTGGCAGCACGGCATTGGTAAAGGCGCATAACCACGCTTGACTTGTTTTATGGATTCTACCACTTATTGTCAGCTGTGCGGATCCCAGTTCAGCAACGGTTAACGTCACCTGGAAGAGCCAATTGGATCGTCAAGCAGCAGAGACATCAGCAACGGACAGCGGGCATATAAAGCGAACACTGCGCTCGGCTACCTTCATTGGGGGTGGCAGCACGGAATTGGCAATGGCGTATAACCTCGCATGGTTTGTTTTACAGATTCTGCCGCGTATCGTAACCTGTGCGGATCCCAGTTCAGCAACGGTTAACGTCACCTGGACGAGCCAATTGGATCGTCAAGCAGCAGTGACATCAGCAACGGACAGCCGGCATATAAAGCCAACACTACACTCGGCAACCTTCTGTGGGGACGGCAGCACGGCATTGGCAATGGCGCATACGACGCATGACTTGTTTTACAGATTCTGCCGCCTATTGTAAGCTGTGCGGATCCCAGTTTAGCAACGGTTAACGTCACCTGGACGAGCCAATTGGATCGTCAAGCAGCAGTGACATCAGCAACGGACAGCGGGCATATAAAGCCAACACTACACTCTGCTACCTTCAGTGGGGACGGCAGCACGGAATCGACAATAGCGCATAACCACGCATGATTTGTTTTACGGATTCTGCCGCTTATTGTCAGCAGTGCGGATCCCAGTTCAGCAGCGGTTAACGTCACCTAGACGAGCCAATTGGATCGTCAAGCAGCAGTGACATGAGCAACGGACTGCGGGCATATAAAGCGAACACTGCACTCGGCTACCATCGGTGGGGGTGGCAGCACGGCATTGGTAAAGGCGCATAACCACGCATGACTTGTTTTACGGATTCTACCGCTTATTGTCAGCTGTGCCGATCCCAGTTCAGCAACGGTTAACGTCACCTGGAAGAGCCAATTCGATCGTCAATCAGCAGAGACATCAGCAACGGACAGCGGGCATATAAAGCGAACACTGCGCTCGGCTACCGTCAGTGGGGGTGGCAGCACGGCATTGGCAATGGCGCATAACCTCGCATGGCTTGTTTTACAGATTCTGCCGCGTATCGTAACCTGTGCGGATCCCAGTTCAGCAACGGTTAACGTCACCTGGACGAGCCAATTGGATCGTCAAGCAGCAGTGACATCAGCAACGGACAGCCGGCATATAAAGCCAACACTACACTCGGCAACCTTCTGTGGGGACGGCAGCACGGCATTGGCAATGGCGCATAACCACGCATGACTTGTTTTACAGGTTCTGCCGCCTATTGTAAGCTGTGCGGATCCCAGTTTAGCAACGGTTAATGTCACCTGGACGTGCAAATTGGATCGTCAAGCAGCAGTGACATCAGCAACGGACAGCGGGCATATAAAGCGAACACTGCACTCGGCTACCTTCAGTGGGGGTGGCAGCACGGCATTGGCAATGGCGCATAACCTCGCATGGCTTGTTTTACAGATTCTTCCGCGTATCGTAACCTGTGCGGATCGCAGTTCAGCAACGGTTAACGTCACCTGGACGAGCCAATTGGATCGTCAAGCAGGAGTGACATCAGCAAAGGACAGCGGGCATATAGAGCGAACAATGTACTCGGCTACCTTCCGTGGGGGTGGCAGCACGGCATTGGCAATGGCGCATAACCGCGCATGGCTTGTTTTACAGATTCTGCCGCTTATCGTCAGCTGTGCGGATACCAGTTCAGCAGCGGTTAACGTCACCTAGACGAGCCAGTTGGATCGTCAAGCAGCAGTGACATGAGCAATGGACAGCGGGCATATAAAGCGAACACTGCACTCGGCTACATTCAGTGGGGGTGGCAGCACGGCATTGGCAATGGCGCTTAACCTCGCATGGCTTGTTTTACAGATTCCGCCGCGTATCGTAACCTGTGCGGATCGCAGTTCAGCAACGGTTAACGTCACCTGGACGAGCCAATTGGATCGTCAAGCAGCAGTGACATCAGCAACGGACAGCCGGCATATAAAGCCAACACTACACTCGGCAACCTTCAGTGGGGACGGCAGCACGGCATTGGCAATGGCGCATAACCACGCATGGCTTGTTTTACAGATTCTGCCGCTTATCGTCAGCCGTGCGGATCCCAGTTCAGCAAAGTTAACGTCACCTAGACGAGCCAACTGGATCGTCAAGCAGCAGTGACATGAGCAACGGACAGCGGGCATATAAAGCGAACACTGCACTCGGCTACCTTCCGTGGGGGTGGCAGCACGGCATTGGCAATGGCGCATAACCACGAATGGCTTGTTTTACAGATTCTGCCGCTTATCGTTAGCTGTGCGGATCCAAGTTCAGCAACGGTTAACGTCACCTGGACGAGCCAATTGGATCGTCAAGCAGCAGTGACATCAGCAAAGGACAGCGGGCATATAAAGCGAACACCACACTCGGCTACCTTTAGTGGGGACGGCAGCACGGCATCGGCAATGGCGCATAACCACGCACAACTGGTTTTACGGATTATGCCGTTGATTGTCAGTTGTGTGGATCCCAGTTTAGTAACGGTTAACGTCACCTGGACGAGCCAATTGGATCGTCAAGCAGGAGTGACATCAGCAAAGGACAGCGGGCATATAGAGCGAACAATGCACTCGGCTACCTTCCGTGGGGGTGGCAGCACGGCATTGGCAATGGCGCATAACCGCGCATGGCTTGTTTTACAGATTCTGCCGCTTATCGTCAGCTGTGCGGATCCAAGTTCAGCAACGGTTAACGTCACCTGGACGAGCCAATTGGATCGTCAAGCAGCAGTGACATCAGCAACGGACAGCCGGCATATAAAGCCAACACTACACTCGGCAACCTTCAGTGGGGACGGCAGCACGGCATTGGCAATGGCGCATAACCACGCATGGCTTGTTTTACAGATTCTGCCGCTTATCGTCAGCCGTGCGGATCCCAGTTCAGCAAAGTTAACGTCACCTAGACGAGCCAACTGGATCGTCAAGCAGCAGTGACATGAGCAACGGACAGCGGGCATATAAAGCGAACACTGCACTCGGCTACCTTCCGTGGGGGTGGCAGCACGGCATTGGCAATGGCGCATAACCACGAATGGCTTGTTTTACAGATTCTGCCGCTTATCGTTAGCTGTGCGGATCCAAGTTCAGCAACGGTTAACGTCACCTGGACGAGCCAATTGGATCGTCAAGCAGCAGTGACATCAGCAAAGGACAGCGGGCATATAAAGCGAACACCACACTCGGCTACCTTTAGTGGGGACGGCAGCACGGCATCGGCAATGGCGCATAACCACGCACGACTGGTTTTACGGATTCTGCCGTTGATTGTCAGTTGTGTGGATCCCAGTTTAGTAACGGTTAACGTCACCTGGACGAGCCAATTGGATCGTCAAGCAGGAGTGACATCAGCAAAGGACAGCGGGCATATAGAGCGAACAATGCACTCGGCTACCTTCCGTGGGGGTGGCAGCACGGCATTGGCAATGGCGCATAACCGCGCATGGCTTGTTTTACAGATTCTGCCGCTTATCGTCAGCTGTGCGGATCCAAGTTCAGCAGCGGTTAACGTCAGCTAGACGAGCCAATTGGATCGTCAAGCAGCAGTGACATCAGCAACGGACAGCGGGCTTATAAAGCGAACACTGCACTCTGCTACCTTCAGTGGGGGCGGCAGCACGGCATTGGCAATGGCGCATAACCATGCATGGCTTGTTTTACAGATTCTGCCGCTTATCGTCAGCTGTGCAGATCCCAGTTGAGCAACAGTTAACGCTTCTTGGATGAACCAATTGGATCGTCAAGTAGCAGTGACATCAGCAACGGACAGCGGGCATAAAAAGAGAACACTACGCTCGGCTACCTTCAGTGGGGGCGGCAGCACGCCATTGGCAATGGCGCATAATCACGCATGGCTTGTTTTACAGATTCTGCCGCTTATCGTCAGCTGTGCGGATCCCAGTTCAGCAACGGTTAACTTCACGTAGACGAGCCAATTGGATCGTCAAGCAGCAGTGACATCAGCAACGGACCGCGGGCATATAAATAGAACACAGCACTCGGCTACCTTCAGTGGGGACGGCAGCATAGCATAGGCAATGGCGCATAACCACGCATGGCTTGTTTTACAGATTCTGCCGCTTATCGTCAGCAGTGCGGATCCCAGTTGAGCAACGGTTAACGACAATTCGACGATGGACGAGCCAATTGGATCGTCAAGCAGCAGTGACATCAGCAACAGACAGCGGGCATAAAAAGAGAAAACTACGCTCGGCTACCTGCAGTGGGTGCGGCAGCACGGCATTGGCAATGGCGAATAACCACGCATGACTTGTTTAACAGATTCTGCCGCTTATCGTCAGTTGTGCGGATCCCAGTTCAGCAATGATTAACGTCACCTGGACGAGCCAATTGGATCGTCAAGCAGCAGTGACATCAGCAACGGACAGCGGGCATATAAAGCCAACACTACACTCGGCTACCTTCAGTGGGGACGGCAGCACGGAATCGGCAATGGCGCATAACCACGCATGACTTGTTTTACGGATTCTGCCGCTTATTGTCAGCTGTGCGGATCCCAGTTTAGCAAAGGTTAACGTCACCTGGACGAGCCAATTAGATCGTCAAGGAGCAGTGACATCAGCAACGGACAGCGGGCATATAAAGCGAACACTGCATTCGGCTACCTTCCGTGGGGGTGGCAGCACGGCATTGGCAATGGCGCATAACCACACATGGCTTGTTTTACAGATTCTGCCGCGTATCGTCAGCTGTGCGGATCCCAGTTCAGCAACGGTTAACGTCACCTGGAAGAGCCAATTGGATCGTCAAGCAGCAGAGACATCAGCAACGGACAGCGGGCATATAAAGCGAACACTGCGCTCGGCTTCCTTCATTGGGGGTGGCAGCACGGAATTGGCAATGGCGTATAACCTCGCATGGTTTGTTTTACAGATTCTGCCGCGTATCGTAACCTGTGCGGATCCCAGTTCAGCAACGGTTAACGTCACCTGGACGAGCCAATTGGATCGTCAAGCAGCAGTGACATCAGCAACGGACAGCCGGCATATAAAGCCAACACTACACTCGGCAACCTTCTGTGGGGACGGCAGCACGGCATCGGCAATGGCGCATAACCACGCACGACTGGTTTTACGGATTCTGCCGTTGATTGTCAGTTGTGTGGATCCCAGTTTAGTAACGGTTAACGTCACCTGGACGAGCCAATTGGATCGTCAAGCAGGAGTGACATCAGCAAAGGACAGCGGGCATATAGAGCGAACAATGCACTCGGCTACCTTCCGTGGGGGTGGCAGCACGGCATTGGCAATGGCGCATAACCGCGCATGGCTTGTTTTACAGATTCTGCCGCTTATCGTCAGCTGTGCGGATCCAAGTTCAGCAGCGGTTAACGTCAGCTAGACGAGCCAATTGGATCGTCAAGCAGCAGTGACATCAGCAACGGACAGCGGGCTTATAAAGCGAACACTGCACTCTGCTACCTTCAGTGGGGGCGGCAGCACGGCATTGGCAATGGCGCATAACCATGCATGGCTTGTTTTACAGATTCTGCCGCTTATCGTCAGCTGTGCAGATCCCAGTTGAGCAACAGTTAACGCTTCTTGGATGAACCAATTGGATCGTCAAGTAGCAGTGACATCAGCAACGGACAGCGGGCATAAAAAGAGAACACTACGCTCGGCTACCTTCAGTGGGGGCGGCAGCACGCCATTGGCAATGGCGCATAATCACGCATGGCTTGTTTTACAGATTCTGCCGCTTATCGTCAGCTGTGCGGATCCCAGTTCAGCAACGGTTAACTTCACGTAGACGAGCCAATTGGATCGTCAAGCAGCAGTGACATCAGCAACGGACCGCGGGCATATAAATAGAACACAGCACTCGGCTACCTTCAGTGGGGACGGCAGCATAGCATAGGCAATGGCGCATAACCACGCATGGCTTGTTTTACAGATTCTGCCGCTTATCGTCAGCAGTGCGGATCCCAGTTGAGCAACGGTTAACGACAATTCGACGATGGACGAGCCAATTGGATCGTCAAGCAGCAGTGACATCAGCAACAGACAGCGGGCATAAAAAGAGAAAACTACGCTCGGCTACCTGCAGTGGGTGCGGCAGCACGGCATTGGCAATGGCGAATAACCACGCATGACTTGTTTAACAGATTCTGCCGCTTATCGTCAGTTGTGCGGATCCCAGTTCAGCAATGATTAACGTCACCTGGACGAGCCAATTGGATCGTCAAGCAGCAGTGACATCAGCAACGGACAGCGGGCATATAAAGCCAACACTACACTCGGCTACCTTCAGTGGGGACGGCAGCACGGAATCGGCAATGGCGCATAACCACGCATGACTTGTTTTACGGATTCTGCCGCTTATTGTCAGCTGTGCGGATCCCAGTTTAGCAAAGGTTAACGTCACCTGGACGAGCCAATTAGATCGTCAAGGAGCAGTGACATCAGCAACGGACAGCGGGCATATAAAGCGAACACTGCATTCGGCTACCTTCCGTGGGGGTGGCAGCACGGCATTGGCAATGGCGCATAACCACACATGGCTTGTTTTACAGATTCTGCCGCGTATCGTCAGCTGTGCGGATCCCAGTTCAGCAACGGTTAACGTCACCTGGAAGAGCCAATTGGATCGTCAAGCAGCAGAGACATCAGCAACGGACAGCGGGCATATAAAGCGAACACTGCGCTCGGCTACCTTCATTGGGGGTGGCAGCACGGAATTGGCAATGGCGTATAACCTCGCATGGTTTGTTTTACAGATTCTGCCGCGTATCGTAACCTGTGCGGATCCCAGTTCAGCAACGGTTAACGTCACCTGGACGAGCCAATTGGATCGTCAAGCAGCAGTGACATCAGCAACGGACAGCCGGCATATAAAGCCAACACTACACTCGGCAACCTTCTGTGGGGACGGCAGCACGGCATTGGCAATGGCGCATACGACGCATGACTTGTTTTACAGATTCTGCCGCCTATTGTAAGCTGTGCGGATCCCAGTTTAGCAACGGTTAACGTCACCTGGACGAGCCAATTGGATCGTCAAGCAGCAGTGACATCAGCAACGGACAGCGGGCATATAAAGCCAACACTACACTCTGCTACCTTCAGTGGGGACGGCAGCACGGAATCGACAATAGCGCATAACCACGCATGATTTGTTTTACGGATTCTGCCGCTTATTGTCAGCAGTGCGGATCCCAGTTCAGCAGCGGTTAACGTCACCTAGACGAGCCAATTGGATCGTCAAGCAGCAGTGACATGAGCAACGGACTGCGGGCATATAAAGCGAACACTGCACTCGGCTACCATCGGTGGGGGTGGCAGCACGGCATTGGTAAAGGCGCATAACCACGCATGACTTGTTTTACGGATTCTACCGCTTATTGTCAGCTGTGCCGATCCCAGTTCAGCAACGGTTAACGTCACCTGGAAGAGCCAATTGGATCGTCAATCAGCAGAGACATCAGCAACGGACAGCGGGCATATAAAGCGAACACTGCGCTCGGCTACCGTCAGTGGGGGTGGCAGCACGGCATTGGCAATGGCGCATAACCTCGCATGGCTTGTTTTACAGATTCTGCCGCGTATCGTAACCTGTGCGGATCCCAGTTCAGCAACGGTTAACGTCACCTGGACGAGCCAATTGGATCGTCAAGCAGCAGTGACATCAGCAACGGACAGCCGGCATATAAAGCCAACACTACACTCGGCAACCTTCTGTGGGGACGGCAGCACGGCATTGGCAATGGCGCATAACCACGCATGACTTGTTTTACAGGTTCTGCCGCCTATTGTAAGCTGTGCGGATCCCAGTTTAGCAACGGTTAACGTCACCTGGACGTGCAAATTGGATCGTCAAGCAGCAGTGACATCAGCAACGGACAGCGGGCATATAAAGCGAACACTGCACTCGGCTACCTTCAGTGGGGGTGGCAGCACGGCATTGGCAATGGCGCATAACCTCGCATGGCTTGTTTTACAGATTCTTCCGCGTATCGTAACCTGTGCGGATCGCAGTTCAGCAACGGTTAACGTCACCTGGACGTGCCAATTGGATCGTCAAGCAGCAGCGACATCAGCAACGGACAGCGGGCATATAAAGCCAACACTGCACTCGGCTACCTTCAGTGGGTGCGGCAGCACGGCATCGGCAATGGCGCATAACCACCCATGACTGGTTTTACGGATTCTGCCGTTTATTATCAGCTGTGCGGATCCCAGTTTAGTAACGGTTAACGTCACCTGGACGAGCCAATTGGATCGTCAAGCAGGAGGAGTGACATCAGCAAAGGACAGCGGGCATATAGAGCGAACAATGCACTCGGCTACCTTCCGTGGGGGTGGCAGCACGGCATTGGCAATGGCGCATAACCGCGCATGGCTTCTTTTACAGATTCTGCCGCTTATCGTCAGCTGTGCGGATACCAGTTCAGCAGCGGTCAACGTCACCTAGACGAGCGAATTGGATCGTCAAGCTGCAGTGACATGAGCAACGGACAGCGGGCATATAAAGCGAACACTGCACTCGGCTACCTTCAGTGGGGGTGGCAGCACGGCATTGGCAATGGCGCATAACCTCGCATGGCTTGTTTTACAGATTCTTCCGCGTATCGTAACCTGTGCGGATCGCAGTTCAGCAACGGTTAACGTCACCTGGACGAGCCAATTGGATCGTCAAGCAGCAGTGACATCAGCAACGGACAGCCGGCATATAAAGCCAACACTACACTCGGCAACCTTCAGTGGGGACGGCAGCACGGCATTGGCAATGGCGCATAACCACGCATGGCTTGTTTTACAGATTCTGCCGCTTATCGTCAGCCGTGCGGATCCCAGTTCAGCAAAGTTAACGTCACCTAGACGAGCCAACTGGATCGTCAAGCAGCAGTGACATGAGCAACGGACAGCGGGCATATAAAGCGAACACTGCACTCGGCTACCTTCCGTGGGGGTGGCAGCACGGCATTGGCAATGGCGCATAACCACGAATGGCTTGTTTTACAGATTCTGCCGCTTATCGTTAGCTGTGCGGATCCAAGTTCAGCAACGGTTAACGTCACCTGGACGAGCCAATTGGATCGTCAAGCAGCAGTGACATCAGCAAAGGACAGCGGGCATATAAAGCGAACACCACACTCGGCTACCTTTAGTGGGGACGGCAGCACGGCATCGGCAATGGCGCATAACCACGCACGACTGGTTTTACGGATTCTGCCGTTGATTGTCAGTTGTGTGGATCGCAGTTTAGTAACGGTTAACGTCACCTGGACGAGCCAATTGGATCGTCAAGCAGGAGTGACATCAGCAAAGGACAGCGGGCATATAGAGCGAACAATGCACTCGGCTACCTTCCGTGGGGGTGGCAGCACGGCATTGGCAATGGCGCATAACCGCGCATGGCTTGTTTTACAGATTCTGCCGCTTATCGTCAGCTGTGCGGATCCAAGTTCAGCAACGGTTAACGTCACCTGGACGAGCCAATTGGATCGTCAAGCAGCAGTGACATCAGCAACGGACAGCCGGCATATAAAGCCAACACTACACTCGGCAACCTTCAGTGGGGACGGCAGCACGGCATTGGCAATGGCGCATAACCACGCATGGCTTGTTTTACAGATTCTGCCGCTTATCGTCAGCCGTGCGGATCCCAGTTCAGCAAAGTTAACGTCACCTAGACGAGCCAACTGGATCGTCAAGCAGCAGTGACATGAGCAACGGACAGCGGGCATATAAAGCGAACACTGCACTCGGCTACCTTCCGTGGGGGTGGCAGCACGGCATTGGCAATGGCGCATAACCGCGCATGGCTTGTTTTACAGGTTCTGCCGCTTATCGTCAGCTGTGCGGATCCCAGTTCAGCAGCGGTCAACGTCACCTAGACGAGCGAATTGGATCGTCAAGCTGCAGTGACATGAGCAACGGACAGCGGGCATATAAAGCGAACACTGCACTCGGCTACCTTCAGTGGGGGTGGCAGCACGGCATTGGCAATGGCGCATAACCACGAATGGCTTGTTTTACAGATTCTGCCGCTTATCGTTAGCTGTGCGGATCCAAGTTCAGCAACGGTTAACGTCACCTGGACGAGCCAATTGGATCGTCAAGCAGCAGTGACATCAGCAAAGGACAGCGGGCATATAAAGCGAACACCACACTCGGCTACCTTTAGTGGGGACGGCAGCACGGCATCGGCAATGGCGCATAACCACGCACGACTGGTTTTACGGATTCTGCCGTTGATTGTCAGTTGTGTGGATCCCAGTTTAGTAACGGTTAACGTCACCTGGACGAGCCAATTGGATCGTCAAGCAGCAGTGACATCAGCAAAGGACAGCGGGCATATAGAGCGAACAATGCACTCGGCTACCTTCCGTGGGGGTGGCAGCACGGCATTGGCAATGGCGCATAACCGCGCATGGCTTGTTTTACAGATTCTGCCGCTTATCGTCAGCTGTGCGGATCCAAGTTCAGCAGCGGTTAACGTCAGCTAGACGAGCCAATTGGATCGTCAAGCAGCAGTGACATCAGCAACGGACAGCGGGCATATAAAGCGAACACTGCACTCTGCTACCTTCAGTGGGGGCGGCAGCACGGCATTGGCAATGGCGCATAACCATGCATGGCTTGTTTTACAGATTCTGCCGCTTATCGTCAGCTGTGCAGATCCCAGTTAAGCAACAGTTAACGCTTCTTGGATGAACCAATTGGATCGTCAAGTAGCAGTGACATCAGCAACGGACAGCGGGCATAAAAAGAGAACACTACGCTCGGCTACCTTCAGTGGGGGCGGCAGCACGCCATTGGCAATGGCGCATAATCACGCATGGCTTGTTTTACAGATTCTGCCGCTTATCGTCAGCTGTGCGGATCCCAGTTCAGCAACGCTTAACTTCACGTAGACGAGCCAATTGGATCGTCAAGCAGCAGTGACATCAGCAACGGACCGCGGGCATATAAATAGAACACAGCACTCGGCTACCTTCAGTGGGGACGGCAGCATAGCATAGGCAATGGCGCATAACCACGCATGGCTTGTTTTACAGATTCTGCCGCTTATCGTCAGCAGTGCGGATCCCAGTTGAGCAACGGTTAACGACAATTCGACGATGGACGAGCCAATTGGATTGTCAAGCAGCAGTGACATCAGCAACAGACAGCGGGCATAAAAAGAGAAAACTACGCTCGGCTACCTGCAGTGGGTGCGGCAGCACGGCATTGGCAATGGCGAATAACCACGCATGACTTGTTTAACAGATTCTGCCGCTTATCGTCAGTTGTGCGGATCCCAGTTCAGCAATGATTAACGTCACCTGGACGAGCCAATTGGATCGTCAAGCAGCAGTGACATCAGCAACGGACAGCGGGCATATAAAGCCAACACTACACTCGGCTACCTTCAGTGGGGACGGCAGCACGGAATCGGCAATGGCGCATAACCACGCATGACTTGTTTTACGGATTCTGCCGCTTATTGTCAGCTGTGCGGATCCCAGTTTAGCAAAGGTTAACGTCACCTGGACGAGCCAATTAGATCGTCAAGGAGCAGTGACATCAGCAACGGACAGCGGGCATATAAAGCGAACACTGCATTCGGCTACCTTCCGTGGGGGTGGCAGCACGGCATTGGCAATGGCTCATAACCACACATGGCTTGTTTTACAGATTCTGCCGCGTATCGTCAGCTGTGCGGATCCCAGTTCAGCAGCGGTTAACGTCACCTAGACGAGCCAATTGGATCGTCAAGCAGCAGTGACATGAGCAACGGACAGCGGGCATATAAAGCGAACACTGCCCTCGGCTACCATCGGTGGGGGTGGCAGCACGGCATTGGTAAAGGCGCATAACCACGCTTGACTTGTTTTATGGATTCTACCACTTATTGTCAGCTGTGCGGATCCCAGTTCAGCAACGGTTAACGTCACCTGGAAGAGCCAATTGGATCGTCAAGCAGCAGAGACATCAGCAACGGACAGCGGGCATATAAAGCGAACACTGCGCTCGGCTACCTTCATTGGGGGTGGCAGCACGGAATTGGCAATGGCGTATAACCTCGCATGGTTTGTTTTACAGATTCTGCCGCGTATCGTAACCTGTGCGGATCCCAGTTCAGCAACGGTTAACGTCACCTGGACGAGCCAATTGGATCGTCAAGCAGCAGTGACATCAGCAACGGACAGCCGGCATATAAAGCCAACACTACACTCGGCAACCTTCTGTGGGGACGGCAGCACGGCATTGGCAATGGCGCATACGACGCATGACTTGTTTTACAGATTCTGCCGCCTATTGTAAGCTGTGCGGATCCCAGTTTAGCAACGGTTAACGTCACCTGGACGAGCCAATTGGATCGTCAAGCAGCAGTGACATCAGCAACGGACAGCGGGCATATAAAGCCAACACTACACTCTGCTACCTTCAGTGGGGACGGCAGCACGGAATCGACAATAGCGCATAACCACGCATGATTTGTTTTACGGATTCTGCCGCTTATTGTCAGCAGTGCGGATCCCAGTTCAGCAGCGGTTAACGTCACCTAGACGAGCCAATTGGATCGTCAAGCAGCAGTGACATGAGCAACGGACTGCGGGCATATAAAGCGAACACTGCACTCGGCTACCATCGGTGGGGGTGGCAGCACGGCATTGGTAAAGGCGCATAACCACGCATGACTTGTTTTACGGATTCTACCGCTTATTGTCAGCTGTGCCGATCCCAGTTCAGCAACGGTTAACGTCACCTGGAAGAGCCAATTGGATCGTCAATCAGCAGAGACATCAGCAACGGACAGCGGGCATATAAAGCGAACACTGCGCTCGGCTACCGTCAGTGGGGGTGGCAGCACGGCATTGGCAATGGCGCATAACCTCGCATGGCTTGTTTTACAGATTCTGCCGCGTATCGTAACCTGTGCGGATCCCAGTTCAGCAACGGTTAACGTCACCTGGACGAGCCAATTGGATCGTCAAGCAGCAGTGACATCAGCAACGGACAGCCGGCATATAAAGCCAACACTACACTCGGCAACCTTCTGTGGGGACGGCAGCACGGCATTGGCAATGGCGCATAACCACGCATGACTTGTTTTACAGGTTCTGCCGCCTATTGTAAGCTGTGCGGATCCCAGTTTAGCAACGGTTAACGTCACCTGGACGTGCAAATTGGATCGTCAAGCAGCAGTGACATCAGCAACGGACAGCGGGCATATAAAGCGAACACTGCACTCGGCTACCTTCAGTGGGGGTGGTAGCACGGCATTGGCAATGGCGCATAACCTCGCATGGCTTGTTTTACAGATTCTTCCGCGTATCGTAACCTGTGCGGATCGCAGTTCAGCAACGGTTAACGTCACCTGGACGAGCCAATTGGATCGTCAAGCAGCAGTGACATCAGCAACGGACAGCCGGCATATAAAGCCAACACTACACTCGGCAACCTTCAGTGGGGACGGCAGCACGGCATTGGCAATGGCGCATAACCACGCATGGCTTGTTTTACAGATTCTGCCGCTTATCGTCAGCCGTGCGGATCCCAGTTCAGCAAAGTTAACGTCACCTAGACGAGCCAACTGGATCGTCAAGCAGCAGTGACATGAGCAACGGACAGCGGGCATATAAAGCGAACACTGCACTCGGCTACCTTCCGTGGGGGTGGCAGCACGGCATTGGCAATGGCGCATAACCACGAATGGCTTGTTTTACAGATTCTGCCGCTTATCGTTAGCTGTGCGGATCCAAGTTCAGCAACGGTTAACGTCACCTGGACGAGCCAATTGGATCGTCAAGCAGCAGTGACATCAGCAAAGGACAGCGGGCATATAAAGCGAACACCACACTCGGCTACCTTTAGTGGGGACGGCAGCACGGCATCGGCAATGGCGCATAACCACGCACGACTGGTTTTACGGATTCTGCCGTTGATTGTCAGTTGTGTGGATCCCAGTTTAGTAACGGTTAACGTCACCTGGACGAGCCAATTGGATCGTCAAGCAGGAGTGACATCAGCAAAGGACAGCGGGCATATAGAGCGAACAATGCACTCGGCTACCTTCCGTGGGGGTGGCAGCACGGCATTGGCAATGGCGCATAACCGCGCATGGCTTGTTTTACAGATTCTGCCGCTTATCGTCAGCTGTGCGGATCCAAGTTCAGCAGCGGTTAACGTCAGCTAGACGAGCCAATTGGATCGTCAAGCAGCAGTGACATCAGCAACGGACAGCGAGCATATAAAGCGAACACTGCACTCTGCTACCTTCAGTGGGGGCGGCAGCACGGCATTGGCAATGGCGCATAACCATGCATGGCTTGTTTTACAGATTCTGCCGCTTATCGTCAGCTGTGCAGATCCCAGTTGAGCAACAGTTAACGCTTCTTGGATGAACCAATTGGATCGTCAAGTAGCAGTGACATCAGCAACGGACAGCGGGCATAAAAAGAGAACACTACGCTCGGCTACCTTCAGTGGGGGCGGCAGCACGCCATTGGCAATGGCGCATAATCACGCATGGCTTGTTTTACAGATTCTGCCGCTTATCGTCAGCTGTGCGGATCCCAGTTCAGCAACGGTTAACTTCACATAGACGAGCCAATTGGATCGTCAAGCAGCAGTGACATCAGCAACGGACCGCGGGCATATAAATAGAACACAGCACTCGGCTACCTTCAGTGGGGACGGCAGCATAGCATAGGCAATGGCGCATAACCACGCATGGCTTGTTTTACAGATTCTGCCGCTTATCGTCAGCAGTGCGGATCCCAGTTGAGCAACGGTTAACGACAATTCGACGATGGACGAGCCAATTGGATCGTCAAGCAGCAGTGACATCAGCAACAGACAGCGGGCATAAAAAGAGAAAACTACGCTCGGCTACCTGCAGTGGGTGCGGCAGCACGGCATTGGCAATGGCGAATAACCACGCATGACTTGTTTAACAGATTCTGCCGCTTATCGTCAGTTGTGCGGATCCCAGTTCAGCAATGATTAACGTCACCTGGACGAGCCAATTGGATCGTCAAGCAGCAGTGACATCAGCAACGGACAGCGGGCATATAAAGCCAACACTACACTCGGCTACCTTCAGTGGGGACGGCAGCACGGAATCGGCAATGGCGCATAACCACGCATGACTTGTTTTACGGATTCTGCCGCTTATTGTCAGCTGTGCGGATCCCAGTTTAGCAAAGGTTAACGTCACCTGGACGAGCCAATTAGATCGTCAAGGAGCAGTGACATCAGCAACGGACAGCGGGCATATAAAGCGAACACTGCATTCGGCTACCCTCCGTGGGGGTGGCAGCACGGCATTGGCAATGGCGCATAACCACACATGGCTTGTTTTACAGATTCTGCCGCGTATCGTCAGCTGTGCGGATCCCAGTTCAGCAGCGGTTAACGTCACCTAGACGAGCCAATTGGATCGTCAAGCAGCAGTGACATGAGCAACGGACAGCGGGCATATAAAGCGAACACTGCCCTCGGCTACCATCGGTGGGGGTGGCAGCACGGCATTGGTAAAGGCGCATAACCACGCTTGACTTGTTTTATGGATTCTACCACTTATTGTCAGCTGTGCGGATCCCAGTTCAGCAACGGTTAACGTCACCTGGAAGAGCCAATTGGATCGTCAAGCAGCAGAGACATCAGCAACGGACAGCGGGCATATAAAGCGAACACTGCGCTCGGCTACCTTCATTGGGGGTGGCAGCACGGAATTGGCAATGGCGTATAACCTCGCATGGTTTGTTTTACAGATTCTGCCGCGTATCGTAACCTGTGCGGATCCCAGTTCAGCAACGGTTAACGTCACCTGGACGAGCCAATTGGATCGTCAAGCAGCAGTGACATCAGCAACGGACAGCCGGCATATAAAGCCAACACTACACTCGGCAACCTTCTGTGGGGACGGCAGCACGGCATTGGCAATGGCGCATACGACGCATGACTTGTTTTACAGATTCTGCCGCCTATTGTAAGCTGTGCGGATCCCAGTTTAGCAACGGTTAACGTCACCTGGACGAGCCAATTGGATCGTCAAGCAGCAGTGACATCAGCAACGGACAGCGGGCATATAAAGCCAACACTACACTCTGCTACCTTCAGTGGGGACGGCAGCACGGAATCGACAATAGCGCATAACCACGCATGATTTGTTTTACGGATTCTGCCGCTTATTGTCAGCAGTGCGGATCCCAGTTCAGCAGCGGTTAACGTCACCTAGACGAGCCAATTGGATCGTCAAGCAGCAGTGACATGAGCAACGGACTGCGGGCATATAAAGCGAACACTGCACTCGGCTACCATCGGTGGGGGTGGCAGCACGGCATTGGTAAAGGCGCATAACCACGCATGACTTGTTTTACGGATTCTACCGCTTATTGTCAGCTGTGCCGATCCCAGTTCAGCAACGGTTAACGTCACCTGGAAGAGCCAATTGGATCGTCAATCAGCAGAGACATCAGCAACGGACAGCGGGCATATAAAGCGAACACTGCGCTCGGCTACCGTCAGTGGGGGTGGCAGCACGGCATTGGCAATGGCGCATAACCTCGCATGGCTTGTTTTACAGATTCTGCCGCGTATCGTAACCTGTGCGGATCCCAGTTCAGCAACGGTTAACGTCACCTGGACGAGCCAATTGGATCGTCAAGCAGCAGTGACATCAGCAACGGACAGCCGGCATATAAAGCCAACACTACACTCGGCAACCTTCTGTGGGGACGGCAGCACGGCATTGGCAATGGCGCATAACCACGCATGACTTGTTTTACAGGTTCTGCCGCCTATTGTAAGCTGTGCGGATCCCAGTTTAGCAACGGTTAACGTCACCTGGACGTGCAAATTGGATCGTCAAGCAGCAGTGACATCAGCAACGGACAGCGGGCATATAAAGCGAACACTGCACTCGGCTACCTTCAGTGGGTGCGGCAGCACGGCATCGGCAATGGCGCATAACCACGCATGACTGGTTTTGCGGATTCTGCCGTTTATTGTCAGCTGTGCGGATCCCAGTTTAGTAACGGTTAACGTCACCTGGACGAGCCAATTGGATCGTCAAGCAGGAGTGACATCAGCAAAGGACAGCGGGCATATAGAGCGAACAATGTACTCGGCTACCTTCCGTGGGGGTGGCAGCACGGCATTGGCAATGGCGCATAACCGCGCATGGCTTGTTTTACAGATTCTGCCGCTTATCGTCAGCTGTGCGGATACCAGTTCAGCAGCGGTTAACGTCACCTAGACGAGCCAGTTGGATCGTCAAGCAGCAGTGACATGAGCAATGGACAGCGGGCATATAAAGCGAACACTGCACTCGGCTACATTCAGTGGGGGTGGCAGCACGGCATTGGCAATGGCGCATAACCTCGCATGGCCTGTTTTACAGATTCCGCCGCGTATCGTAACCTGTGCGGATCCCAGTTCAGCAACGGTTAACGTCACCTGGACGAGCCAATTGGACCGTCAAGCAGCAGTGACATCAGCAACGGACAGCCGGCATATAAAGCCAACACTACACTCGGCAACCTTCAGTGGGGACGGCAGCACGGCATTGGCAATGGCCCATAACCACGCATGACTTGTTTTACAGATTCTGCCGCCTATTGTAAGCTGTGCGGATCCCAGTTCAGCAATGATTAACGTCACCTAGACGAGCCAATTGGATCGTCAAGCAGCGGTGACATGAGCAACGGACAGCGGGCATATAAAGCGAACACTGCACTCGGCAACCTTCGGTGGGGGTGGCAGCACGGCAATGGCAATGGCGCATAACCTCGCATGGCTTGTTTTACGGATTCTGCCGCGTATCGTCAGCTGTGCGGATCCCAGTTCAGCAACGGTTAACGTCACCTGCACGAGCCAATTGGATCGTGAAGCAGCAGTGACATCAGCAACGGACAGCCGGCATATAAAGCCAACACTACACTCGGCAACCTTCAGTGGGGACGGCAGCACGGCATCGGCAATGGCGTAAAACCACGCGTGACTTGTTTTACGGATTCTGCCGCGTATCGTCAGCTGTGCGGATCCCAGTTCAGCAACGGTTAACGTCACCTGCACGAGCCAATTGGATCGTGAAGCAGCAGTGACATCAGCAACGGACAGCCGGCATATAAAGCCAACACTACACTCGGCAACCTTCTGTGGGGACGGCAGCACGGCATTGGCAATGGCGCATACGACGCATGACTTGTTTTACAGATTCTGCCGCCTATTGTAAGCTGTGCGGATCCCAGTTTAGCAACGGTTAACGTCACCTGGACGAGCCAATTGGATCGTCAAGCAGCAGTGACATCAGCAACGGACAGCGGGCATATAAAGCCAACACTACACTCTGCTACCTTCAGTGGGGACGGCAGCACGGAATCGACAATAGCGCATAACCACGCATGATTTGTTTTACGGATTCTGCCGCTTATTGTCAGCAGTGCGGATCCCAGTTCAGCAGCGGTTAACGTCACCTAGACGAGCCAATTGGATCGTCAAGCAGCAGTGACATGAGCAACGGACTGCGGGCATATAAAGCGAACACTGCACTCGGCTACCATCGGTGGGGGTGGCAGCACGGCATTGGCAATGGCGCATAACCTCGCATGGCTTGTTTTACAGATTCTGCCGCGTATCGTAACCTGTGCGGATCCCAGTTCAGCAACGGTTAACGTCACCTGGACGAGCCAATTGGATCGTCAAGCAGCAGTCACATCAGCAACGGACAGCCGGCATATAAAGCCAACACTACACTCGGCAACCTTCTGTGGGGACGGCAGCACGGCATTGGCAATGGCGCATAACCACGCATGACTTGTTTTACAGGTTCTGCCGCCTATTGTAAGCTGTGCGGATCCCAGTTTAGCAACGGTTAACGTCACCTGGACGTGCAAATTGGATCGTCAAGCAGCAGTGACATCAGCAACGGACAGCGGGCATATAAAGCGAACACTGCACTCGGCTACCTTCAGTGGGTGCGGCAGCACGGCATCGGCAATGGCGCATAACCACGCATGACTGGTTTTGCGGATTCTGCCGTTTATTGTCAGCTGTGCGGATCCCAGTTTAGTAACGGTTAACGTCACCTGGACGAGCCAATTGGATCGTCAAGCAGGAGTGACATCAGCAAAGGACAGCGTGCATATAGAGCGAACAATGTACTCGGCTACCTTCCGTGGGGGTGGCAGCACGGCATTGGCAATGGCGCATAACCGCGCATGGCTTGTTTTACAGATTCTGCCGCTTATCGTCAGCTGTGCGGATACCAGTTCAGCAGCGGTTAACGTCACCTAGACGAGCCAGTTGGATCGTCAAGCAGCAGTGACATGAGCAATGGACAGCGGGCATATAAAGCGAACACTGCACTCGGCTACATTCAGTGGGGGTGGCAGCACGGCATTGGCAATGGCGCATAACCTCGCATGGCCTGTTTTACAGATTCCGCCGCGTATCGTAACCTGTGCGGATCCCAGTTCAGCAACGGTTAACGTCACCTGGACGAGCCAATTGGACCGTCAAGCAGCAGTGACATCAGCAACGGACAGCCGGCATATAAAGCCAACACTACACTCGGCAACCTTCAGTGGGGACGGCAGCACGGCATTGGCAATGGCCCATAACCACGCATGACTTGTTTTACAGATTCTGCCGCCTATTGTAAGCTGTGCGGATCCCAGTTCAGCAACGGTTAACGTCACCTAGACGAGCCAATTGGATCGTCAAGCAGCGGTGACATGAGCAACGGACAGCGGGCATATAAAGCGAACACTGCACTCGGCAACCTTCGGTGGGGGTGGCAGCACGGCAATGGCAATGGCGCATAACCTCGCATGGCTTGTTTTACAGATTCTGCCGCGTATCGTCAGCTGTGCGGATCCCAGTTCAGCAACGGTTAACGTCACCTGCACGAGCCAATTGGATCGTGAAGCAGCAGTGACATCAGCAACGGACAGCCGGCATATAAAGCCAACACTACACTCGGCAACCTTCAGCGGGGACGGCAGCACGGTATCGGCAATGGCGTAAAACCACGCGTGACTTGTTTTACGGATTCTGCCGCTTATTGTCAGCTGTGCGGATCCCAGTTCAGCAGGGGTTAACGTCTCCTGGACGAGCCAATTGGATCGTCAAGCAGCAGTGACATCAGCAACGGACAGCGGGCATATAAAGCGAACACTGCACTCTGCTACCTTCAGTGGGGGCGGCAGCACGACATTGGCAATGGCGCATAACCATGCATGGCTTGTTTTACAGATTCTGCCGCTTATCGTCAGCTGTGCAGATCCCAGTTGAGCAACAGTTAACGCTTCTTGGATGAACCAATTCGATCGTCAAGTAGCAGTGACATCAGCAACGGACAGCGGGCATAAAAAGAGAACACTACGCTCGGCTACCTTCAGTGGGGGCGGCAGCACGCCATTGGCAATGGCGCATAATCACGCATGGCTTGTTTTACAGATTCTGCCGCTTATCGTCAGCTGTGCGGATCCCAGTTCAGCAACGGTTAACTTCACGTAGACGAGCCAATTGGATCGTCAAGCAGCAGTGACATCAGCAACGGACCGCGGGCATATAAAGAGAACACTGCACTCGGCTACCTTCAGTGGGGACGGCAGCATAGCATAGGCAATGGCGCATAACCACGCATGGCTTGTTTTACAGATTCTGCCGCTTATCGTCAGCAGTGCGGATCCCAGTTGAGCAACGGTTAACGTCAATTCGACGATGGACGAGCCAATTGGATCGTCAAGCAGCAGTGACAGCAGCAACGGACAGCGGGCATAAAAAGAGAAAACTACGCTCGGCTACCTGCAGTGGGTGCGGCAGCACGGCATTGGCAATGGCGAATAACCACGCATGACTTGTTTAACAGATTCTGCCGCTTATCGTCAGTTGTGCGGATCCCAGTTCAGCAATGATTAACGTCGCCTGGACGAGCCAATTGGATCGTCAAGCAGCTGTGACAGCAGCAACGGACAGCGGGCATAAAAAGAGAAAACTACGCTCGGCTACCTGCAGTGGGTGCGGCAGCACGGAATCGGCAATGGCGCATAACCACGCATGACTTGTTTTACGGATTCTGCCGCTTATTGTCAGCTGTGCGGATCCCAGTTTAGCAACGGTTAACGTCACCTGGACGAGCCAATTAGATCGTCAAGGAGCAGTGACATCAGCAACGGACAGCGGGCATATAAAGCGAACACTGCACTCGGCTACCTTCCGTGGGGGTGGCAGCACGGCATTGGCAATGGCGCATAACCTCGCATGGCTTGTTTTACAGATTCTGCCGCGTATCGTAACCTGTGCGGATCCCAGTTCAGCAACGGTTAACGTCACCTGGACGAGCCAATTGGATCGTCAAGCAGCAGTGACATCAGCAACGGACAGCCGGCATATAAAGCCAACACTACATTCGGCAACCTTCTGTGGGGACGGCAGCACGGCCTTGGCAATGGCGCATAACCACGCATGACTTGTTTTACAGATTCTGCCGCCTATTGTAAGCTGTGCGGATCCCAGTTTAGCAACGGTTAACGTCACCTAGACGTGCCAATTGGATCGTCAAGCAGCAGCGACATCAGCAACGGACAGCGGGCATATAAAGCGGACACTGCACTCGGCTACCTTCAGTGGGTGCGGCAGCACGGCATCGGCAATGGCGCATAACCACCCATGACTGGTTTTACGGATTCTGCCGTTTATTATCAGCTGTGCGGATCCCAGTTTAGTAACGGTTAACGTCACCTGGACGAGCCAATTGGATCGTCAAGCAGGAGGAGTGACATCAGCAAAGGACAGCGGGCATATAGAGCGAACAATGCACTCGGCTACCTTCCGTGGGGGTGGCAGCACGGCATTGGCAATGGCGCATAACCGCGCATGGCTTGTTTTACAGATTCTGCCGCTTATCGTCAGCTGTGCGGATCCCAGTTCAGCAGCGGTCAACGTCACCTAGACGAGCGAATTGGATCGTCAAGCAGCAGTGACATGAGCAACGGACAGCGGGCATATAAAGCGAACACTGCACTCGGCTACCTTCAGTGGGGGTGGCAGCACGGCATTGGCAATGGCGCATAACCTCGCATGGCTTGTTTTACAGATTCTTCCGCGTATCGTAACCTGTGCGGATCGCAGTTGAGCAACAGTTAACGCTTCTTGGATGAACCAATTCGATCGTCAAGTAGCAGTGACATCAGCAACGGACAGCGGGCATAAAAAGAGAACACTACGCTCGGCTACCTTCAGTGGGGGCGGCAGCACGCCATTGGCAATGGCGCATAATCACGCATGGCTTGTTTTACAGATTCTGCCGCTTATCGTCAGCTGTGCGGATCCCAGTTCAGCAACGGTTAACTTCACGTAGACGAGCCAATTGGATCGTCAAGCAGCAGTGACATCAGCAACGGACCGCGGGCATATAAAGAGAACACTGCACTCTGCTACCTTCAGTGGGGGCGGCAGCACGACATTGGCAACGGCGCATAACCATGCATGGCTTGTTTTACAGATTCTGCCGCTTATCGTCAGCTGTGCAGATCCCAGTTGAGCAACAGTTAACGCTTCTTGGATGAACCAATTCGATCGTCAAGTAGCAGTGACATCAGCAACGGACAGCGGGCATAAAAAGAGAACACTACGCTCGGCTACCTTCAGTGGGGGCGGCAGCACGCCATTGGCAATGGCGCATAATCACGCATGGCTTGTTTTACAGATTCTGCCGCTTATCGTCAGCTGTGCGGATCCCAGTTCAGCAACGGTTAACTTCATGTAGACGAGCCAATTGGATCGTCAAGCAGCAGTGACATCAGCAACGGACCGCGGGCATATAAAGAGAACACTGCACTCGGCTACCTTCAGTGGGGACGGCAGCATAGCATAGGCAATGGCGCATAACCACGCATGGCTTGTTTTACAGATTCTGCCGCTTATCGTCAGCAGTGCGGATCCCAGTTGAGCAACGGTTAACGTCAATTCGACGATGGACGAGCCAATTGGATCGTCAAGCAGCAGTGACAGCAGCAACGGACAGCGGGCATAAAAAGAGAAAACTACGCTCGGCTACCTGCAGTGGGTGCGGCAGCACGGCATTGGCAATGGCGAATAACCACGCATGACTTGTTTAACAGATTCTGCCGCTTATCGTCAGTTGTGCGGATCCCAGTTCAGCAATGATTAACGTCGCCTGGACGAGCCAATTGGATCGTCAAGCAGCTGTGACAGCAGCAACGGACAGCGGGCATAAAAAGAGAAAACTACGCTCGGCTACCTGCAGTGGGTGTGGCAGCACGGAATCGGCAATGGCGCATAACCACGCATGACTTGTTTTACGGATTCTGCCGCTTATTGTCAGCTGTGCGGATCCCAGTTTAGCAACGGTTAACGTCACCTGGACGAGCCAATTAGATCGTCAAGGAGCAGTGACATCAGCAACGGACAGCGGGCATATAAAGCGAACACTGCACTCGGCTACCTTCCGTGGGGGTGGCAGCACGGCATTGGCAATGGCGCATAACCTCGCATGGCTTGTTTTACAGATTCTGCCGCGTATCGTAACCTGTGCGGATCCCAGTTCAGCAACGGTTAACGTCACCTGGACGAGCCAATTGGATCGTCAAGCAGCAGTGACATCAGCAACGGACAGCCGGCATATAAAGCCAACACTACATTCGGCAACCTTCTGTGGGGACGGCAGCACGGCCTTGGCAATGGCGCATAACCACGCATGACTTGTTTTACAGATTCTGCCGCCTATTGTAAGCTGTGCGGATCCCAGTTTAGCAACGGTTAACGTCACCTGGACGTGCCAATTGGATCGTCAAGCAGCAGCGACATCAGCAACGGACAGCGGGCATATAAAGCGGACACTGCACTCGGCTACCTTCAGTGGGTGCGGCAGCACGGCATCGGCAATGGCGCATAACCACCCATGACTGGTTTTACGGATTCTGCCGTTTATTATCAGCTGTGCGGATCCCAGTTTAGTAACGGTTAACGTCACCTGGACGAGCCAATTGGATCGTCAAGCAGGAGGAGTGACATCAGCAAAGGACAGCGGGCATATAGAGCGAACAATGCACTCGGCTACCTTCCGTGGGGGTGGCAGCACGGCATTGGCAATGGCGCATAACCGCGCATGGCTTGTTTTACAGATTCTGCCGCTTATCGTCAGCTGTGCGGATCCCAGTTCAGCAGCGGTCAACGTCACCTAGACGAGCGAATTGGATCGTCAAGCAGCAGTGACATGAGCAACGGACAGCGGGCATATAAAGCGAACACTGCACTCGGCTACCTTCAGTGGGGGTGGCAGCACGGCATTGGCAATGGCGCATAACCTCGCATGGCTTGTTTTACAGATTCTTCCGCGTATCGTAACCTGTGCGGATCGCAGTTCAGCAACGGTTAACGTCACCTGGACGAGCCAATTGGATCGTCAAGCAGCAGTGACATCAGCAACGGACAGCCGGCATATAAAGCCAACACTACACTCGGCAACCTTCAGTGGGGACGGCAGCACGGCATTGGCAATGGCGCATAACCACGCATGGCTTGTTTTACAGATTCTGCCGCTTATCGTCAGCCGTGCGGATCCCAGTTCAGCAAAGTTAACGTCACCTAGACGAGCCAACTGGATCGTCAAGCAGCAGTGACATGAGCAACGTACAGCGGGCATATAAAGCGAACACTGCACTCGGCTACCTTCCGTGGGGGTGGCAGCACGGCATTGGCAATGGCGCATAACCACGAATGGCTTGTTTTACAGATTCTGCCGCTTATCGTTAGCTGTGCTTATCCAAGTTCAGCAACGGTTAACGTCACCTGGACGAGCCAATTGGATCGTCAAGCAGCAGTGACATCAGCAAAGGACAGCGGGCATATAAAGCCAACACCACACTCGGCTACCTTTAGTGGGGACGGTAGCACGGCATCGGCAATGGCGCATAACCACGCATGACTTGTTTTACGGATTCTACCGCTTATTGTCAGCTGTGCGGATCCCAGTTCAGCAACGGCTAACGTCACCTGGAAGAGCCAATTGGATCGTCAAGCAGCAGAGACATCAGCAACGGACAGCGGGCATATAAAGCGAACACTGCACTCGGCTACCTTCAGTGGGGGTGGCAGCACGGCATTGGCAATGGCGCATAACCTCGCATGGCTTGTTTTACAGATTCTGCCGCGTATCGTAACCTGTGCGGATCCCAGTTCAGCAACGGTTAACGTCAGCTGGACGAGCCAATTGGATCGTCAAGCAGCAGTGACATCAGCAACGGACAGCCGGCATATAAAGCCAACACTACACTCGGCAACCTTCTGTGGGGACGGCAGCACGGCATTGGCAATGGCGCATAACCACGCATGACTTGTTTTACAGATTCTGCCGCCTATTGTAAGCTGTGCGGATACCAGTTTAGCAACGGTTAACGTCACGTGGACGTGCCAATTGGATCGTCAAGCAGCAGTGACCTCAGCAACGGACAGCGGGCATATAAAGCGAACACTGCACTCGGCTACCTTCAGTGGGTGCGGCAGCACGGCATCGGCAATGGCGCATAACCACGCACGACTGGTTTTACGGATTCTGCCGTTTATTGTCAGTTGTGTGGATCCCAGTTTAGTAACGGTTAACGTCACCTGGACGAGCCAATTGGATCGTCAAGCAGGAGTGACATCAGCAAAGGACAGCGGGCATATAGAGCGAACAATGCACTCGGCTACCTTCCGTGGGGGTGGCAGCACGGCATTGGCAATGGCGCATAACCGCGCATGGCTTGTTTTACAGATTCTGCCGCTTATCGTCAGCTGTGCGGATCCAAGTTCAGCAGCGGTTAACGTCACCTAGACGAGCCAATTGGATCGTCAAGCAGCAGTGACATCAGCAACGGACAGCGGGCATATAAAGCGAACACTGCACTCTGCTACCTTCAGTGGGGGCGGCAGCACGGCATTGGCAATGGCGCATAACCATGCATGGCTTGTTTTACAGATTCTGCCGCTTATCGTCAGCTGTGCAGATCCCAGTTGAGCAACAGTTAACGCTTCTTGGATGAACCAATTGGATCGTCAAGTAGCAGTGACATCAGCAACGGACAGCGGGCATAAAAAGAGAACACTACGCTCGGCTACCTTCAGTGGGGGCGGCAGCACGCCATTGGCAATGGCGCATAATCACGCATCTCTTGTTTTACAGATTCTGCCGCTTATCGTCAGCTGTGCGGATCCCAGTTCAGCAACGGTTAACTTCACGTAGACGAGCCAATTGGATCGTCAAGCAGCAGTGACATCAGCAACGGACCGCGGGCATATAAATAGAACACAGCACTCGGCTACCTTCAGTGGGGACGGCAGCATAGCATAGGCAATGGCGCATAACCACGCATGGCTTGTTTTACAGATTCTGCCGCTTATCGTCAGCAGTGCGGATCCCAGTTGAGCAACGGTTAACGTCAATTCGACGATGGACGAGCCAATTGGATCGTCAAGCAGCAGTGACATCAGCAACGGACAGCGGGCATAAACAGAGAAAACTACGCTCGGCTACCTTCAGTGGGGACGGCAGCACGGAATCGGCAATGGCGCATAACCACGCATGACTTGTTTTACGGATTCTGCCGCTTATTGTCAGCTGTGCGGATCCCAGTTTAGCAAAGGTTAACGTCACCTGGACGAGCCAATTAGATCGTCAAGGAGCAGTGACATCAGCAACGGACAGCGGGCATATAAAGCGAACACTGCATTCGGCTACCTTCCGTGGGGGTGGCAGCACGGCATTGGCAATGGCGCATAACCACACATGGCTTGTTTTACAGATTCTGCCGCGTATCGTCAGCTGTGCGGATCCCAGTTCAGCAGCGGTTAACGTCACCTAGACGAGCCAATTGGATCGTCAAGCAGCAGTGACATGAGCAACGGACAGCGGGCATATAAAGCGAACACTGCCCTCGGCTACCATCGGTGGGGGTGGCAGCACGGCATTGGTAAAGGCGCATAACCACGCTTGACTTGTTTTATGGATTCTACCACTTATTGTCAGCTGTGCGGATCCCAGTTCAGCAACGGTTAACGTCACCTGGAAGAGCCAATTGGATCGTCAAGCAGCAGAGACATCAGCAACGGACAGCGGGCATATAAAGCGAACACTGCGCTCGGCTACCTTCAGTGGGGGTGGCAGCACGGAATTGGCAATGGCGTATAACCTCGCATGGTTTGTTTTACAGATTCTGCCGCGTACCGTAACCTGTGCGGATCCCAGTTCAGCAACGGTTAACGTCACCTGGACGAGCCAATTGGATCGTCAAGCAGCAGTGACATCAGCAACGGACAGCCGGCATATAAAGCCAACACTACACTCGGCAACCTTCTGTGGGGACGGCAGCACGGCATTGGCAATGGCGCATAACCACGCATGATTTGTTTTACGGATTCTGCCGCTTATTGTCAGCAGTGCGGATCCCAGTTCAGCAGCGGTTAACGTCACCTAGACGAGCCAATTGGATCGTCAAGCAGCAGTGACATGAGCAACGGACTGCGGGCATATAAAGCGAACACTGCACTCGGCTACCATCGGTGTGGGTGGCAGCACGGCATTGGTAAAGGCGCATAACCACGCATGACTTGTTTTACGGATTCTACCGCTTATTGTCAGCTGTGCCGATCCCAGTTCAGCAACGGTTAACGTCACCTGGAAGAGCCAATTGGATCGTCAATCAGCAGAGACATCAGCAACGGACAGCGGGCATATAAAGCGAACACTGCGCTCGGCTTCCGTCAGTGGGGGTGGCAGCACGGCATTGGCAATGGCGCATAACCTCGCATGGCTTGTTTTACAGATTCTGCCGCGTATCGTAACCTGTGCGGATCCCAGTTCAGCAACGGTTAAGGTCACCTGGACGAGCCAATTGGATCGTCAAGCAGCAGTGACATCAGCAACGGACAGCCGGCATATAAAGCCAACACTACACTCGGCAACCTTCTGTGGGGACGGCAGCACGGCATTGGCAATGGCGCATAACCACGCATGACTTGTTTTACAGGTTCTGCCGCCTATTGTAAGCTGTGCGGATTCCAGTTTAGCAACGGTTAACGTCACCTGGACGTGCAAATTGGATCGTCAAGCAGCAGTGACATGAGCAATGGACAGCGGGCATATAAAGCGAACACTGCACTCGGCTACCTTCAGTGGGGGTGGCAGCACGGCATTGGCAATGGCGCATAACCTCGCATGGCTTGTTTTCCAGATTCCGCCGCGTATCGTAACCTGTGCGGATCCCAGTTCAGCAACGGTTAACGTCACCTGGACGAGCCAATTGGATCGTCAAGCAGCAGTGACATCAGCAACGGACAGCCGGCATATAAAGCCAACACTACACTCGGCAACCTTCTGTGGGGACGGCAGCACGGCATTGGCAATGGCGCATAACCACGCATGACTTGTTTTACAGGTTCTGCCGCCTATTGTAAGCTGTGCGGATCCCAGTTTAGCAACGGTTAACGTCACCTGGACGTGCAAATTGGATCGTCAAGCAGCAGTGACATGAGCAATGGACAACGGGCATATAAAGCGAACACTGCACTCGGCTACCTTCAGTGGGTGCGGCAGCACGGCATCGGCAATGGCGCATAACCACGCATGACTGGTTTTACGGATTCTGCCGTTTATTGTCAGCTGTGCGGATCCCAGTTTAGTAACGGTTAACGTCACCTGGACGAGCCAATTGGATCGTCAAGCAGGAGTGACATCAGCAAAGGACAGCGGGCATATAGAGCGAACAATGTACTCGGCTACCTTCCGTGGGGGTTGCAGCACGGCATTGGCAATGGCGCATAACCGCGCATGGCTTGTTTTACAGATTCTGCCGCTTATCGTCAGCTGTGCGGATACCAGTTCAGCAGCGGTTAACGTCACCTAGACGAGCCAGTTGGATCGTCAAGCAGCAGTGACATGAGCAATGGACAGCGGGCATATAAAGCGAACACTGCACTCGGGTACCTTCAGTGGGGGTGGCAGCACGGCATTGGCAATGGCGCATAACCTCGCATGGCTTGTTTTACAGATTCCGCCGCGTATCGTAACCTGTGCGGATCCCAGTTCAGCAACGGTTAACGTCACCTGGACGAGCCAATTGGACCGTCAAGCAGCAGTGACATCAGCAACGGACAGCCGTAATATAAAGCCAACACTACACTCGGCAACCTTCAGTGGGGACGGCAGCACGGCATTGGCAATGGCCCATAACCACGCATGACTTGTTTTACAGATTCTGCCGCCTATTGTAAGCTGTGCGGATCCCAGTTCAGCAACGGTTAACGTCACCTAGACGAGCCAATTGGATCGTCAAGCAGCAGTGACATGAGCAACGGACAGCGGGCATATAAAGCGAACACTGCACTCGGCAACCTTCGGTGGGGGTGGCAGCACGGCAATGGCAATGGCGCATAACCTCGCATGGCTTGTTTTACAGATTCTGCCGCGTATCGTCAGCTGTGCGGATCCCAGTTCAGCAACGGTTAACGTCACCTGCACGAGCCAATTGGATCGTCAAGCAGCAGTGACATCAGCAACGGACAGCCGGCATATAAAGCCAACACTACACTCGGCAACCTTCAGTGGGGACGGCAGCACGGCATCGGCAATGGCGTAAAACCACGCGTGACTTGTTTTACGGATTCTGCCGCTTATTGTCAGCTGTGCGGATCCCAGTTCAGCAGCGGTTAACGTCTCCTGGACGAGCCAATTGGATCGTCAAGCAGCAGTGACATCAGCAACGGACAGCGGGCATATAAAGCGAACACTGCACTCTGCTACCTTCAGTGGGGGCGGCAGCACGGCATTGGCAATGGCGCATAACCATGCATGGCTTGTTTTACAGATTCTGCCGCTTATCGTCAGCTGTGCAGATCCCAGTTGAGCAACAGTTAACGCTTCTTGGATGAACCAATTCGATCGTCAAGTAGCAGTGACATCAGCAACGGACAGCGGGCATAAAAAGAGAACACTACGCTCGGCTACCTTCAGTGGGGGCGGCAGCACGCCATTGGCAATGGCGCATAATCACGCATGGCTTGTTTTACAGATTCTGCCGCTTATCGTCAGCTGTGCGGATCCCAGTTCAGCAACGGTTAACTTCACGTAGACGAGCCAATTGGATCGTCAAGCAGCAGTGACATCAGCAACGGACCGCGGGCATATAAAGAGAACACTGCACTCGGCTACCTTCAGTGGGGACGGCAGCATAGCATAGGCAATGGCGCATAACCACGCATGGCTTGTTTTACAGATTCTGCCGCTTATCGTCAGCAGTGCGGATCCCAGTTGAGCAACGGTTAACGTCAATTCGACGATGGACGAGCCAATTGGATCGTCAAGCAGCAGTGACAGCAGCAACGGACAGCGGGCATAAAAAGAGAAAACTACGCTTGGCTACCTGCAGTGGGTGCGGCAGCACGGCATTGGCAATGGCGAATAACCACGCATGACTTGTTTAACAGATTCTGCCGCTTATCGTCAGTTGTGCGGATCCCAGTTCAGCAATGATTAACGTCACCTGGACGAGCCAATTGGATCGTCAAGCAGCTGTGACAGCAGCAACGGACAGCGGGCATAAAAAGAGAAAACTACGCTCGGCTACCTGCAGTGGGTGCGGCAGCACGGCATTGGCAATGGCGAATAACCACGCATGACTTGTTTAACAGATTCTGCCGCTTATCGCCAGTTGTGCGGATCCCAGTTCAGCAATGATTAACGTCACCTGGACGAGCCAATTGGATCGTCAAGCAGCAGTGACATCAGCAACGGACAGCGGGCATATAAAGCCAACACTACACTCGGCTACCTTCAGTGAGGACGGCAGCACGGAATCGGCAATGGCGCATAACCACGCATGACTTGTTTTACGGATTCTGCCGCTTATTGTCAGCTGTGCGGATCCCAGTTTAGCAACGGTTAACGTCACCTGGACGAGCCAATTAGATCGTCAAGGTGCAGTGACATCAGCAACGGACAGCGGGCATATAAAGCGAACACTGCACTCGGCTACCTTCCGTGGGGGTGGCAGCACGGCATTGGCAATGGCGCATAACCACGCATGGCTTGTTTTACAGATTCTGCCGCGTGTCGTCAGCTGTGCGGATCCCAGTTCAGCAGCGGTTAACGTCACCTAGACGAGCCAATTGGATCGTCAAGCAGCAGTGGCATGAGCAACGGACAGCGGGCATATAAAGCGAACACTGCACTCGGCTACCATCGGTGGGGGTGGCAGCACGGCATTGGTAAAGGCGCATAACCAGGCTTGACTTGTTTTACGGATTCTACTACTTATTGTCAGCTGTGCGGATCCCAGTTCAGCAACGGTTAACGTCACCTGGAAGAGCCAATTGGATCGTCAAGCAGCAGTGACATCAGCAACGGACAGCGGGCATATAAAGCGAACACTGCACTCGGCTACCTTCGGTGGGGGTGGCAGCACGGCATTGGCAATGGCGCATAACCTCGCACGGCTTGTTTTACAGATTCTGCCGCGTATCGTCAGCTGTGCGGATCCCAGTTCAGCAACGGTTAACGTCACTTGGACGAGCCAATTGGATCGTCAAGCAACAGTGACATCAGCAAAGGACAGCGGACATATAAAGCCAACACCACACTCGGCTACCTTTAGTGGGGACGGCAGCACGGCATCGGCAATGGCGCATAACCACGCATGACTTATTTTACGGATTCTACCGCTTATTGTCAGCTGTGCGGATCCCAGTTGAGCAACGGTTAACGTCACCTGGTAGAGCCAATTGGATCGTCAAGCAGCAGAGACATCAGCAACGGACAGCGGGCATATAAAGCGAACACTGCACTCGGCTACCTTCAGTGGGGGTGGCAGCACGGCATTGGCAATGGCGCATAACCTCGCATGGCTTGTTTTACAGATTCTGCCGCGTATCGTAAACTGTGCGGATCCCAGTTCAGCAACGGTTAACGTCACCTGGACGAGCCAATTGGATCGTCAAGCAGCAGTGACATCAGCAACGGACAGCCGGCATATAAAGCCAACACTACACTCGGAAACCTTCTGTGGGGACGGCAGCACGGCATTGGCAATGGCGCATAACCACGCATGACTTGTTTTACAGATTCTGCCGCCTATTGTAAGCTGTGCGGATCCCAGTTTAGCAACGGTTAACGTCACCTGGACGTGCCAATTGGATCGTCAAGCAGCCGTGACATCAGCAACGGACAGCGGGCATATAAAGCGAACACTGCACTCGGCTACCTTCAGTGGGTGCGGCAGCACGGCATCGGCAATGGCGCATAACCACGCATGACTGGTTTTACGGATTCTGACGTTTATTGTCAGCCGTGCGGATCCCAGTTTAGTAACGGTTAACGTCACCTGGACGAGCCAATTGGATCGTCAAGCAGGAGTGACATCAGCAAAGGACAGCGGGCATATAGAGCGAACAATGCACTCGGCTACCTTCCGTGGGGGTGGCAGCACGGCATTGGCAATGGCGCATAACCGCGCATGGCTTGTTTTACAGATTCTGCCGCTTATCGTCAGCTGTGCGGATCCCAGTTCAGCAGCGGTTAACGTCACCTAGACGAGCCAATTGGATCGTCAAGCAGCAGTGACATGAGCAACGGACAGCGGGCATATAAAGCGAACACTGCACTCGGCTACCTTCAGTGGGGGTGGCAGCACGGCATTGGCAATGGCGCATAACCTCGCATGGCTTGTTTTACAGATTCTGCCGCGTATCGTAACCTGTGCGGATCCCAGTTCAGCAACGGTTAACGTCACCTGGACGAGCCAATTGGATCGTCAAGCAGCAGTGACATCAGCAACGGACAGCCGGCATATAAAGCCAACACTACACTCGGCAACCTTCAGTGGGGACGGCAGCACGGCATTGGCAATGGCGCATAACCACGCATGACTTGTTTTACAGATTCTGCCGCCTATTGTAAGCTGTGCGGATCCCAGTTCAACAGCGGTTAACGTCACCTAGACGAGCCAATTGGATCGTCAAGCAGCAGTGACATGAGCAACGGACAGCGGGCATATAAAGCGAACACTGCACTCGGCTACCTTCGGTGGGGGTGGCAGCACGGCATTGGCAATGGCGCATAACCTCGCACGGCTTGTTTTACAGATTCTGCCGCGTATCGTCAGCTGTGCGGATCCCAGTTCAGCAACGGTTAACGTCACTTGGACGAGCCAATTGGATCGTCAAGCAACAGTGACATCAGCAACGGACAGCCGGCATATAAAGCCAACACTACACTCGGCAACCTTCAGTCGGGACGGCAGCACGGCATCGGCAATGGCGTATAACCACGCGTGACTTGTTTTACGGATTCTGCCGCTTATTGTCAGCAGTGCAGATCGCAGTTGAGCAACGGTGAACGTCACTTGGACGATGGACGAGCCAATTGGATCGTCAAGCAGCAGTGACATCAGCAACGGAACGGGGATAAAAAGAGAAAACTACGCTCGGCTACCTGCAGTGGGTGCGGCAGCACGGCATTGGCAGTGGCGAATAACCACGCATGACTTGTTTAACAAATTCTGCCGCTTATCGTCAGTTGTGCGGATCCCAGTTCAGCAATGATTAACGTCACCTGGACGAGCCAATTGGATCGTCAAGCAGCAGTGACATCAGCAACGGACAGCCGGCATATAAAGCCAACACTACACTCGGCAACCTTCAGTGGGGACGGCAGCACGGCATTGGCAATGGCGCATAACCACGCATGACTTGTTTTACAGATTCTGCCGACTATTGTAAGCTGTGCGGATCCCAGTTCAGCAGCGGTTAACGTCACCTAGACGAGCCAATTGGATCGTCAAGCAGCAGTGACATGAGCAACGGACAGCGGGCATATAAAGCGAACACTGCACTCGGCTACCTTCGGTGGGGGTGGCAGCACGGCATTGGCAATGGCGCATAACATCGCATGGCTTGTTTTACAGATTCTGCCGCGTATCGTCAGCTTTGCGGATCCCAGTTCAGCAACGGTTAACGTCACTTGGACGAGCCAATTGGGTCGTCAAGCAGCAGTGACATCAGCAACGGACAGCAGGCATATAAAGCCAACACTACACTCGGCAACCTTCAGTGGGGACGGCAGCACGGCATCGGCAATGGCGTATAACCACGCGTGACTTGTTTTACGGACTCTGCCGCTTATTGTCAGCTGTGCGGATCCCAGTTCAGCAACGGTTAACGTCTCCTGGACGAGCCAATTGGATCGTCAAGCAGCAGTGACATCAGCAACGGACAGCGGGCATAAAAAGAGAACACTACGCTCGGCTACCTTCAGTGGGGGCGACAGCACGCCATTGGCAATGGCGCATAATCACGCATGGCTTGTTTTACAGATTCTGCCGCTTATCGTCAGCTGTGCGGATCCCAGTTCAGCAACGGTTAACTTCACGTGGACGAGCCAATTGCATCGTCAAGCAGCAGTGACATCAGCAATGGAACGCGGGCATATAAAGAGAACACTGCACTCGGCTACCTTCAGTGGGGACGGCAGCATAGCATAGGCAATGGCGCATGACCACGCATGGCTTGTTTTACAGATTCTGCCGCTTATCGTCAGCAGTGCAGATCCCAGTTGAGCAACGGTTAACGTCACTTGGACGATGGACGAGCCAATTGGATCGTCAAGCAGCAGTGACATCAGCAACGGAACGGGGATAAAAAGAGAAAACTATGCTCGGCTACCTGCAGTGGGTGCGGCAGCACGGCATTGGCAGTGGCGAATAACCACGCATGAGTTGTTTAATAATTTTTGCCGCTTATCGTCAGTTGTGCGGATCCCAGTTCAGCAATGATTAACGTCACCTGGACGAGCCAATTGGATCGTCAAGCAGCAGTGACATCAGCAACGGACAGCGGGCATATAAAGCCAACACTACACTCGGCTACCTTCAGTGGGGACGGCAGCACGGAATCAGCAATGGCGCATGACCACGCATGACTTATTTTACGGATTCTGCCGCTTATTGTCAGCTGTGCGGATCCCAGTTTAGCAACGGTTAACGTCACCTGGACGAGCCAATTAGATCGTCAAGGAGCAGTGACATCAGCAACGGACAGCGGGCATATAAAGCGAACACTGCACTCGGCTACCTTCCGTGGGGGTGGCAGCACGGCATTGGCAATGGCGCATAACCACGCATGGCTTGTTTTACAGATTCTGCCGCGTATCGTCAGCTGTGCGGATCCCAGTTCAGCGGCGGTTAACGTCACCTAGACGAGCCAATTTGATCGTCAAGCAGCAGAGACATCAGCAACGGACAGCAGGCATATAAAGCGAACAGTGCGCTCGGCTACCTTCAGTGGGGGTGGCAGCACGGCATTGGCAATGGCGCATAACCTCGCATGGCTTGTTTTACAGATTCTGCCGCGTATCGTAACCTGTGCGGATCCCAGTTCAGCAACGGTTAACGTCACCTGGACGAGCCAATTGGATCGTCAAGCAGCAGTGACATCAGCAACGGACAGCCGGCATATAAAGCCAACACTACACTCGGCAACCTTCTGTGGGGACGGCAGCACGGCCTTGGCAATGGCGCATAACCACGCATGACTTGTTTTACAGATTCTGCCGCCTATTGTAAGCTGTGCGGATCCCAGTTTAGCAACGGTTAACGTCACCTGGACGTGCCAATTGGATCGTCAAGCAGCAGCGACATCAGCAACGGACAGCGGGCATATAAAGCGGACACTGCACTCGGCTACCTTCAGTGGGTGCGGCAGCACGGCATCGGCAATGGCGCATAACCACCCATGACTGGTTTTACGGATTCTGCCGTTTATTATCAGCTGTGCGGATCCCAGTTTAGTAACGGTTAACGTCACCTGGACGAGCCAATTGGATCCTCAAGCAGGAGGAGTGACATCAGCAAAGGACAGCGGGCATATAGAGCGAACAATGCACTCGGCTACCTTCCGTGGGGGTGACAGCACGGCATTGGCAATGGCGCATAACCTCGCATGGCTTGTTTTACAGATTCTGCCGCGTATCGTAACCTGTGCGGATCGCAGTTCAGCAACGGTTAACGTCACCTGGACGAGCCAATTGGATCGTCAAGCAGCAGTGACATCAGCAACGGACAGCCGGCATATAAAGCCAACACTACACTCGGCAACCTTCAGTGGGGACGGCAGCACGGCATTGGCAATGGCGCATAACCACGCATGACTTGTTTTACAGATTCTGCCGCCTATTGTAAGCTGTGCGGATCCCAGTTCAGCAGCGGTTAACGTCACCTAGACGAGCCAATTGGATCGTCAAGCAGCAGTGACATGAGCAACGGACAGCGGGCATATAAAGCGAACACTGCACTCGGCTACCTTCGGTGGGGGTGGCAGCACGGCATTGGCGATGGCGCATAACCTCGCATGGCTTGTTTTACAGATTCTGCCGCGTATCGACAGCTGTGCGGATCCCAGTTCAGCAACGGTTAACGTCGCCTGCACGAGCCAATTGGATCATCAAGCAGCAGTGACATCAGCAACGGACAGCCGGCATATAAAGCCAACACTACACTCGGCAACCTTCAGTGGGGACGGCAGCACGGCATCGGCAATGGCGTATAACCACGCGTGACTTGTTTTACGGATTCTGCCGCTTATTGTCAGCTGTGCGGATCCCAGTTCAGCAACGGTTAACGTCTCCTGGACGAGCCAATTGGATCGTCAAGCAGCAGTGACATCAGCAACGGACAGCGGGCATATAAAGCGAACACTGCACTCGACTACCTTCAGTGGGGGTGGCAGCACGGCATTGGCAATGGCGCATAACCTCGCATGGCTTGTTTTACAGATTCTGCCGCTTATTGTCAGCTGTGCGGATCCCAGTTCAGCAACGGTTAACGACTCCTGGACGATGGACGAGCCAATTGGATCGTCAAGCAGCAGTGACATCAGCAACGGACAGCGGGCCTAAAAAGAGAAAACTACGCTCGGCTACCTGCAGTGGGTGCGGCAGCACGGCATTGGCAGTGGCGAATAACCACGCATGACTTGTTTAACAGATTCTGCCGCTTATCGTCAGTTGTGCGGATCCCAGTTCAGCAATGATTAACGTCACCTGGACGAGCCAATTGGATCCTCAAGCAGCAGTGACATCAGCAACGGACAGCGGGCATATAAAGCCAACACTACACTCGGCTACCTTCAGTGGGGACGGCAGCACGGAATCGGCAATGGCGCATAACCACGCATGGCTTGTTTTACAGATTCTGCCGCGTATCGTCAGCTGTGCGGATCCCAGTTCAGCAGCGGTTAACGTCTCCTAGACGAGCCAATTGGATCGTCAAGCAGCAGTGACAGGAGCAACGGACAGCGGGCATATAAAGCGAACACTGCACTCGGCTACCTTCGGTGGGGGTGGCAGCACGGCATTGTCAATGGCGCATAACCTCGCATGGCTTGTTTTACAGATTCTGCTGCGTATCGTCAGCTGTGCGGATCCCAGTTCCGCAACGGTTAACGTCACCTGGACGAGCCAATTGGATCGTCAAGCAGCAGTGACATGAGCAACGGACCGCGGGCATATAAAGAGAACACTGCACTCGGCTACCTTCAGTGGGGACAGCAGCATAGCATAGGCAATGGCGCATAACCACGCATGGCTTGTTTTACAGATTCTGCCGCTTATCGTCAGCAGTGCGGATCCCAGTTGAGCAACGGTTAACGTCACTTGGACGATGGACGAGCCAATTGGATCGTCAAGCAGCAGTGACATCAGCAACGGACAGCGGGTCATATAAAGAGAACACTGCACTCGGCTACCTACAGTGGGGACGGCAGCACGGCATTGGCAATTGCGCAAAACCACGCATGGCTTGTTTTACAGATTCTGCCGCTTATCGTCAGCAGTGCGGATCCCAGTTGAGAAACGGTTAACGTTACTTGGAGGATGGACGAGCCAATTGGATCGTCAAGCAGCAGTGACATCAGCAACGGACAGCGGGCATATAAAGCGAACACTGCACTCGGCTACCTTCAGTGGGTGCGGCGGCACGGCATTGGCAATGGCGCATAACCACGCATGACTTGTTTTACGGATTCTGCCGCCTATTGTAAGTGTGCGGATCCCAGTTTAGCAATGGTTAACGTCACCTGGACGAGCCAATTGGATCGTCAAGCAGCAGTGACATCAGCAACGGACAGCGTGCATATAAAGCCAACACTGCACTCGGCTAACTTCAGTGGGGACGGCAGCATGTCATCGGCAATGGCGCATAACCACGCATGGCTTGTTTTACAGATTCTGCCGCTTATCGTCAGCCGTGCGGATCCCAGTTCAGCAAAGTTAACGTCACCTAGACGAGCCAACTGGATCGTCAAGCAGCAGTGACATGAGCAACGGACAGCGGGCATATAAAGCGAACACTGCACTCGGCTACCTTCCGTGGGGGTGGCAGCACGGCATTGGCAATGGCGCATAACCACGAATGGCTTGTTTTACAGATTCTGCCGCTTATCGTTAGCTGTGCGGATCCAAGTTCAGCAACGGTTAACGTCATCTGGACGAGCCAATTGGATCGTCAAGCAGCAGTGACATCAGCAAAGGACAGCGGGCATATAAAGCCAACACCACACTCGGCTACCTTTAGTGGGGACGGCAGCACGGCATCGGCAATGGCGCATAACCACGCATGACTTGTTTTACGGATTCTACCGCTTATTGTCAGCTGTGCGGATCCCAGTTCAACAGCGGTTAATGTCACCTAGACGAGCCAATTGGATCGTCAAGCAGCAGTGACATGAGCAACGGACAGCGGGCATATAAAGCGAACACTGCACTCGGCTACCTTCGGTGGGGGTGGCAGCACGGCATTGGCAATGGCGCATAACCTCGCACGGCTTGTTTTACAGATTCTGCCGCGTATCGTCAGCTGTGCGGATCCCAGTTCAGCAACGGTTAACGTCACTTGGACGAGCCAATTGGATCGTCAAGCAACAGTGACATCAGCAACGGACAGCCGGCATATAAAGCCAACACTACACTCGGCAACCTTCAGTGGGGACGGCAGCACGGCATCGGCAATGGCGTATAACCACGCGTGACTTGTTTTACGGATTCTGCCGCTTATTGTCAGCTGTGCGGATCCCAGTTCAGCAACGGTTAACGTCTCCTGGACGAGCCAATTGGATCGTCAAGCAGCAGTGACATCAGCAACGGACAGCGGGCATAAAAAGAGAAAACTACGCTCGGCTACCTGCAGTGGGTGCGGCAGCACGGCATTGGCAATGGCGAATAACCACGCATGACTTGTTTAACAGATTCTGCCGCTTATCGCCAGTTGTGCGGATCCCAGTTCAGCAATGATTAACGTCACCTGGACGAGCCAATTGGATCGTCAAGCAGCAGTGACATCAGCAACGGACAGCGGGCATATAAAGCCAACACTACACTCGGCTACCTTCAGTGAGGACGGCAGCACGGAATCGGCAATGGCGCATAACCACGCATGACTTGTTTTACGGATTCTGCCGCTTATTGTCAGCTGTGCGGATCCCAGTTTAGCAACGGTTAACGTCACCTGGACGAGCCAATTAGATCGTCAAGGTGCAGTGACATCAGCAACGGACAGCGGGCATATAAAGCGAACACTGCACTCGGCTACCTTCCGTGGGGGTGGCAGCACGGCATTGGCAATGGCGCATAACCACGCATGGCTTGTTTTACAGATTCTGCCGCGTGTCGTCAGCTGTGCGGATCCCAGTTCAGCAGCGGTTAACGTCACCTAGACGAGCCAATTGGATCGTCAAGCAGCAGTGGCATGAGCAACGGACAGCGGGCATATAAAGCGAACACTGCACTCGGCTACCATCGGTGGGGGTGGCAGCACGGCATTGGTAAAGGCGCATAACCAGGCTTGACTTGTTTTACGGATTCTACTACTTATTGTCAGCTGTGCGGATCCCAGTTCAGCAACGGTTAACGTCACCTGGAAGAGCCAATTGGATCGTCAAGCAGCAGAGACATCAGCAACGGACAGCGGGCATATAAAGCGAACACTGCGCTCGGCTACCTTCAGTGGGGGTGGCAGCACGGAATTGGCAATGGCGTATAACCTCGCATGGTTTGTTTTACAGATTCTGCCGCGTATCGTAACCTGTGCGGATCCCAGTTCATCAACGGTTAACGTCACCTGGACGAGCCAATTGGATCGTCAAGCAGCAGTGACATGAGCAACGGACAGCGGGCATATAAAGCGAACACTGCACTCGGCTACCTTCGGTGGGGGTGGCAGCACGGCATTGGCAATGGCGCATAACCTCGCACGGCTTGTTTTACAGATTCTGCCGCGTATCGTCAGCTGTGCGGATCCCAGTTCAGCAACGGTTAACGTCACTTGGACGAGCCAATTGGATCGTCAAGCAACAGTGACATCAGCAAAGGACAGCGGACATATAAAGCCAACACCACACTCGGCTACCTTTAGTGGGGACGGCAGCACGGCATCGGCAATGGCGCATAACCACGCATGACTTATTTTACGGATTCTACCGCTTATTGTCAGCTGTGCGGATCCCAGTTGAGCAACGGTTAACGTCACCTGGTAGAGCCAATTGGATCGTCAAGCAGCAGAGACATCAGCAACGGACAGCGGGCATATAAAGCGAACACTGCACTCGGCTACCTTCAGTGGGGGTGGCAGCACGGCATTGGCAATGGCGCATAACCTCGCATGGCTTGTTTTACAGATTCTGCCGCGTATCGTAAACTGTGCGGATCCCAGTTCAGCAACGGTTAACGTCACCTGGACGAGCCAATTGGATCGTCAAGCAGCAGTGACATCAGCAACGGACAGCCGGCATATAAAGCCAACACTACACTCGGAAACCTTCTGTGGGGACGGCAGCACGGCATTGGCAATGGCGCATAACCACGCATGACTTGTTTTACAGATTCTGCCGCCTATTGTAAGCTGTGCGGATCCCAGTTTAGCAACGGTTAACGTCACCTGGACGTGCCAATTGGATCGTCAAGCAGCCGTGACATCAGCAACGGACAGCGGGCATATAAAGCGAACACTGCACTCGGCTACCTTCAGTGGGTGCGGCAGCACGGCATCGGCAATGGCGCATAACCACGCATGACTGGTTTTACGGATTCTGACGTTTATTGTCAGCCGTGCGGATCCCAGTTTAGTAACGGTTAACGTCACCTGGACGAGCCAATTGGATCGTCAAGCAGGAGTGACATCAGCAAAGGACAGCGGGCATATAGAGCGAACAATGCACTCGGCTACCTTCCGTGGGGGTGGCAGCACGGCATTGGCAATGGCGCATAACCGCGCATGGCTTGTTTTACAGATTCTGCCGCTTATCGTCAGCTGTGCGGATCCCAGTTCAGCAGCGGTTAACGTCACCTAGACGAGCCAATTGGATCGTCAAGCAGCAGTGACATGAGCAACGGACAGCCGGCATATAAAGCCAACACTACACTCGGCAACCTTCAGTGGGGACGGCAGCACGGCATTGGCAATGGCGCATAACCACGCATGACTTGTTTTACAGATTCTGCCGCCTATTGTAAGCTGTGCGGATCCCAGTTCAACAGCGGTTAACGTCACCTAGACGAGGAAATTGGATCGTCAAGCAGCAGTGACATGAGCAACGGACAGCGGGCATATAAAGCGAACACTGCACTCGGCTACCTTCGGTGGGGGTGGCAGCACGGCATTGGCAATGGCGCATAACCTCGCACGGCTTGTTTTACAGATTCTGCCGCGTATCGTCAGCTGTGCGGATCCCAGTTCAGCAACGGTTAACGTCACTTGGACGAGCCAATTGGATCGTCAAGCAACAGTGACATCAGCAACGGACAGCCGGCATATAAAGCCAACACTACACTCGGCAACCTTCAGTCGGGACGGCAGCACGGCATCGGCAATGGCGTATAACCACGCGTGACTTGTTTTACGGATTCTGCCGCTTATTGTCAGCAGTGCAGATCGCAGTTGAGCAACGGTGAACGTCACTTGGACGATGGACGAGCCAATTGGATCGTCAAGCAGCAGTGACATCAGCAACGGAACGGGGATAAAAAGAGAAAACTACGCTCGGCTACCTGCAGTGGGTGCGGCAGCACGGCATTGGCAGTGGCGAATAACCACGCATGACTTGTTTAACAAATTCTGCCGCTTATCGTCAGTTGTGCGGATCCCAGTTCAGCAATGATTAACGTCACCTGGACGAGCCAATTGGATCGTCAAGCAGCAGTGACATCAGCAACGGACAGCCGGCATATAAAGCCAACACTACACTCGGCAACCTTCAGTGGGGACGGCAGCACGGCATTGGCAATGGCGCATAACCACGCATGACTTGTTTTACAGATTCTGCCGACTATTGTAAGCTGTGCGGATCCCAGTTCAGCAGCGGTTAACGTCACCTAGACGAGCCAATTGGATCGTCAAGCAGCAGTGACATGAGCAACGGACAGCGGGCATATAAAGCGAACACTGCACTCGGCTACCTTCGGTGGGGGTGGCAGCACGGCATTGGCAATGGCGCATAACATCGCATGGCTTGTTTTACAGATTCTGCCGCGTATCGTCAGCTTTGCGGATCCCAGTTCAGCAACGGTTAACGTCACTTGGACGAGCCAATTGGGTCGTCAAGCAGCAGTGACATCAGCAACGGACAGCAGGCATATAAAGCCAACACTACACTCGGCAACCTTCAGTGGGGACGGCAGCACGGCATCGGCAATGGCCTATAACCACGCGTGACTTGTTTTACGGACTCTGCCGCTTATTGTCAGCTGTGCGGATCCCAGTTCAGCAACGGTTAACGTCTCCTGGACGAGCCAATTGGATCGTCAAGCAGCAGTGACATCAGCAACGGACAGCGGGCATAAAAAGAGAACACTACGCTCGGCTACCTTCAGTGGGGGCGACAGCACGCCATTGGCAATGGCGCATAATCACGCATGGCTTGTTTTCCAGATTCTGCCGCTTATCGTCAGCTGTGCGGATCCCAGTTCAGCAACGGTTAACTTCACGTGGACGAGCCAATTGCATCGTCAAGCAGCAGTGACATCAGCAACGGACCGCGGGCATATAAAGAGAACACTGCACTCGGCTACCTTCAGTGGGGACGGCAGCATAGCATAGGCAATGGCGCATGACCACGCATGGCTTGTTTTACAGATTCTGCCGCTTATCGTCAGCAGTGCAGATCCCAGTTGAGCAACGGTTAACGTCACTTGGACGATGGACGAGCCAATTGGATCGTCAAGCAGCAGTGACATCAGCAACGGAACGGGGATAAAAAGAGAAAACTATGCTCGGCTACCTGCAGTGGGTGCGGCAGCACGGCATTGGCAGTGGCGAATAACCACGCATGAGTTGTTTAATAATTTTTGCCGCTTATCGTCAGTTGTGCGGATCCCAGTTCAGCAATGATTAACGTCACCTGGACGAGCCAATTGGATCGTCAAGCAGCAGTGACATCAGCAACGGACAGCGGGCATATAAAGCCAACACTACACTCGGCTACCTTCAATGGGGACGGCAGCACGGAATCAGCAATGGCGCATGACCACGCATGACTTATTTTACGGATTCTGCCGCTTATTGTCAGCTGTGCGGATCCCAGTTTAGCAACGGTTAACGTCACCTGGACGAGCCAATTAGATCGTCAAGGAGCAGTGACATCAGCAACGGACAGCGGGCATATAAAGCGAACACTGCACTCGGCTACCTTCCGTGGGGGTGGCAGCACGGCATTGGCAATGGCGCATAACCACGCATGGCTTGTTTTACAGATTCTGCCGCGTATCGTCAGCTGTGCGGATCCCAGTTCAGCGGCGGTTAACGTCACCTAGACGAGCCAATTTGATCGTCAAGCAGCAGAGATATCAGCAACGGACAGCAGGCATATAAAGCGAACAGTGCGCTCGGCTACCTTCAGTGGGGGTGGCAGCACGGCATTGGCAATGGCGCATAACCTCGCATGGCTTGTTTTACAGATTCTGCCGCGTATCGTAACCTGTGCGGATCCCAGTTCAGCAACGGTTAACGTCACCTGGACGAGCCAATTGGATCGTCAAGCAGCAGTGACATCAGCAACGGACAGCCGGCATATAAAGCCAACACTACACTCGGCAACCTTCTGTGGGGACGGCAGCACGGCCTTGGCAATGGCGCATAACCACGCATGACTTGTTTTACAGATTCTGCCGCCTATTGTAAGCTGTGCGGATCCCAGTTTAGCAACGGTTAACGTCACCTGGACGTGCCAATTGGATCGTCAAGCAGCAGCGACATCAGCAACGGACAGCGGGCATATAAAGCGGACACTGCACTCGGCTACCTTCAGTGGGTGCGGCAGCACGGCATCGGCAATGGCGCATAACCACCCATGACTGGTTTTACGGATTCTGCCGTTTATTATCAGCTGTGCGGATCCCAGTTTAGTAACGGTTAACGTCACCTGGACGAGCCAATTGGATCCTCAAGCAGGAGGAGTGACATCAGCAAAGGACAGCGGGCATATAGAGCGAACAATGCACTCGGCTACCTTCCGTGGGGGTGACAGCACGGCATTGGCAATGGCGCATAACCTCGCATGGCTTGTTTTACAGATTCTGCCGCGTATCGTAACCTGTGCGGATCGCAGTTCAGCAACGGTTAACGTCACCTGGACGAGCCAATTGGATCGTCAAGCAGCAGTGACATCAGCAACGGACAGCCGGCATATAAAGCCAACACTACACTCGGCAACCTTCAGTGGGGACGGCAGCACGGCATTGGCAATGGCGCATAACCACGCATGACTTGTTTTACAGATTCTGCCGCCTATTGTAAGCTGTGCGGATCCCAGTTCAGCAGCGGTTAACGTCACCTAGACGAGCCAATTGGATCGTCAAGCAGCAGTGACATGAGCAACGGACAGCGGGCATATAAAGCGAACACTGCACTCGGCTACCTTCGGTGGGGGTGGCAGCACGGCATTGGCGATGGCGCATAACCTCGCATGGCTTGTTTTACAGATTCTGCCGCGTATCGACAGCTGTGCGGATCCCAGTTCAGCAACGGTTAACGTCGCCTGCACGAGCCAATTGGATCATCAAGCAGCAGTGACATCAGCAACGGACAGCCGGCATATAAAGCCAACACTACACTCGGCAACCTTCAGTGGGGACGGCAGCACGGCATCGGCAATGGCGTATAACCACGCGTGACTTGTTTTACGGATTCTGCCGCTTATTGTCAGCTGTGCGGATCCCAGTTCAGCAACGGTTAACGTCTCCTGGACGAGCCAATTGGATCGTCAAGCAGCAGTGACATCAGCAACGGACAGCGGGCATATAAAGCGAACACTGCACTCGACTACCTTCAGTGGGGGTGGCAGCACGGCATTGGCAATGGCGCATAACCTCGCATGGCTTGTTTTACAGATTCTGCCGCTTATTGTCAGCTGTGCGGATCCCAGTTCAGCAACGGTTAACGACTCCTGGACGATGGACGAGCCAATTGGATCGTCAAGCAGCAGTGACATCAGCAACGGACAGCGGGCCTAAAAAGAGAAAACTACGCTCGGCTACCTGCAGTGGGTGCGGCAGCACGGCATTGGCAGTGGCGAATAACCACGCATGACTTGTTTAACAGATTCTGCCGCTTATCGTCAGTTGTGCGGATCCCAGTTCAGCAATGATTAACGTCACCTGGACGAGCCAATTGGATCCTCAAGCAGCAGTGACATCAGCAACGGACAGCGGGCATATAAAGCCAACACTACACTCGGCTACCTTCAGTGGGGACGGCAGCACGGAATCGGCAATGGCGCATAACCACGCATGGCTTGTTTTACAGATTCTGCCGCGTATCGTCAGCTGTGCGGATCCCAGTTCAGCAGCGGTTAACGTCTCCTAGACGAGCCAATTGGATCGTCAAGCAGCAGTGACAGGAGCAACGGACAGCGGGCATATAAAGCGAACACTGCACTCGGCTACCTTCGGTGGGGGTGGCAGCACGGCATTGTCAATGGCGCATAACCTCGCATGGCTTGTTTTACAGATTCTGCTGCGTATCGTCAGCTGTGCGGATCCCAGTTCCGCAACGGTTAACGTCACCTGGACGAGCCAATTGGATCGTCAAGCAGCAGTGACATGAGCAACGGACCGCGGGCATATAAAGAGAACACTGCACTCGGCTACCTTCAGTGGGGACAGCAGCATAGCATAGGCAATGGCGCATAACCACGCATGGCTTGTTTTACAGATTCTGCCGCTTATCGTCAGCAGTGCGGATCCCAGTTGAGCAACGGTTAACGTCACTTGGACGATGGACGAGCCAATTGGATCGTCAAGCAGCAGTGACATCAGCAACGGACAGCGGGTCATATAAAGAGAACACTGCACTCGGCTACCTACAGTGGGGACGGCAGCACGGCATTGGCAATTGCGCAAAACCACGCATGGCTTGTTTTACAGATTCTGCCGCTTATCGTCAGCAGTGCGGATCCCAGTTGAGAAACGGTTAACGTTACTTGGAGGATGGACGAGCCAATTGGATCGTCAAGCAGCAGTGACATCAGCAACGGACAGCGGGCATATAAAGCGAACACTGCACTCGGCTACCTTCAGTGGGTGCGGCGGCACGGCATTGGCAATGGCGCATAACCACGCATGACTTGTTTTACGGATTCTGCCGCCTATTGTAAGTGTGCGGATCCCAGTTTAGCAATGGTTAACGTCACCTGGACGAGCCAATTGGATCGTCAAGCAGCAGTGACATCAGCAACGGACAGCGTGCATATAAAGCCAACACTGCACTCGGCTAACTTCAGTGGGGACGGCAGCATGTCATCGGCAATGGCGCATAACCACGCATGGCTTGTTTTACAGATTCTGCCGCTTATCGTCAGCCGTGCGGATCCCAGTTCAGCAAAGTTAACGTCACCTAGACGAGCCAACTGGATCGTCAAGCAGCAGTGACATGAGCAACGGACAGCGGGCATATAAAGCGAACACTGCACTCGGCTACCTTCCGTGGGGGTGGCAGCACGGCATTGGCAATGGCGCATAACCACGAATGGCTTGTTTTACAGATTCTGCCGCTTATCGTTAGCTGTGCGGATCCAAGTTCAGCAACGGTTAACGTCATCTGGACGAGCCAATTGGATCTTCAAGCAGCAGTGACATCAGCAAAGGACAGCGGGCATATAAAGCCAACACCACACTCGGCTACCTTTAGTGGGGACGGCAGCACGGCATCGGCAATGGCGCATAACCACGCATGACTTGTTTTACGGATTCTACCGCTTATTGTCAGCTGTGCGGATCCCAGTTCAACAGCGGTTAATGTCACCTAGACGAGCCAATTGGATCGTCAAGCAGCAGTGACATGAGCAACGGACAGCGGGCATATAAAGCGAACACTGCACTCGGCTACCTTCGGTGGGGGTGGCAGCACGGCATTGGCAATGGCGCATAACCTCGCACGGCTTGTTTTACAGATTCTGCCGCGTATCGTCAGCTGTGCGGATCCCAGTTCAGCAACGGTTAACGTTACTTGGACGAGCCAATTGGATCGTCAAGCAACAGTGACATCAGCAACGGACAGCCGGCATATAAAGCCAACACTACACTCGGCAACCTTCAGTGGGGACGGCAGCACGGCATCGGCAATGGCGTATAACCACGCGTGACTTGTTTTACGGATTCTGCCGCTTATTGTCAGCTGTGCGGATCCCAGTTCAGCAACGGTTAACGTCTCCTGGACGAGCCAATTGGATCGTCAAGCAGCAGTGACATCAGCAACGGACAGCCGGCATATAAAGCCAACACTACACTCGGCAACCTTCAGTGGGGACGGCAGCACGGCATTGGCAATGGCGCATAACCACGCATGATTTGTTTTACAGATTCTGCCGCCTATTGTAAGCTGTGCGAATCCCAGTTCAGCAGCGGTTAACGTCACCTAGACGAGCCAATTGGATCGTCAAGCAGCAGTGACATGAGCAACGGACAGCGGGCATATAAAGCGAACACTGCACTCGGCTACCTTCGGTGGGGGTGGCAGCACGGCATTGGCAATGGCGCATAACATCGCATGGCTTGTTTTACAGATTCTGCCGCGTATCGTCAGCTTTGCGGATCCCAGTTCAGCAACGGTTAACGTCACTTGGACGAGCCAATTGGATCGTCAAGCAGCAGTGACATCAGCAACGGACAGCAGGCATATAAAGCCAACACTACACTCGGCAACCTTCAGTGGGGTCGGCAGCACGGCATCGGCAATGGCGTATAACCACGCGTGACTTGTTTTACGGACTCTGCCGCTTATTGTCAGCTGTGCGGATCCCAGTTCAGCAACGGTTAACGTCTCCTGGACGAGCCAATTGGATCGTCAAGCAGCAGTGACATCAGCAACGGACAGCGGGCATAAAAAGAGAACACTACGCTCGGCTACCTTCAGTGGGGGCGACAGCACGCCATTGGCAATGGCGCATAATCACGCATGGCTTGTTTTACAGATTCTGCCGCTTATCGTCAGCTGTGCGGATCCCAGTTCAGCAACGGTTAACTTCACGTGGACGAGCCAATTGCATCGTCAAGCAGCAGTGACATCAGCAATGGAACGCGGGCATATAAAGAGAACACTGCACTCGGCTACCTTCAGTGGGGACGGCAGCATAGCATAGGCAATGGCGCATGACCACGCATGGCTTGTTTTACAGATTCTGCCGCTTATCGTCAGCAGTGCAGATCCCAGTTGAGCAACGGTTAACGTCACTTGGACGATGGACGAGCCAATTGGATCGTCAAGCAGCAGTGACATCAGCAACGGAACGGGGATAAAAAGAGAAAACTACGCTCGGCTACCTGCAGTGGGTGCGGCAGCACGGCATTGGCAGTGGCGAATAACCACGCATGAGTTGTTTAATAATTTTTGCCGCTTATCGTCAGTTGTGCGGATCCCAGTTCAGCAATGATTAACGTCACCTGGACGAGCCAATTGGATCGTCAAGCAGCAGTGACATCAGCAACGGACAGCGGGCATATAAAGCCAACACTACACTCGGCTACCTTCAGTGGGGACGGCAGCACGGAATCAGCAATGGCGCATGACCACGCATGACTTATTTTACGGATTCTGCCGCTTATTGTCAGCTGTGCGGATCCCAGTTTAGCAACGGTTAACGTCACCTGGACGAGCCAATTAGATCGTCAAGGAGCAGTGACATCAGCAACGGACAGCGGGCATATAAAGCGAACACTGCACTCGGCTACCTTCCGTGGGGGTGGCAGCACGGCATTGGCAATGGCGCATAACCACGCATGGCTTGTTTTACAGATTCTGCCGCGTATCGTCAGCTGTGCGGATCCCAGTTCAGCGGCGGTTAACGTCACCTAGACGAGCAAATTGGATCGTCAAGCAGCAGAGACATCAGCAACGGACAGCAGGCATATAAAGCGAACAGTGCGCTCGGCTACCTTCAGTGGGGGTGGCAGCACGGCATTGGCAATGGCGCATAACCTCGCATGGCTTGTTTTACAGATTCTGCCGCGTATCGTAACCTGTGCGGATCCCAGTTCAGCAACGGTTAACGTCACCTGGACGAGCCAATTGGATCGTCAAGAAGCAGTGACATCAGCAACGGACAGCCGGCATATAAAGCCAACACTACACTCGGCAACCTTCTGTGGGGACGGCAGCACGGCCTTGGCAATGGCGCATAACCACGCATGACTTGTTTTACAGATTCTGCCGCCTATTGTAAGCTGTGCGGATCCCAGTTTAGCAACGGTTAACGTCACCTGGACGTGCCAATTGGATCGTAAAGCAGCAGCGACATCAGCAACGGACAGCGGGCATATAAAGCGGACACTGCACTCGGCTACCTTCAGTAGGTGCGGCAGCACGGCATCGGCAATGGCGCATAACCACCCATGACTGGTTTTACGGATTCTGCCGTTTATTATCAGCTGTGCGGATCCCAGTTTAGTAACGGTTAACGTCACCTGGACGAGCCAATTGGATCCTCAAGCAGGAGGAGTGACATCAGCAAAGGACAGCGGGCATATAGAGCGAACAATGCACTCGGCTACCTTCCGTGGGGGTGACAGCACGGCATTGGCAATGGCGCATAACCTCGCATGGCTTGTTTTACAGATTCTGCCGCGTATCGTAACCTGTGCGGATCGCAGTTCAGCAACGGTTAACGTCACCTGGACGAGCCAATTGGATCGTCAAGCAGCAGTGACATCAGCAACGGACAGCCGGCATATAAAGCCAACACTACACTCGGCAACCTTCAGTGGGGACGGCAGCACGGCATTGGCAATGGCGCATAACCACGCATGACTTGTTTTACAGATTCTGCCGCCTATTGTAAGCTGTGCGGATCCCAGTTCAGCAGCGGTTAACGTCACCTAGCCGAGCCAATTGGATCGTCAAGCAGCAGTGACATGAGCAACGGACAGCGGGCATATAAAGCGAAAACTGCACTCGGCTACCTTCGGTGGGGGTGGCAGCACGGCATTGGCGATGGCGCATAACCTCGCATGGCTTGTTTTACAGATTCTGCCGCATATCGACAGCTGTGCGGATCCCAGTTCAGCAACGGTTAACGTCACCTGCACGAGCCAATTGGATCATCAAGCAGCAGTGACATCAGCAACGGACAGCCGGCATATAAAGCCAACACTACACTCGGCAACCTTCAGTGGGGACGGCAGCACGGCATCGGCAATGGCGTATAACCACGCGTGACTTGTTTTACGGATTCTGCCGCTTATTGTCAGCTGTGCGGATCCCAGTTCAGCAACGGTTAACATCTCCTGGACGAGCCAATTGGATCGTCAAGCAGCAGTGACATCAGCAACGGACAGCGGGCATATAAAGCGAACACTGCACTCGACTACCTTCAGTGGGGGTGGCAGCACGGCATTGGCAATGGCGCACAACCTCGCATGGCTTGTTTTACAGATTCTGCCGCTTATTGTCAGCTCTGCGGATCCCAGTTCAGCAACGGTTAACGACTCCTGGACGATGGACGAGCCAATTGGATCGTCAAGCAGCAGTGACATCAGCAACGGACAGCGGGCCTAAAAAGAGAAAACTACGCTCGGCTACCTGCAGTGGGTGCGGCAGCACGGCATTGGCAATGGCGAATAACCACGCATGACTTGTTTAACAGATTCTGCCGCTTATCGTCAGTTGTGCGGATCCCAGTTCAGCAATGATTAACGTCACCTGGACGAGCCAATTGGATCGTCAAGCAGCAGTGACATCAGCAACGGACAGCGGGCATATAAAGCCAACACTACACTCGGCTACCTTCAGTGGGGACGGCAGCACGGAATCGGCAATGGCGCATAACCACGCATGGCTTGTTTTACAGATTCTGCCGCGTATCGTCAGCTGTGCGGATCCCAGTTCAGCAGCGGTTAACGTCTCCTAGACGAGCCAATTGGATCGTCAAGCAGCAGTGACAGGAGCAACGGACAGCGGGCATATAAAGCGAACACTGCACTCGGCTACCTTCGGTGGGGGTGGCAGCACGGCATTGTCAATGGCGCATAACCTCGCATGGCTTGTTTTACAGATTCTGCTGCGTATCGTCAGCTGTGCGGATCCCAGTTCCGCAACGGTTAACGTCACCTGGACGAGCCAATTGGATCGTCAAGCAGCAGTGACATGAGCAACGGACCGCGGGCATATAAAGAGAACACTGCACTCGGCTACCTTCAGTGGGGACAGCAGCATAGCATAGGCAATGGCGCATAACCACGCATGGCTTGTTTTGCAGATTCTGCCGCTTATCGTCAGCAGTGCGGATCCCAGTTGAGCAACGGTTAACGTCACTTGGACGATGGACGAGCCAATTGGATCGTCAAGCAGCAGTGACATCAGCAACGGACAGCGGGTCATATAAAGAGAACACTGCACTCGGCTACCTACAGTGGGGACGGCAGCACGGCATTGGCAATTGCGCAAAACCACGCATGGCTTGTTTTACAGATTCTGCCGCTTATCGTCAGCAGTGCGGATCCCAGTTGAGAAACGGTTAACGTTACTTGGAGGATGGACGAGCCAATTGGATCGTCAAGCAGCAGTGACACAGCAACGGACAGCGGGCATATACAGCGAACACTGCACTCGGCTACCTTCAGTGGGTGCGGCGGCACGGCATTGGCAATGGCGCATAACCACGCATGACTTGTTTTACGGATTCTGCCGCCTATTGTAAGTGTGCGGATCCCAGTTTAGCAATGGTTAACGTCACCTGGACGAGCCAATTGGATCGTCAAGCAGCAGTGACATCAGCAACGGACAGCGTGCATATAAAGCCAACACTGCACTCGGCTAACTTCAGTGGGGACGGCAGCATGTCATCGGCAATGGCGCATAACCACGCATGGCTTGTTTTACAGATTCTGCCGCTCATCGTCAGCCGTGCGGATCCCAGTTCAGCAAAGTTAACGTCACCTAGACGAGCCAACTGGATCGTCAAGCAGCAGTGACATGAGCAACGGACAGCGGGCATATAAAGCGAACACTGCACTCGGCTACCTTCCGTGGGGGTGGCAGCACGGCATTGGCAATGGCGCATAACCACGAATGGCTTGTTTTACAGATTCTGCCGCTTATCGTTAGCTGTGCGGATCCAAGTTCAGCAACGGTTAACGTCACCTGGACGAGCCAATTGGATCGTCAAGCAGCAGTGACATCAGCAAAGGACAGCGGGCATATAAAGCCAACACCACACTCGGCTACCTTTAGTGGGGACGGCAGCACGGCATCGGCAATGGCGCATAACCACGCATGACTTGTTTTACGGATTCTACCGCTTATTGTCAGCTGTGCGGATCCCAGTTCAGCAACGGTTAACGTCACCTGGAAGAGCCAATTGGATCGTCAAGCAGCAGAGACATCAGCAACGGACAGCGGGCATATAAAGCGAACACTGCACTCGGCTACCTTCAGTGGGGGTGGCAGCACGGCATTGGCAATGGCGCATAACCTCGCACGGCTTGTTTTACAGATTCTGCCGCGTATCGTAACCTGTGCGGATCCCAGTTCAGCAACGGTTAACGTCACCTGGACGAGCTAATTGGATCGTCAAGCAGCAGTGACATCAGCAACGGACAGCCGGCATATAAAGCCAACACTACACTCGGCAACCTTCTGTGGGGACGGCAGCACGGCATTGGCAATGGCGCATAACCACGCATGACTTGTTTTACAGATTCTGCCGCCTATTGTAAGCTGTGCGGATCCCAGTTTAGCAACGGTTAACGTCACGTGGACGTGCCAATTGGATCGTCAAGCAGCAGTGACATCAGCAACGGACAGCGGGCATATAAAGCGAACACTGCACTCGGCTACCTTCAGTGGGTGCGGCAGCACGGCATCGGCAATGGCGCATAACCACGCACGACTGGTTTTACGGATTCTGCCGTTTATTGTCAGTTGTGTGGATCCCAGTTTAGTAACGGTTAACGTCACCTGGACGAGCCAATTGGATCGTCAAGCAGGAGTGACGTCAGCAAAGGACAGCGGGCATATAGAGCGAACAATGCACTCGGCTACCTTCCGTGGGGGTGGCAGCACGGCATTGGCAATGGCGCATAACCGCGCATGGCTTGTTTTACAGATTCTGCCGCTTATCGTCAGCTGTGCGGATCCAAGTTCAGCAGCGGTTAACGTCACCTAGACGAGCCAATTGGATCGTCAAGCAGCAGTGACATCAGCAACGGACAGCGGGCATATAAAGCGAACACTGCACTCTGCTACCTTCAGTGGGGGCGGCAGCACGGCATTGGCAATGGCGCATAACCATGCATGGCTTGTTTTACAGATTCTGCCGCTTATCGTCAGCTGTGCAGATCCCAGTTGAGCAACAGTTAACGCTTCTTGGATGAACCAATTGGATCGTCAAGTAGCAGTGACATCAGCAACGGACAGCGGGCATAAAAAGAGAACACTACGCTCGGCTACCTTCAGTGGGGGCGGCAGCACGCCATTGGCAATGGCGCATAATCACGCATGGCTTGTTTTACAGATTCTGCCGCTTATCGTCAGCTGTGCGGATCCCAGTTCAGCAACGGTTAACTTCACGTAGACGAGCCAATTGGATCGTCAAGCAGCAGTGACATCAGCAACGGACCGCGGGCATAAAAAGAGAAAACTACGCTCGGCTACCTGCAGTGGGTGCGGCAGCACGGCATTGGCAATGGCGAATAACCACGCATGACTTGTTTAACAGATTCTGCCGCTTATCGTCAGTTGTGCGGATCCCAGTTCAGCAATGATTAACGTCACCTGGACGAGCCAATTGGATCGTCAAGCAGCAGTGACATCAGCAACGGACAGCGGGCATATAAAGCCAACACTACACTCGGCTACCTTCAGTGGGGACGGCAGCACGGAATCGGCAATGGCGCATAACCACGCATGACTTGTTTTACGGATTCTGCCGCTTATTGTCAGCTGTGCGGATCCCAGTTCAGCAAAGGTTAACGTCACCTGGACGAGCCAATTAGATCGTCAAGGAGCTGTGACATCAGCAACGGACAGCGGGCATATAAAGCGAACACTGCACTCGGCTACCTTCCGTGGGGGTGGCAGCACGGCATTGGCAATGGCGCATAACCACACATGGCTTGTTTTACAGATTCTGCCGCGTATCTTCAGCTGTGCGGATCCCAGTTCAGCAGCGGTTAACGTCACCTAGACGAGCCAATTGGATCGTCAAGCAGCAGTGACATGAGCAACGGACAGCGGGCATATAAAGCGAACACTGCACTCGGCTACCATCGGTGGGGGTGGCAGCACGGCATTGGTAAAGGCGCATAACCACGCTTGACTTGTTTTATGGATTCTACCACTTATTGTCAGCTGTGCGGATCCCAGTTCAGCAACGGTTAACGTCACCTGGAAGAGCCAATTGGATCGTCAAGCAGCAGAGACATCAGCAACGGACAGCGGGCATATAAAGCGAACACTGCGCTCGGCTACCTTCAGTGGGGGTGGCAGCACGGAATTGGCAATGGCGTATAACCTCGCATGGTTTGTTTTACAGATTCTGCCGCGTATCGTAACCTGTGCGGATCCAGGTTCAGCAACGGTTAACGTCACCTGGACGAGCCAATTGGATCGTCAAGCAGCAGTGACATCAGCAACGGACAGCCGGCATATAAAGCCAACACTACACTCGGCAACCTTCTGTGGGGACGGCAGCACGGCATTGGCAATGGCGCATACGACGCATGACTTGTTTTACAGATTCTGCCGCCTATTGTAAGCTGTGCGGATCCCAGTTTAGCAACGGTTAACGTCACCTGGACGAGCCAATTGGATCGTCAAGCAGCAGTGACATCAGCAACGGACAGCGGGCATATAAAGCCAACACTACACTCTGCTACCTTCAGTGGGGACGGCAGCACGGAATCGACAATAGCGCATAACCACGCATGACTTGTTTAACGGATTCTGCCGCTTATTGTCAGCTGTGCGGATCCCAGTTCAGCAGCGGTTAACGTCACCTAGACGAGCCAATTGGATCGTCAAGCAGCAGTGACATGAGCAACGGACTGCGGGCATATAAAGCGAACACTGCACTCGGCTACCATCGGTGGGGGTGGCAGCACGGCATTGGTAAAGGCGCATAACCACGCATGACTTGTTTTACGGATTCTACCGCTTATTGTCAGCTGTGCCGATCCCAGTTCAGCAACGGTTAACGTCACCTGGAAGAGCCAATTGGATCGTCAATCAGCAGAGACATCAGCAACGGACAGCGGGCATATAAAGCGAACACTGCGCTCGGCTACCTTCAGTGGGGGTGGCAGCACGGCATTGGCAATGGCGCATAACCTCGCATGGCTTGTTTTACAGATTCTGCCGCGTATCGTAACCTGTGCGGATCCCAGTTCAGCAACGGTTAACGTCACCTGGACGAGCCAATTGGATCGTCAAGCAGCAGTGACATCAGCAACGGACAGCCGGCATATAAAGCCAACACTACACTCGGCAACCTTCTGTGGGGACGGCAGCACGGCATTGGCAATGGCGCATAACCACGCATGACTTGTTTTACAGGTTCTGCCGCCTATTGTAAGCTGTGCGGATCCCAGTTTAGCAACGGTTAACGTCACCTGGACGTGCAAATTGGATCGTCAAGCAGCAGTGACATCAGCAACGGACAGCGGGCATATAAAGCGAACACTGCACTCGGCTACCTTCAGTGGGTGCGGCAGCACGGCATCGGCAATGGCGCATAACCACGCATGACTGGTTTTACGGATTCTGCCGTTTATTGTCAGCTGTGCGGATCCCAGTTTAGTAACGGTTAACGTCACCTGGACGAGCCAATTGGATCGTCAAGCAGGAGTGACATCAGCAAAGGACAGCGGGCATATAGAGCGAACAATGTACTCGGCTACCTTCCGTGGGGGTGGCAGCACGGCATTGGCAATGGCGCATAACCGCGCATGGCTTGTTTTACAGATTCTGCCGCTTATCGTCAGCTGTGCGGATACCAGTTCAGCAGCGGTTAACGTCACCTAGACGAGCCAGTTGGATCGTCAAGCAGCAGTGACATGAGCAATGGACAGCGGGCATATAAAGCGAACACTGCACTCGGCTACCTTCAGTGGGGGTGGCAGCACGGCATTGGCAATGGCGCATAACCTCGCATGGCTTGTTTTACAGATTCCGCCGCGTATCGTAACCTGTGCGGATCCCAGTTCAGCAACGGTTAACGTCACCTGGACGAGCCAATTGGACCGTCAAGCAGCAGTGACATCAGCAACGGACAGCCGGCATATAAAGCCAACACTACACTCGGCAACCTTCAGTGGGGACGGCAGCACGGCATTGGCAATGGCCCATAACCACGCATGACTTGTTTTACAGATTCTGCCGCCTATTGTAAGCTGTGCGGATCCCAGTTCAGCAACGGTTAACGTCACCTAGACGAGCCAATTGGATCGTCAAGCAGCAGTGACATGAGCAACGGACAGCGGGCATATAAAGCGAACACTGCACTCGGCAACCTTCGGTGGGGGTGGCAGCACGGCAATGGCAATGGCGCATAACCTCGCATGGCTTGTTTTACAGATTCTGCCGCGTATCGTCAGCTGTGCGGATCCCAGTTCAGCAACGGTTAACGTCACCTGCACGAGCCAATTGGATCGTCAAGCAGCAGTGACATCAGCAACGGACAGCCGGCATATAAAGCCAACACTACACTCGGCAACCTTCAGTGGGGACGGCAGCACGGCATCGGCAATGGCGTAAAACCACGCGTGACTTGTTTTACGGATTCTGCCGCTTATTGTCAGCTGTGCGGATCCCAGTTCAGCAGCGGTTAACGTCTCCTGGACGAGCCAATTGGATCGTCAAGCAGCAGTGACATCAGCAACGGACAGCGGGCATATAAAGCGAACACTGCACTCTGCTACCTTCAGTGGGGGCGGCAGCGCGGCATTGGCAATGGCGCATAACCATGCATGGCTTGTTTTACAGATTCTGCCGCTTATCGTCAGCTGTGCAGATCCCAGTTGAGCAACAGTTAACGCTTCTTGGATGAACCAATTCGATCGTCAAGTAGCAGTGACATCAGCAACGGACAGCGGGCATAAAAAGAGAACACTACGCTCGGCTACCTTCAGTGGGGGCGGCAGCACGCCATTGACAATGGCGCATAATCACGCATGGCTTGTTTTACAGATTCTGCCGCTTATCGTCAGCTGTGCGGATCCCAGTTCAGCAACGGTTAACTTCACGTAGACGAGCCAATTGGATCGTCAAGCAGCAGTGATATCAGCAACGGACCGCGGGCATATAAAGAGAACACTGCACTCGGCTACCTTCAGTGGGGACGGCAGCATAGCATAGGCAATGGCGCATAACCACGCATGGCTTGTTTTACAGATTCTGCCGCTTATCGTCAGCAGTGCGGATCCCAGTTGAGCAACGGTTAACGTCAATTCGACGATGGACGAGCCAATTGGATCGTCAAGCAGCGTTGACAGCAGCAACGGACAGCGGGCATAAAAAGTGAAAACTACGCTCGGCTACCTGCAGTCGGTGCGGCAGCACGGCATTGGCAATGGCGAATAACCATGCATGACTTGTTTAACAGATTCTGCCGCTTATCGTCAGTTGTGCGGATCCCAGTTCAGCAATGATTAACGTCACCTGGACGAGCCAATTGGATCGTCAAGCAGCAGTGACATCAGCAACGGACAGCGGGCATATAAAGCCAACACTACACTCGGCTACCTTCAGTGAGGACGGCAGCACGGAATCGGCAATGGCGCATAACCACGCATGACTTGTTTTACGGATTCTGCCGCTTATTGTCAGCTGTGCGGATCCCAGTTTAGCAACGGTTAACGTCACCTGGACGAGCCAATTAGATCGTCAAGGAGCAGTGACATCAGCAACGGACAGCGGGCATATAAAGCGAACACTGCACTCGGCTACCTTCCGTGGGGGTGGCAGCACGGCATTGGCAATGGCGCATAACCACGCATGGCTTGTTTTACAGATTCTGCCGCGTATCGTCAGCTGTGCGGATCCCAGTTCAGCAGCGGTTAACGTCACCTAGACGAGCCAATTGGATCGTCAAGCAGCAGTGACATGAGCAACGGACAGCGGGCATATAAAGCGAACACTGCACTCGGCTACCATCGGTGGGGGTGGCAGCACGGCATTGGTAAAGGCGCATAACCAGGCTTGACTTCTTTTACGGATTCTACCACTTATTGTCAGCTGTGCGGATCCCAGTTCAGCAACGGTTAACGTCACCTGGAAGAGCCAATTGGATCGTCAAGCAGCAGAGACATCAGCAATGGACAGCGGGCATATAAAGCGAACACTGCGCTCGGCTACCTTCAGTGGGGGTGGCAGCACGGAATTGGCAATGGCGTATAACCTCGCATGGTTTGTTTTACAGATTCTGCCGCGTATCGTAACCTGTGCGGATCCCAGTTCATCAACGGTTAACGTCACCTGGACGAGCCAATTGGATCGTCAAGCAGCAGTGACATCAGCAACGGACAGCCGGCATATAAAGCCAACACTACACTCGGCAACCTTCTGTGGGGACGGCAGCACGGCATTGGTAATGGCGCATACGACGCATGACTTGTTTTACAGATTCTGCCGCCTATTGTAAGCTGTGCGGATCCCAGTTTAGCAACGGTTAACGTCACCTGGACGAGCCAATTGGATCGTCAAGCAGCAGTGACATCAGCAACGGACAGCGGGCATATAAAGCCAACACTACGCTCGGCTACCTTCAGTGGGGACGGCAGCACGGAATCGACAATGGCGCATAACCACGCATGACTTGTTTTACGGATTCTGCCGCTTATTGTCAGCTGTGCGGATCCCAGTTCAGCAACGGTTAACGTCACCTGGAAGAGCCAATTGGATCGTCAATCAGCAGAGACATCAGCAACGGACAGCGGGCATATAAAGCGAACACTGCGCTCGGCTACCTTCAGTGGGGGTGGCAGCACGGCATTGGCAATGGCGCATAACCTCGCATGGCTTGTTTTACAGATTCTGCCGCGTATTGTAACGTGTGCGGATCCCAGTTCAGCAACGGTTAACGTCACCTGGACGAGCCAATTGGATCGTCAAGCAGCAGTGACATCAGCAACGGACAGCGGGCATATAAAGCGAACACTGCACTCGGCTACCTTCAGTGGGTGCGGCAGCACGGCATCGGCAATGGCGCATAACCACGCATGACTGGTTTTACGGATTCTGCCGTTTATTGTCAGCTGTGCGGATCCCAGTTTAGTAACGGTTACCGTCACCTGGACGAGCCAATTGGATCGTCAAGCAGGAGTGACATCAGCAAAGGACAGCGGGCATATAGAGCGAACAATGCACTCGGCTACCTTCCGTGGGGGTGGCAGCACGGCATTGGCAATGGCGCATAACCGCGCATGGCTTGTTTTACAGATTCTGCCGCTTATCGTCAGCTGTGCGGATCCCAGTTCAGCAGCGGTTAACGTCACCTAGACGAGCCAGTTGGATCGTCAAGCAGCAGTGACATGAGCAATGGACAGCGGGCATATAAAGCGAACACTGCACTCGGCTACCTTCAGTGGGGGTGGCAGCACGGCATTGGCAATGGCGCATAACCTCGCATGGCTTGTTTTACAGATTCCGCCGCGTATCGTAACCTGTGCGGATCCCAGTTCAGCAACGGTTAACGTCACCTGGACGAGCCAATTGGACCGTCAAGCAGCAGTGACATCAGCAACGGACAGCCGGCATATAAAGCCAACACTACACTCGGCAACCTTCAGTGGGGACGGCAGCACGGCATTGGCAATGGCGTATAACCACGCATGACTTGTTTTACAGATTCTGCCGGCTATTGTAAGCTGTGCGGATCAAAGTTCAGCAGCGGTTAACGTCACCTCGACGAGCCCATTGGATCGTCAAGCAGCAGTGACATGAGCAACGGACAGCGGGCATATAAAGCGAACACTGCACTCCGCTACCTTCGGTGGGGGTGGCAGCACGGCAATGGCAATGGCGCATAACCTCGCATGGCTTGTTTTACAGATTCTGCCGCGTATCGTCAGCTGTGCGGATCCCAGTTCAGCAACAGTTAACGTCACCTGCACGAGCCAATTGGATCGTCAAGCAGCAGTGACATCAGCAACGGACAGCCGGCATATAAAGCCAACACTACACTCGGCAACCTTCAGTGGGGACGGCAGCACGACATCGGCAATGGCGCATAATCACGCATGGCTTGTTTTACAGATTCTGCCGCTTATCGTCAGCTGTGCGGATCCCAGTTCAGCAACCGTTAACTTCACGTGGACGAGCCAATTGGATCGTCAAGCAGCAGTGACATCAGCAACGGACCGCGGGCATATAAATCAAACACTGCACTCGGCTACCTTCAGTGGGGACGGCAGCATAGCATAGGCAATGGCGCATAACCACGCATGGCTTGTTTTACAGATTCTGCCGCTTATCGTCAGCAGTGCGGACCCAGTTGAGCAACGGTTAACGTCACTTGGACGATGGACGAGCCAATTGGATCGTCAAGCAGCAGTGACATCAGCAACGGACAGCGGGCATAAAAAGAGAAAACTACGCTCGGCTACCTGCAGTGGGTGCGGCAGCACGGCATTGGCAATGGCGAATAACCACGCATGACTTGTTTAACAGATTCTGCCGCTTATCGTCAGTTGTGCGGATCCCAGTTCAGCAATGATTAACGTCACCTGGGCGAGCCAATTGGATCGTCAAGCAGCAGTGACATCAGCAACGGACAGCGGGCATATAAAGCCAACACTACACTCGGCTACCTTCAGTGGGGACGGTAGCACGGAATCGGCAATGGCGCATAACCACGCATGACTTGTTTTACGGATCCTGCCGCTTATTGTCAGCTGTGCGGATCCCAGTTTAGCAACGGTTAACGTCACCTGGACGAGCCAATGAGATCGTCAAGGAGCAGTGACATCAGCAACGGACAGCGGGCATATAAAGCGAACACTGCACTCGGCTACCTTCCGTGGGGGTGGCAGCACGGCATTGGCAATGGCGCATAACCACGCATGGCTTGTTTTACAGATTCTGCCGCGTATCGTCAGCTGTGCGGATCCCAGTTCAGCAGCGGTTAACGTCACCTAGACGAGCCAATTGGATCGTCAAGCAGCAGTGACATGAGCAACGGACAGCGGGCATATAAAGCGAACACTGCACTCGGCTACCATCGGTGGGGGTGGCAGCACGGCATTGGCAAAGGCGCATAACCACGCATGACTTGTTTTACGGATTCTGCCGCTTATTGTCAGCTGTGCGGATCCCAGTTCAGCAACGGTTAACGTCACCTGGACGAGCCAATTGGATCGTCATGCAGCATTGACATCAGCAACGGACAGCCGGCATATAAAGCCAACACTACACTCGGACACCTTCAGTGGGGACGGCAGCACGGCATCGGCAATGGCGTATAACCACGCGTGACTTGTTTTACGGATTCTGCCGCTTATTGTCAGCTGTGCGGATCCCAGTTCAGCAACGGTTAACGTCTCCTGGACGAGCCAATTGGATCGTCAAGCAGCAGTGACATCAGCAACGGACAGCGGGCATATAAAGCGAACACTGCACTCTGCTACTTTCAGTGGGGGCGGCAGCACGGCATTGGCAATGGCGCATAACCATGCATGGCTTCATTTACAGACTCTGCCGCTTATCGTCAGCTGTGCAGATCCCAGTTGAGGAACAGTTAACGCTTCTTGGATGAACCAATTGGATCGTCAAGCAGCAGTGGCATCAGCAACGGACAGCGGGCATAAAAAGAGAAAACTACGCTCGGCTACCTGCAGTGGGGGCGGCAGCACGCCATTGGCAATGGCGCATAATCACGCATGGCTTGTTTTACAGATTCTGCCGCTTATCGTCAGCTGTGCGGATCCCAGTTCAGCAACGGTTAACTTCACGTGGACGAGCCAATTGGATCGTCAAGCAGCAGTGACATGAGCAACGGACCGCGGGCATATAAAGAGAACACTGCACTCGGCTACCTTCAGCAGCGACGGCAGCATAGCATAGGCAATGGCGCATAACCACGCATGGCTTGTTTTACAGATTCTGCTGCTTATCGTCAGCAGTGCGGATCCCAGTTGAGCAACGGTTAACGTCACTTGGACGATGGATGAGCCAATTGGATCGTGAAGCAGCAGTGACATCAGCAACGGACAGCGGGCATAAAAAAAAACTACGCTCGGCTACCTGCAGTGGGTGCGGCAGCACGGCATTGGCAATGGCGAATAACCACGCATGACTTGTTTAACAGATTCTACCGCTTATCGTCAGTTGTGCGGATCCCAGTTCAGCAATGATTAACGTCACCTGGACGAGCCAATTGGATCGTCAAGCAGCAGTGACATCAGCAACGGACAGCGGGCATATAAAGCCAACACTACACTCGGCTACCTTCAGTAGGAACGGCAGCACGGAATCGGCAATGGCGCATAACCACGCATGACTTGTTTTACGGATTCTGCCACTTATTGTCAGCTGTGCGGATCCCAGTTTAGCAACGGTTAACGTCACCTGGACGAGCCAATTGGATCGTCAAGCAGCAGTGACATCAGCAACGGACAGCGTGCATATAAACCCAACACTGCACTCGGCTAACTTCAGTGGGGACGGCAGCATGGCGTCGGCAATGGCGCATAACCACGCATGGCTTGTTTTACAGATTCTGCCGCTTATCGTCAGCCGTGCGGATCGCAGTTCAGCAGCGGTTAATGTCACCTAGACGAGCCAACTGGATCGTCAAGCAGCAGTGACATCAGCAACGGACAGCGGGCATATAAAGCCAACACTACACTCGGCTACCTTCAGTGCGGACGGTAGCACGGAATCGGCAATGGCGCATAACCACGCATGACTTGTTTTACAGATTCTGCCGGCTATTGTAAGCTGTGCGGATCAAAGTTCAGCAGCGGTTAACGTCACCTCGACGAGCCCATTGGATCGTCAAGCAGCAGTGACATGAGCAACGGACAGCGGGCATATAAAGCGAACACTGCACTCCGCTACCTTCGGTGGGGGTGGCAGCACGGCATTGGCAATGGCGCATAACCTCGCATGGCTTGTTTTACAGATTTTGCCGCGTATCGTCAGCTGTGCGGATCCCAGTTCAGCAACGGTTAACGTCACCTGGACGAGCCAATTGGATCGTCAAGCAGCAGTGACATCAGCAACGGACAGCCGGCATATAAAGCCAACACTACACTCGGACACCTTCAGTGGGGACGGCAGCACGGCATCGGCAATGGCGTATAACCACGCGTGACTTGTTTTACAGACTCTGCCGCTTATCGTCAGCTGTGCAGATCCCAGTTGAGCAACAGTTAACGCTTCTTGGATGAACCAATTGGATCGTCAAGCAGCAGTGGCATCAGCAACGGACAGCGGGCATAAAAAGAGAACACTACGGTCGGCTACCTTCAGTGGGGGCGGCAGCACACCATTGGCAATGGCGCATAATCACGCATGGCTTGTTTTACAGATTCTGCCGCTTATCGTCAGCTGTGCGGATCCCAGTTCAGCAACGGTTAACTTCACGTGGACGAGCCAATTGGATCGTCAAGCAGCAGTGACATGAGCAACGGACCGCGGGCATATAAAGAGAACACTGCACTCGGCTACCTTCAGTGGCCACGGCAGCATAGCATAGGCAATGTCGTATAACCACGCATGGCTTGTTTTACAGATTCTGCCGCTTATCGTCAGCAGTGCGGATCCCAGTTGAGCAACGGTTAACGTCACTTGGACGATGGATGAGCCAATTGGGTCGTCAAGCAGCAGTGACATCAGCAACGGACAGCGGGTATAAAAAGAGAAAACTACGCTCGGCTACCTGCAGTGGGTGCGGCAGCACGGCATTGGCAATGGCGAATAACCACGCATGACTTGTTTAACAGATTCTGCCCCTTATCGTCAGTTGTGCGGATCCCAGTTCAGCAATGATTAACGTCACCTGGACGAGCCAATTGGATCGTCAAGCAGCAGTGACATCAGCAACGGACAGCGGGCATATAAAGCCAACACTACACTCGGCTACCTTCAGTGGGGACGGCAGCACGGAATCGGCAATGGCGCATAACCACGCATGACTTGTTTTACGGATTCTGCCGCTTATTGTCAGCTGTGCGGATCCCAGTTTAGCAACGGTTAACGTCACCTGGACGAGCCAATTGGATCGTCAAGCAGCAGTGACATCAGCAACGGACAGCGTGCATATAAACCCAACACTGCACTCGGCTAACTTCAGTGGGGACGGCAGCATGGCGTCGGCAATGGCGCATAACCACGCATGGCTTGTTTTACAGATTCTGCCGCTTATCGTCAGCCGTGCGGATCCCAGTTCAGCAGCGGTTAATGTCACCTAGACGAGCCAACTGGATCGTCAAGCAGCAGTGACATGAGCAACGGACAGCGGGCATATAAAGCGAACACTGCACTTGGCTACCTTCCGTGGGGGTTGCAGCACGGCATTGGCAATGGCGCATAACCACGCATGGCTTGTTTTACAGATTCTGCCGCTTATCGTCAGCAGTGCGGATCCCAGTTGATCAACGGTTAACGTCACTTGGAAGATGGACGAGCCAATTGGATCGTCAAGCAGCAGTGACATCAGCAACGGACAGCGGGCATATAAAGAGAACACTACGCTCGGCTACCTTCAGTGGGGGTGGCAGCACGGCATTGGCAATGGCGCATAACCTCGCATGGCTTGTTTTACCAATTCTGCCGCGTATCGTAAGCTGTGTGGATCCCTGTTCAGCAACGGTTAACGTCACCTGGACGAGCCAATTGGATCGTCAAGCAGCAGTGACATTAGCAACGGACAGCCGGCATATAAAGCCAACACTACACTCGGCTACCTTCAGTGGGGACGGCAGCACGGCATCGGCAATGGCGCATAACCCCGCATGACTTGTTTTACGGATTCTGCCGCTTATTGTCAGCTGTGCGGATCCCAGTTCAGCAACGGTTAACGTCACCTGGACGAGCCAATTGGATCGTCAAGCAGCAGTGACATCAGCAACGGACAGCGGGCATATAAAGCGAACACTGCACTCGGCTACCTTCAGTGGAGGTGGCAGCACGGCTTTGGCAATGGCGCATAACCACGCATGACTTGTTTTACGGATTCTGCCGCTTATCGTCAGCCGTGCGGATCCCATTTCAGCAGCGGTTAACGTCACCTAGACGAGCCAATTGGATCGTCAAGCAGCAGTGACATGAGCAACGGACAGCGGGCATATAAAGCGAACACTGCACTCGGCTACCTTCGGTTGGGGTGGCAGCACGGCATTGGCAATGCCGCATAACCTCGCATGGCTTGTTTTGCAGATTCTGCCGTTTATTGTCAGCTGTGCGGATCCCAGTTCAGCAACGGTTACCGTCACCTGGTCGAGCCAATTGGATCGTCAAGCAGCAGTGACATCAGCAACGGACAGCGGGCATATAATGCGAACACTGCACTCGGCTACCTTCAGTGCGGGCCGCAGCACAGCAATGGCAATGGCGCCTAACCGCGCGTGGCTTGTTTTACAAATTCTGCCGCTTATCGTGAGCAGTGCGGATCCCAGTTGATCAACGGTTAACGTCACTTGGAAGATGGACGAGCCAATTGGATCGTCAAGCAGCAGTGACATCAGCAACGGACAGCGGGCATATAAAGAGAACACTACGCTCGGCTACCTTCAATGGGGGTGGCAGCACGGCATTGGCAATGGCGCATAACCTCGCATGGCTTGTTTTACAGATTCTGCCGCGTATCGTAAGCTGTGCGGATCCCAGTTCAGCAACGGTTAACGCCAACTTGACGAGCCAATTGGATCGTCAAGCAGCAGTTACATCAGCAACGGACAGCGGGCATATAAAGCCAACACTACGGTCGGCTACCTTCAGTGGGGATGGCAACACGGTATCGGCAATGGCGTATAACCACGCATGACTTGTTTTACGGATTCTGTCGTTTATTGTCAGCTGTGCGGATCCCAGTTCAGCAACGGTTAACGTCACCTGGTCGAGCCAATTGGATCGTCAAGCAGTAGAGACATCAGCAATGGACAGCCGGCATATAAAGCGAACACTGCACTCGGCTACCTTCAGTGGGTGCGCCAGCACGGCATTCGCAATGGCGAATAACCACGCATGACTAGTTTAACAGATTCTGCCGCTTATCGCCAGCTGTGCGGATCCCAGTTCAGCAACAGTTAACGCAAGCTGGATGAACCAATGGGATCGTCAAGCAGCAGTAACATCAGCAACGGACAGGGCATATAAAGCGAACACTGCACTCGGCTACCTTCAGTGGGGGTGGCAGCACAGCTTTGGCAATGGCGCGTAACCTCGCATGGCTTGTTTTACAGATTCTGCCGCGTATCGTAAGCTGTGTGGATCCCTGTTCAGCAACGGTTAACGTCACCTGGACGAGCCAATTGGATCGTCAAGCAGCAGTGACATTAGCAACGGACAGCCGGCATATAAAGCCAACACTACACTCGGCTACCTTCAGTGGGGACGGCAGCACGGCATCGGCAATGGCGCATAACCCCGCATGACTTGTTTTACGGATTCTGCCGCTTATTGTCAGCTGTGCGGATCCCAGTTCAGCAACGGTTAACGTCACCTGGACGAGCGAATTGGATCGTCAAGCAGCAGTGACATCAGCAACGGACAGCGGGCATATAAACCCAACACTGCACTCGGCCAACTTCAGTGGGGACGGCAGCATGGCGTCGGCAATGGCGCATAACCACGCATGGCTTGTTTTACAGATTCTGCCGCTTATCGTCAGCCGTGCGGATCCCAGTTCAGCAGCGGTTAATGTCACCTAGATGAGCCAACTGGATCGTCAAGCAGCAGTGACATGAGCAACGGACAGCGGGCATATAAAGCGAACACTGCACTTGGCTACCTTCCGTGGGGGTTGCAGCACGGCATTGGCAATGGCGCATAACCACGCATGGCTTGTTTTACAGATTCTGCCGCTTATCGTCAGCAGTGCGGATCCCAGTTGATCAACGGTTAACGTCACTTGGAAGATGGACGAGCCAATTGGATCGTCAAGCAGCAGTGACATCAGCAACGGACAGCGGGCATATAAAGAGAACACTACGCTCGGCTACCTTCAGTGGGGGTGGCAGCACGGCATTGGCAATGGCGCATAACCTCGCATGGCTTGTTTTACCAATTCTGCCGCGTATCGTAAGCTGTGTGGATCCCTGTTCAGCAACGGTTAACGTCACCTGGACGAGCCAATTGGATCGTCAAGCAGCAGTGACATTAGCAACGGACAGCCGGCATATAAAGCCAACACTACACTCGGCTACCTTCAGTGGGGACGGCAGCACGGCATCGGCAATGGCGCATAACCCCGCATGACTTGTTTTACGGATTCTGCCGCTTATTGTCAGCTGTGCGGATCCCAGTTCAGCAACGGTTAACGTCACCTGGACGAGCCAATTGGATCGTCAAGCAGCAGTGACATCAGCAACGGACAGCGGGCATATAAAGCGAACACTGCACTCGGCTACCTTCAGTGGAGGTGGCAGCACGGCTTTGGCAATGGCGCATAACCACGCATGACTTGTTTTACGGATTCTGCCGCTTATCGTCAGCCGTGCGGATCCCATTTCAGCAGCGGTTAACGTCACCTAGACGAGCCAATTGGATCGTCAAGCAGCAGTGACATGAGCAACGGACAGCGGGCATATAAAGCGAACACTGCACTCGGCTACCTTCGGTTGGGGTGGCAGCACGGCATTGGCAATGCCGCATAACCTCGCATGGCTTGTTTTGCAGATTCTGCCGTTTATTGTCAGCTGTGCGGATCCCAGTTCAGCAACGGTTACCGTCACCTGGTCGAGCCAATTGGATCGTCAAGCAGCAGTGACATCAGCAACGGACAGCGGGCATATAATGCGAACACTGCACTCGGCTACCTTCAGTGCGGGCCGCAGCACAGCAATGGCAATGGCGCCTAACCGCGCATGGCTTGTTTTACAAATTCTGCCGCTTATCGTCAGCAGTGCGGATCCCAGTTGATCAACGGTTAACGTCACTTGGAAGATGGACGAGCCAATTGGATCGTCAAGCAGCAGCGACATCAGCAACGGACAGCGGGCATATAAAGAGAACACTACGCTCGGCTACCTTCAGTGGGGGTGGCAGCACGGCATTGGCAATGGCGCATAACCTCGCATGGCTTGTTTTACAGATTCTGCCGCGTATCGTAAGCTGTGCGGATCCCAGTTCAGCAACGGTTAACGCCAACTTGACGAGCCAATTGTATCGTCAAGCAGCAGTTACATCAGCAACGGACAGCGGGCATATAAAGCCAACACTACGGTCGGCTACCTTCAGTGGGGATGGCAACACGGCATCGGCAATGGCGTATAACCACGCATGACTTGTTTTACGGATTCTGTCGTTTATTGTCAGCTGTGCGGATCCCAGTTCAGCAACGGTTAACGTCACCTGGTCGAGCCAATTGGATCGTCAAGCAGCAGAGACATCAGCAATGGACAGCCGGCATATAAAGCGAACACTGCACTCGGCTACCTTCAGTGGGTGCGCCAGCACGGCATTCGCAATGGCGAATAACCACGCATGACTAGTTTAACAGATTCTGCCGCTTATCGCCAGCTGTGCGGATCCCAGTTCAGCAACAGTTAACGCAAGCTGCATGAACCAATGGGATCGTCAAGCAGCAGTAACATCAGCAACGGACAGGGCATATAAAGCGAACACTGCACTCGGCTACCTTCAGTGGGGGTGGCAGCACAGCTTTGGCAATGGCGCATAACCTCGCATGGCTTGTTTTACAGATTCTGCCGCGTATCGTAAGCTGTGTGGATCCCTGTTCAGCAACGGTTAACGTCACCTGGACGAGCCAATTGGATCGTCAAGCAGCAGTGACATTAGCAACGGACAGCCGGCATATAAAGCCAACACTACACTCGGCTACCTTCAGTGGGGACGGCAGCACGGCATCGGCAATGGCGCATAACCCCGCATGACTTGTTTTACGGATTCTGCCGCTTATTGTCAGCTGTGCGGATCCCAGTTCAGCAACGGTTAACGTCACCTGGACGAGCGAATTGGATCGTCAAGCAGCAGTGACATCAGCAACGGACAGCGGGCATATAAAGCGAGCACTGCAGTCGGCTACCTTCAGTGGAGGTGGCAGCACGGCTTTGGCAATGGCGCATAAACACGCATGGCTTGTTTTACAGATTCTGCCGCTTATCGTCAGCTGTGCAGATCCCAGTTGAGCAACAGTTAACGCTTCTTGTATGAACCAATTGGATCGTCAAGCAGCAGTGACATCATCAACGGACAGCGGGCATTAAAAGAGAACACTACGCTCGGCTACCTTGAGTGGGGGCGGCAGCGCGCCATTGGCAATGGCGCATAACCACGCATGGCTTGTTTTACGGATTCTACCGCTTATTGTCAGCTGTGCGGATCCCAGTTCAGCAACGGTTAACGTCACCTGGACGAGGCAATTGGATCGTCAAGCAACAGAGACATCAGCAACGGACAGCGGGCATATAAAGCGAACACTGCACTCGGCTACCTTCAGTGGGGGTGGCAGCACGGCATTGGCTATGGCGCATAACCTCGCATGGCTTGTTTTACAGATTCTGCCGCGTATCGTAAGCTGTGCGGATCCCAGTTCCGCAACGGTTAACGTCACCTGGACGAGCCAATTGGATCGTCAAGCAGCAGTGACAACAGCAACGGACAGCCGGCATATAAAGCCAACACTACACTCGGCAACCTTCAGTGGGGACGGCAGCACGCCATCGGCAATGGCGTATAACCACGCGTGACTTGTTTTACGGATTCTGCCGCTTATTGTCAGCTGTGCGGATCCCAGTTCAGCAACGGTTAACGTCTCCTGGACGAGCCAATTGGATCGTCAAGCAGCAGTGACATCTGAAACGGACAGCGGGCATATAAAGCGAACACTGCACTCTGCTACCTTCAGTGGGGGCGGCAGCACGGCATTGGCAATGGCGCATAAACACGCATGGCTTGTTTTACGGATTCTGCCGTTTATTGTCAGCTGTGCGGATCCCAGTTTTGTAACGGTTAACGTCACCTGGACGAGCCAATTGGATCGTCAAGCAGGAGTGACATCAGCAAAGGACAGCGGGCATATAGAGCGAATAATGCACTCGGCTACGTTCAGTGGGGACGGCAGCACGGCATCGGCAATGGCGCATAACCACGCATGACTTGTTTTACGGATTCTACCGCTTATTGTCAGCTGTGCGGATCCGAGTTCAGCAACGGTTAACGTCACCTGGACGTGCCAATTGGATCGTCAAGCAGCAGTGACATCAGCAACGGACAGCGGGCATATAAAGCGAACACTGCACTCGGCTACCTTCAGTGGGTGCGGCAGCACGGCATCGGCAATGGCGCATAACCACGCATGACTGGTTTTACGGATTCTGCCGTTTATTGTCAGCTGTGCGGATCCCAGTTTTGTAACGGTTAACGTCACCTGGACGAGCCAATTGGATCGTCAAGCAGGAGTGACATCAGCAAAGGACAGCGGGCATATAGAGCGAACAATGCACTCGGCTACCTTCCGTGGGGGTGGCAGCACGGCATTGGCAATGACGCATAACCGCGCATGGCTTGTTTTACAGATTCTGCCGCTTATCGTCAGCTGTGCGGATCCCAGTTCAGCAGCGGTTAACGTCACCTGGACGAGCCAATTGGATCGTCATGCAGCAGTGACATCAGCAACGGACAGCCGGCATATAAAGCCAACACTACACTCGGCAACCTTCAGTGGGGACGGCAGCACGGCATTGGCAATGGCGTATAACCACGAATGACTTGTTTTACAGATTCTGCCGCCTATTGTAAGCTGTGCGGATCAAAGTTCAGCAGCGGTTAACGTCACCTAGACGAGCCAATTGGATCGTCAAGCAGCAGTGACATGAGCAACGGACAGCGGGCATATAAAGCGAACACTGCACTCGGCTACCTACGGTGGGGGTGGCAGCACGGCATTGGCAATGGCGCATAACCTCGCATGGCTTGTTTTACAGATTCTGCCGCGTATCGTCAGCTGTGCGGATCCCAGTTCAGCAACGGTTAACGTCACCTGGACGAGCCAATTGGATCGTCAAGCAGCAGTGACATCAGCAACGGACAGCCGGCATATAAAGCCAACACTACACTCGGACACCTTCAGTGGGGACGGCAGCACGGCATCGGCAATGGCGTATAACCACGCGTGACTTGTTTTACGGATTCTGCCGCTTATTGTCAGCTGTGCGGATCCCAGTTCAGCAACGGTTAACGTCTCCTGGACGAGCCAATTGGATCGTCAAGTAGCAGTGACATCAGCAACGGACAGCGGGCATATAAAGCGAACACTGCACTCTGCTACTTTCAGTGGGGGCGGCAGCACGGCATTGGCAATGGCGCATAACCATGCATGGCTTGTTTTACAGATTCTGCCGCTTATCGTCAGCTGTGCAGATCCCAGTTGAGCAACAGTTAACGCTTCTTGGATGAACCAATTGGATCGTCAAGCAGCAGTGGCATCAGCAACGGACAGCGGGCATAAAAAGAGAACACTACGCTCGGCTACCTTCAGTGGGGGCGGCAGCACGCCATTGGCAATGGCGCATAATCACGCATGGCTTGTTTTACAGATTCTGCCGCTTATCGTCAGCTGTGCGGATCCCAGTTCAGCAACGGTTAACTTCACTTGGACGAGCCAATTGGATCGTCAAGCAGCAGTGACATGAGCAACGGACCGCGGGCATATAAAGAGAACACTGCACTCGGCTACCTTCAGTGGGGACAGCAGCATAGCATAGGCAATGGCGCATAACCACGCATGGCTTGTTTTACAGATTCTGCCGCTTATCGTCAGCAGTGCGGATCCCAGTTGAGCAACGGTTAACGTCACTTGGACGATGGATGAGCCAATTGGATCGTGAAGCAGCAGTGACATCAGCAACGGACAGCGGGCATAAAAGAGAAAACTACGCTCGGCTACCTGCAGTGGGTGCGGCAGCACGGCATTGGCAATGGCGAATAACCACGCATGACTTGTTTAACAGATTCTGCCCCTTATCGTCAGTTGTGCGGATCCCAGTTCAGCAATGATTAACGTCACCTGGACGAGCCAATTGGATCGTCAAGCAGCAGTGACATCAGCAACGGACAGCGGGCATATAAAGCCAAC